>NC_073227.2:163502500-164127500 GCF_029281585.2 Gorilla gorilla gorilla
TATTCATAAAACATACACACATTGTTTATCTGCAGCCATACTCACACTTTGTGTACATGCGTATGTCATTATAATATTTGCATGAGTTTTCATATTCTTAGAACAACATATGTAAATAATTCACATAGTGATTTGAAAATTTAGCAACTAAATATGCATCTGTTAAGTATAATCAGGCACGCTATTCAACAACTGCATGATATAATTCAATCTTTCCAAAGAAAATATGTATTTTGCATAAGGGTGTCTTCATAAAGCTTGATAACATTTTCTAGAAATTCATATTGAAATTTTTTTTGTATATTCAAAAAAATACATAAAGTCATCTGACTAACGCCAAATAAAGTCACAAAGAGTCTTATCATTGTACCCTAACAAGGGTCTAATGCTGTTATTACCTATCATTTGTAAATATGATAAACCAATTGGATTTATTTCCAAAGAGACTGCAATCTTGTACTCAAGATCCTATTTATATATTAACATAAACTTCAAAATGGTATCAGAAAATTAACCATTGCCCACAATGTTTTGAAAAGCTATTACATATCTAAAAATGTACTGTTCACTTTTTCAATCTGATGATCATCGTAAGGCCTTCCCTTGGCTTTTCAGATAGTAATTTACTTTTTTGATGGGTAATTCAATATCTAAAACCAATAATCAAGGAAAGTCAACTAGTTTCATGTAGAGTTATACAGAATGAAAAAATATCAATTCAAAATAAGCATTACCTTTGTCTAATTTTTCATAAAAGACAGAAGATCTCTTGCCAGGTAACACCATTTCTTTGTATTCTACGGGAAAAGAGAAAGAAGATTAATAAAAACAATCTTTCTTTTTTCCTCTTTAAATGCTTCTTAAAGAAGATTCATTAGTAATAAAGGTCAGAGAAGAAAATCGTTTAACAAAATATTCAGCTCCATTCAGCAGCTTCCTCAGGAAACACTTGCTTTAAATGCCAAATCACTTCCCCAAATGTCCTTTCTCCCTTACAGCTGAGAACATGGGTGACTGCAGCAGATACTCAGCCCTGTTTTCTTTGCTTCTCTTTCTTCTCTCACATGTGAACAAAACTGGCACTCGAGCAAGAAAAGGCATTAGCTTCCATCATTTCAAAAGACAAGATGTAAGCAATGTCAGGACAGAACATTTACTTGGAATACAATGGACTGAAATGGAATTTAAAATTATCTAAATTGACTTTCCTTCCACTGCTAGTGAGCATGGGTTTTAAAATATTCATGAAAGTTTGGGTCTTTCCACAAAGTAATAAAATCAGATATTGTGGGACAACTGTAAATAACTGCAGATTACCTTCCTTATGAGATGTAATTTCAGAGCTTTTCTATGCTGCAACGAGGAGGAAAGTACTTTATCGAAGTCAAAAGTTATGAAAATATATCTTATTCCCTGCCTTAATGTATAACAATCTTGAGGAGTATCCCATAATAGATTTTATTGCATCATTATCTAAACGTTCAGATTGGAGGATACAAAATTCAAGCCTGAGCAATAGCTTTCCAGAAAGGACTGTTACATACATAGGTAAGAATTTTAAATTCACCCCTTAAGAAAGTTATTTGGCTGAATAGAAGATGCTAACAGTTTAAAACAACATTGATTAATTGACTAAAGCAGTCATAAGAATAGTGATATAACTGCAATCACTACATCTTACCAATTGTGTATTTTGGACAAATAAATTTTGTAAGTCTTCATTTTTCATCTGTAATATGGGAATGATATTTTTTCCTATCCCCCATGGAGGTGATAACTGAGATAAATACATATAAAGAACATAGCATAGTACCAAGCTAAGTATGAGAAAGCATTAGCTAATATAATATCATCATTATTATTCCTATTATTATCACTGTTCTTTAAAGAACAACAACAAAACAGGCTTACTATTCCATTGAGAATCACTGCCCTAGTGAGCCACACAATAAAATGATTAAATCATATCACACTGGACATTACCTATTTTGTTTATTTATTAATTAGACTCTGTGATGATGAAGGAAGAAAGAGTCCTTCTGGGTCTTTCAGGCAGGTGGGTGAAAAAGATTGAATAGCAGTATTTCAAGAAGATTAGTAAGCTGTCAACTGCTCGACTGCAGTGGTTCCCCTTGATTTTGCTGAGAACTTTAGCTTGAAGAAGGCCTTCAAGAAATTGTGATATACTTCAAGACTCACTTAAAGCAACTGGCCCTTATCTACTCTTATGAACACTCGATCTAATTCAGAAAACACCTGGTGAGCCCCTACTGCAAGCCAACGTCTGTGACAGACTGAAGAAACCACAGCAAACAAAAAGAGACTCAAGAAAAGCACAGTTTAGTGGAGGAAACACATCTGTGGACAATTATTTCAAGTAATTGGTGAAAATGTCATTATTAGATAATACATAGAGTTTTGAAGGAGCAGAAAGTATTAAAAGAATATTCTGGAGTCAGAAAAGGATTTAAAACATAATCTTAAAAAATAAGTCAGGGCTGGGTGCCATGGCTCACCCCTGTAATCCCAGCACTTTGGAAGGCCAAGGTGGGAAGATTGCTTGAGCCCAGGAGTTCAAGATGGCAAGGCCCTGTCTCTACAAAAACAAAAATTAGCCAGGTGTGGTGGTGCATACCTGTAGTCCTAGCTATTCGAAAGGCTGAGATGGGAGGATCACTTGAGACCAGGAGGCAGAGGCTATAGTGAGCCGAGATTGCAGCACTGCACTCCAGCTTGGGCAACAGAATGAGTCCCTGTCCCCCAACCCCCCAAAAATCAGTCAGAATAGCTGAACTTGTGCACATGGCTGACAGCGCTATTTGGTCTAAGAAAATTTCACAAAAGAGAACTCTGAAGTACTAAGCCTAACAGACAGGTAAGCAGGTATGTCTTTCCAGGAAGATGGGGTAATGCATACAAAAACTGGAAGCATAAAAAAAGGAAGTCCACATTAACGTAAGGTCCACTCACAGTGCCCATTGGGAGTCTTCTCAATTTCTTGTTAAAATGGTCAGAGGATGTCAAAGAGGAGAAACATTAGTAACAGCACTGGGAGGAAAATGGACAAAATATAAAGTGGCATTTCTAATAGCTGAGCCCTGATTGGGCTTGCTACGAAACACTGTTTCAGACTCAGAACCTCACACTGTATATTTTGAAAGAGTACAGCATATATGTCTTCTAAATAAAGAAATTAGGAAGAGACTTTGATTCATACCAATAACAATCCCTAACTCCAGGTGCAGGCATCAAGTAGACCAACATCTGCATAACATCTGTTGTGGGTTAAATTATGTACTCCCGAAAGATATGTTGAAGTCCTACCCTGAATATGATCTTATTCGGAAAGAATCTTTATGCAATTAAGATGTAAATTAAGATGAGGTTATGCTAGAATAAGGTGGCCCCTTAAACTAGTATGACTGGCAACCTTATAAGAAGAGATGAGACACAGGGATGGACATATATGGAGAAGAGAAAGCCATGTGAACACAAAGACACACACAGACAGAGTGCCATATGACAAGACAGGCAGAGGTTGGAGTGATAAATCTACAAGCTAAGGAATGCCAAGGACTGCCAGCAACATCAGAAACTAAAAGAAAGGCATCAAGCAGATTCTTCTCTAGAGCCTCCGGAGAGAGCAGGGCCCTGCTGACACGTTGATTTTAGATTTCTAGCCTCCAGAAACGTGACACTAAATTTCTCTTGTTCTAAGCTACTCAATTAGTGGTAATGTGTTATGGCAGTCAAAGAAACTAATAACACATGTCTTCGGCCAACAAGAATCAGGCTTCTATCTAGACTCTGATAACTTAGAACTTATTAAAAAAAAATCTTATGGTTAATTTAATTGGTAGTCCTCAAACTTTTTGGCACCAGGACAATTTTTTCTAAAGATGGGGGAGGTGGAATGGTTTCCAAATGAAACCATTCTACCTCAGATCATCAGGTATTAGATTCTCATAAGGAGCACATAACCTAGATCCCTTGCATGTGCAGCTCACAAGAGGGTTCATGCTCCTATGAGAATCTAATGCCGCAGCTGATGTGACAAGATGGGGAGCTCAGGCAGTAATGCTTGCTTGTCCACCACTCATCTCCCACTGTGTGGCCCGGTTTCTAACAGGCCACAGACAGTTACCTGTCCACGGCTTGGGGGTTGGGGATCCCTGCTAGCTCATCAAACACATTCTCAACTTAGAAATCAGAACACCCAGCTGCATGTGACAAACTGACTTACAGTTTTAACAGTTTCCTGCAGCTGGAATCTGCTGCAAATGGAAGCCAATAGCCAATGGAAAGGAATTTGTTGGTCCCTATTTTTCCCCCATGTCCTTCTTTTCCAGCTAGTGAACCTTGGATCCTGATGCCTCTGGAATATAGCAGTGGAGTGAAAAAGGAAAGGTGAGGAAACAAGAGGTAAATGAAGCAGGAAAGTGCTTACTTTCTGCTCACTAAGCAAGAAGGCTCCCTCTTTGGGACAGGCACAAAGTTGATTCTCTCCCCGTTTGAGCTTTTCCTGGTTCTTCAGTAATCCTCACCTCCAATCACTGGAGACCTTTCACCTGTACTATGCTTGATGCAGGCCATACTGTCTCACTTTGTTACTTACTTCATCCACAGTCACTAGTCAGCTGAGACCAGTTCAGTTGCTGGGAAGCCTTAAGGAAATACCTAGGACAACCTCATGACAGCTCTTTCATATTCGTGGTCCACCTCTCTTCCAGAGGAATCTAACAACCCCTGAAAAATAGATGAATCCCCATTCAGAATCTTTACTTTGCTGTACCATAAGCTGCTCACCACCTCATCTTTGGTCTTTGAATTAATCAGAATCCAGTCCACTGTCTCCACTAAAACCTCAAAACTTCAAGAGATACCTTTTAAACTCTCTAGAGAGTCTCCTTGAAGAGCTCTTTCTAGTTCTGAGGGGGAAAACACCCTACACCATCTCTCCTTGTGTATATTTCAAGTACACCTTCAGTTCACTCCATAAAATCTTCCTTTCATCTCCAGATCTCCCAGCCCTTTTGGATTGGAAATGTAGGAGGTATCTACCCAGTTCTTACACTCCCACTAGGGAATTTCTACAAGGTGATCTGGTTTATAAATCACATTAGTATCTGATAGCTATTGCTTTAAGGGGTCAAAGTTTTCCAATTTCACATCATATGATATTAGTTTTTCACAATTTGTGTTTTAAGCAACTCATGGGGGAAACAGCTAAAAATTATACAATATGTCTTCTGGATATACTATTTTAAAGGTGTCCTATACATTCCATGAATTTTACATTGTTCTTCAATATAATCTCTGCTATTCAGTCAAGTGGAGTGTCTAACAGCTGCCACATTGTTCTATCCCAGTTCCATTCTTCAGGTCTGTTCCTTCTACTTGTGGTTCAGTTCTTACTTCTCAGCACCTTCCAAATGTACTGCCCTGTCAAAGCTTTAATGACAGCTTCTCCAGAAAGTGATCTCCAGGTACTTTGGACTCTGTTGATTTTATCGTTCTTCTACCTTGTGCAGCAATTATAGTCAATGCCTATAACTTATATTGCCTTCTTGAGTTGTCTTGTGCTGTCGTGTCTCCACAGATATATTTTAAGTTCTTCAAGGACAGTTATTTTAACTTGTGCCTCTCACATTTTTCCTTTTGTGCTAAACTCAATGATCAGCATATATGGAGAAGGTACCTGTTAAGTGCAGACACAATTGCTATCTATTAAATATCTATTAAGGTAGGTAGACAGAGTTGACTTATGTGGCATAATATCCTTCCATGTCCTATGACAGAAATTGCATAGCAGTGGCATAGCAGTTGTTGCCGCACCAAGTTTTTTTTTAAATTTAATTTTACTTTATTTTAAGTTCCAGGATACAGATGCAGGACATGCAGGTTTGTTACTTAGGTAAACGCATGCCATGCTGGTTTGCTGCACCTATCAACCCATCCCCTAGGTATTAAGCCCCACATGCATTAGCTATTTATCCTGATGGTATCCCTTCCCCCACCCCATTCCCCTGAAAGGCCCAAGTGTGTATTGTTCCCCTCCCTGTGTCCATGGCCACATTACATTTAAACACTATTTGGACATGTCAGATGGAAAAGAAGCAGAAAACAAAATAACATGAGAAATATGATATGACATTATATAACAAGGATAACAAGGATGTTGTTTGGAAATATATCTAAATGCAATCCTTTTGCATTTCTCTGTGTCTGACCTCACCTTTCTGCCAGGCATAGCATTTGCCTCTAAAAAGATCAAGATTGCTACAAGATAAATAAAATTTAAAAAGGCAGTCTACATTTTGACGTCTGCCAGTAATTCTGGATCCATATAGCAAGACAATAATCTTGAATATAAGGCTTTTCTTGTTTCCATTACAATATTAGAATTCAGACTTAGAAAACTAGATCAAGGACTTTTGCCATGCTAAAATAGGAGAAAAGAATATAATAAACTACCTCAGGCTCAAGAGCATAGGCAAGAGGAAAAGAAACAGAGGAGGAAGTCAAACATGAAGTCCTCATTTCCCTTCTTTCTAAGTGAAACCCCCCACAAGAAAGTGGAATAAAGGTAATAGAAGCATTAGGACTAGCAGATGGCTTTTCAGGACATAGACTCAAAAGAACTTGAGATTTTCAGGGGAAAAAAAACCATCATCCAACATCTAACATGATATAGGAACACTTAGGGTGCATTAGTGGAGGACAGTCTCTAAAGAGATGAACCTGAGACAAAATTGCATCATCTCAATAGCCAATACCTGGTATCCAGGAGCAATAGAAGTTCTCAAATACCATGAATAGGAGACAGGGGAGTGCAGGTGGACTTGGTCCCACCTAGTACCCTTTCCCAGAATGAGATCACATGAGGCCCATTATTCCCATCATCACAAGACTATAAAAGAAAAAGCAGAAAAGGAAAAAAGTCTAAAGCACAATCATTTAGCAAAAAGTTATCTCAGTCATCCATCCCAGATAAAAAAGAACTTAAACCTATGTAGTACAGTATCATTATTTTATAGATAGAAAAACTAAAGACCAGAATGGCAGACTCATTTACTGAAGAGTATTATGCTTATGAAGACAGAGAAGAGGCAATGGTTCCAGTTTATCCAGCATCTACTCACATGCTGATGAACTATCCCACACTCTCATCTATAATCCAGCTTTTCTTTTCACTATAAGTTAATATTATTATTCAATTAATATTTTAAAATAAAAATTCCAATTTTATTTTCACTAGAAATATCAATGAAAATAATTTTAATTCATTTCTTTTAATAAATGATGAAATACATTTAAAATGAAAATAATGTTTTTAAAGAGTCTGCAGAAAACTGTTAGATTTAATTAGTAAATTTAGCAATGTTACTGAATTCAGAGTTATTTTACAAGAACAAATTATGCTACCATAATGAACAAATAAAAAATAAGAATTATAACATTTAAGAGAATTAAATATCTCAAATACTCAGAATAAAATCTAACAAAAGATGTTCGTGATATCTACACCAAAAATCTACAAAATAGTATTTAAAGGAAATAAAGCAAACAAAAATAAATGGAGAGAGATGCATCATGCTCATACATGGAAGACTCAATATTATAAGGATGTCAATTTTCAAATTAATCTGGATATTCATGGTAATCACAACCAAAATCCCAGTAGTCTTTTTTTTAATATAAAAATTAACAAGCTAAAATTTGTACAGAAATACAAGGGGCCAAGATTAGCCAAGGAAGACAAAACTAGAATTTTTCAATTGCCAGATAATCAAAACTTATTATAAAGCTTTTGTAATTAAGACAGTAACTGGTACAAAGACAGACAAATCACACATGAAACAAAAGAGGAACTCCAGAAACAAACTCACACAAGTTATAACAACAAATTACACAAGTAAATTATGGCAAGTTTGACAATGTAGAACAGTAGAGAAGGGGCAATTTCTTTACTAAATGGTGCTGAATGAATTACATATCAATTTGTGGGGAAAAAGTGGATCCTGACTCCTACATATACAAAAATCATTTCCAGAGGTTGTGCATTTACATGTTCAAAACAAAACAATACAGCTTTTAGAAGAAAATATCTTTCCCTTTGGGGCAGATCGTGATTTCTTAAACAGAGTATAAGTGGTAACCGTCAAGGGAAAACATTAAAGTCTGACTGCATTTAAATTAAAAACTTCTGTTTACCAAAAGATGCCAAGTAGAATATGAAATGACAAGCCATGGAGTATAAAAAGAAACCTGCAATACTCAGAATATATACAATAAACTTTTATAAATCAATAAGAAAATGAGACAACTGAATAGAAAATTGGGCAAAAGTCATAAATATAAACTTCACAAAAGAAGGCTTTCAAATTTTCAATAAACATCCTAAAAATCCCTCACCTTTATTAGTCTTTTGGAATGCAAGCTAAAATTACAATGAGATGTCACTATAAGCAGACAAATGAGGCTGAATTAAAAAAAAGATAATAGCAAAAGTTAGCAAGGATGTGGAAGAATGGTACTGTCATATCCTGCTGGTAGGGGTAGAAATTCATGTAATTATTTTGGAAAAGAGTTTGGTAGTATCTCTCCTTTGATAGTATCTCACCTTATGGCTGTGCAATTCCACTATAAAAGTTGCTGAATCTTATGTACAACAATATTCTCAGTAGCACTATTCACAATAAGAATTAACTAGAAATAACCCAAATTTCCATAAACAGTAAAGCTGATTAATAAATTAAGTAAGATATATTCATACAATGAAATGCTATGCATTAATGAGACTGAAGAAACCCTGATTACATGAACAATATGAATATCACAAACCATGTTAAAGAAAGAAGTCACATGGAAAAAGTATGTACTATAGGAAAACATTCTATTATGGGCTCAATTGCATCCCCTCACAATTCATATGGCAAAGCTCTAACACTCAGTGAGACTGTCTTTGGCAATAGGGCCTCTAAGGAGAAAATTAAGGTTAAATTAGGTCTTTAGAGTGGTGCTCTAATCTCATACAGCTGGTGTCCTTGTAAGACGAGAGAAAGACACCAGGGATGCATGAGCACAGGCTGTGAGGGCACAGGAAGATACTGTCTGCAAGTCAAGGTGGGAGGCCTTGGGAGAAATTAACCCTGCTGGCACCTTAACCTTGGACTTTTAGCCTCCAGAACTGTGATAAAATAAATTTCTGTTTCTTAAGCCACCTAATCTATCATATTTTATTATGCCAGCCCTGAAAAACTAATACACATTTATATAAAAGTGGGAGGAAACGCTCTGAGGAGGATACAGTACCTGAAAGAGGACATGAGGAGAGCCTCTGGTGTGCACCAAATGTTTCTTGATCTAGGTGTTGGATCTTCAGGTATATTCCTTTTGCAAAAAAATGTATTGAGTTGTACACTTAAGATTTGCTCACTTTTCCTTCGATACACTTTTCAAGTGACATTAAGATCCAAATTCATCTGTCTATGGCCCTTAAAAAATGGGCACTATTAGATTTTGTTTGTTTGTTTTCAGATGGAGTTTCACCCTTGTTGCCCAGGCTGGAGTGCAATAGGGCGATCTCAGCTCACTGCAACCTCTGCCTCCCGGGATCAAGCAATTCTCTTGCCTTAGCCTCCCAAGTAGCTGGGATTACAGGCATGCGCCAGCACGCCCAGCTAATTTTGTATTTTTAGTAGAGATGGGGTTACACCATGTTGGTCAGACAGGCCTCAAACTCCTAACCTCAGATGATCTGCCTGCCTCAGCCTCCCAAAGTGCTTGGATTACAGGCATTAGCCACCATGCCTGGCCAATTTTTTAAATAATTCCTGATTTTAAAGGTAATCAAGAAGAAATAAAAGGAAGATTTCAGTCTGCAGGTGTTCTTCATTAGCACTACAGGAGTGATCATTGGAGAACCGACGTTTCAGGGCTGCGCCTGAAGACAACAGCAGTCTTTCCCTAGAATACATTCTGTTTTTAATATTTTTGACTTAGATTTCTCCTCAGTTTATTTAATCATTTTTATGTACGTTTAATTTAGCACAGAATATATGTCTATTCAATTTTAAAGCATATTTGTATAATTAACAGTATATATATTTGAGAAATTCTTAAAATTTGGGCAACTTTAGCCAGGAAACACCCAGCGTCAGACTTTCAGTGCTATGCCTGACCTCTGAAATTATTTCCTTTTGTAAACACTAAATCTTAGTGTCTTAAATTTAAGTATAGTCTTAAATTTTTAGAAATAACATTATTATCATTATTGTAATAATAAAACTAATCCTTCAGTACTGCCAAACAGAAACCAGGCATTGTTCTAAGTTACTGTCTTGCATATTAAATACTCATAACAACCTTCTTGGCTGATTACACTATTATCCCCATTTTACAGATGAGTAAGCTGAAGCACAGTTTGGTTACCATGTTGCCCAAGCCACAGCCATCGAGCAAAGGTAAGATTTGAAGGCAGGGAGCTGCCACAAACCCCGATCCTTTGACTTCTCAGCTGAGCTAATGTGCCTCAGTTCTTTCCACATGTGCACCTGTTACTCTAACACAAATTCTGTCTTTATGTCTTATTATTAGAATGTATTCTTCTTACTGTGAAATTTCTCATTTTATTTTAAATGTATGTCCCCCACAAATTCTATTCCTTGTATGTCTTTGCTATTTTCTATATTTTCATGCATTCGTTAGAATTTTAAACATATTATATCTTTAATTTAAAGTAGTTATTATCGCCTAGGAGTTTAAAGAAATTTATGTATATCATTCTGTACATTGCAACACACACACACACACACACATCCACCACTATTCTCTGAATTGCATTTTAGGTATTTTATTACATATTTTCTTACCTTCTATGTCACACCATTGCCAAAGTCAAATTCCCAGAGTTTAGACCTCTTATACTCAAATGGTGATCCATAAACTGCAGCATCACCATCACCTAGAGTTCGTTAGAAATACAAAATTCCAAGCTCCACCCCAGACCAGCTGAGTCAGATTCTTCATTTCAACAAGAGCGCCAGATGATCAGAAGGCATATTAAAGTTTCAGAAACTTGCTTTAGATGACATAGTGCTCTAAACTAGGGCTTTCTTAATTCTTCTTTCAACTAATTTATTTCCCTAATTTCTATGAAACTTGTTCTTGTAATTTTTTTTTACCACTAAGTGTTCTAGTCTGTTATAATTAATAATATGGAATGCTTCATTCCCTTATCAGCTTTCCTGCCTGGAATATTATTTAATTTTCCTGAGTTAATTATTGAGACCTTAAAACAGAAGCTTCTCCTCTTTTATTTTGTTGCGCAGTGGTTTGTAGTTCTCCTTGAAGAGGTCCTTCACATCCCTTGTAAGTTGGATTCCTAGGTATTTTATTCTCTTTGAAGCAATTGTGAATGGGAGTTCACTCATAATTTGGCTCTCTGTTTGTCTGTTATTGGTATATAAGAATACTTGTGATTTTTGCACATTGATTTTGTATCCTGAGACTTTGCTGAAGTTGCTTATCAGCTTAAGGTGATTTTGGGCTGAGACGATGCGGTTTTCTAGATATACAATCATGTCATCTGCAAACAGGGACAATTTGACTTCCTCTTTTACTAATTGAATACCCTTTATTTCTTTCTCCTGCCTGATTGCCCTGGCCAGAACTTCCAACACTATGTTGAATAGGACTGGTGAGAGAGGGCACCCCTGTCTTGTGCCAGTTTTCAAAGGGAATGCTTCCAGTTTTTGCCCATTCAGTATGATATTGGCTGTGGGTTTGTCATAGATAGCTTGAAATAAAAGAGGATACAAACAAATGGAAGAACATTCCATGCTCATGGGTAGGAAGAATCAATATCATGAAAACGGCCATACCGCCCAAGGTAATTTATAGATTCAGTGCCATCCCCATCAAGCTACAAATGACTTTCTTCACAGAATTGGAAAAAACTACTTTAAAGTTCATATGGAACCAAAAAAGAGCCTGCATTGCCAAGTCAATCCTAAGCCAAAAGAACAAAGCTGGACGCATCAGGCTACCTGACTTCAAACTATACTACAAGGCTACAGTAACCAAAACAGCATGGTACTGGTACCAAAACAGAGATATAGACCAATGGAACAGAACAGAGTCCTCAGAAATAATGCCGCGTATCTACAACCATCTGATCTTTGACAAACCTGACAAAAACAAGCAATAGGGAAAGGATTCCCTATTTAATAAATGGTGCTGGGAAAACTGGCTAGCCATATGTAGAAAGCTGAAACTGGATTCCTTCCTTACACCTTATACAAAAATTAATTCAAGATGGATTAAAGACTTACATGTTAGACCTAAAACCATAAAAACCCTAGAAGAAAACCTAGACAATACCATTCAGGACATAGGCATGGGCAAGGACTTCATGTCTAAAACACCAAAAGCAATGGCAATAGAAGCCAAAATGCACAAATGGGATCTAATTAAACTAAAGAGCTTCTGCACAGCAAAAGAAACTGCCATTAGAGTGAACAGGCAACCTACAGAATGGGAGAAAATTTTTACAATCTACTCATCTGACAAAGGGCTAATATCCAGAATCTACAATTAACTCAAACAAATTTACAAGAAAAAAACAAACAACCCCATCAAAAAGTGGGCAAAGGATATGAACAGACACTTGTCAAAAGAAGACATTTATGCAGCCAACAGACACATGAAAAAATGCTCATCATCACTGGTCATCACAGAAATGCAAATCAAAACCATGATGAGATACCATCTCACACCAGTTAGAATGGCAATCATTAAAAAGTCAGAAACCAACAGGTGCTGAAGAGGATATGGAGAAATAGGAACACTTTTACACTGTTGGTGGGACTGTAAACTAGTTCAACCCTTGTGGAAGTCAGTGTGGTGATTCCTCAGGGATCTAGAACTAGAAATACCATTTGACCCAGCCATCCCATTACTGGGTATATACCCAAAGGATTATAAATCATGCTGCTATAAAGACACATGCACATGTATGTTTACCGCAGCACTATTCACAATAGCAAAGACTTGGAACCAACCCAAACGTCCAACAGTGATAGACTGGATTAAGAAAATGTGGCACATATACACCATGGGATACTATGCAGCCATAAAAAATGATGAGTTCATGTCCTTTGTAGGGACATGCATGAAGCTGGAAACCATCATTCTCAGCAAACTATCACAAGGACAAAAAACCAAACACCGCATGTTGTCACTCATAGGTGGGAATTGAACAATGAGAACACACGGACACAGGAAGGGGAACATCACACTCTGGGGCCTGTTGTGGTGTGGGGGAAGGGGGGAGGGATAGCATTAGGAGATACACCTAATGTTAAATGACGAGTTAGTGGGTGCAGCACACCAACATGGCACATGTATACATATGTAACAAACCTGCAAGTTGTGCACTGTACCCTAAAACTTAAAGTATAATAAAAACAAAAAAAAACCAGAAGCTTCTCTTCTTATAAACATATTAGATTCCAAGGGCTGTCTGCAAAACTAGTTGTTTGAAAGGTTCTGTATTCCTCATATGTGTCTACAAATGCCATCAGTTGGAAATAATATACAGAACTGACATACTTTAGCTCCGGTGTGTAGCCTTGTAAATGTCTATGAGAGTTCCTAAGTTAAAAGATCAGTAGTAGAGGAGCTACTATTTTCTCAAAATCCTGTGTGATTTTATACTATCTGCTGTATTCACAATGTTCATCTTAAGTCTTGTGGAAATTCTTCTCAGGTTTTCTTAGCTATCAAGTATTCACTTACAAGTTGACCTAGGGGTTTCTTGTTTTTTGTATAAGCTGTCCTGAAGAAGTTCCAGAAAGATGACTTAGTAGTAATACAGGATTCTTGCCTCTGGCTAAAACAATCACCATCAACAATGTCCAAAACCAAACATAATAACAAAATAAAACCCTCAAAGAGAAATATCCCTTTGAAAGCCATCAAATAAGCTTCAAAAACTGTAAATTAATGCAAAAGAAAATCAATCTTATTTCAGTTTTTAAATTAAGGCAAAATTCTATGTTGGTAAGTGCTTATCACTGTTTTAACGAAATTCTAGTACCCATATCTTGATAGAAATTATGAAATTTCTTTATCACTTTATCTTTTTGCATTGGTTCTTGAATGAGTTTCCATTATATGAGCTAAGTAGGATAAGAATATTAATTTACTTGAGCATATGGTATCAAGGAAAGTAATTGTTTAGAATTTGTCCAATAGGAAAATAGGAAGTGTTTGCCTATAGAATGGGCATTAGATGGTAATGAGTTAATTTTAATTGTGTCACGTGTGATAACCATATCAGAGTTATGTAAAATGAATATATTTATCTCTTAGAGATTTATATTTCAGTAAATTCGATTGAAATATCAAAAAATTATCAATGTAACATACTGGTATACATACACCACCACCACAAAATGTAAAAAGACAGAAGCATCACACGCATCCCACAAAGACAGACAGAAAGAGGAACATTAAGAGCCTAGAAAAGACATCAATGATACAGAAATTTTAGCATCAATGCAGGAGGCTCCAATAACTCATTAGGTCATTGGATTAAAAGCAATGAAAGAAAAAATAATACGTTATTTTAAGGATTCACAGTGTAACTGAAATAACACATTATATTTAAGAAATGCTACAAGCACCTTTTATTGAGCCTTTGCTCAAACTAATCACTTGGTATTTCTTTTACATATATATTATTGCTCTTACTCTTCACAATAACTATTGAAAAGAGACATGAAGAACAATTTTCCCATTTTCATAACATTTCTGATTTAGCCGAAAGAGGATGGAACTTTTACTACTAGGTAGTTTATGTGCATAACACACTAAAGCATGTATAAAACATAGTATACAAATTTAGGTGTCCAGAGGAATTAACATTTTAAAAATTAGATAAAATTAACTGTCAGTCTTTGCCTCTATTCTTCTAGGATTCAACAATTTTGATGGAGAACATAAACAACAGAAATAATTCAGCTGAAACAAATTTTGCAATGTGGAAAGCACATAAGCACAGAAAACCCAAAAAATCTAAATTCAAAAAATAAACAATCTAAGCAAATGGAATTATAGTTGAATACCTCCATATCCCACTATCAAAGTATGACAGAAAAAGGAAACAAAAATAAAAACTACATTGTGCTCAATAAGTAGATTTATGCTTCTGGCAATATAGACACTAGTAATTCTAAAATGCTCTTCTGCTTCAAAACATTTAGAAATGCTTAATAAAACACAACAAACATACTTTAAAAAGCACTTTTGAATTTTAAAAAAGTAAGGATGATCTCACAAGGGCAAAATGAAGTCGGAGTTGAAACAATGGTTAACATCCTAGTGCAAAAATTATGGGTTACATTGGTGGTGTTTACTAACACTAGGATTTTGGAACCTTGGATTTTAATAGCCTTATAGGAAATAGTGGAGAAGATTTTAGCCTTGTAAAAGATGAGCTGTTGGAGTTTACAACACTCAAAAGCCCAAAAGGGTGGACAATAAAAAAAAAATTGCCCCTTAACAGGGAGGGGTAAGTGACAAGGGAAATATTTGTGACATTTCTGGCTTGGAGTAGCAAAAAAAGGAATTCTTCTAAAAATGCATAATCCACAGTCCTTCCCCCATGGCTTTTGGACTTTGTTTTCTACAGTTTATAAGTCCTGAAAATCTTTCAGAAGATAAATTAACTTAAAAGAGCAAATTAAATCCTCTTCAAAGGAATATAACCTCATCTTAGACATCTCAGGATTCCCAGAATTTTAAATAAACCAATAATAAGTTCACAATCCAAAATTATACAACCTACCCAAAAAAGGAAAGTCCAAAGAAGCAACAAACACTAGAATTTGATTGCCAAGGAATTCAGATTTTGTACAGTCAGATAACACAAAATAAAATCAGTGTGTTAAAAATCCCTAAGAGTATAAAAAAGGACATGTATTAGGCCATTCTTGTGTTGTTATACAGGAATACCTGAGACTGGGTAATTTATACAGAAAAGAGATTTAATTAGCTTACAGTTCTGCAGGCTATACAAGAATGGCACCAATATCTGCTTGGCTTCTGGTGAGGACAGTAGTAAGCTTACAAACATGGTGGAGGGTGAAGAGGGAGTAGACACATCACATGGCAAGAGTGGGAGTAGGAGAGAGACGAGGAGGAGCCAGCCCCTTTTAAACAACCAAATATTATGTGAACTAACTGAGCTAGAACTTACTCCAAGGGGATAGTGCTGAGTCATTCATGAGATATCTGCCCCCATGATCCAATACCTCACACCAGGCCCCATCTCCAATACTGGGGATTACATTTCAACATGACATTTGGAGAAAACACACATCCAAACCATTTACAGAAACTAAAGACATAGCAAAGAAATAATAGGATATTAAAACCAATTAGAATTTTAAAAGACTAAAAGTAACTTCTAGAAATTAAAAATTAAATAAATAAATTATAATCGCATAGATGCATTGAAGAAAATTAGGTACAACTTCAGAGAGGGACTTAATAAACTGAAAAATACATTTGAATCATTACATAAAACAAAGACAGAAAAAGTGATAAAACTTATGCAAGGTGGAAAAGAAAATAGGAAGTTCTAATTTGTGACCAGTCAGATTCCCTGAAGAAGAGAGAAGAGAGAATGGAGAGACCAGGGCCAGGCCTAGGTCATGGCAAGGAAATAGGGCAAAAAGTTTAAGGAGGCATTTACTCTTAAATTTTGTCATCTAGAAGAGACAATACTAAAAAAAGAAGTTTCAATTTTCCATAATTAAATATTCAGGTTCAGGAAACAGAGTTTTCCAAGCAGAATAAATAAAAAGAAATTTGCACCAAGAAGCTAGTAAAACAGTAGAATACCAACGAAAAAGAGATCTTCTTACAGCCTGAAATAACAGATTGACTCTTGGTGCCCTACCCAGATTTCCTTCACCAAAACAGTAGACCCACACTCACCCTCCTATTGATAATTGTCCTCATATCACTGGAAATGTCTCAAAAGTTTCATACTCCCTCTAGGGACAGCCCACAGCCAAAGCATGACTTATAAAAGGATACCAAAGGCCAGTACCCTAGCATGAATGGGGGACATTTTTGTGGAACCCTCAGGTTGCAGAGATGCTTGTGGGACCAGGCTGATCTTCTGCTAAGTTGCATTTTTAACTTGCAGTTTTCCTGCTCTATCTTGTTTTTTTTTTATTTTTATTTTTCTGATTCCAACTAACAAAACTGAGAATCCCCATCTTGAGTTGACTCTAGTAAGTGCAAACTAAGACAATTAGCAATAAACAGATCACAAATATATCATATATCAACAGATTTTCAAAGCAATGACGGATGTCAGAAGGCTGTAGAAAAAATATAGTCTTAGTAGTGAGAAAAAAAAGTCAGTTAAGACTCTGTTCTTAAACTATAATTTGAGAACAAAAATGAAGCAAATATATATTCAGATGAATCAAAACAAAGTTTACAACCAAATGACCCATGGGAAAGGAAATTTTAAAGAAAGATTTTGGGGCAGAAAGAAAAGAATCTCAGATAAGTATGAGATATAAGAAGAACTGGAAAAAATAGTGAATAGGTAGGTAAACTTAATCAACAATAACTATTTAAAGTAATCATGTTTAATTCAATAAATAACAAAACAATGTAAAGCTAAGTGATTGTACCAAAAAAGAGGGAGGTGATAAAATTTCAGTTATAATATCTTGCAATACTGAGAAGGAGACGAGAGAGACGAATTAACTTTAGAATCCGATTATGAAAGTAATGACTCTAAGGTTAATTTCTATAAAATAGAATTCAAGTGTATTAACTTCAAACCATCAGAGTGAACAGAAGAAAATAGAAAACCTCAATCAGAAACAAGGCATGAGGAATTTCTGTTTCTGGCTATAATGGAGTAACTTGTCTTGGATTAGTCCATTCTGTACAAACGACCAAAAAGTGGCCAAAATATATTGGGAAAATATTTTCAAGCATTCCACAACATGCAGCACAAAACTGTACTTTATGAGTAACAGGAAAGCTCCATAATAGTCCCAGTTATCTCCTTAGTGATAACTTTCCAACCTCAGCAAAGCAAGCTGGAATCCAAGCAAAGCAAAGGGGCCTGCAGCTCTTAGAAGGCAGAGATTAGAGTTCAAGGAAGCTGAAGTGAATGGAATATGCAAGGCAAGAAGCCAGAAAGGAAGTAGCTGCTCAGAAGGGAGGTTTCAGATATCTGAGCAGAATTCCCTGTGAGTTCTTGGCCAAGGATTGAGCTATACTTGTCCAGGACAAGAATACATGAGGCATTTTAGAGAGTTACTGCTACTGATTGAGAATGCATGAGAGATGTTAGAGAAATTAGAGGTCAAGCAGTGACAGTGGATATTGGAGTTCATGTCACCCAGAGTGGAGATACCTCATTAATGCAGTCTAATACCCCAGGCAGCCAGCTGAGAAATTGGCTGCTTTATGAGTCATACTTTGTGAGTAGACATAATGAGCTAAAAGTAAGATATGTTTTAGATTCACCCTAACAAAGCTTAAAGCTAAATCTTGACAAGATCTACAGGAGACATAGAGTTCAGAGATTAAGTGAAACAGTTAGAGTGGCTTTTGACACATGTAAGGTTTTCCAAAGGTCTGCCCTAACAAAATGTATACCCTGGGATACATGAGTTCAAGGTGATCATCTACTAAACGTTTTTACCATGTATAACTACTTATATCACCAGATTCATAGATAGACATAAAAAAGTGACACATAGTAAAGAATAAGCCATCAAAAGAAACTGATCCAGAGATGGCATGGGTCTTGCATTTAGCAGATGATGACTTTAAATCAACTATTTAAACATATTCAAAAAACCAAAGAAAATGTGTTCATAGAATTAAAGGAAAATATAGTCTTAATGAAAGAACAGATGATGACTCTCAGAAAAGAAATGAAATCTATTTTAAAAGGCAAATAGAAACTCTATAATGGAAAGAACAATAAATGAAATGTAAAATTCACTAGATCAGTTTAACAGCAGGCCAGAAATAGTAGAAGAGTCAGTGAGGTGAAAGAGAAATCAGCTGAAGTTCTGCAATCTGAAGGATAAAGGCACAAGTTATTTTTTAATGAACAGAAATGGGGGACAATATCCAACAACTACCATAAGTATAATAGTAGTCTTAGGAAGAATAAAATTGAATATAAAGTATTTAAAGAAATCATGGCTGAAAATATGCTAAATTTGATGGGGAAAAATCAACTTATAGGATCCAGAATTCGAAAAAATCCTAAAAAAGATCAAATTAAAGAAATCCCCAAACACGTCATGGTCAAACCACTGAAAACAAAAGATAAAGCAATCAGAGGAAAAGGAACATTACTACAGGGAACAATAATAAAAAATAATTGCTGGCTGCTCATCTAAACAAGGTAGGCAAGCTAACAATGAGCCAATATCTTTAACATGCTGAAAAAATTTATTTGAGAATTTTATATCTAATAAAAATATCCTTCAAAAATAAGGTAAAGTGGGCATTTTATTATAAACATATTTGCAACAAACATAAACTACAAAAAATGCTAAATAAAAAAGGGAAAAATTAAACTATATGAAAATCATGTCCATAGATGGGAAGAGTCATAAAAATAAATAGACATAAATATAAGATGTTATTCCTCCTTATTATTTTCTTAAAAGATAGGCTATTTTTTATAAAAGCAATAATCATTTCACAAGGTAGAGTTTTTAGTATATAAAAAAGATGTGCAAAAGAAGGTACAATGGATAAGGGACAAGCTAACGGAATTTTACTGTTGAATGTTTATTATATTTGGGAAATGGGAAGTAGAAACTGAGAAATGGGAATCATCAGGTTTGGAGCTGGAACTGTGAAGGGTTAGGTGTTAAGTGGAATAACACTGAATCTAAATAGACCTTAAAAGTTGAGAATAGGATAGCATTAACCTTAAACACTATAGAATTTTTTAAAAGAGCTAAGAAGCCAAAAAAGTAAATAAAACAGAATATTTAAAAAATATCCAATTAGCCCAAAATAGAAAAGGAGCAAAAACAAAGGACAAAAGGAAGACAAATGGGACAATGATAGATTTGAACACAACCATATGGATAATTACATGAAATGTAAACAGAGAGAGAAATGTAACTAGACTAAAACTAAACAAGGGGTCAAAAAACTATGCCCTGCAGGAAAAATCTTGCCTACTTGTTTTGTAAATATTTGTGGAAAAAAATCGCCTGACCATTCACATGTTTGCTATAAATGCTTTTATGCTACAATGGCAGAATTCGGTAATTTTGACAAAAACTGTATGGCTTGCAAAACCTAACATATTTACTATCTGGCCCTTTACAGAAAACATTTGGTAACCCTTGGAATAAATACTCTATATGGGAGACTTTATGGGAATTATGATGTCACTTTTTAGTTCCCATAAAGTGTCCTGTATAATAAGAGTGCCTACAAAAAAGTCAATTTAAATTTGAAAAGACAAATAAGTTGAAAATAAAAAGATGGAAATAATATATAGTATAAGCAGGAATCATAAGAAAGCTGTTGTGGTTATGTTAATATGAGACAGATAAATCTCAAGACAAAATCTATTTCAAGAAACAAAAATAGTATTTCAAAATAATAAAAGAGTAAACTCATCAGAAAGATATGACAATCTTAAATATGTATGCACCTAATAAAAGAGGTTCAAAATTCATAACACAAAAACTGATAAAGCTAGAGGGAGAAATAAGCAAATTGATAATCATTGTTGAAGGTCTGTAATACCACTCTCTCAGTAATTAATATAAAAAGAGATGAAAAGTCTTTATTTCTTTATTAAGAAAAAAATCTGAATAACACTACCTAACCACCTTTACCTAATTAGTAGTTATAGAATACTATACTCAACAAATACTACACACACATTCTCTTTAAAAACACATGGGATATTCATCATGATAGGACATATGCTAACCAGAAAATAAACCTCAAACATTCCTTTACACTAATAATAGACAAACAAGAGTGGAATCATGAGTGAACTCCCATTCACAATTGCTACAAACAGAATAACATACCTAGGAATATGACTTACAAGGGATGTGAAGAGCCTCTTCAAGGGGAACTACAAACCACTGCTCAAGGAAAAAAGAGAGGACACAAACAAATGGAAAAACATTCCATACTCATGGGAAGAATCAATATCATGAAAATGGTCATACTGCCCAAAGTAATTTACAGATTCAATACTATTCCCATCAAGCTACCAATGACTTTCTTCACAGAATGAGAAAAAAATACTTTAAATTTCATATGGAACGAAAAAGAGCCTGCAAAGCCAAGACAATCCTAAGGAAAAAGAACAAATCTGGAGGCATCACGCTACCTGATTTCAAACTATATAACAAGGCTACAGTAAGAAAAACAGCATGGTACTGGTACCAAAACAGATATATAGACCAATGGAACAGAACAGAGGCCTCAGAAATAATGCCACACATCTACAACCATCTGCTCTTTGACAAACCTGACAAAAAGAAGCAATAGGGAAAGGATTCCCTATTTAAAAAAAGGTGTTGGGAAAACTGGCTAGCCATACGCAGAAAGCTGAAACTGGATCCCTTCCTTACACCTTATGTGAAAATTAACTCAAGATGGATTAAAGAGTTAAACATTAGACCTAAAACCATAAAAACCCTAGAAGAAAACCTAGGCAATACCATTCAGGATATAGGCATGGGCAAAGACTTCATGACTAAAACACCAAAAGCGAGGCAACAAAAGCTAAAATTGAAAAATGGGATCTAATTAAACTAAAGAGCTTCTGCACAGTGAAAGAAACTCTCATCAGAGTGAACAGGCAACCTACAGAATAGGAGAAAATTTTTGCAATCTATCCATCTGACAAAGGGCTAATATCCAAAATCTACAAGGAATTTAAACAAATTTACAAGAAAAAAATCAAACAACCCCATCAAAAAGTGGGTGAAGGATATGAACAGGCACTTCTCAAAAGAAAATATTTATGTGGCCAACAAACATGAAAAAAAGCTCATCATCACTGGTCATCAGAGAAATGCAAATCAAAACCACGATGACATACCAACTCACACCAGTTAGAATGCCGATCATTAAAAAGTCAGGAAACAACAAGTGCTGGAGATGATGTGGAGAAATAGGAACGCTTTTATGCTGTTGGTGGGAGTGTAAATTAGTTCAGCCATTGTGGAAGAGAGTGTGGTGATTCCTCAAGGATGTAGAACTAGAAATACCATTTGATCCAGAAATCCCATTACTGTGTATATACCCAAAGGATTATAAATCATTCTACTATAAAGACACATGCACATGTATGTTTACTGTGGCACTGTTCACAATAGCTAAGACTTGGAATCAACCCAAATGTCCATCAGTGATAGACTGGATAAAGAAAATGTGGCACATATACAGCATGGAATACTACACAGCCATAAAAAAGAATGAGTTCGTGTCTTTTGTAGGGACATGGATGAAGCTGGAAACATCATTCTCAGCAAACTAACACAAGAACAGAAAACCAAACACTGCATGTTCCCACTCATAACTGGGAGTTGAACAATAAGAACACAGGGATGCAGGAAGGGGAACATCACATACCAGGGCCTGTCAAGGGGTGGGGGAGCTGGGGGAGGGATACCATTAGGAGAAATACCTAATGTAGATGACGAGTTGATAGGGTGTAGCAAACCACCATGGCACGTGTATAACTACATAACAAACCTGCACATTCTGCACATGTACCCCAGAACTTAAAGTATAATTTTAAAAAACTTAAAAGAATGAATTTTCACAGAGTATGTTCTCTTCCTAAACTGAAATTAACCTAAAAATCTATAAAAATTAGATCTATAGAAAAAGCCCAAATAATTAGAAATTAAATAACCCACTTCTAAATAACCCATAGACCAAAGAGAAATCACAAAGAAACTTAGAAAATGTTTGAAAATTAATGTTAAGAATGCAACAGAGTAATGGAGGACACAACTGGCATGGTGATTAGAAGATGTGTAGCTTTAAATGCCTATCTATACTAGAAAATAAAATCTAAGTTTCTGACTTAAAAAAATGAAAAAAGGGAGAGCAATTTGAACCCAAAGTAAGGAAAAGAAAAGTAATATCAAAAATCAGAACAGAAGCCAAAGAATTATATAGACAAATGATAGAGAAAATTTAAAAACACAAGTTAGTTCTTTGAAAAGTTTAATAGAATTGGTAAACTCCCAGCAAAATAATCAGAAAAAAGAAGAAACAAAATTGTAAAAATTAATAATTAAAGAATACATAGTGCTAGTGATTCTACAGATATTAAATGGAAAACAAAATATAATGAACAACTTTATGTCAATTAATTTAATAACAAATGGAATGGACATTTCCTAAACAACTCAACTTATCCAAACTGAATCAGAAAAAAAAATAGAAAATTGAATGATATTCTTCCCTCTATTAAAGAACTTTAATAGTAATGGGAAACTTTCCCACTGAGAAAGAAGGCAGAAAGAGGAAAAACAAAAAGTACAAGGGGAAAAAACACAAAAGACAAATTGGAAGCACAAAACAACAGCAGAAGGACTTTCAAATATATTAGCTAAGACAGGCCATGCACAGTGGTGCAGGCCTGTAATCCCAGCACCTTAGGAAGCCAAGGCATTCAGGTCACTTGTGGCCAGAAGTTCGAGACCAGCCTGGCTAACATGGCGAAACCCCGTCTCTACTAAAAACACAAAAATTATCCAGGTGTGGTGACACATACCCATAATCCCAGCTACTTGGGAGGCTGAGGCACAAGAAGTACTTGAACCTGGGAGAAGTTGCAGTTAGCCAAGATTGTGCCACTGCTCTCCAGCCTGAGTGACAGAACAAGACTCTGTCTCAAATATATATATATAAAATATATACTATGTCTTACCATATATATAATATATATTATATTTATTATACCTTACCATATATAATATATATTATGTTTATTATGTCTCAGCATATATAATATATAATATATATAATGTCTTACCATATATAATATATATTATATAATGTCTTACCATATATATATAAAACATACAAATGTTTATTTATATATATATGGTAAGACAATACATAAAAGTGGTCTAAACGTGTTCTTTAAAAAACAAAGTTTCTAACTTCAAAAAAGTAACCAAGTAAATCTAACAATATGGTCTTCAAAAGAGTCAAACTTACAAAGGCATACTGGATACGAAGGATGAATCAAAAGAGTAAACCAATTAAAAGAAGTAAAAGAAAATGATGTAGCCATCATTTTAAGAATCCATTTTAAGACTAAAGGCAGTACTGGGGATAAAAAGGTATCCACTCGATAAAAGATCCAGTTCACCTTAAAATATAACAGTGAATAATTCTAAAGTTGTGTCCACCTTGCTGTATAAGATAAAAATTAATAGGATTACAAGAACAACAGTATTACACAGTGCTGATACAATTCTTTTGGAAGAATAACCCAGATAAGATTATACAAAAATAATATTAAGGCTGTGACACATGTATTTTATGTGATGTTAACCTACATTACAAAGTGAAAATTACTGAAACTATAAGTATTCAACATAGAAAATTAAATTAATACAAGAGAACAGATAGTCAAGAAAATAAATCAAGCAATTATAAAACTTTAATAAATCCCAAATCAGAGCCACACAATAATAGATGAAAAATAATTACTACTAGTAAAGATGTCAGTGTGGAAAAAATGTTATAAACTCATAATTCACCACCTCATGGCTATGCATTTCAAAAGCATCAAATAATTAAAACCAATTTTAATATAAAAAAAGTATTTTTCATCCCATCTGAAAATGAGACAATAACTTGACTCTTCAAGAGATGAAGCACAATCATTAGACACAAGATAAAGTACATTTTAAAATTGCACACTAAAATGTAATATAATAAAGATAAAACTTTGATATATAGAATATCAATACATATGTGGAAAAAAATGCTCCTACAAAATATTTAGGGAATATGTAAGTGTTCAAAGGCCAACTTTCTCCAGATAAATCACAAAGCAGATGAACTAATGATATAGAGACTGAAAAATACAGAAAAAACTTCATAGGTGTAATCATGTGTACAGCACCATTATAATTGAAAGTAATAAAAAATGACCAAACTGCCCCATGAAAGAGGAATGATTAAAGAATCTATCATTTACCAAGTGGATGGAATGTATGATTTTTTTTAAATGACAAGTGTCAGGAAGGATGTCTCTTTCACTAAACTTAGCGTTTATGGCCACCAGTAACTCTCACTCATAGTTTGTCATGATATGTATGTAGATATATAGAAGAGGTTTCCACTAAGAAAGTGGCACATAAGCTGGGAACAAAGCTTGGGTGGGCTTCAGATCACCTGGATGTAATGGGAAGAGGTCTGAGAGCAGGTGGTGCTGGAGAAGCATAAACACAGAGGAAAGATTGAGGGGTCCAATTACAAGGGCCCCTTGGCAGATGGGTCTAATCAGATTGGAAGTGAATGCTGAGTAACTCTTAAGTCAGATAATGAGCAGTCTTGGATGCCAAGTTATAGAATTTAAACACTATTTAAACAATTTCTGAGGAGGGGAGGGTTATGACCAATACTATTGTTTTTTAGATCATTTAATGTGAAACACATGGGATAACCTAGAAACAGGTAGACTAAATGTAAAATATCAGATGAGAAAACTTAATAAGGAACATTCTCAAAAAGTAGAAGAGTTAGGAATTTATACAGTATGCAAAAGAACTAAATACAGTTATTGTAGAAAGACCTAAGTACACTGTAGACAAGTAGCAAATTTTGAGTACAGCTGTAAAAATAGCATGATGTTGAGAAATACTGAGAAGAAATATGACAAAAAGGGGTCCATGTAAGCTCCATGTTAGAACTATGTGAAGGTAGGTGCATTAGTCAAATGATAAAAGTGAGCTCTAAGAATAGTATAAATGAATTAATGGGCAAACAGAAAGTTTTGTTTCCTTGTTTTCATAAAAAGCCAAAGTAATGGAGTTAACTGTGTCAAAAAAAAAAATAAGCCTGATGACAATTGACCTCAAGTATGGAGAGGGAGTGTTAAGGAGACAGATGCTGATTAGCTGATTTTTGCAATACATCTGTGGAGGACTGTGCAATACAAAATGGTTTTAAACAGGCAAACAAGATGTATTTTTCTGTAAGATATAAAATCATCTCCTAACACATACTTTGTTTCCACTCTCTCTCTTTTACCCCAAAAAGCTATGTAATATGCATCCCTGAAAATCTTCAAGAAGCAGTAACACTCTGCTTTTTAAATTCATGTTTCCTAATGGCCTCCTCAAGACACATGATTCTGTGATTCTATTAATATGCCATGTTCTATTCAATAAGGCTGTCTTCTAAGCAGATAGCTTCTGCCTGGAGTATATGGAGCTATGATGAAAGAGAGTACTATCTTGAAGTCAGCTGGAACATACCAGTCAGTCATCAGAGAACAGTGATGTGATAGACACGATTCTATCACTTATTCCACATTTGACACTATAATTTTTTCAATCATTAAACAATATCACTCAGACACAGAGAAGAGACAACCTCTTACAAAACTGTCCCCAAGGCCTGATGCACTGTCCAAAAGAGATAATTAGTTTGAAATTTGAGTTGCTTCATTGCCAGTCTAGAGGCTGCTTCACTCTGCATATTTTCTGCTTTCCATGTCTCTACTTTAGTATTTTTCCAAGTATTTCTGAAATTTATTTCACCCTCCCCAAAGCATATCATATCTTGTATACAACCACTTTTTTAAAAGGTTTAAATTTTAAACCACTTAACATCTGTGGAACATATAATTCTATTTTATTTTTATCTAGGGGCCTGCCTTGTAATATATAAAGCTAAAACACAAACTCTATAAGCCTAGAGGCATCTAAGTTGAAGTTTCCTCTAAGACCTACTTAAGGAAGTAGACTTTTTTTTAGAGCTGTAGAATGGAAGCTAGCCACATAAGGTGAAGATCGGTGAATCACATCACATCCAGCTGAAAAAGAAAATTAAGTTGTTCCCTGTGGAGAGCAGAGATTTAGGAGGCCAAAGGCACCTCACAGGCAAGGGGATGTGGGCCTAGGAAATAAAATTCTGATCCAGGAGGAAGCTGTCCTGGCAATCCTCTCCTAAAGATCGGTTTGAATTGCCACATGGGTCTTCAGTTTCCCCAACTACTGATCTTTTCCACATCTAACTTCTCTAGACTCAAGAATCACAACCTGAATTTCCGCCCAAGCTTCTGTCCCTAAGGCTTGAAAGTATGTGTCTTTCATGTGTCAAAAGTGAACACCCTGCTGGTTGCTGGAGGAGAAGGGGGAAGCTTTGTCCTTTCTCAGCTTTACTGTTTGATTTTAAGCAACCAGCTGAGGAAATTCTGGACTTAATGAGTCCTTCTTTTGTCCTTGGAAGAGTTACAGAATGCAATTGTCAGGGAGCAAGAGTTGTACAGGAATCTTACAGATCCTCTGTAATTCTTCACATAACATCGTATTTTACATTATCAGTTACTAGCGGCCTGACAGCTGAGACTCTACCTCCTATAAATTCCCCAACAAAGGAAGACCAGATGTGTCTTCTTTATCAGCCACATTTTCCTGTACATCCTGAGAGGTCTTTGGAGAAAAGCAAATTTTCCTTTTTTCCTATGAACAAAGGAAGGAACAGCATGTATTAATAGAGAGTTACTAGAATTCAGTGACCCAGGAAGCACTTCCTAAGTATCTCTTTGAGCCAGGCATTGAGTGACGATCTATAGATCTGGTTCAGAAGAGTATAAATAATTTCTTGCACACCCTGCCTAGGCAGAAACAGCTCTGTGCAGAGGAGAGCTCCAAGCCTCAAGACACATGATAAAGCCTTTATTCTGACAGAA
Source organism: Gorilla gorilla gorilla (assembly GCF_029281585.2). Taxonomy (NCBI): domain Eukaryota; kingdom Metazoa; phylum Chordata; class Mammalia; order Primates; family Hominidae; genus Gorilla; species Gorilla gorilla. The sequence goes on from NC_073227.2 coordinate 163,530,504, forward strand.
TCAGAACTTTTTAGTAAGAATAAGCATTTTACTGAGATGTAATGTTTAAAAAATACTCAACACAATAGTTTTATAAGACCGTTCTTACACCAACCAGATTTGGACTTATACCAATTAGTTATATCTTGCTCTAATAAAGTGACAATTTTATTTCAAATGCTTACTTTTTTCAAGGTTAAACTTCTAAATGTACATGGAGGAGTGGTCAAAAATAATAATGTAGTATGTCTTTCTCATTCTTGTTATCACACAATATTTAAATATATCCAATATTACTTGGTAGCTAGCTTGATATTATTGGATTACTCATACTCTTGAACCTACTTTATAGTGAAGCCAAAATTGATTTGTTGTTAATGTACTGATTGTCATTTCAACATCAGCAATACAGCTGGTATGATAAAGACCAGGTCAGCCCAGGAGAATCTCTCAAAACAAACAAATGTGCATATTGATCCCCACCTCTCTCCATTTGCTCTTGACCAGATTTAAGGCTTACTGTGATCTAGGGACACTTGGGAGTATATGTCTTTTCAAATAGAGATAACCCGAAAGCTTCCATAAATTTACTTTAAGGATTAATTTTACTGTTGAAATCTCACCTATAGTAGAACATGCTTCTCAAAGAGAAAATAAAACATTTTAAATAAATTGTTTTCCCTCCTATGTACAAAAAAGATGAGCTTTATATCAGTATGACTATGACAAAGAAAATATTAAGAACAATATCATATCATTTTTGTGCAAATTACTACAAAAAGCTAGTATACTTATTACATGTAATTTTATTTTTAAAACTCTGAAGATAGCATTTACCACTTTCCTGAAATCTCAAGTATAATTCTCCTTCTACTTTCTTTCATTTCCTTCCTTTTTTCACAAACGCCCAATCCAGCTCCTAATAATTTTTAAGAAAAGCCTAGAAGGCATTACCTTCGTGACTGATTTCCACCTTCAGCAATTGAAAAATCAGAATCACAATGGTGCAATTCCAAGTAAGTTTGTATTTAATACCGTAGATGCCAATTGTGCTTGTTTCCAAACTTGCTGATCTGGAATGATGAGTGTGAATTTTTCATTCAGAATTTCCTTTTATACCTTTAATAATTCCATGGATTCTCAAACATAACTCCAAAATATTATTAGCTACGGGGTTTCTTTTGCATTCAATTTCTCAAGTAAATGAGTCATGCTGTTCTCCAGGACATCTTTTACTAGTGAGCTTTTTTATTTGGGCTGAAGTAACAGTGACCCCAAGTAATGACAAGCAACAAAAAGAATTGCTTGGAACCCAAATCATGTGTCTGTATGTGAATAAACCTAATGCATGTTGTGGTATATACCTGCTTTTTCTTTCATTCTGTATCTCCTCCCTGCCTACGCCAATATTCACTATCATGTTGTATCTTTTTTTAACAGTTATGCCATATCCAGTCTTTAAAAATTCTTGGAGTAGCATTTTAAACACAGGTCTACATTACTTAGCAAAATGCATTCTTTCCCAAATCAAAAATTTTTTTAAAAAATTCAAAGTTATTATCTCAGGGTATGGGGGTTCTTGTACTATTTGCCAACCTTAAAACTATATGCATATCAGTAACATGAACAGATTCAGTCTCAAAATGTGGTTTGGTTAGTGAATTTGATTGGAAACTCATTCCTGATTTAGTGAATTTATTAAATATGATGAGGTATTGAGAATAGGCGTCAGATAAAATTGCTTAATGATTCTTCTATAGCTAAACTCTGATCCATGGGCTTTTTGTGTATTCACATTAGAATTGAGAGGAGCTAGCAGGCCCAGCAATAGACTGACATGTGTGCAGAAAAACATGGACTAAAAATATGTTGCATTTGTATGGCACATCACAATTTATAATTACTTAATTTCTTATGATTTAGACCTGCCTCATATTGCACCTGCCTCAAAGGGTTGTAAGGATTAAATGAAACAATGTGGGTGACTCCTGCACACATACTTCAATCACGGTGAATGGGAACTCTCATTCTGATGACTGATCCCATTTTCTTCTATAGGTGGCACACATTTCTATTCTATCTATCCTCATAAATCTGTTAATCTTTTCTTAAGTTAGCATTGAAATTAAGTAATAGTTACTGACTTTCATTCACCTAGAGTTTTCTTTCTGAAGGGCATTGAGTGATTCATGGTGCATGAATTCCTCAGACTATATTCTATGTCTATATCATTATCTGTTTCTGGACCCTAGATTTCACTAGAATCAATTAAAAATAATATTGCATTGACTTCATATGAACTTTTTCAAACAAATTTTTAATTTGTGCTTCACTATCCAGCTCATTGAAAATTATATTTCCTCTCCCTGATGCTTTCCTCTGTCAGCAGTCTCAATTAGTCCCATTTTTCCATTACTTCCAATCACAAAGCTATAATTTTGATTCCTTTTAAAAAGAGTTATTGTAAGACAGACTAAAGAAAAAAAATAAAGAAGCTCTTACTTCTGAGAGCTGAAGATCCTTTCTGAGCAAGGATGGAATACTCTACATAAAGCCAACAATCACAGATATAAAATTAATCTGGAGCCATGCACAAACTATTTTTTTAAAATGGGCTTTAATTAATTTGCTTTAAAGAGAAATAAAATGGTAACATGTGATCAGTATAATAGTTTATCCTGTTAACTTTGCCCTATAAAATGTTTGCTTGGTCTTTACAAAAAGCCAGAATCTCTATTTGGAGAACATTTTTAGTAGCATAATTACAATATATACTCTTTAAAAATAGAAAACGTTTTTGAGCTTTAGTAGTATAACAAACACTAGTAGTTTCTCACCCAGAAATTGTTCCCCACAAACACCTTTGTTATTGCTCACAGAATCTCGATTTTGTTTAGGTCTTGTTCATTAAACCCCAATTTTTACTAGGTATCAAATCCTCCAATGGCCTTATCTCTAGATCCAGTCCCAGCCCTCGACCCTGGAGGGGAATCATAATTTGTCCAGATCCTCTTGCTAGTGGTTGCTTTATTCTGGGGTATATGATATAGTGCAGGCGAATGAATGAGACAAGAGAGGAAGTGTGATGAAAAGATTCTAAACAGAGATGAAGAGGAAAGAGCCCCTCTTTTGCTCCTCGATGTTGTCATGTCTACATGTTATAAAACTGTAGCAGCCATTTTGGGACCATGAAGGAAGTTAGCCTGAAAGGAATTGCTAAAGATGGCAGAGTAGAAAGATGAAAATAAAGTAAGATTTTCATGACATTAGAAAACTCCGGCGTTAACAAAATTGAAACTGCCTTACCTCTAGCATTCTTGCTAGGTAAGACAATTAATCCTCTTATTATTTAAGACACTCTAAGTTGAGATCCTAATACTTGCACCCAAAATCATCCCAACTAAGCTACAGCAATATCATCTTATAAGATCCTTGATAACAGCTGTAAGATGCCTAACTTTACTGATAAAACTGGAGGCTCCTCTTACTCCACGGCATTCCAAGCTCATTCTCTATCAGCTCCAAACTCTGTGGGCATAGATTATTATAACTTAGAAAGGAAAGGTGATTCAAAGTATTAGGCATACTAATAGATATGTCAAATACAGATGAGTAAGGACAACACATTATAATCATAAGAAAAGAGTATGATAAATAAAGAACAGACCTGAATTAATAGCTTTTGTAAAATTTATCATTCTGGAATGCCTATCCAGAACTAATGAATTTTTAGGATAACCTGAATTAGGCACATGAAATTGAAAACAACAATGATAATATAGAATAATGTCTACAAATGGCCAGGATGAGATGTAATAAGAATAAATGTAAAGTCATAGATTTATATCCCAGAAAATGTAGTGTACAAATTTTGGAAAGATCTAAAAAGGAGTCCTACTGGTTTTAACTGTTCCCAAATCTGGTACATAATGAATAGTGTTGTATGGCTGTAATCAATAAACATTATGGTATCTTGCCTTCATTTATTGAGTATAGTGTCTAGATCTATGGCTTCCAGCCCCAGATAGCTATCAAAGTTATGTGTAGAGCTTTTAATTAGTAAATTTTATTTTTAGAATAGTTTTATGTTCACAGCAGAATTGAGTGGAAAGTACACAGAGTTGTCATATACCCCTTCCTCTACAACACACAACCCTGATATTATCAACAGTCCAAGCTCATTCTCTATCCAACCATATCAAAGTGGTATATTTTTTACAATGGATATCTACAATGACACATTATTATCACTCAAAGTCCATAGCTTACTTTGGGTCTGTTCTTGATGTACATTCTATGGGTTTTGACATATATGTGATGACATATACCTACCATTGCAATATTGTACAGAATAGCTTCACTGCCCTAAAAATCCTGATTCTTTGCCTATTCATCCCTTCTTCCCTGAAACTCTTGGCAACCACTAATCCTTTAACTGTCTCCATAGTTTTGCCTTTTCCAGAATGTCATGTAGTTGGAATCATACAGCATATAACCTTTTCATGTTGGCTTCTTTCCCTTAGTAATATTTATTTAAGCTTCCTCCGTGTCTTTTTCTAACTTGATAGCTCATTTCTTCTTAGCACTGAATAATTTTCCATTGTCTGGATTTACCACAGTTTCTTTATTCACTCACCTACTGAAAGGCACCTTGGTTGCTTCCAAATTTGGGCAATTATGAATAAATCTATAAACATCCATGTGCAGGTTTTTATGAGAACATAAGTTTTCAATTCATTTGGGTGTATACCAAGGAGCATGATTGCTGGATCTTAGGGTAAGAATATATTTGGCTTTGTAGCAAACTCCCTGTCTCCCAAAGCATTTTCACTATTTTGTATTTTCACCAGCAATGAATGAAAGTTCCTATTGTTTCTGTGGTGCTTTTTTAAAATGCCAATATCTGGGCCCAAATCCAGACCTAGTGAATCAGAATATTTTTGGATTGGACTTGGCTTTGTGCATTTTTTAACTCCATAGGCAACAGGCAGTGACACTGGTCTAGATTCTAGATTAAGCAAGATTTGTTGTACTTAGCTCTGAATAGATCTCATCAGTGGGACATTATTTAGTTCTGGGATAATAGTTTTTAAAAAGATATTTAAAAATTGAAGTGCAGCCGAAGGAAGCCAACCATAAAAGTGAAGAATCTTGCAATCATAGCATAGGATGAATAGACGAAAGACCAAGGATATTTGGTCTAGAAGTGAAAGGACATAGGGGGAACTCATGAAAGAAAGTAACATATTTATGTTGAATAGTTAAGGTTTGACATGTGAAGAGTTGCTGTCATTTGTTATCTCTGAAATAAAAGAATTAGGGAATTAATGTATGAACATTACCAGGCAAAAGAACCTCAGATCAATAGATAGAAAATTTTTCAAGTCATTAAATATTCAGCAATGAAAAGGACTGTTTTTGGAAAAGAGTGAATGCTGTCATAATTGTAAGTTCCTCCATATGCCCATGATAGTATAGAATAAAATCAGGAAGGTTGTAAAGGGGACACTTGCCCTCAACAGGGAGTGGACTAGAAAACCTCTAAGGTTCCCTTGGACTCTGCAATTCTATGATATTCTGAGCAAATATATCACATAGAGATCACAGAAACATGACAAAGAAAGCAACCTTGAAATTCACTTGTTAAGGCCGGGCACAATGTCTCACACCTGTAAGCCCAGCACTTTGGGAGGCCAAGGCAGGTGGATCACCTGAGGTCAGGAGTTCAAGACCAGCATGGCTAACATGGTGAAACCCCGTCTCTACTAAAAACACAAACATTAGCCGGGTGTGGCAGTGTACACTTGTAGTTCCAGCTACTCGGCAGGCTGCGGCACGAGACTCGCTTGAACCCAGATGGTGGAAGTTGCAGGGAGCTGAGAATGTGCCACTGCACTCCAGCCTGAGAGACAGAGTGAGACTCAGTCTCAAAAAAAAAAAAAAAATCACTTGTTAAAAGCCTTTCACTGTGTAGATAACAATTGCTAATACAAAGTGAACAACTACTATGTGACTGTCTCTTTATGCATGCTATTACTAATTCTTACAGAAACCTAGAAAGATGAGATGGCTATTATCATTTTATAGATGAGGAAAGCAAGTTTCTCAAGAGTTAGTTTGACTTACTTAAAGCATTTAACTAGTATGTAGAAGAGAAAGCACTTGAACCAATGTCCTGACAAAGCCAAACCCTTAATGACATCTCAGAGAAGTTCTACAAAATAAACACTAAACCCCTGTTTTGTATTCAAGATCAATGATCTGTCACCAACTTTAATTTTCAACCTTAGTTTCCTTCCAAGTTCCAAGTTTCCTGGCAACAAGGCTTACATTAAAATGGTTCTTTCAGATTCTAACACAATTTCGTCTTCTCTCCACATCTTCCTGAACCCAAACTCTATTAGAGAACTAGTCCAAATCCTTCCTCCTCAAATCTTTGATGACATCAACTCAAAATGAATTACGTATCCCAAGAAGTCTCACTGCATCTTATATTAAGTCTCTTGTAGTACTTAAAATGTTCTGCTTTGCATGAATTACATGTGTGTGTATGTGTTGCCTAATAACAATTTTTGTATGTGTCTCATTTCTGCTACTAAGTTCTAAAATTCACTCCTAAGTCCCCCTGAAAAGTTGAATATAACACCAGGCACATGGTAAACAATCAATACATTTTGAATCAATAAATGAATGGAGCAAACATACTATGCCACAAAGAAGTTAAGTGATCTGTCCGAGATCACAAAGGTAATTTGCCTCTCAACCAGAACTTACCCCAGAGCTTATATAGAGCTTTTTCTAAAAAAAAAAAATTTAATTACCCTGTGAAGCAATTCTGGTACATACTTAGATAATAAGAAACAAAAAAAGAACATGCGAATTATTGATTCAGCTCTCCAAGGGGCAGGAGAAAAGGGGGGCTTTTTCCTAAACTTAAAAAAAAAGTTTAAGAAAAGTCCTCTGATTTTCTTCTCTGCAAAAAGAAAACCAGAAAATCTATTTGTTGGCATTTTTTATATTTTGCCTCAGTTAATTAAAGCCAAGCTCAAGTACCTCAAACCAAGATCTGTCAGTGCAGTCGCTAAATATACAACTGCCAAAGTTCACAAATATCCAGAAACCTACATTTCTCATTAAGTAGATAGTATCATGGACTTGAGAACACATTTTCTGAACAAATAAATCTGGAAAATGCTATTCTTATGCCATCATATTTAAGAACAGTAATATATCATTTTAATAGCTTCTCTGCCATGTCACACATGGGGAGGACAAAACATCTTTTAACTAACAAAAGAGATTCAGAGAGGAAACTAAAATCAGAGATCTTGGTAGAAAAACATAGCAAAAGCATATAAATTATTGTAAAAGGTTATTGTTTTATTCAAATAGACAATTTACATAAATGACCAGCTGTATACTTGAAGTTAGTGGCAACACATGTAAAAGCCTGCAAAACCAATTCCAGAGATGAAATCAATTATGCTGAAGAGCCACAATACTCTTATAGAGCAATCAATTATGCTGAAAATTCATACTTTCAACTACTGACTCAAAAAACTGGGAAAGTCATGTTACATAAGAACAGCTAATTGAAAAAAAAAAGTGAATCTGATCATTTTAATGATCCTACCTATTCTTATATTAAATTTTGTATAAAACCACTGAAAATTGGACTTTTTTATGAAGAAAAGTGTTCCCTGAACAAACCATGCTTTCTCTTTTGCCTTTGGCCTAGCAATGGTGCTACCACATCCAGGAACATAATTGGCAATTATTTCTCTCTACTCTCAACCCTTCTACTTTGCCTAAATTGTACTCATTCTTTAAGTTTTAGATGACAAGTTATTACCTTCAAGAATTCTTCCCTGAACGTTCTTCCCAAAGCTGGGTTAGGTATTCCCCAAAATGAACACTAGACCTAGCACCCTGGTCTCACCCACTAATATAGTGCACATCACAGTGTTCTGTTATTTCTTATTTATTTGTATTCTCCCAAATCTTGCAACATGAACACACACTCACACAGAAGCTTCTCTGGCCCATGACGTAGCATCCATTATCTTCCCAAGAACACAATATGGACCTAATTATTTTGCTTATATAAATACATTGTCATAAAATAAGTGATTTTTTTTTTTTTTTGCTTTTTGCTAAAAAATATCCACACCTTATTCAGCATTTTTAATTGTATTCTGCAGCCTTCTCCACTTTGCCTCTTGGTCATGCTAACAGGAGTCCTCAGTCCTTCTGCAAGTTGGAAAATGTGTTGAAGTTTTGTGCATAGGTTCCTTTTGACATTTTTCCATATTGATCTCCCCATTTGAGAATAGAGAAAATGTACTACATCATATAATTTATTTTAAATTGGTACCATGAAAATCTTTCTACACAAAAACATACATCAGTATGTGGCCAAGATTGAGAAATGTGTTCATTTTAGTATTCACACCAATATTTGCCAAATAACTGAGTCATATTTTTTCTACTAAATTTGAATTTTATAAAAAGAGTGTTCACAGTGGATGCCATTGTAATAATTGTTGTAAGAGATTTTTAAAGCCCAACCTATAATAGAAAAATTCAACTGAAAGTCATTGTCAAGTTGACCAAGCACTTGTGATATTTGTTTCTATTTCTACACATTGACAGAAATAGAAAGATTGCACCAGCCCTTTTTGTCAGATATCACATTAAGTAAATTACATTAGGCATTCTCTGTTAAAAGGGAACATTGGGGCAGCCCAGACTTTTTATATATTCAAATACAAATCAGTCACATTCAGACACTTAAGACAAGATAACATAATTCTAGCCAAGGTGGAGCATAAAACCATTCCTAAAACCTCTCAAAATACAGCAGGGCCAGCTGTGTAGGTATGGGAACTAGCCAGATTATGGTTCCTAGCCAAAAATGATCATTTCTGGTCTTCTAGAGTCAATATGAAACCCTGATACAATTGGATGTAAAAGAAAAATGTGTTGTATAACTTGAGGCCATGGCTTGGAGTTGACTGACCTTAATCTTCTCAGGCAGAGAGAGTTGTCTGTGATGTTATGCCAAATGCACACACACCAGGCTTTTTCTCATTTCTTCATTTTGATGCACTCTACGCACTCTACATGTCTGTGTTAAGTGCCCTGGCTCTCATTCTGCAACTCCCTCAAATTCTGTAAGCATCTTAGAGCCTTCAGGGCTCATGGAAACACTGGTTAATACTAGAGTGGAGAAATAGAAAGCCATCACCACACCCACCTCACTTCTCTAACTGCACCCCCAACCCAAACACACACACAAATACATATGCACAGATTTTCCTAAGTTCAGAAGAAAAACTTTGGGAAGACAGATCATCTTAGTGATAAAAATTTTCAGTATAATTACGGGAGCCACCATAATCCTGTGAGGTGAGCTTATTCAAGAGTAAAAATAGCTGTCCTGAGTGACACTGCCTCTGGATAAAGCTCGCTTATGGCACATTGCTGAGCAGTAAAGCGATCCTACAAGAAGCACTTTTCAGCAAGCCAGACCAAATTTCCCTGTCTTGTTAGTTTAGATCTAACCCATTGCAGTACACTTTTCTAACAGACAAGCAACAAGTACGTTATCTTCCATCATCACTGCAGTAGAAAGCATTCTATATGTGGTGTGGTGTGTGTGCCATATATTTGAAGAGGATATGAGAGCAGAAAGAAACCATATCAGAACAAGAATGAAATCTTAGCAGCTAACTGTGTCACTGCTATGGTCTGAGTGTTGAAACTTGATTGCCAATGTGATAGCATTAAGAAGTAGGGCTTTTAGGAGGTGATTACATCATGAGAGTAGAGCCCTCACAAATGGGATTAATGATCTTATAAAAGAGGTGTGAGGGAGCTGTCCATTCTTTTTGCCCTCCCACCTTCCATCATGTGAGGACACAGCAACAGGGCGCCATCTTGAAAGCCGAGAGCAATCCTCACCAAACACCGAATCTACTGCAGCCTTCAGCCTGGATGTCCCAGAACTGTGAGAAATAAATTCCTGTTATTTACAAATAACCCAGCATAAGGTATTCTGTTATAGCCACGTGAATGGACTACAGTTGTCATCTTGGAGAAGTCCTTTAATTTCTCTAAGCATCAGTTTCTACTCACTTGCGACTACATTATCTTACTTCAATCTTAAATGATATTGTGAAAATTGCTTAGAAGCTTACATTTAAATATATTCTAAGTCTCTCTCCAAGTATGCTAACTTGTTAACACTAACAGAAGTCTTTCATAATTTTTTAAAAGTCATTAACACATTTTACTGATGAAATTAAAATGGCAAATTTAAGAGAAATAATATTTTGATAGATATTAATTTTCCCCTTGATTAGATTTAACACTAAATAACAATATGTAAAACCAAGAAACAAACAACAGAACATTATGAAGAACCAACATATTGTCCTAATAAACAGGATGGAAGAGTTTCACCAGAAAAATCAACCCATGATTGAGAAGGGAAACGGAGCTTGACAATTACAACATAATATAACATCAGATCTTAAGGAAAAACTTGGAAGCCATAAATATATTCAAATTGTACTTGTTGCTTTTCTAAAGAACAAATAAATAATATCATAAGGAAGTAGGAAACTAGTAACCACCAGTGTGCTAGCTGTGTATACTACCAAAGTAAAAGTGATGCCTGAACCAATTTTAACTATGGTTCAATTTTTATGCCATACATCTCTGTGGTTAGGAAATTTTCTAAAGACAAAATTACAAATTTTTCTTTGTAAAAAATTTTTTAAAAAATCAGCAAAGAAGCAATGTCAATAGTCAAGACATGAAATTATCTAAGCTCTCATAAAATTGAAACAGAAAGGAAATTCTATAGAAAATTAATGATTCAACATATTCATTGACGCTGCCTAAAAGCTCAATCTGCTCTTTAAAATTCTTTGTGCTTATTCATTTTAAGATGTTTTATTTCAAGTTCAAAAAGTTATGACAGAGGCCGGGCGCGGTGGCTCACGCCTGTAACCCAGCACTTTGGGAGGCCGAGGCGGGTGGATCACGAGGTCAGGAGATCGAGACCATCCTGGCTAACACGGTGAAACCCCGTCTCTACTAAAAATACTAAAAATTAGCCAGGCGTGGTGGCGGGCGCCTGTAGTCCCAGCTACTCGGGAGGCTGAGGCAGGAGAATGGCGTGAACCCAGGAGGCGGAGCTTGCAGTGAGCCGAGATCGCGCCACTGCACTCCAGCCTGGGCGACAGAGCGAGACTCCGTCTCAAAAAAAAAAAAAAAAAAAAAAAAAAAAAAAAAAAAAGTTATGACAGAATGCTAATTTTATTAATAATTTATGAGAGTGTAAATTTTTCTTTCCTCCAAAAAGTTTCATCACATCCTCAAGGTATTTTTTATTCCCCTTTTTGATGTGTTAGACAAAATTACACATGCATATGCAATAAAAATATATAATTTACATCTGAAATACAAACTGCATTTAATCTGTACTTCGTAAGTAAAAACTCACAAGCAAACCAAAAACAATAGAAGCTCTTTTCTTACTAAACTCTTAGGTTCATTTCTTGACTTTTAAAATGGTAGTTGGAAAAGTATATTAATGAACACATACATCAAACAGATACTGAAATCCTCAAAGGTCATTTCTTGCTTTACACAATAATAAAAAATTCAAGGCAACTGTCAGAAAATAGCTGGCACAGCACCATACTGGGCTGACATCAAAGAAGTTGTTGACGTTATAGTTACTGTCAAATAAAAAAAAAAATCTTAGTTGGGGCTCTAATGATACTGAGATCCCACCCTGTGAACATAACCATCATGTTTTGACAAGAACAAAGAGAAACCAGCTGTTCTCCTAGGAACATATGAGAATTCATAGCAGCCATTATTCCTCCAGAGATATTTCTGAGAGAGGACAATGTCCTAAATCTCTGAAGATTTCTTTATTCTGCAACACCCAGCATTAGTTTCCATCCTCTACCCCACCCTCCCACCTCCTGACATTAATGTTAATCAAGATCTACTCTGAAGGCAAGAGACACTTAACAGGCTGGAGATCCTCAGATACACATGCTAGAACACGGAGGTTAAGGCTAGACCATCGAGGCCCTTAAATATGAGGCTAAGACGTTCGCTTGGTTAGAAAGGACAAAGGGAACCATGAAACTCATTAAGACTAGGGACATATGAGATTTACTCTCTTAAGAGTAAATAATCTACTCTGGGGATGGTGCAATCAGGTGTTTGAAAAAAGTGAAAGACATTTGGTGCAATTACTTTGAGAAATATCCTAGAAAGTAAGAGAAATAGGAGATTAAGCCACAGTGAGGATACAGCAGAGGTGAGAGATCATGACGTTGCACAGACCTCAGTCCAAAAAATGTCATGGCATTCTGCAACAAAGCTTGGTAACCTGACAGTGAAAAAAGTTGATAATGGAATGGCCCCAAATTAGAGATTAGCAAGGCAATTAAGATATTGAAGCTTTTAAAAGATTAAGCGTGGATCCAGAAGCACAGGTGAGGGAAATGAGGTCTACAAGGCGCTTATAGGTGGGGGTGGCACTGAAGGGCTGGATGTGTAATTCTGCAAAATAAAATTACACAAGAGTTGTGACCACCTGAGTATATCATGAGTCTTAAAGCACAGCAAGTGGTGGACTGCACCAAAACACTCTTTCCAAATACAGCACAGAAATTCGGACTGGACCAACAACTTTGACTGCATTTAGAGGAAGTGTTGTAATGGAAAATCAGTAGACAGGTGGAAGGTGGTCCTTGTAATTGAAAATAGATGTATTTCCCCACTCTCCTCCAAACAATCATGTGAGAGAAAATTTGCTTGAAGATAAAATTAACAAAATAGAACTGACTTTGGATAGATCCAGAAAATTGTAAGGACTTTCACTGGTAACTTATTACTGTCACTTCTAAGGGAGATATCAGTTAAACCAGTTGACAACATAGTATGCCAACATCTTTCTTTTATTTATATAAACATGAACTAAAATCCAGCATTATTTTTCTGATCATCATCTCTTATAAGCTATAATCCAGCTCATAAAACTTGTGCAAGAAACTCAGCAAAAAGCTTCTGTTTTTTTTTTTTAATCAAATACAGGACAATGTAAGTCAATGTATCATTATTTTCCAGCTAACAAGGTGCTATTTTTTTCGATAAATATATTACTTCATCTGAGGTTAGTCTGTTGAATTTTTCCAGCCCATTAGATTCTCACTTAATGAGATTTTTCTCTCTAAAGAAAATAGAGATATTGAATCAATATAACTTATAGAAAAGTCCAGAGCAGTGAAACATTTGCATAAACATCTTAATCACAGATATTGGAATCAGAAATAGAAATATCAGAATACCTATCCATCATGTTCTCATTATGTTAAATTTTATTTATATTGTACAACAAACATTATTTGTAGGGTGTGCATATCAGTCAATCATTTACATATCTACTGTCATGGCAAAATAAAATATTCAACCATAGAATAACAACAGAATAAGGTGTAAGATATAAATGTTTGTTTCTTCTAACTAATGTCTATTTTAAAAATCACCTGGACTCATTAAATAATTCATTTATGGTGAGTCTGACAGCAGAAAGCATAAGGTGTTTTTTTGTTTTGTTTTGTTTTGTTTTGTTTTCTGAGATGGAGTCTCATTCACTCTGTCACCCAGGCTGAAGTGCAATGGTGGCAAAATCTTGGCTCACTGCAACCTCAAGTGATTCTCCTGCCTCAGCCTCCCGAGTAGCTGGGATTACAGCCGTGCACCACCACGCTCAGCTAGTTTTTGTATTTTCAGTAGAGACAGGGTTTCACCATGTTGGCCAGGCTGGTCTTGAACCCCTGACCTCAAGTGATTCTCCTCCCAAAGTGATTCTTTCCCAAAGTGCTGGGATTACAGGCATGAACCTTTATGCCCAGCCATAAAGTATTTTCTCAAAAAAAAATCTAAAGCAAAATGAAATCAATGTGTGCTTCCTTACCTAAGACCATAGGAGGCTGGAATGGAATAGGATTTAGAGATTGTGTCCATGGATTTTTAACCCCAGAGGATCCAGAGATGACACCAGCATCTGAAATTACTCAAGGAAGAATACATGTACATGTGGATGTGTATTTAGAGTGGGAGGAGAAATAATAGAGATGATGTACATAGAGTTCAGAAGATTCTTAATGACTCTAAAAACAGTAAGGGCAGCCACTTTAACGCCAACTCTTTATCTTACACAATAGGAAAACTGAGGCCCAGATTGGGGAATAAAGCCACCCAAGGTGATGAACCTAGTTAGCGATTCAGATGACACTGGTTTCCTCAATGATAATCTAAACGCTCATTCCACTTTTCACACTGCCTCTATTCAAAGCCCTCCAATGTGAGATTTTAAAAATGGAGCTTTTGAAAGTGGGAAGTTACAATACTTTAATGTTTGCTCTGTCACTCTTTTAGATTGTTCTTCTTCCGGTAGGGGGGAAAAAACACTTTGGAGCTTAAAAGTGGGAATTCATTTGAAAGAGGGTGAAAATCTAAAGAAGCAGTATGCCCTTGCTTCCAAACCTAGGAAAGAGATATGAAAACTTAACCTTCCAGCCAAGACAAGTTTTAAACATTATAAGGGTAGGTAGGTAATATTAGACAGTTTGAGACCCCTACATCTGTTATAAACCTCATTGAGCATAGAGTGATAGTCAGGAATGGGCTGGTTCTGCAGCCAGATTATCTGAGTTCAAATCTAGTCTCTTTCACTTTCCAGGTGTAAAGTCTTAGGCAAGTTACTTAGCTTAGCCTCTCTGTGCCTCTGTTTCAAATACACTGGGGATAATAGTAGTACTTATCTTCATTTGGGTTTCTCCAAAATAGAACATGACAAGATCTTGGATGCAGGTATTTGGCTTGGGAGAATTCTCTGGAAGGAGTTACGAATGACAAGAGTGAGACAGAGCTACAATAGGAGTAAATTACAGAAGTTGCTTCTACAAGCAATGGAAGTTTGACTCAGCTGAGACTTCCAAGAGTGTACAGAATGCCTCTTAGAATTGTCCATTCAAAGGGTGAGAAGCTAGAGAATTTACCCACCAGCTCTTGTGCATCTGTGGTTGAGGGTTGCCCTGAGAATGTTAAATCCACTTCACTTCTGTGCCAGGACATTAGAAAGATCTAGTGACTTCCTGCACTTTAGAGAAGGCCTGAACAGGCAGACTGATACTTGTGCATGGGGTGAGACACTCAGCACAAGTCTGAGCTCACACAAAACTCTCTGCCATAGTGATGGCTGAAATCTGAGTTATGTCACAGTGACACAGGGCACTGGAAGCATTGGCTGTGTTGTCTACCTCAAAAGCATTGTTGTAGGGACTTAAGAAAGTAATTCATGTAAAGTGGTTAGAACGAACCTGGCATATAGCAAGGGATCAATTATGTTAGCTGTGATTCTTCTTTTTAACATTTACTGAGTGCCTACCAGACACTAAGTGCTATACCACGTGATACAAAAATAATAACAATAAATTAAGTGAATAAATAAATACTAAAGACTGCTCTCAGTCTCTTCACAGTGTACTATAGGCAGCAAAGACGCATTTGTCAGTCAAAGCACTAGACATCAAGATAAACGTATATATTGGGTGTAACTGCTACACAAAGTAGATAGCAACACACTCTGCCCAGAGATCATAGCAGTCAGAAAGATTTCCCAGAGGATGTGCTATCTGAACACAATCTTAGCAGTCACATAGGAGTGGCCTCAGGAATGGCCATGGAGATGACTGAAATCAGAGTTAAGTCACAATGACACAAGGCAGTGAAGGCATTGACTGTATTATCTACCTCAGAGCATTGTTGTAGGAATTTAATAAAGTAATTCATGTCAAGTGGTTAGAGCAAAGCTGGCACATAGCAAGAGATGTGCGTTTCAAGTACTGAGAGCAACATATACAGAAGCAAGTCACAGAAACAAGAAAGAACATGAAGCTTTTAGAGAACAGCCAGGGGATCAAAGAGGTCAAGATATTGAATTCCATGGCTGACTGTCAGAAAATAAAGCTGTACCATGAAGAGGTCAAGATGTGGTCATAAAGGATAAAGAGCTACATTTGCCTTAGTTTGGGATTAATTCTACAGGCAACAGGGAACAAGGAAAGGATTTGTTTTTTGGAACTTGCTAGAAGTATGGAGGATCAATTTGTGGAAAACTATACTGGATACAGAAAGGATCAGATGGTATTCTATTACAGTAGCCCAAGGTAAATGTTGTGAAGATCTGAACTAATCTGGAAGAGTGGTAGTGAAGAGAAGAGGTCAAATTTATAAGTTTTGATGACTGGATATACATGGAAATTAAAGAATCATGTTCCTGAGATGACCCCAGGTTTCTGTGTTAAGTGGTTGCTTGTTTAGCAATGCTGTCAACCAAACAGGAAATAAATAAGGGACTTGCATCTTAAAGAAGGAAGAAGAAAATAGTGAGCTCATTTTGAATCTGTTGGCTTTGAAGGGTCTACCTAGTGCATGCTCTCTGCAGCTGCTCTACTTGTGTCCATTGTGAACTCAGCCAAAGGGAGGTGAGAAAGGCACAGAGGGGTCCCCACGATGCTCTGCAAGGCACTTTGCAGGATTTTTCTGGATCCCAAAGTGAAACCAGACCTTACTTAATAAGTACACCTGCGATATTTTAGTAAACTATAACTAAGCTACATGCAACCATTTTTTAACTCTGCTAATTTACTATATTATCGTTAGAGTAGACATTAGGACCATGGCACATGGGTGTTTAATGATATGATGTGAATTAACGTTATGTCTGAAATTCCCCTAGGGATGATTCATTACTCTTAAGTGATTGTTCTTCTCAGGAATTTTTACTTTAAAAGTGCAAATACCAGCCAGGTATGGTGGCTCACGCCTGTAATCCCAACAATTTGGGAGGCTGAGGCAGGTGGATCACCTGAGGTCAGGAGTTTGAGATCAGCTTAGCCAACATGGTAAAACCCCATCTCTACTCAAATACAAAAAATAGCCAGGTGTGGTGGTGCACCCCTGTAATCTCAGCTACTCAGGAGGCTGAGGTGGGAGGATCGCTTGAGCCAGGAAGACAGAGGTGGCAGTGAGCTGAGATCCCACCACTGTGCTCCAGCCTGGGCGACAGAGTGAGACCCTGTCTCAAAAAAATAAAAAATAAAATCATAAAAGTAAAAGTGCAAATACCTTTGGACCCACACATTGGGTATTATTACTCATTGACAAATCTGTTTTTCTTCAAGTGAGAGAGAGGCTCATAGAAAATGGGAAGTCATTGAAGACCAACTGTAGCTCTTTGAGCTCAGCCTACAAATTCTGGTATGACGTGTGGTGTGAAAAAAAATTACATTACAAACTGACTAAGTTATCCTTGCAGAATACTGATAACAGTTGTTTGCCTAGTTGGTTGGTTGGTTTACAAAATCATATCACTTCTTGGTCACAAGAGTTTGCCAAAGAACCTGAAGTATTCCATTGGTTGGAAGTAAAGCCATCAACCTTGGTCCAGTATCAATGTTCCATGTATAATATTAAGTTATATTATCTAAAATTTTATAACAAAGATAAACATTTAATCATGTTAATATAAGTAAAAGGGCTGTAATTTGTGAGAAGACCTAAGCCAGTCTCTCAGCTTATAGAGAAGATGAACTTTTCTGACAGATCCTTTTTTCAGTGAATTAATAGCATTGGTTTTCCTGCCTAATAAACTGGCACCAGGAGCATCAAATCTTCATCTCCTCTATTAAGTGAAACTATTCTCATTGCCCTCCTACCACATTCTTTCATTAGGCAAGTACCTTAGGTCAGAGTTTCTTTTACTAATTATAGGCCTCATCAATTCCCCAATCTCAGTTTTAAAAGGTTTTAATAGGAATTTAAGTTTCCTATAACAAACAAGCAATTCCATTAGAAAAAGAATGAAAGAGGAAAGAGTGATTACAGAATTAAAGAGAAAACACATGCCTCCATCTGTGCCGCATTCTCTGAGAAGCAGTGGTGATACAAGTGTGGTATCTGCTTCCAAGGGGCTCACAGTCAAGCATAAGAAAAGGCTGTGATGTGCATAGAGAGCTACAAGACAGGGTACAATTCTTAACACAAGAAAAGGATCCAGCCATCTAGACAGCAAGGCAGATTGTCATTGTCACTGAGATGGCATTAGTCTAGCAGTTAGTCAGTCAACAAATACATATTAAGGCAAGCACTATTGTAGATATCTCATTCTAGTTGGAAAGTGCGGGTAACAAATGCGTCCTGCACCCAGTATGGGCTACAGAGAATTTGAAATCATAGGATGCTCATTATCCAAGGTGGTCAGGGAAGACTTCTGAGGACTTGAAGGGGAAGCTCTGAAAGAAAAGCATTTTGAGCTCAAAATGCAAGGACGAAGTTCCTATATAAGAAAAAATTACCTTGTCATGTTTGAGGGACAGAAAGTGGGTAAATGTCACCATACCACATGAACAAAGAGGAGAGAGACAAGCTAGAAGTTACTTAGGGTTCAGATTAAGTGGGCCATTGGATAATGTAGTTAGAAATTTACATTTAATTCTAAGTAGAAGCCATTGGAGAAGTTTTAAAATGGGAATGTTATGATCTGATGTACATCCTAGAGAAGTTTCTCTGGCAAATGTATGGAGAACCAATTTTAGGGAAGTAATAATGAAGGAAGGTAGACCAATCAGGAGGCTCTGAATGTAGTTCAGGAAAGAATATGGTGATACTATTCCAGGTAAGAGAGGTGGTGGCTTGGAACAAAGCTATGGAAAAGGAGATGGTAAAAATATGTAAGACTCAGATATATTTTGGTAATGTACTGACAGGACTTATTCATGAATACAGTGTGGAAAGGAGAAATCAAGGCTTATGCTCAGGTTTGGCCTGAGCGGTACTGCAGTGCTATAAATGGTTGTACCTGAAAACCACAAGAGAAACTCTTGTGACCAAGAAGTGATCTGATTTTGTAAACCAACCAACCAACTAAGCAAACAACTGTTACCAGTATTCTGCAAGGATTACTGAGTCAGTTTTTAATGTAATCTTTTTTCACATCACACATCATACCAGAATTTGAAGGCTGAGTTCAAATAGCTAAAATAATGAAGTTAGTCTTCAATAACTTCCCATTTTCTATGAGCTTCTCTCTCACTTGAAGAAAAACAGATTTGTCAACGAGCTGAGAGAACAGTACTGCAGTGTTGTAAATGGACTTTTACTTGAGATAAAGAAGAGAAAAATAAATCAAGAGTTCTCCGATCATGTTAAGTTTGTGATTCTAATTAGACAGCCAAGGGATTAAGTAGATACTTGGATATGTGAGTACAAAATAGGTAAAGAGAAGTCCAGGTTGGAGATATAAATTTGTGAGTCATCAGGGAATAGATGGTTTTGAAACGATCTTAATAAGGCCCTGAAATGTGTCATTCATTCAATTCACACTTATGAGGTATCTATAATGTGGGAAGAAGGTACTAATCCTGTGCTGGGATAACTGGGAGGCCTGTCCTTAAGGAGCTTACAGCAGAGTGTGTGGAGGCGTGTGTCTCTGGGGTGGGAGTGAGGCATCAATAAGTAAAATACACAGCAGAAGGAAATAGCTGTGAAAGAGAATGAAGCAAAGTGGAGTTGAAGTTGTGATTAATTCCAACGGAACAATCTGTGAACAATCTGTTTCTCCCAGACTATCGCATTTCAGATGACCCTTAAATAATGCATAGATATCAGTAGGTGGAAGAAAAGGGAAGGAGCTGAAGTCCAGTGTGGGCAGTAGCAGGAAGGTGCAAAAGCAAATGCAAAACACCATCACGGCACAAGAAGGAATAAACGAATAAACACAACACAAACCCAACAGTAAAAGAGCCTTAGGTCTACATAGGGAAATTGACATGTAAAGAAATAATAAAAGTGGCTGTCCAAAGGAGTGTGGGTAATGTATGAAGGAAAATTCACCCTATGAAAGTTGATGCTTTAAAGACACAATCTGGCCAGGTGTGGTGGCACACGCCTGTAATCCTAGCACTTTGGGAGGCCAAGGCAGGCAGATTGCCTGAGCTCAGGAGTTCAAGACCAGCCTGGGTAACATGGTGAAATGCTGTCTCTACTAAAAATACAAAAAATTAGCTGGGTGTGGTGGCACGCACCTTTAATCCCAACTACTTGATAGGCTGAGTCACTAGAATTGCTTGAACCCGGGAGTCAGAGGTTGCAGTGAGCTGAGATTGCACCACTACACTCCAGCCTGGGTGACAGTGAAACTTTGTCTAAAAAAAAGTTTAAAAATTAAAAAAATAAATAAAGACACAATCTAACAGTACAATTGTTAATAGGGTCTAAATCTTAAGGACTTAGGAAATGGATGCTCTTAGAAACTGATGCTGGAAAGTAAAAATGAAAGCATCCTCCTAGACTAGAGACAAGGAAGAAATGAGTTAATATTAATAAATAATATCAGCAAAAAATGTTAGAACTCTAGTGTGGCACAAGAGCAGACATAAAATCCAAAGGTTGGTATCTTCTACTAAAAAATTACCTTATTGACATTTATTATTGTATGCAAACCACTGCCAACAATTACAGAGCTTATAAATGACAGATTTTCTACTTACCATGTACTCATATTTTAAAGTGGCAGAACTGTCTAATGGAATATATTGTTTATTATTAAAATTCACATGAGCTACACATATGCACACACACAAATGTACACACACACATTACTCTCTATACATTCAGTATACTGGGATATTTCTTGATGTGAGATTTACTATCTACAAGCTCAATTATTTTTACTGGAAGAGCTAAAATTTTAAAGCAGCTTGAGCTTCAATGCAATACACTTCTTAAAGGGTAGATGTGATATAAGACATCACAATTTCATATTCATTTCTGTATTCCTGAGGTTCTGTAATTTTTTAAAGTATGAGTCACAAAGTAGAGATGTGTGAAGAAGAAATGCACAGGCATGGAAACACATAAGCAAGAAAACACTATTTCTCCAGTATTATCAGAAGGGTGGTGACTAAAATTTCTGCTGTTGTTGTTTCCCCAGAAGAGAATGAAATTGATCTGGATTTTTGGAGAGTAAGAGCCATCTGTTCCCATGGATAACAGTAGCGCTGCCTTCCAAAAGTTATTCCTATTCACTGGAATTGGCCTCAAGCATCATTTTACCAGATAGTATTTAAAACTGAGATGATAACATCCAATATTAAAACCATGGTGGTGTTTTATGTCTTAATTTTGTTGCCTTTAACTTTTTGTTAGTTTTCTTAAGAGAAAAGAAGATTGCATGTACATAAATAAAATGTCAGAAGCTTTTCTTTAATCCTTTCCTCACAGTGCTCAACAATTATTTCTCCCTTTCTATCCAGACTGTGTAATTCCAAAATGATCAGAGAAAAACTTGCCATCTGGATGTCATAAGTAAATAACTTGTTTCTGAGGCCTGCCTGGAGCTGTCTGAACCAGTGCAATCATGGAGGTGTTGGCTAATGCACCAGTAATCACAGCATCTGAGATGAAGACACCTTCGGGCTTATTCTTGTACAACTGTTCTTCACTATGACATTTCTTTAGCATATGTCTGAAGATCATTAAAAGGTAGTGCTGCAATCTTCTCCAAAGGCAGGTGAGTTATATTTGGACAGCTTAATAATCATAAAATTATTCTTTCAATCCAAGTTGAAATCTGCTCCCATGGAACTTTGATCAATTTGTTCTTTTTCTGCCACTGGAAACTAAAATGAGCATGATCCCTTTACATACAACATCTAAAATATTTGAAGGCAGTAATTATAAGTAATTCACCTACAACAACTTCATAAACACTTATTTGATTATAAGTACTTCATCAATATTATCTATTTCATTTTTTAATCATCTGTTCCATTTACAAGTTACCAGAGTTATTTATTTATTTTGTCTTCTGCACATCATGTTTGTCTCTTTTTTAAATGAGTTCCCTATTTTGAAACTGTTTTAGACTTACAGAAAAATTGCAAAAATAGGGCAGAATTCCCATATACCTTGAACATGCAGTTTCTCTTATTATTAACCTCTTACATTAGTACAGTATATTTGTCACAATTAGTGAACCTATACTGATATATTAACTAAAGTTCATACTTTACTTAGATTTCCTTAGTTTATAATGTCCAGATTTCATCTAGCTATTTCATTAGGCTCCTCTTTACTGTGACAGTTTCTCAGGGTTCCTTGTCTTTTATGACCTTGATACTTTTGAGGAATACTGGTCAAGTATTTTGTAGAATGTCTTTCAACAGAAATTTGTCTGATGATTTTCTTATAATTAAACTGGGGTTATAGGCTTATGGAAGTAAACCAATGGTAAAAATGCTATTTTCATCATATTGTATCAAGGGAACATACCATGAACATGATTTATCACTGTTGATGGTGACCTTGATCATTCAGTGAGACAGTGGTTGTCAGGATTCTCCTTTGTAAAGTTACTCTCCTCCATGCATTCTTCTTTACTGTACTCTTGAACCAATGTCATTATACAGAGCACAGTTAAAGAATGGATAGTTACGCTCAAACTTCATGAAGGTAGAGTATCAGCATATAATATTTAGAATTCATTTGCATCAGATACTTGTCTTTGTCTGCCATTTATTTACTTATTAAATCATTTATTATATCCATATGGATATGTTGAGTATCCTTTTGTATGCTCACTTACCCTCTGCATACTTCCCTTCCCTTCCCTTCCCCTCCCCTCCCCTCCCCACCCGTCCCCTTCCCTCCCCTACTCTCCTCTTCCCTTCCTTTTAATGGACATGGGGTCTCACTGTGTTGCCCAGTCTGGTCTTGAACTCCTGGTCTCAAATAATCCTCCCACCTTGGACTCTCAAACTGCTGGGATTACAGGCATGAGCCACCATGCTGTATATTTTCTTTAGTGAGTGAAATATCTATTTAGATCTTATGTCCATTTAAAAAATCAGATTGTTTGAATGTTCAGTTTTTTATATATTTTAGACAGAAGTCCATTATCAGATATGTTATTTAGGAAGGAAGCATCTCATTTCTCATTATTAAGCATGATGTTTACTGTAGGTTTTTTTGCAGATGATATTTTGAGAATACTCCTATTCATATTTGGTAAGAGTTTTTATGATAAGTGAGTATTTGATTTTGTCAAATGCTTTTTCTGCATCAACTGATATGATCATACAATGTTTCTTTTTTAGCCTATTGATATGGTGGGTCTTTGTATTTTAAAATATATCTATGTCTTTCCATATAGAGCATATATGGAGTAGCGCTGATATGTGCTTCTCTAATCACAGCTATAAATTATTTCTCTACCCCAACGATGTAATTTGTCTGACCCTGGAGACTTGTATTAATTCAAAGCAGTTTGACTTGCTCTTAGTATTTCTTTTCAAGATTGTTATCAGCTGTGGGCTAAGGTCTACTACCCACTCACTTTGACCAAGAAAACACAAGTTGAGTGTAGCTCATAGAGGAAGTAGTGCTGCTCAGTATGTGGTATAATGTGGTGCTTCTTAAACACTAATGTGCATATAATTACCAAGAATCTCACTGAAATGAAGGTTTTTCTTCAGCAGGTATGAAAGGGGCCAGAGATGTTGCATTTTAATACACTCCCATAAGTGACAACACTGTTGGTCCATGGACTGCTTGTTGAATATTGAGGATATAGTGGGAAGCAGAGGCACAATTCCAGAGAAGCTAATGAAGCTTCAGTGCTCATCATTTGCACTAGCTTTCTTGGTTATTGGAAGTTGCCAGGAACTATAGAATATTCTAGATATATGCAAGGAAGCTGGGCTGCAAACAGGAAGTATTTCTACATAAGCATTTCTGGCAAAGTGCTTAGATATCTTAGAAAATAGACACCCAAGTCTCCAAGGTTTGAATGATTTGTTGTGATTTCTCCTCCCATTTTAAACATTCTATTTATATTGAATATTGTACATTATAATTTTGTGTTCTCTTGCTCAAAAGGGACACCACAAATTGTATAAATTTCAGAGCCTAGAGACCTGGATCTATCCCAGTGTAGAGTATAAAATTTAGAGTCACACAAACCTGAGATTAAGCTCTAGGAAAGCTCTAGTGAGCTAGTCCACACATGAATTCTGGCCTGAATTTGAAAATGATCATGAGTAGTGACTGGAACTCAGTTCAAGGTTGCCTTTAATCTGATTTATTCCTGAAGCAACTAAAAAGCAATGCAAAAATTATACATGATAGAGGTGAAGATGGGGAGTGAGTTTCCCTGCTGCCTTCTTTACACTCATGAATGCATGTCCAAAATTTGGTGGTCCTACCAGTCTGTGTTAAGGCAGTGGCTCAACTAGGCAGAGCTTTCTACAACTATGGACTTTTATATGTGATAGACAGCCCCTAGGGTGACCTCTCAGTACTCCCCACCTCATGGTGTTAAGACCTTGGCATGAACTCCTCCCTTATGACTTGCTTCTAACCAACAGAATATGGCAAAGGTGATAGGGCGTAACTCTTGTAATTACATTACAGAAGACTGGAGAGAGATAGAGAGAGAATCAGAGAATCTCCTGCTGGTCTTAAAGAAGCAATCATGTGTAAACTGCCTATGGAGAGAGGAGCCCATGTCAGGAAACTGTGGGTGGCCTCTAGTAGTTGAGGGCCTGAGTCCTGCAATACCAAGGAACTGAGTTCTGCCAATAATCACATGATCTTGGAAGAGGTCCTAAGCTCCAGAAAAAAATGCAGCCCAGCCAACACCTTGATTGCAGCCTAGTGACACCCTGAGCCTCTGATCCAGGTAGGCCACGCCCAACCTCCTGACCCACAGAAACTGTGAGATAATAAACATGTGTTGTTTCAAGTCACTAAATTTGTTACACAACCATAGAAAACTGATATAATGCATCAAGCCACATTAGCACCCAGAAACTACTTACACAATCATATGAGGCAATGATTCTTCTTCTGAGGGAGCCACATCCCCCAAGCCTAAATCTTGATTCCAGAACACAAAGTTCTGGCTGTGTCTGCCCTGGGGCTCTCTATCTCTACATATGCTTTACAGGGAAGAGTTTTCACAGTGTGTCTTTAGAGATTATCTATGGAAAGAGTGGCACAGCCTACCAGCATGATTGGCTATATAATGTGTAAAACTCAGTATGAAATGAAAATGTGGGCTCCTTGTTCAAAAATTTTAAGAATTTCAAGACAGTGACAGCAGAGCCCATCTAAGTTTGGGGCCCATCTAAGAACGTGGCCTTGTGTAACTGCACAGGTCTCAAAATCATGAGGCCAGATTTTACTATTACACCATGTTAGCCATGCCTTGAGAAAATTATTTAAGCTGAACCTCAACATACTCATCTGGAGAAAACAAAATGCTGTAAGCTTCAGTACGGAAAATTGTGAAATTTAAAACAGATGATATATGTGGAAGTCTCTGACCTAGCAATAGGTATTCAATATATGTTGACTTTTTTGTCTTCCTTTCAGTCTTTGCTTTTTATTAAGCCATCAGCCTCAAGCACCCATCCTTCCTTACTCATCTTTTTTTCTCCAAACACAACTAATATAGGAATTTTAATCATCCAAGAACACGCTGGCTACAGGTCAAGCAAAATTATTTCTTTTGAGACTCATGACTTGTTTTCAGGTATCTATTCCTGTTTTATTATTTTAAAAAATCAGCAAGTTACATAAAGTTTTATAGCACAAATTCTGAAACATCTCAAGGTTTTCCAACATAGATTTCTGTCATTTGATTACCCTTCTCTTATAAACCCATCATTAGAGAATTTTCACTACCCAGTACTCCTGAGCAATATGGCACGCTTCCATCAGTATCAGTGACTTACCACAGAAGATTCTCAGCTGAGTGTGTCTTGGGGGTTGGAAAGAGATAATAAGAACTAAAGCAGTCTCTCACGTTGTTTATGATTCTGACAAGGCAAGCATGCAACTTACCACCACTACTTTGTTGAAAATCATTATTTTAGAAAGAATTTCATATAGTTTACCTTCCAAGGATGTAGAGGGTTATTTCATTTTCAACATATTCTTTCTGGATCTACAGTTTTTAATGACTTGTGATTTCCTGACCATGTAAAATCTCATGTAAGCGACACATGACATAATTTAGCATGTGAGATTGGTTCATACATACAACCAGACAATTGAGGGTCTAAATTCAAAGCATTTATACTTGTCCCTCCCCATGAATATAGGAATCAATGTAGCTGCTAGAGAGTAAGCCAAATTACCAGCTTGCATATTTTTATATAAATGGAAAAGGTAACTTTCCATATGCATAAATAGTGTTAACATGCCTCTGATTTTTAGGTGACTCACTCCTACAACCCCTTCCAACTCAGTCCCTAACAGAATCACAGCCAAATCTCCTTGGCATACTGAGATAAAACTCAATATTTTTTTCTGAGAAAATTTTATAAATGCCAGTAACAAGCATTAAAAGTATTAAATATATATCTTAGATTCATTGTTGTGTGTTGAATGATATTTTTTAGGGTATCCTAGGACCCCAAACAACATTGGTAAGGATGTTTTAATTATATAAAGTCCCAAGTCAGTAATTTATAAACAAAATTTTGGAATGCCCCTTCACATGATTTGGAGTTTACATGAATTCATAACATTTAAAACCATCAAGAGTACAGACCAAAGGAAGTTATAATAAAAGAAAATGCAATAGCAAAGACTTGGAACCAACCCAAATGTCCAACAATGATAGACTGGATTAAGAAAATGTGGCACATATACACCATGGAATACTATGCAGCCATAAAAAATGATGAGTTCATGTCCTTTGTAGGGACATGGATGAAATTGGAAATCATCATTCTCAGTAAACTATCGCAAGAACAAAAAACCAAACACCGCATATTCTCACTCATAGGTGGGAATTGAACAATGAGATCACATGGACACAGGAAGGGGAATATCACACTCTGGGGACTGTTGTGGGGTGGGGGGAGGGGGGAGGGATAGCATTGGGAGATATACCACCAGCATGGCACATGTATACATATGTAACTAACCTGCACAATGTGCACATGTACCCTAAAACTTAAAGTATAATAAAAAAAAAAAAAAAAGAAAATGACACATTAGTGATACATGTACTATCTTATCAGAAAGTTTTTCCTTCCATCCTTTCTACAAATCCATGACTCGCAGCTATTATTATTTATTATTTTGTACCAACATGGTACACTGAGGTCAATATTGGTATGGCATCCCTTCCCTCTTGTCCTTCATTCCGTGTTTATAACAAAAGGCAGTGGCTAAAACCATGAGACACTGGTTCTTGTTCCATCTAAGAGATCAGGAGGGTATATCTGGTTTTTAAACAACAGAAAACTAAACATTTGATTGTAACAAAATAAAAATGAATAAAGGGAGGAAAGGAATGAAAGTGGGAAAGGAAGAAAGATAAAAAGAAAACCAAGAAAAGCTATAAGGTTGGTGCAAAAGTAATTGAGGTTTTTGCCATTACTTTTGCACCAACCTAATAGTTAAACCTGTGTGGTAGAAGAGAGTCACAGTGACAGAGATCACAAAAGGGAGTGAAAGGGAACCAGAGACTAAACTTCAAGGCAGTTGAGCCAGAAAATAAGGCTGCAGCAGATCAGAGAAGATGTGTCCAAATCGCAGTGCACTTCAGAGAAATGAGCCCATATTTACTAAATAAATGTCATTACTTTTATATTCACAGCCAAGAAAGAATAGAGCAACTTCTGCCACCTCAATGACAGCTTAGATAAGTTCAGGTTCAATTTAGACATAATTACATCTTTTCTTTAAAGTGAACATTATTTTCACAGTTTATTAATGTCAATTCCATAAAGCTAAGTATCTGTATCTTCACTATGATAAAAGCAAGCAGACTTTCTCATCTGTGACCTTCAAAAATATCCCAGAAGAGCGGTCATGAGAGTTTCAACTAAGGTTGAATATCAGAGGAAATTGAAAAAAGGAAATGGATTCAAACGAATTTTCAGCAATAGAATCTACAGGACTTAATCAAAATATGAAATGGTGAAAGAAATAGAACATAAAATCACAGCACGTTTAACATGATACATGCTGAAAACACATACACTTAGCACTAAGAAATTAAGGCATTAATAAACTCAAGAAAGAGAATTTCCAGGCCAGGCACGGTGGCTCACACCTGTAATCCCAGCACTTTGGGAGGCCAAGGCAGGCAGATCACGAGGTCAGGAGTTCAAGACCAGCCTGGACAAGATGGTGAAACCCCTGTCTCTACTAAATATACAAAAAATTAGCCAGGCATGGTGGTGGATACCTGTAATCCCAGCTACTCGGGAGGTTGAGGCAGAGAACTGCTTGAACTCGGGAAGTGGAGGTTGCAGTGAGCCAAGATCACGCCACTGCACTCCAGCCTGGGTGACAGAGTGAAACACCGTCTCAAAACAGAAAAAAAAGAGAATTTCCAATTTTAACCAAAATTTGATTCTGTCTAGACTGAATCCGATCTTAATATACTTCTCATAAAGGTGTCAGAAGCTATGTGATTGCTTCTTTTTCGGTTGTGAATATAAAATTAATGAGAATATAGAAAGTGCCTATGAGCTCATTTATCTCAAGACCTTAGATGCGTTAGAGAAATCAATCTCATAATACTCACTGAATTTGTGAGCTAAAAAGTGCTATAACAATGCGGTTCTTTAGGTGCATGCGAGATATTCTTAAAACTTGGCAGATTCTCAACAAGATAGTGATGGGGCTGGGTGTCAATGAAAGAGTGGTTGTTAGGAAAGTGGGAACAGGATGAGGTGTTTCATTTAGAGATTTATCCTATGAGGATGTAAGGGAGTACTTCTCCCTCCAAATCTCCTATGAGGATGTAAGGGAGTACTTCTCCCTCCACATCATAAGGGGACTTGCACTCTCCTGTCCACGTTTCCTCTGCTGATGAGTCATCTTTCAAGTGTCGATCCTATTTCCATAGGCAGGGCTCACCTCCCCACATCCCACTGGTTGTACTGCTGAGAACAGGCTCTCACTCCTTAAAGACAGAAAAAGGAGGGAACAGCTTTCAGTCACTTTATGAGAGAACCATGTAACACCCAGGGTAGTTTACTATGGAATGGATCATCTTAAGAAGTGATTAGTTTCCTGCCACCAGAAACATTCAGACCATTTACTGGCATCGATAATATAAAAACATGAATTGGATTGATTGTGGTAGAATTAATGAAAATTTCCCATCTGTGATTTCGTGAAACTGGAGAAGTATAAAAAAACCAAAGATATAAAATTAGAAATTGGATGATTTTGCAAAGGATCATATAATTTATACATCCAGTGGAAAATAGATCTTTGTAAATTAGGATTTACATCTTCACGTAAGGTGTGTGCCACTGATACTGCAATATTAAACATATAGAATATAATACTAAAATAAAAGAAAGCCCCATGGAAATGGACTTTGCATAAGAAAATAAGCATGTAACAATAAGAATCTAATTACTGCCCTTTAAAGAATTACTACAGAAAGTCCATTGCTTTACTTACTGGTCACTGGTTCAGCTGAAATGACTTATTCTCACTTTGTCTTGCTAACCTTTTATTTTTTTATTTTTTTATTTATTTTATTATTATTATACTTTAAGATTTAGGGTACATGTGCACAATGTGCAGGTTAGTTACATATGTATACATGTGCCATGCTGGTGTGCTGCACCCATTAACTCATCATTTAGCATTAGGTATATCTCCTAATGCTATCCCTCTCCCCTTCCCACATCCCACAACAGTCCCCAGAGTGTGATGTTCCCCTTCCTGTGTCCGTGTGTTCTCATTGTTCAATTCCCACCTATGAGTGAGAACATGCAGTGTTTGGTTTTTTGTCCTTGCGATAGTTTACTGAGAATGATGATTTCCAATTTCATCCATGTCCCTACAAAGGACATGAACTCATCATTTTTTATGGCTGTATAGTATTCCATGGTGTATATGTGCCACATTTTCTTAATCCAGTCTATCATCGTTGGACATTTGGGTTGGTTCCAAGTCTTTGCTATCGTGAATAGTGCCACAATAAACATACATGTGCATGTGTCTTTATAGCAGCATGATTTATAGTCCTTTGGGTATATATCCAGTAATGGGATGGCTGGGTCAAATGGTATTTCTAGTTCTAGATCCCTGAGGAATCGCCACACTGACTTCCACAAGGGTTGAACTAGTTTACAGTCCCACCAACAGTGTAAAAGTGTTCCTATTTCTCCACATCCTCTCCAGCACCTGTTGTTTCCTGACTTTTTAATGATTGCCATTCTAACTGGTGTGAGATGATATCTCATTGTGGTTTTGATTTGCATTTCTCTGATGGCCAGTGATGGTGTCACACTACCTGACTTCAAACTATACTACAAGGCTACAGTAACCAAAACAGCATGGTACTGGTACCAAAACAGAGATATAGATCAATGGAACAGAACAGAGCCCTCAGAAATAATGCAGCATATCTACAACTATTGATCTTTGACAAACCTGAGAAAAACAAGCAATGGGGAAAGGATTCCCTACTTAATAAATGGTGCTGGGAAAACTGGCTAGCCATATGTAGAAAGCTGAAACTGGATCCCTTCCTTACACCTTATACAAAAATTAATTCAAGATGGATTAAAGACTTAAACGTTAGACCTAAAACCATAAAAACCCTAGAAGAAAACCTAGGCATTACCATTCAGGACATAGGCATGGGCAAGGACTTCGTGTCTAAAACACCAAAAGCAATGGCAACAAAAGCCAAAATTGACAAATGGGATCTAATTAAACTAAAGAGCTTCTGCACAGCAAAAGAAACTACCATCAGAGTGAACAGGCAACCTATAAAATGGGAGAAAATTTTTGCAATCTACTCATCTGACAAAGGGCTAATGTCCAGAATCTACAATGAACTCAAACAAATTTACAAGAAAAAAACAAACAAACCCTTCAAAAAGTGGGCAAAGGACATGAACAGACACTTCTCAAAAGAAGACATTTATGCAGGCAAAAAACACATGAAAAAATGCTAACCTTTTTTAAAGCAAGCTTATGTTAAATTAAATTGGAATTGGGTATCTTCCATATTGGCAATATTTATGTTATGGGGAGTACCGAAGCACCAAGCATAGACAGTTTTTATTGACCTGGCTTCCTTTCCCCTCTTCTCTCTTAGTTTTTAGTTTCTAGTTTCACTTTTATGTATCCCTTGTGGAAGATTAATTTTATTAAATATCACATTTTGCAACACTGGGATTATGATAAACAGAAATTTAGAATCCTCTGTGTACTCTGCAAAACATTAAAATGACAGAAATATGCATTAAAAAGAATAGAGAGTGTAATGACACTTCATGTAGCATATTACTTGTTTCTCCCAATCCTTCCCACCTCTTTCTTACCAATTATTGAGGTGGGTTAAGCACCTAATGTACTAGATTCTGGGTGGCAAATAGTGAATGTAGAGCAGGGTAAGAGGAAAGACAGAATGTTTGCAAACAGGTAAAGGCACATCATTGGACTATAAAGAATGAGACAAATTAGTTTATAAGAAGGAGAAATTTTAAGACTTTTCAATCTAAAAAAATGCCAGAGACTTTTGGTTTCACCTCCAGCACGTAAAGAGCTTAGAAGTCATCACTGTCATGCTTAGGGCAAGTAAAAAACTCAACAAACTAAAAATCAAGAATGTGGCCAGGCACAGTGGCTCATGCTTATAATCCCAGTACTTTGAGGGGCTGAGGCGGGCAGATGGCCTGATGTCAGGAGTTCTAGACCAGCCTGGCCAACATGGTGAAACCCCGTCTCTACTAACAGTTCAAAAATTAGCCGGGCGTAGTGGCATGTGCCTGTAGTCCCAGCTACTGAGGACAATGAGGTAGGAGAATTGCTTGAACCCAGGAGGAGGAGGCTGTGGTGACCTGAGATCATGCCACTGCACTCCAGCCTGGGTGATAGAGAGAAACTCTGTCTCAAAAATAAATAAGTAAATAAATAAATAAATAAATAAATAAAAATTAAAATCAAGGACTTTTTTTATACCAACCAGAAAATTGAGGTCACAGGGCAAACCACCACCCCAGAATTTGAAAGGACAGGCAAATACATAAAGTCACAACCAAGAAGAGCTTACCTGGAGCAAAAGCTGCTGGAGCCATCAATTTACAGAAGCATTTAACTGATAATTTTGATGAATTGCTGGAGGATACCTGCAGGTTAGCTTGAGGGTGAGAAACTCCTGGAGACCAAATTTAAGAAGACCCCACAAGTTGGTAGACTTTACCTCCAGGAACCCAAACAGGTCCTCACAGTAAAGATCTGAGAAAAATGGTTTTTTTGGTTTGTTTGTTTGTTTCAGAGAAAAGAGAAGAGTAACCCTTTTACAATGCATCCATAGCATTCCTCATACCAAAGTCTTCCAGAAAAGACTTTGCCAGAGCTTTATCTGACCTAAGAGCAGGGTCATTATTCAAAAACAGCCCCCTTTAGGCTTCCTGTCTCACTTACAGAGATAACAAAAAAGAGTTAAGAAATACTTGTGGAGGTAACAGCCCAGGTACACAGCCTACTAAAAGACAGCCTTAATCATAAGATTATAGAATACACTCCCTACTCAAACCTGTACAGCAATGTCAACAGGGCTCCAGCATAGTAACAGTGAATTACATTTAGAAGATCAAGAAGACACAGATTCTACTCAAAAAGGAGTTCTCAGGGAAACTCGAAGACAACAGAGGAGAAAACAACAAGAAAATTAGAGGAAATTTAAGCCTCTGGTACCTATAGCTATAGCAAACTTTAAACACAGCTAAGTTCCTTGTCAGAAAAACATAAAAATTCCCCCTAAATTTACTATTATCCAATACATCATGCCCATCTTTCAATAAAAAATTACAAGTCATGATTAAATGGAAGAAACAACACAGTCTGAAGACATAAAGCAACTGTGAGATGAGATTCAGATAAAACAGTTTAGAATTATCAGATAAAAAATTAAAATAATTATAATTAATATATTAAGGGCCTTAATGAGAAAAGTATCCAAGTAAGAGTATATGGATAATGTAAGCAGAAAGATGAACACTCTAAGAAAGAATCAAAAGAACATGCTGGAAATCAAAAACGCGATGATAGAAATTAAGAATGCTCCTGATGGCCTGTAAGTAGACTGGCATGGTTGTGAAAAGGATCCGTGAGTTTGAAGATATAATAATAGCAACTTCCAAAACCAAAATGTCATGATAAAAAAGAACAGAATATCCAAGAATTGTGAAACAAGTTCAAAAAGTATAACATATATACAATTGGAATACTAGAAAACGAAGAAAAAGAAAAAGGAGCAGAAGAGATGCTTAAAGTACCAAGGGGAAGAACTGTCTAGTATTAATGACAGTCATCAAAACCGTGGATTCAGGAAGCTCAGAGAACACCAAGCAGGATAAATCCCCTAAAATCTACACCTAGCCATGTGATATTCAAACAAAATAAAACCAAAGACAGAAATTATTGGAAGAAGCCAGGAGGGTTGGAGGGGACACCTTGCCTTTAGAGAAATAAGGATAAATATTACATCAAACTTGTCATCTGAAATTATACAAGCAAGAGGTAAGTGAAGTGTGTGCATGTGCATGCAGGTTAATATATAAACATATTTCTTTTTTCTGTCAACTGAGAGGACCTAAATGAAATGACACCCCAGCAAAAACAAATATCCATAGGACCCAAATCTTGATTTCTAACACCAGTCTCAACTAAAAGGAACCTGGGCTCTTTGGATAAATGGTTGATTCTAGGACTGAGGCAAGAAATATCCAAGATTAGGCTAGAGCCTCTTGTAGTCCAAGTAAGTAAGAAAGTGCTCAAAAACAGAAACTAAAACCTCATATTGATGGGACTATACCAAAGGGGCAGAGGAGACAAGTTAAAGAGCTCCCTTTGGCCAAAGCTGGAACAATTTAAGCAAAAAATAAATTCATATTAGATTATAACCCAAAGCATAAAATAATTAACTAAGAATCTATATTGATATAAATGACTTAATAAATTAATAAAAGCAGGGGATAAGAGACATATTCAAATAATGTATGTAGATACTCTACCCTAAAGGAGGTGGAACATAATTCCCTGCTCCTTAAGTGTGGAGTGAATACAGTGATTTCCTTCCAAAGGACTGATATGAAAATGAAGAGAGAGAGAAAAAGTAACTGTACAGTGAAGAAACACAACACACAGTATTTCAGCCAGGTGCATGAAGGTCTATATGGAATAAATCATGTTGACAATATGTACCCTCAATATGATATGATAAAAAAGGCACTCTACATTTGTCATTTTCCTCCCAGCTGCCCCTAAAAGCATAGCTGCTGTATAATCAAGAAAACACAATAGACAAGACTAAATTGAGAGACATTCTATAAAATACCTAACCAGTAATCCTCAAAACTGTCAAAATTGTCAAAAACTTAAAGAGGGGGAAACTGTCACAATCAAGAGGAATCTAGAGATATGACAAGTAAATATAATGTGGTATCTTGGATAGAATCCCGGAAAATAAACTATATACATGCTAGGTAAAAACTTTAAAAATCTGTGTAAATTATGAGCTTCAGTTAATAATAATCTATCAATATTTGTTGGTTAATTATATCAAATGTTAAAAATAAGGGAAACTGTGCATGGGATATGTAGGAATTCTCTGTACTATCTTCTCAATTTTGTTGTAAATCTGAAACAGTTCTAAAAAGAAAATCTATTAAAATAAATGCCAGGTTCAGGATAATAAGAAATCCTATTTCTAGGGTTTAAATTTATCCTTCAAATAGCATGTGTTGAAAACTTAATTTGCAATACAACCGCGCTGGGAGGTGAGGCCTAGTGAGAGGGGATTCGGCCATGCAGTCTCTGCCCTCATGAATGGATTAATACCATTATTGTGGAAGTGTGTTTCTTATAAAAGAACAAGTTTGGCCCCTGTTACTCTTTCTCATATGCTTGCCTTCCACCATGGGATGATGCGGCAAGAAAGCCCTCTCCAGATGCTGGCATCTTTATACTGGATTGCCCAGCCTCTAAAACTATGAAAAATTGATTTATTTTCTTTGTAAGTTACCCAGTCTCTGGTATTGTGTTTTAGCAGCACAAAAAAGGTTGAGACACCTATAAGCTGGGTTTCATTCATATTCATATTACCAACTTATTTTATACATTGAGCAGTCAGCTGTGCCTGTTTATGCAGCAATAGTTGGGAATTACAATGGTTAATTACAAATTTATATCCAAATTCTGCTTTGGGTAAAGTAGTATGTTGGTGTTTAAAGAATAAAAAAATCCCACAGGAGATAGTGACTGCCCTCCAAAAAAATCTACTGTCAAAATGGAGGTGGAGGAACACACACACAAAAAGGCAAATGGTAATTTACAATAAGCACCAAGTAAATATAACTGTTATAAACATTCTGAGAGACTGGTGTAGACTTGAGGAATCAGAAAATAGGTCACCGAGAAACTAGTGCAAGATTTAGAGAGGTGGAGGGGGAGAGGGCAGAAATGTGATGAGCACAGAGAGTAGAGCAATTCAGAGGAAGTGGAGGAAAGCCCTGGGAGTTCAGATGGGAGCAACTGGAGTGCTTCCGGTTGCGGGAAGCCTTAAAGCCAGCTTATAAAATATAGACATTATCCTGTTTACAGTGTCTCAAAAACGCTGACCCATGTGGCGCAGAGCATAGCAATTATAATATTCAAGCCAATAAACAGTACATTTAGAGCAAATAATAACTTAAAAAATAGGCAATATTAATAACTTTAATAATGCATCTTTATTCCAAAAAATTCAAGATAATTCTCAAATAAAATTTTAGTTAACTTTTTATAAAACATATTGAAAGTAGTAAAAGTATAAGATTAAAAAATGCTCATATAAAAGAATAGAAGATGGACTTTCTAAGATAAACCTGATACTAAAATGTGGGTTTCCAAAGCCTTATAAGAAATGTTCTGCCATGTCACCTACTAGTAACATTTGAATAGTCTTTAAGATATTAGAGAAACTAGAAAAGTTTTTATTGAAATTTTTTTATTTCCATAGGTTATTGGGCAACAGGAGATGTTTGGTTACATGAGTTAGTACTTCAGTGGTGATTTGTGAGATTTTGGTGCACCCATCACCCAAGCAGTATACACTGCACACAATTTGTAGTCTTTTATCCCCCACCCCTGCCTGGCCTTCCCCACTGAGTCCCCAAAGTTCATTGTGTCATTCTTGTTCCCTCGCATCCTCATAGCTTAGCTCTCACTTATGAGTGAGAACATATGATGTTTGGTTTTCCATTCTTGAGTTACTTCACTTAGAATAATAGTCTCCAATCTCATCCAGGTTGCTGTGAATGCCATTAATTCATTCCTTTTATGGCTGAGTAGTATTCCATTGTATTTATATACCACAGTTTCTTTATCCAATTTTTGATCAAAAAGATAATCCACCATGATCAAGTGGGTTTTATGCCAGGGATGTAGGGATGATTTAACATACGCAAGTCAATAAAAATTGATACATCAAATAAACAGAATTAAAAACAAAAATCAGATGATCATCTCAATAGATGCAGAAAAAGCATTTGATGAAATCCAGCATCTCTTTAGATTAAAACTCTCAGCAAAATCAGGATACAAGGGACATACCACAATGTAATAAAAGCCATCTATGACAAACCCACAGCCAACATAATACCAACTGGGAAAAAGTTGAAAGCATTCCCTCTGAGAACTGTAACAAGATAAGGATGGCCACTCTCATCACTCCTCTTCAAAACAGTACTGGAAGTCCTGCCAGAGCAATCAGACAAGAGAAAGAAATAAAGGGCATCCAAATCAGTAAAGAGGAAGTCAAACTGTCACTGTTTGCTGATGATATGATTGTTTACCTAGAAAACCCTAAACACTCCTCCAGAAAGTTCCTAGAACTGATAAATTAATGCAGCAAAGTTTCAGTGTACAAAATTAATGTACACAAATCAGTGTTCTTCTATACACCTACAGTGACCAAGTTGAGGATCAAATCAAGAACTCAACCCCTTTTACAATAGCTTCAAAAAAATACTTTGGAATATACCTAATGAAGGAGGTTAGGTATATTTTGTAATTTTCCTTGCAGAAAACTACAAAATACTGCTGAAAGAAATCATAGACAACACAAATAAATGGAAACACATCCCATGCTCATGGATGGGTAGAATCAATATTGGAAAAATGACCATACTGCCAAAAGCAATCCATAAATTCAATGCAATTCCCATCGAAATACCATCAACATTCTTCACAGAATTAGAAAAAGCAATCCTAAAATTCATATGGAACCAAAAAAGCCCACATTGCCAAAGCAAGACTAAGCAAAAAGAATAAATCTAGAAGCATCACATTACCTGATTTCAAACTATACTAAAAGGCCATAATCACCAAAATAGCATGGTACTGGTTTAAAAAAAGGCACATAGACCAATGGAACAGAATAGAGAACACAGAAATAACCAAATTACTTACAGCCAACTGATCTTCAACAAAGCAAAAACATAAAGTGGGGAAAGAGCACCATATTCAACAAATGGTGCTGGGATAATTGGCTAGCCACATGCAGGAGAATGAAACTGGATCCTCATCTCTCACCTTCTACAAAAACCAACACAAGATGGATTAAGGACTTAAATCTAAGACCTGAAACTATAAAAATTCTAGAAGATAACATTGGAAAAACCCTTCTAGACATGGGCTTAGGCAACAATTTCATGACCAAGAACCCAAAAGCAAATCCAATAAAAACACAGATAAATTGCTGGGACTTAATTAAACTAAAAAGAAACCGTCAGCAGAGTAAACAGACAACCCACACAGTGGGAGAAAATCTTCACAATCTATACATCTGACAAAGGACTGATATCCAAAATCTACAATGAACTCAAAAAATTAGCAAGAAAAAAAACAATCCCATTAAAAAGTGGGCTAAGGACATGAATAGATATTTCTCAAAAGAAGATATACAAATGGCCAACAAACAGATGAAAAAATGTTCAACATCACTACTGATCAGGGAAATGCAAATCAAAACCGCAATGTGATACCACCTTACTCCTGCAAAAATGGCCATAATCAAAACATCAAAAAATAGTAGATGTTGGCATGGAAACTAGAAAAGTTTTAATAGATTTTCAAAGCCCAAGGCCTATATAGAAGAAAGAAACAAACTAAAGCAAAAAAACAAAAAACAAAAACAAAAACAAACCTTATGTAATTAAACTGATTAACTATTAAACTGCTTTATTTAAAAATATATATTAATATCTATTTCTATATGATGCAGAAAAGAATATTATTCTAAATTGAGGTCCTTTTTTTCTTATATTAAAAATAAACCAAGTTCCAGCAATGTCCTATTTTTTTCTCCTTTAAGACCTTGAAAGGGAGACATATGAAGCCCAACATCTCAAATGGGTGCACCGGTTAATGAACCCCACACTTCATCCCACTCCCACTCTCTAACACCAAACACAAACTCCATTGCAAGTTTTCAGAAACCTGCCCACATTTAAGAACTTCTAATTAAAGAATAATAGTTAATACCTAGCATCTATATAAAACATAACTATTTGGTGAAACTTGATGTTTTCACATACATTATTATCTTTTGAACTTGGACTTCAAAGCTGGAGAAAAATATATCATGAATTTATAGAAAGGAAATAGAGATAGAGAATATTGCAATGATCTGACTAAAATCAGATGCCGAAGAAAGAGCATGACTTTCTGGTTTTATCACCAAAGCTTAATTTCAAAGCATGGAGGCTTCATTTCAGAAATTTACTGCTGTGTGTAAAGGGGCTGTTAAATATTGCTGTTCTATAAGAGCTTTTGTTTCATTTCATTTCATTTCAGCAATTTTCCAGGAGGAGGAAATGGCTGTATACTAAACGGTCAGAGATTATAACAGCAGCAATTAAGATGAGATTCTGCCTATAGCATTAGCTCATTGTCTACTGCTCAAACATAAGGTAAATTCTATGAAAGGTGTGTGTAGACAGCAGCCAGCAAGGGGTAGATAGACTGGGGAGGATTAGAATGACGCAGTTTATTTTGTGTTCACTCAGCATCAAGGCTTTAAATAGGCCTATATCATGTCTTGCCACTAACATGGGTCTTGATTTCTTCTTGATGATTTAGCTTCAGTTCAGTGACTAGTTTAATATTTTACCCACATCTTCCTACATAAGAATTTCCTAATACCTCGGCCCCCTTGGGTGCATCCTCAGGGATCATGAATGGCTTCTTTTTGCATTCGTTTTCAGCTATAATTATTTCTAGAGCCACCACCCTCCTGTAAAGTGTGCACCCTGACACCCAGGCTCTGCTACTTACTCACCCATTGACTGCTATCTAAACTTGCCGCTGTCATTGATCCTCCTAAATACTGATTTCCCACCCAGATGTTCTCATATTGCAATGCACTGCTCACAGCACACCTCCAACAATCCTGGCAACCACGTATGGTTGACGAGAAATTCTGAAGTGAACTTCAAATTACAGTAACCAAGAGAGAATTGTTTAAAGTTGATCAAATTCTTAAATTTCCCAAGTAAATAACCCTATAATGCCTCAGTTCATCACACTGGTTGTATTAATGGGATATTTTCTTTTAAAAAAATAAATTTTAGCTAGATGTGGTGGTCCTGTGCCTGTAGTCCCACAGCTACTTGGAAGGCTGAGGCAGAAGGATCGCTTGAGCCAAGGAATTTGAGACTGCAGTGAACAATGATGGTGCCTCCAGCCTGGGCAACAGAGTGAGACTCTATAAATAAATACATAAATTTTTATTATTTTTTAGAAACTGTTACTCCAATTGGCAAAACAATACATATAAATTTTAGAAAACTTAAAAGAGAAAAAAACAGAAAAAATATAAGAATCATTCATATTTCTCAGTGAATATTAATATGAAACACACAGCAAAGGTTCATTTTGCTAATTTCACTTAACATTTTATCATAAACATTTTCTCACAACATTAATAATTCTTTGAATGCTTTTAGGTGCTGTATGATTTTCCATCATATGAATATATGATAGTTTATTTAATCATTGCCCCAAGGTCTTTTTCTCTTAGCTTATGGAAACTGCTCTAAGGTGAGTCTAAACAGGGACACTAATAAGCCCATTACCATGTACTCAGAAAAAGTGACATATCCCTTGGCCATATTCTCATTAATTTTAGAATGGAAAATGTCCTGAGAGTCTTCTCAGATGGAAAAATCACTACACACCAAAGCACAGCAGCTTTCCAGGCCACACAAAGCCAGTGGAGATGGATTCTCTCCAGATCATAGGTGAAGGGTTGATGTGAAAACAATACCAAACTTAATTCAAACGCTGCTCTTTCAAAATCGAAAATGAAGTGCCCAAGATATTTTTAGAAATGCAAGATAAAAAATTATCAAAAGTAGATCTCAAAATGGATTGGGCCATGTAAGGTTCTCTATACCCCAATCTTGGCCCCGATGCTCCCTTTACTAGATAGACATCGGCAACCAAACTCAGGGGGTAGAAGACCCAACATCCATTCCATCGAAATACTCATCTTCTAACTCTTTGGCTATCCCAAGATACCCTCTGAAGTAAAGAGCAAATGACAAAAGTGCTACAGAATCAGGGATGGGTCGATCAATTACACACGTTTATTTGTTTAATCCCCAAGATAAAAACATATGGAATACCCACAAGGATGTTTTGCTTCTAGTAACTGCCCATCAGAAGTGGAACTTCGTGAAGAAGATAAATTACCCTTAGCAATAAACAATTAATAAGGAACAAGTCAGCCAGAAAGTCCACTAGACTCTAAATTACTAGGAAACAAGAACTGACTTGTCCATTCTTGTATCCCTAGCATCCAATCCACTGTATGGACCAATATTTACCCACAATAGAAACTCAGTTAGTGTTAAGCTGAATAGAGAAGCAGAACTATGAGCAGGATGCATATTCCAAAGCAACGATCAGTGGAACAAAAAGAATTCAGGGCAAAACAAAGCAAATGACATGCTTGTTGCAGCAGCTAGGGTTCAAGCCCTGCAAGTAAGAAAATGTATCTGTAAGGATTTTCCTCAGAGGCCTCAAAGTCCTAGTCAAAGGATGGCAGTTGTGCATATAAAACTGTGATTTCAAACATCAAACAAAAGAAAAAATAAATGAATAGGGTGCAGAGCTAAGCACTTTCTATTTGTTACTAGGATTAATAAAACATTTTAGAAGGGTTACTGAAAACAAAAACAATATAAAACCAATTGCATTTCAAAACACCAGCAGCAAGGAGTCAGAAAATGTAATAAAGATGCTACTTTAAAATAGCATGAAAAAAAATCCACAAAGTAGTTAAGATTACACTTAACAAAATATATGCAATGCATTTCTGAAAATACTATAAAGCTTTACAAAATATTAAAGGAAACTAAACAAATGGATAGATGTACCATATTCATATATTGGAAAATTATATAGTGTATAGATGTCAGTTCTACTCAAATTGATCTATAGAATCAATACAATTACAAACAAAGAATCAATGGGTTATTTTTGGTGATAGTGGTGGTATCTATCTACCTAAATATTTGCCTATCCATCTATGGATCCACCTATGTATGTATGTATCTATCTATCACAAGCTAATTCCAAAATGTGTCTACTGGAAGAACTAATTATCGAGAATAGTCAAGACATTACTAAAGAAAAACAAGGTAGGAGGACCTGTCTTGCCAGATATCAAGTCTTATAATTTTTAAGCTATAAATAAAGTATTCAGACTATCAGGCTGTAGTTTAAGATGGTGGAGATTAGGGATAGACAAATAGAATGGCAGCAGCAAGAAGGACCCAGGATCAAAGACATATGGAAGCTTGATTTATTACAGGCTTGAATTAAAGGTCGGTAGAAAAAGGATGGACTTTTCAGTAAAAGAGGCTGAAACAAAGTGGAAGAAAAATCACATTAGATCACTACTGATACCATACACAAAAAATTCTATGTGGATTAAAGAACTAAGGGAAAAAGATGAAAGTTTACAATTTTAAAACAACAAGAGAACATAATATACTTAATGCTCTAGGGTAAAGAATGATTTCTTAAACATAAAAAGCCCAAATCATTAAGATATCCTGGATTACATCAAAATGGAGAACTTCCGTTTATCAAAAGATATCATACTTTAAAAGTGAAAATTTAAGACACAATCTGGGAGATAATACTTGTAATATATTAAAATATTAGCATAAATATATAAAGCTCATATGCCAATCAATTAAACAATGACTAATAAGAAATATCACAACTCTTCACAAAAGGAGCAATAAAAAAACCCCCAAAATTTGGGCAGTGTAATTTGGAAAGCAAATTGGTATTATGCAGTAGGATGTAAATACATGCATACACTGTAAGCTAACAATACAAATCCTAGGTGTGTGTGTATATGTATACACTTTTTTCATGTTATATATATGTGTGTGTATATATATATATATTCATGCATAGGAGCATGCACAAGAATATGCATCCAGTATTATTTGTAATGGTCAAATATAATTCAGGAATAAAGTTGATTAATAAAGCATGGTATACTCATTTTGGGGACTACTGTTTAGAAATGAATAACTACCGGTGCATGCAATAATACAGATGAATGTTAGACATATAACATTAAGTGAAAATGCAAGTTATAGAAGAATTTGACAAACATAATGATTTCATTTATATAACTTTAAATGCATGAAAAACCAAAAAAGATATTCTTTAGGATAAAGAAATACAGATAAACTCTAAAGAAAAAGCAAGGAAACTGTAGCCACAAACTTCAAAATAGTATTTATGTCTTAGGAAGAACAGACAGATGCCAACCGGATAGGCACTCGAGAAGCTTCAAAGGCAATTGTTCTCTTTCTTAACCTGAGTGGTGGGTGTGTCAGAAACTGCTGTATTTTCACTTTGTATACCTTATGCATATTTTATAGTTTTTTGTTGTTGTTGTTTTTCTGAAATAGGTAACAAAAATAAAGCAAAGAGATAGTGCTGTTGTAAGTTCCTCTTAATGTCCTTGGGTTGATAACTTTTCCTTTTTAAAGCTGTTTTTCAGTTTGTAAAATGAATTTTAACAGGATTCCCTTCACGAGGCTGTGTGAAAAACATAGCGGAGCTTAGAACAGTATCTTTCACATAGTAGGAGGTTAAAAAATGCTAATTATCATCATTATTCTCATCAATATCATTGTATCTATTATTACCAAAGCAACCATCAATGCGGCCAAAAAAACTATGTCATCTCTGTTCACCCAATGCTTTAATCCTCTCTACAACCAATACAAATAAATCAGATTAATAAATTATACCTTTAACCTACTACCTTTAAAATCTTTTATATCCTACTGTTCATATCACTACAAATCCTTTTTCTAAAACTTCCATAGTTGCTGTGTCAATTTAATATGCCTCCTATATTTTCTCGCCTAATTTAATCACTATTTCCAATTTAAGAGTATTATCTAATATGAGAAAAATGTACAATCCTTCCATGTTCATGGCATTTTGCATCCATTCCTCCTAAAATAAAACCCCTTATTGTTGAATTTGGTTACAGTATTCATTTATGATATAATAAATGTGAGGATCTTGAAGATAATCATCGTTCTACATCCATCTTCTCATAGGTGACAAGGACATTTAAACATGCTTAAGAGATGCTTGTAGAATGAATGATAGGTTGTAAAATGAATGAATTAAGGAGAAGTAAACAGACTTGGAGGATTCTTGTTCAATTTGAAGGACAGAGCAGAATTTTTGCCTCTCATTTGTTCAAAGACAACAGTGTCATGAAAATGATAAAAATCAACATAAAAGGGAAAAATATATTAAAAGATTCGAGGGTTCGGCAGTCAAATTATTAAACTCTTGAGAGGGAGAAAGTTGCTGGAAACCTGTTAAGAATAAAACAGAAGAGAAGACACTGTAACCAGGGAATGAGTACTCTGAACATGCTCTGTGCTAAAGTCAGCAGACACGGTTGATAGTAGGCAAAAGGGATGCTGAACAGAGAAGAGGTAAAAGTCTGTCTGCAGAAAGGCTACCCATGGAGATCCCCTCTTTCTGCCAAAATATAAAGGCAGAGCCACCAGCAGCTTAACATTTATATTCTGGCACAAAAAAAAAAGTCTAAAAGAGCTCTTTCCTCAGATTTAAATAATTGCTGCAGAAACTAGACTATGGATAATGAAGTTGGCACCTACCTATTCTGGCATTTGTGAGTTCTCAGCCTTAGAGGAAGGTTTCTGTTCATTCACCCTAGAACATCGGTTGACATTTACAAGACCTATCCACATCCAGAGAGTTTCCAAAAGGCTTCTCTATTCACAGAAACTGATGTGGAAAACAGATGTGTGTGTGTGTGTGTGTGTGTCTGTGTGTGTGTGTGTGTGTGTGTCTGTGTGTAATAGCAGAGAACAAAATTATACTGCCTACCTAGATGATGAATCTAGTTCCATATTCTCAAACATAAACAGAAAATTGGAAATAATTAAACATATTGCCACCATAAAAGAGAAAGACAAATAGAAAAACTGAGATTATATTCATCAGTGAAGTTCAAGAAAGCAAAATGCTAGCATTTATTTAGAGCTTACTATGTGCCATGCTCTGAACTGAGAATTTGACATGCTTAATCTAATGGAATGTTCCTAGTGTCCTTATAAAAAAGCAGATAGGAGCTCTAGATTCAGAGAAATTAAGAAACATGTCTAATGTCACACAGTAAGTGACTGAGCCAAAATAGGCACCCAGGTGTTCTAAAATCTCTATTCTTAGACTTACGTTCTAC
This sequence comes from Gorilla gorilla gorilla, assembly GCF_029281585.2. Lineage (NCBI taxonomy): Eukaryota > Metazoa > Chordata > Mammalia > Primates > Hominidae > Gorilla > Gorilla gorilla. Next base: position 163,575,451 of record NC_073227.2, read on the forward strand.
TGCCTTTTGAAACATAGCACCTATAAAACAAGAAATCTGCTATATAATAAGATTGCAAAAAAAGCTTCCATAAATGTCAGTCATGATTACCATCAGAAAAACAGGAAGATAAAGTCAAAGAATTTTCCTGGAACACAGAGCAAAAAGGCGAAGAGAAGAGAATTTGAGCTAACAGAGAAAAGACATAAAATATCTATATCTAGGTGATTGTACTCCTACAAAATGAAGACAGAAAATATTTGGAATCATCAAATTTCCCAAACTAATAAAAGAAAACAAATCTAGACAAATTTTCATGACATTTTATATCCCTAACATAAAGGGAATATCCTAAGTGCTTCCAAAGTAAAAGAAAATAATAAAAGATTGCTAACAAAAAAAAATGGCAATCATTTTGTCATTTTTATCATTAAATGTTATAAAATAAAATTAGAGTAATGCATTAAGAATTTATTGGAAAAAAATTAAACCTAAATTGTCTACTTTCAAATGTGAGGTAAAATAAATATGTTTTCAGATATTCAAGAATTCAGGAAATTTATCTGCCATATACTCCTCTGAGGAAGTCACTTGAGGATGGTCTCATCAAAACAAGAATGGAAATCAAGAAAGGGAAAGATACAAGAAATAACAACAACAACAGAAGTAAACCAGAATAAAGTGAAAAGAAATATCACTTATGCAGAAAGCCTAAAGAACAATTGATTTCAATTGGGACAGAAAAACACTGGACCATCAATAGAAAAATCTCAAATCACAAAAATTACATAGATTCTAATCAATATAACAAAAATAAGTCAAATGAAATTACTGATATTACAAAAAGGCACCTATTTCTTTACTGTTACCAAAGGAAGGACAGGAGAGAGAAGAAGAGAAACACTAGGAAAAATAGAAAACTATTTTTACACATAAAAAGCAACCTAAAATGTGGCATGATTTTGAGCAATTAGCGGAGTACAAGAAAACAACACTACTCATGTGACCTTGATGATAGATTCAAGAGGCATAAGAAGTGGGTAATTGGGCCCATGAAGAAGGAAAATAATCTTAGCTCATCATCTTTAGCATTTACTTAGAGTTAAATCATGAAAAAAATTATTATGGTTTCAGAACAGAATGTCAATGTTTTCTACTTACCTTAATAATGTTCGAGTGAAGTTATAGCTCACAGACGTTGGAAGATGGAATTGAGTAAATATGTAGGAAAGAGGAGAGTTGCTAATACCCCCCCAAACATGAGGAATAAGGAGTCTCCATGTAAAGACTACAGAACAAGAGTAGAAATTAAAATGTGTCGTCAAAAGTGATGCAGATACATAATTGAAGAACTTTTCTGAAATATGTTACTATTCAAAATTTAAAAAGGGAAGGAATTGTGTGGGGGAGATTGCATAATGAGATAAACTACTATATTTCACAGTAAGAAGTAGAGAAGTAGAGATAAGCCGAAAGTTGATAAATCAATTAGTATATTATTTATTTAAAGTATATATAAGTACATATACAGTATACAATGTGTATGTATGTGTATATGTTTGTGTGTGTGTGTGTGTATAAAGTATACTAAAGTTATAGCCTTAACTAATAGGAGAACAAAAACCGGAAATGGTGTAATGGTTAAAGTGTTTATAGGAGCAGTAGGATGGGGACCATGAGAGACTGGTGCTTTCCTTGATTAACACTTTGGTAGTACTGGACTTTACCCATGAGCACATAATACACTGCTAATTTTTTTTAAAGAATGAAATAAATTTTATAAAAACACTAGAGTTAAATATTGGGATGAATGTCCATGGAATATCATTATAGGAAAGGAATTCTCAAATTCAATCTCTGTTAAAAGCTTTAAGACTAACATTATTTATAAATGCTACTTATACAACCCAACCCCTTGTTCTGCTTTTCCCCATATATATTTCAGGATTACTTTCTCCTCATTACTTTCTAAAACTCATCGGTCTCAATATATTTCGAATAGTCATGTGCATTTTTCAACAATTTTAAATTGTACACATTAAAAGGTATATATTTGTGGAAAAATTAGACAATTCCAAAAAGCATACACTACAAATGATCATAATCCACCCTTCAGAAGCAACCACTTTTGATACTTTGGCAATTATCTCAATTATTTAACAGCTGAAATTACAACACAGCTAATATTTTGCATTCTACTTTCAAAAAATAATATAAAAATATGTATGCTATTAAAAGAACTATTAATTTAAAATATCATTTTAAGTAAATCTTGAAGGATTATAAAATAGTACATAAAAATGTAGAAAATTCAAAAAGTAAAGTATAGAAGAGATAATAACCCTCATAATTCTATAATCTGGAGATGCTCAGTTTTAACATTGCAACATATTTCTCCACATATTTTCCCTGTATATACTATACATAGTGTGTTTTTAATAGTGCATCTAGTGTATCTGCAAGTTTGTTCCCTGTTTTGTTTTTACTAAATATTGTAACAAAAGTATTCCTCCCACATAAAAATTTCTTTATGAATATCTTTTACATGTTTTATTTATCAAATTTTAATGAACTCTTACAATAAGTATTTTATGTTCTTCCAATATATCAATTATTCAGATTATAAATAATGATGCAATGAACACTCTTATACATAAAATCTTTGCCTCTTTTGGATTATTTTCATAGCTTAAATTTCCAGAAGTATAAATACTGAATCTAAAAGAAGTCCAATAAATTTAGACTATAGAAAGACCATTCTGAATGCAATAATTGGAAAAGCATTATAATTTAAGCAGGGTGATTCTTTGACTTATATAAAAATGTTTTTGCATAAAAAATTAAAAGGGATAGGTGAGAGTTCTTTCTTAGCGCTTTGAAAATGAGTGAGAAAACATGATGCCTTTTAGGTTGAATGTACGTACAGCAACCTTAGCAATAACAGAAATAGCAATCTCCTTTCTCCCAAAAGTGAGTAATAATTTATACCAGGCAAACAAACACACTGCATGTTTCATTTGTTTTATGGCCAGCATATCTACATGGAAGCAGTAAAGCAGGTAAAGATTCTGAGTCAAATACAAACTACTAGTACTTATTTACAAGGCTGTAAAGAATTTGCTTTAACAAATCATGTTTTCTCTCCTTTCATAATGATTTTTGCATGGCATCAAGTTAAGATAATGATATAATATATGTATGATCAAATGGAAATTGGATCACCAGAAATATTAAGCAATATTAAAGAATTTGAATTTTCATGAGATTTATATACAGATTCCTGAAAGGAAAGAGAAAACCCTAAAAATTTGCTTGGATCTCTTAGTATTTTAAGTTCTAAAGGCAAAGCACTAAGTAACCTTATTATGTTAGTTAGCTTATAACCCTAAAACACCACAGGATGTTATAGTATAATACTGACTTCTGTTTCAGGGATTTATGTTAATTACTTGTGTGTTACATGTTGGGGATCCCTTTTAGTATTTCCTCCTTAGTACTATGCTTGGAACGTCTTATGTTTCCATTAAGTGATTAAAGGTGATTAAATGGTAGCCTTGAACTCAAGAAGAGGGAATAAACAGAAGACAGCACATTATTCAACTTTGGAAATTAGTAACAAACAAAGGGACTGTCTGAGAGTCCATCTGTAGAGAAGGTCACTTAAAGGATCTGAAGTAGATCCATGTTGGCTGGAAATAGATTTGATGGAGAGTGTGCTGGAGGAGGAATTGTCAAGAGATAAAGATGGAAAGGCTGACCAGAGACAGATCAAAGGGCCTTACATAGCAGATTAAAGTAGTGAAAAAAAATGGAGTATGAAGATGAGACATAAAGAACAGGATAGTTGCAAAATAAGGAAAAAACTGGAGGTATGGTCAAAAGCGGAAAACAGGTGGTTGCAGTAATCTAAGCAGGAGATGATAATGGCCAAAGTTCAGACAGTAGAACAGGGACAGTGTTATGGACTAAATTATCCTCCCATCCTAAAAACATTCACATATTGAAGCTCTAATCCCCAGTCCCTCAGAATGTAACTGTATTTGGAGAGAGGGCCTTTAGAAAGGCAATTAGGTTAAAATGAGGCCATTAGGGTAAGCCCCAATCCAATCTGACTGGAGTCATAAGAAGAGGAAATTTAGATACATGCAGAGACACCAGGGTTGCACGTGCACAGAAGGATTGTATGAGGACACAGCGAGCGGAGGCATCTGCAAGCCAAGGAAAGAGGCCTCAGAAACCAAACCTGCCAACTCCATCTTCGACTTTCAGCCTCCAGAACTGTAAGAAAATAAATTTTGGTTGTTTAAGCCACACAATCTGTGGTATTTTATTATGCCAACCCAAGCAAACCAGTACAGATGGGTGTCAGTGAAAGATTGAGAGACATTTAGAAGGCAAAAATCTTAAAATTCAGTGATGGATATAGGTTATAATGGAGAAGCATAAGTCAGAGTGACTCCCAGATTTTTAGTTTCAGTATTTGGGAAGGTACAGTGCCATTGTTCGAGGTAGGAAATCCAAGAGAAGGAGCAGGATAGACTAAAATAATAACAAATTCTGTTGTGGTCCTGTCGAGTTTTTTTTGTAATCATGCTACATGCCTGTGGTAAATACTCCATAGTTAAATAAATACATGGATCTGAATCTCAGGAAAGAGAGCTTGGCTGGAGAAATTGACCTAGGTGTCATCAACATACAGATTAAAAAAGACTCAGTTAGGGACCAGGAAAATCATTGGTAGGACTTGGTCACATATAGAGATGAAAAGATCACAGACGATCTCATCCTCCTCAAAGGTCACTAGGGTTTGGCTTTCAGGTATTGAGGCAGATACTTGAAAGCCTACCCAGAAGACATCTCACACTCCACCACATCCCTTCCTGCCCCAACAGGTTTTTAATGTGGCAAATCCCCAGAGAGTGAATCATGATGGTACCTGCAAGTCACGGTAATTCTACTTCCTTTTGCCAGAGACTGTTTAGTAGGCATTTGACCTATTCATATCCAATAAAGATGTATCTAAGGTTTTCTTCTAGATAAAAAGAGAAAACAAGTATGAAGAACAATTTACCTTTTTTTCCTGAATGTGAGAACTAATGAGAAGCCACGTTGATATTTTGGTGCCATATTGTGAGAATGAGAGTCCCAAAGATGGCCCAAAGAATCACAGAGAAGCATTCCCAGAGGTCTGTGTTTGTGAACCTGGAATCCTGGAATCCCCTATCCACTCACTTGTTATAGGAGAGATAAATAATCTCTCACTGTTTATTCCAAATTCCACATTCAGTTGTTAAGAATCCTATTTTTTGAAGTTAAAGCATCTCAAAAGAACTTAGCATTTTTCTCCAAGAACTCGCCTACTAAAATGGTACAGAAGTTACCTTGAAAGCACAGGCTAAGATGTCAACTTACTCAGCCTACTGAGGCTGAGAAACTCCAATTTTTAACCTGGGAGTGAGTTTTTCCTCTTTCAGTTTCTTTTTTTTTTTTAATGATAATAATTTTAAAAGTGGTATTGACTATTTTTGTGCCTTCCCTGTGCAAAATAATGAAGTTGAACGCGGTATCTGGTAGGATGTAAGAAATGAAACATCAGGCTGGGTGCGGTGGCTCATCCCTGTAAGCCCAGAACTTTGGGAGGCCGAGGCAGGTGGATCACCTAAGGTCAGGAGTTCGAGACCAGCCTGGCCAACATGATGAAACCTCGTCTCTACTAAAAATACAAAAATTAGCCAGGCATGGTGGTGAGCACCTGTAATCCCAGCTACAGGGCGGGAGCTGAGGCAGGAGAATCGCTTGAACCCAGGAGGCGGAGGTTGCCATAAGCCGAAATTGCACCACTGCACTCCAGCCTAGGCAACAGAGTGAGACTACGTCTCAAAAAAAAAAAAAAAAAGAAAGAAAGAAAGAAATGAAACATCAAAAACCAGTTCCTTAAAGAACCTTATACAATAAAATGGGTTTTTGCAGGAGCCATCAATTACATCTATTAGTTAATAAGTATAGATAGTGTAATTTTAAGAATATATTCATTTAATAATCAGGCAGTGGATACTCAGAAATGCTTTTTTTATTAGCTTTTTTTATTGACATGAAAAGTGCTGAATATTGTCAGTAAAATCATTTTTAGTTCTTTATTTCCTTGTTATATAAGGAAAAAACTTCCACAAAGACACAAAGATTCTTCTTTACATTTTTTTTCATAAAAGAGGGGAAAAAAACTATCTCCAACACTTTATATTTTAATTTTACTACAGAGATAGAACCCTACAAAGGGACTTCCCTTCTGTGTTCTAAGGCAGGAATAGATGATATAAGAAATATGGCTCTGGCTTCCCAGGGGAATTCAATAAAACTTAGAAAAAAAAACAAAAACAAAGAAAAGAAACCTCTCAATTCTTTTTATGAAGTAAGCAAGACACTGATGTTAATCCTCAGTAGGATTACTCAGTGAAAACACAAACCATCCAGACCAATTTCACTTATGACTATCAATGTAAAAATCCTTGAGAAAATCACTTTGGGAGGCCGAGACAGGCGGATCGCATGAGGTCAGGACTTCAAAACCAGCCTGGCCAAGACGGTGAAATCCCATCTCTACTAAAAATACAAAAAAATTAGCTGGGCATGGCGGCATGTGCCTATAATCCTAGCTACTTAGGAGGCTGAAGCAGGAGAATCGCTTGAACCCGGGAGATGGAGGTTGCAGTGAGCCGAGGTTGCAGTGAGCCCAGATTGCTCCACTGCAATCCAGCCTGGGCAACAGAGTGAGACTCCATCATAAATAAATAAATAAATAAATAAATAAATAAATAAATAAATAAATAAAATCATAGCAAACAAAATCCATTATTACTTCAAAAAGAATAGCGCATCGTGACCAGATATGGCTTATTCTAATAGGAAATATACTATTTATAATAAATGTATCACTTTAGCATTGAAGTCAGATCATATGACTTTTCTACTCTAAACCTGCCAAAGACTTCCCATTTCACTCATGGTAATACCAAAATTCTTACACTAACCTGAAGGGTTTATATAATCTGGCACCTGCTGCGTCTGGGTCTTATTCTCTCTAGGTCATACTGTGCACTCTGCTGCTTCTCAAACAATTGAGGAATATGCCTGGCTTATTTGTCTGGAATACCTCCCTCAAGCAACCACAGGGTTGAATCCTTCATCTCCTCCTTCATTGTTTCACTTAAGTGTCCCCCTTACAGTAAGGCTTATGCTGACCATGCTGCTTAAAGTTACAACCGTCCTACCCTCAGTTTGACACTTTTGATTCCCTTTCCCTGCTCCTTGTATGTTTGCTTTCTTCTATAGCACTTTCTACAGCGTTTTGATATCACCTTCTAGAACTGACTCAAAGAATTGCTTGTTTGCTTTTTGGTTTTTGTTTTTTGAGACATGGTCTCACTCTGTTACTCAGGCTGGAGTGCAGTGGCACAATCATGGCTCACCGCAGCCTTGACCTCCCTGGCTCAGGTGATCCTTCCACCTCAGCGTCCCAAGCAGCTGGGACTACAGGTTTGTGCCACCCCGTCCAGCTAATTTTTGTATTTTTTGTAGAGATGGGGTTTCGCCATGTTGCCCAGTCTGGTCTCGAACTCCTGGGCTCAAGTGATCCACTGGCCTCGGCCTCCCAAAGTTCTGGGATTACAGGCATGAGTCACCATGCTTGCCTAAATTCGAAGAGGGCAGGACTCTATCTGTATCAATCACCACTATATTTCTTTCACCTACAATAGTACCTGACACACAGCATTCAACTGATCTTTTAAGATAAACAACCGAATGGTTATATTAATAAATACAAATAGAAAGCACAAGATAATCTCTACAGACACTAAAAAGCCATCTGACAAATAAATACATATTCTTTCAAAATGTTTAACTAAATAGAAAATTGATGGCTAAATCCTTAACATAATTTCACTGAAAAATATTCTTAGTACATAAACACTGGGGACATTCCACTACAGAAGTTAAAAGGATGTCCGCAATCACTGTTAATACTTAACATTATATAAGATGTATTAGGGGAGTCAATTATAAGTAGAAAGACATTATAAATAGAAAAAGAATGGATGGAATAAAATAGAACTATTTGTAGATAAGAGGATTATACAACTAGAGTAAGAAAGTCCAATGAAAAACTACCAAAATAAATATGAGATTTAGTGAGGTAGTGGAATATAAATTACAGTTGGCCCTTGAGCAACATGGGTTTGAACTGATGGGTCCACTTATGTGCAGATTTTCTTCCACCTCTGCCATCCCTGAGACAGCAAGACCAACCCTTCCTTTCCTTCCTCCTCCTCAGCCTCCTCAGTGTGAAGACAATGAGGACGAAGACCTTTATGATGACCCACTTCCACTTAGTGAGTAATAAGCATATTTTCTCTTGTGATTTTCTTAAGGACATTTTATTTCTTCTAGCTTAATTTATTGTAAGAATACAGTGTATAATACATATAACATACAATATACGTATTAGTTGACTGTTTACCAGGAAGACTTCTGTTCGATAGTAGGCTATTAGTTGTTGTTTTTGGGGAGTCAAAATTTACACATTCATTTTCAACTGCACGGGTGTTGGCACCCATATATCCCACATTGTTCAAGGCTCAACTGTATTGTTAAGTGAATAAAGTCAAGGTATGGGAGAGTATGAATAAGTATGTCATTCTCTTTGCTTAAAAATAGAGGAAAAAAGAGGCCGGGTGCAGTGGCTCACGCCTGTAATCCCAGCACTTTGGGAGGCCTAGGCAGGCGGATCACGAGGTCAGGAGATTGAGACCATCCTGGCTAACACGGTGAAACCCCGTCTGTCCTAAAAATACAAGAAATAAGCCGGGCATGGTGGCGGGCGCCTGTAGTCCCAGCTACTAGGGAGGTTGAGGCAGGAGAATGGCGTGAACCCGGGAGGCGGAGCTTGCAGTGAGCCGAGATGGCGCCACTGCAGTCTGGCCTGGGAGAACGAGTGAGACTCCGTCTAAAAAAAAAAAAAAAAAAAGAGGAAAAAAGAACATATAAATGCGTGTGTGCACTATATTTTCAGGCACTTGATAATATATATGTATTACCTCTTCAAAAATTTAAATACATTTTTTTAAAAAGAAACACCTTTCTCTAAAACACTGCAGAATAACGTCTTAAGAAACAAATTCGGCCAGGAACAGGTGGCTCACGCCTATAATCCCAGCACTTTGGGAGGCCAAGGGGGGTGAATCACTTGAATCCAGGAGTTCAAGACCAGCCGGGGACAAGTGGTGAAACCCCGTCTCTACAAAAAAATACAAAAACTTAGCCTGGCATGGTGGCATGTGCCTGTAGTCCCAGATGCTCAAGAGGCTGAGATGGAAGGATCACTTGAGCCTGGGAGTTGGAGGTTGCAGTGAGCTGACATCATGCCACTGCACTCCAGCCTGAGCAACAGAGCAAGACCCTGTTGAAAGAAAGAAAGAAAGAAAGAAAGAAAGAAAGAAAGAAAGAAAGAAAGAAAGAAAGAAAGAAAGAAAGAAAGGAAGGAAGGAAGGAAGGAAGGAAGGAAGGAAGGAAGGAAGGAAGGAAGGAAGGAAGGAAGGAAGGAAGGAAAGAACAGAGAAGAAAAAGAAACAAGCTAAAGAGTGAGGGAGAGAAAAATTCAAACATGAAGTCTCCCTAGAGCTTGAACAGGGTGAGCAGCTTCATTTCCAAGGACTGCCATTCTCATCATGTCTGCCCCTCAACATGTTCATCCGACAAAAAATCATATTTGATGCTTTGCTACGTGATTGTGATGTTACATGAGCTGTTCCTTTTGCTTTGCTATAAATTTTTTGTGTTTGTAAGCATCTAGAAATGATGCATAAGCACCATTAATTCAACTCAATATGATCCAACAAACACTGAGTGCTGATTTTGCTTATTAGCCAGAGTCACTGCCTTCCATGGTAGCAAATATTGTAAGGGAGGCGTGAAACATGGGATATATATATAAGTATAAAGGTAACAAAAAGGCACCAAGAAACTTCCCCAAAGAAGTGGTATCTTGTACCAATTTTGAAAACAGACCATAGGAATAGAGAAGAGGAACATTCCAGGAGGACGAGATTGCATGTGCAAACTAATAAATGTGTAAAGTAGTACAAAGATGAGTTTGGAGAACAACGTGTTGCTAAACTGGAAAGTGGTATTCAAAGGGCAAAGGGAGTATGGGAGGGGGAGGGCAATGATCAAACTATCAAGGGCCTGGACAGTTTATGCTACATAGTTTAGACTTCATCTTGGAGTGATGTGGAGCCAGAATATCTATCAGCAGGGAGAACATATGGCCAGATGCATCTGTTCACCTGGTTAGCAATGTGGAATACACATTGGAAGCAGCAAGACCAAAGCGTGCAACCATCCACTGAGATATGATGAGAACGATGTTTCCTTAGGGTTCATCTTTGTGTCCTACTCAGCAACATGCACAGTAAATTACACACAGTGACTTTCAGTAGCCCCTGATTGCCTACAATGTCACAACTTTTATTTTTCTGACAGTATCTTAGCTGTAAGAATAAAAGAGTGTAAGAATCAATTTAACCTGGCTGCCCTAGCATTTTGAAACAATATTTTATCTAAATATGCTAACATTTATACTAGAACTATGTGAAAACTAAGATTTGTCTATATGTTATTCAAAATTCATTTGACTGTGCATGGGTTGCACAGGTACCACAGGTGGTGTTTTGATTTTCCAACTTCGTTATAAATATTTAAGTTGCCAAGTTCCATCATCTTCCATTACCACCTAAAATAAAAGACTTTACTGAACTCTTGCTATTTCTCTAAAGGAGCCCTGTTATTCATTGAGCTTCATGATAAAATACACACACACACACACGAAAAGAAACAAAGAAAAACAAGCCATCCATCCACCAACTAGATTCTTTCTTGGGGGGAGAGTAGTTGTTCTTTTTCTTGTTTCATTTTGCTGAATAACAAATGTTGAAAATAATTACCAAATAAGGTTTCACAACAGGTGAGACTTCCTAGGATTCTCTCTTGAAGGTTTTTAAATGGACAGTAAAAATGCAGATAATTCACAAAACTTCTCAAATTGAAAGCCGGATGAAGATACATAAGAAAATGACAGAGAGAAAGTCTCTCAAATGATTTATAATACCTGTTTCAAGACTCAAAGAATCATCTAGTCAGGAAGAAAACAACACACAACCTTTATTTAGAGACTGAATCTAATCTCAGCTGTACTTCCCACTGTGCCCATCTTTTTCCAGGGCAACAGACTACTTCAGATAAATAATATGCATAAGTAATTAATAAGAATATAACTGAGTATATTCAGAGGTAGTTATACTGGAGGATCTAGAACTTAACAGAGACTGTTTATGTGGAAATAGCCTTTGACAATGCAAACATAAGTCCCTATCATTCTCTATTTTGATTCATCTAATTTATGATCACAACACTATAGAAATTGCCACATAAGAAATAACCTTTTCAGAATGTTTTAATTTTTAATGTTAGAATATTTATTTATATAACTCACTACTTATTATAGTAAAGATTTTGAATCTGAAGAATTTTAGGATGAAAATCATCTATATCTTTTAGTATGACATGACAGTGCCTAAACAGCTAATATTGTTATCCTAAATAATTGTGGATTTGTTAATGTTGGAATACAATGTTCAAAAATTAGAATCAAATATTCAGTTTGTTGGGTGAAATATACAAAATACTTTTAATTTTTCATTTGCAGGAATCTTTGTATATAAGTAATTAAAAACCTTATTATATGTTAACCTTATCAGTAAATGGATTAGATTTTTATCAGTGAATGATGTTTTGGAATCAAGCACATGGTGAATAAATTTTAATGCTAAAAATTTTAATGTTAAAAAAGCATGAGGGAAAATGGCCAATATTTTTATTTAAAAAGATGTAAAACCTATAAGATTCCAAAATATAATTTTATTTCTTATTTTTTATTTCTGTGGGTACATAGTAGGTATATATACTTCCTTCTTATTTAATTTTCATTGATGTAATATAAGAAAAGACATTAAGAGGACTAAATAGCAGTGCTAAATCTTAATCCTGACTTTGCATATTTCTTAAGACCTAGTAATTAATTTTCATTTCACTCTTTGAAAAAACAAAGGCCTTCTAAAATTCCAGCTGTTCTAACAAGTGTTACAGAGATCCATCAGTCTCTAATACCTTCAACATTACATTTAAGACAAATGTTTGATGCTCCAGGTACCTCTATAGTAATAGGTACCACACGCCACCCATTTGGTATAAATGGAGATTATGGAGGATAGATTCACAGACTGAATCTTCATTTACAAGCTAGTAATTATATTCTGTCATCCTGGGAAAAAAGTACTGACTCAAATGCAAAGAAAAAAGTGTATAAACATCCTAGAATATATATCAGAGCTTATTTAACAGTGATGAATGTTGCATAAGTTATCCATGGTCTTTCTTCCCCTGTATTCTCCTTATGACTGATTTCCCTGAGTCAGCAGGACACAGTCAAGTTGCAGCCAATGACTCCGGAAAAGGTTTGACTAAGAAAAAAAAAATCCACGGGATATTACATGGCCTTGGTCTTAAGAATTTATCATGGGCCAGGCACGGTGGCTCATGCCTGTAATCTCAGCACTTTGGGAGGCCAAGGTGGGCAGATCACCTGAGGTCAGGAGTTCAACACCAGCCTGGCCATCATGGTGAACCTTTGTCTGTACTAAAATTACAAAAATTAGCTGGGCATGGTGGTGGGTGCCTGTAATCCCAGCTACTCGGGGGGCTGAGGCAGGAGAATTGCTTGAACCCAAGAGATGGAGGTTGCAGTGAGCCGAGCTCGCGCCACTGTACTCCAGCCTGGGTGACAGAGTGAGACTCCATCTCAAAAAAAAAAAAAAAAAAATCAAATTGTAAAACAATGTGAATGTACTTAATGCCACTGGATTATACAATTAAAATGGTTAGAAGTGTAAATTTTTTGTTAGTTATGTATATTTTGCCAAAAATAAAAAAGAATTTGTCATCAAACATTCATCAGTGAGGCTGCCACTTATTATTTAATTATAGAATAGTATTCTTCACATTTGTTCACTATGCATCCACACAGAGTTTAGAATGTGCCTTTGTTCCTGTGGTATCAGCATTTTTACCCATAATCCTGAACTACACCTTGATCCATCAGCATTATTTATTCATTGATTCAGAATATAAATGTTTTACTGCTGTAAGTATGAGTAGTAATCTACTGAGATTGACATTTCAGTTATTGGGCCACAGCTAATATACACAATCATATTTTTAGTACCTAACCAGTGATTTCATAAAATCGGCTCACCTAACATCTATTAAATTTCTGTGGCGCAAAAAGGACTCTCCCAGTTGCTTTTACTGTCACCTCAATATACAGTTGACTAACTTGTAAGCCGTATGCTCATACTGTAGGTATGGTCACACATAAGGCTGTTATTAATCTCACATTGTAATCCTAAAGTCACTAAAGAAATTTTCCAGGACCGAATCTTGTTGGTATTTTATGTATCCTACACTTATACTTAGATCTGACCCCTAATCCTCTTGTCTGAAAGAAAAGTGTCTTGCATACAAATTGTCATTCAAAAAATACATTGGTTTAGAAGTATTTCTTCTTGTTTTTAACGAATTATACATGTCCAGACAGAAGGAGGTTCTATTCTAGCCATTTAAAAATGAAAAATGTTATGTAAGTGCACCGCTGACATTTTTCTGCACTGGTTGTTAAAATACTAATCTACTTTCAATCCAGTTGTTAAATTCTACACTTACTGTCTTATAAGGAGTCACTTAAAGATATTGCTGCAGCAGTAGAGGCTGAGACTGGGGCTCGATGCAGTGCTGGTGCAGATGTCTTCCCTACCTCCACCTGTGCATATATATGCTCAGCACACCAAAGTAGTAGTGGAGTCATAGGCAGTGGCTATCATTGCCTCAGAGGAGCATAATGCAGGCAGAGAGCACTGCTGATGGCAAGGAAGGCAGCATTAGTGCAGATGTTGTTGACAGAGGAGAGGGCCAAGTCAGTCTTCCTGGGCTCCAGCACTGAAGGGAATTGCTGACATCCAGGTTCATAGCCTGTCCTGACCCAAAGACTTTATGCCAGCCACCCTCCAACTGCATGAACATGCTGATTAGGGGTGCACTTACTGGGGATATCAATGGAAAGCTTGATGTAATTTGCTATGTCATGATTCAGAAAGGGGCATTCTAGTTATTGACAGCTTCCCAGAAATAGTATATCACACTGATATAATCAAAAAATTAACTGATGATTTGAAAATTATTAGAATGATGTGACTAACAATTTGCATTCCTATTTATAGCACTTGGTAAGCAGTCTTAGATATGTCACTTAGTTAGATTAGAAAATAAAATAATTATGTTTAAATTTTTGCTTGTACATTGATTTTTATAACTCAGCTGACCATCTGGCAATTAATATTTTGAATATCATTTCTTCATTTTATTTTCATCAGCTCCCCACTCCATGAGGATTAGGACCTATATCTCTGTTTGCTTACCAATATATCCCCAAAGAAAAGCGTGCTGCTAGCACATAGTAGTTCTCAAAATATTATGCAATCAATGATTAAATAATTGAATAAATATATACTCAACTACCAGGTATCATTCCCCAGGTCTCCCTAAATCCAAACTCAATAATTCTATTTCACAAAACATCTTTTTTGAGAATCTCCTAAGCATAAGGCACCACGAGAATTGCATGGATGTATGAAAGATGAGTAGTTACCCAATACCTGCTCCCAAACAGCTTAAAATCTAATGAGAGATAGAGCTTCTTAATAAAAATTAAAGCCTCTTACAGTTATTGCATACTTCTTTGCTGAACTCTATATTCCAGTGATAGCAGGCCCTCCAGGAAATGATATATATCTACCAGCATGCACCTGCCCACACACCCATGGTATTTTAGCCTTGACAGTGAAGAAAGAGTTTGAAGTTTCAGGATTGTACCTCTCCTACACTGCCCCAGAAGCCACACTCCTCTCATAGCTGTGGTTCTCAAAGAGAAACATTGCACTTGCTTCTGGCTCTGTATGTCATGACAGATGCTTCATCATCAAGGTTCCTGTTTTTGTTTTGCTTTTCCTCCCTTTAAAGTTAGAAAATAGTATTGTGCATTTTAATAAATATAGCTGTTTAACAAATTCCACTAAATTCTATTCAATCCCATCTTTACCAAAATGTTTGTCTTCTTGCCTACTGTATTGTAATGGGCATAAGCACATGCTATTCATTTTGAGAAATAAACAGCATGGATGTTTAAAGGGTTTAAGTAATATCTAAGTTACCGTAGAGAAAAAAAACTGGAAACAATTATATTACATTATTGATGTCTTATTTATACTTTTTTATAACAAGGTAAAAAAAGACATTAGAACACCTAATTTTAGTGAAATATTTTTGAGCAATAAAGACTTCTAGAATCTGCAGACTCTAGGATGATAGAATTTCCACCTTCTCCATTAATGTAGATTTGACAGGTTGTATATGTAAAAGCATGACAATCCTTTATAATTATTAGAATACCCATCTGGAACATCTTACCAGTCACATATGGGGGATTTTCATCTGTCCTTTAGATGCCAAAAAGTAAAAGCCTTTGCTATGATCAACATCGAATTTATATTCATAACATAAGGCAGTCCAGGAATTTAATGCCATATCCCCTGCCTCAGCTTCTCATGTTCTTGTGAGCTAACTCCTAAAAATGTTGAACACGAAATTTAAAAGCAGTCTCGCTATAGAAGGAATTTCTTCCACTCCGTTCTAGTGCTACATGAACTCTTTCTAAACCCAGCAAAGAGACTCATACATGCACTGTTGATATCCCAAGGCAATAATGAGTTAAAATGACACTACCTTACAACCTAATAACCTTTTCATAAACATTATGTCATTTCAGAGTGGAAACTAATATCTTATTCTGGACATTCTTATAGCAACCTGCTCTGTCATTCCTCCCCATTTATTTGATAAAAGATAAACAAAGAAATGCCAATGGATCTCCTAGAAAACAAACCTCTCCAGACAAATCATCACATGGAGCCAAAAATCTCTGGATGAACAGAGCCCAGAGTTTACTTGTAGGAGTCAGTTGGGTTAATGCAGTAAATAAGTATAACACAATGTTTCTCTAATATCAATTTTTTCTTGTCTTTCGTTTGTCCCTGTGTTACTAAGAAATGGAATGATGTTTGGGGTTATTCAATGGAGCTTTGCTCTATACTTTGTCACTGGCAATAAAGCAATAAAGAAATAAACAATATCACATAAAATAAATTAGCAAAGCTTTCTCATGGCACAGATTATAGATCTGAGCCAATAAAAAGTTTCATCTAAAAAGATCACAGTGCAACCAACAAAATACATGAATACTAAATCAATGATTTATAATATATTGGGGCCTTATATCCTAGGAAACAACAAAGTAACTGACGTAACCTCTTATCTCTCCCTTCCTTTTATTATGTTTCACTTTGTGTCTTTGGGCAGTATTTATATTCTTAACTGAAATTTGAGTACTCAATAAAACAGTGTCAACTGCTTTAAAAGTCATGATACTAGTTTCTCTAATCAAACCCCAAAACACTCTATTCCAAATCACCAGACTGCTCCCAATTTGGTGTTACCCCCAAGAGGAAGAAAACGTTATAGAAAACAGCTCAACCTTTCCTTCAAATGTGGACTGACTGGAGAGTGCTTTCAGCTGCAGGCTGAGGGGATTCTTACTGGGAAGTAGCTGAAAAATGGGACATACATTTCCCCTATCAGGGTGTTCCACCATTACTGTGCAAAAGACAGAAGGGGAAAAATGGTGAGAAAGCAGGTAACAGGGAAAAGGAGAATCATGCATCCTCTCTAGAGGAGATTGTATTTTAAGTACAATATCTTCAAGCAAAAACAAAATGTCAGTGGAAGGCTGCAGGCAATGGGGAGAATGTTTCTTCATCACCCACATCCCCAGCCTTTTCCCCAACATCCCAGAAGTTAAAGGAAAACTACTTAAAGCATGAAATAATTGGCAAACATGTTAGCATAAATTGAAAAATGTGTCTATTTTTTCTTGAGACAATATAAATTAACAAAATGCTAAGATAAAAATGAAAACAAAGATAGAAAATAGATACTACTATCTAGTTCAGTTACCTCCTACTACCTTGGCCATGTAATCTCTCTGTTTTTCTCCAAAATCATTTTACAGAGTTATTGTTATTGTATGAAGAGGGAAAGAGATGTCATGGACCATTTCATTCATTTTGGCTGACCTAAAAGCTACACATAGAACTCAGGAGCAACTGAAAGTCTTCCCAATGGCCAAAGCTGGAAAAATTGGAGCAATAAAATTCATAAAGTAGTATGCAATTATAACCCAAAGCATAAAATAAATATCCATGAGTCCATAGTGATATAAATAAATGATGGATTAAATATAGAAGAGACAAAACTCCTGTGAAAAAGGATTTCAGATAATATGTACAGACACTCTAATCTCAAGGGGATGGAGCATAAGTTCCCCCATTCCCACTCCTGAAGTGTAGGCTGTGCACAGTAACTCCCTTCCTTCGAGTCCAACGTGGAGAAGAGGAGGGAGAGAGTAACGATGGGGTGCTGCAGTGGAGACTCCTGATAAACACTACCTTATCAGGTGATCAAGGTTCACATCAACAGTGTTAAGTCATGTGGCTAATATGTACTTTTCATATGATGTGAGGAGACTGACATTTTACTTCTCTGGTCTTCTTCCCAAGAATGCATAAATCCAGTGGAATCAGGAGGAAACACCAAATTACTCTAGAGGGGTGTCCTACAAGATGCCTGGACTGGTATTCCTCAAAATTTCGAGGTCATTACAAACAAGGAAAATCTGAGAAACTGTCACAGCCAGGAGAAGCCTCAGGAGGCATAACAACTAAAATATAACGTGATGTACTGGCATTAGATAAAAACTAAAGAAATCTGAATAAAGGATAGGCTGTAGTTAATAATGTATCAGCACTGGTTCATTAATTGTAACAAATGTACCATACTAATGTAAGATGTTATTAATAGGAGAAATCAGATGTGCGATGCATGGAAACTCTATTTCCTTAATGTTTTTGTAAATCCCATACTGTTCTAGGATAATGTTTACTTTAACTAAAGTTATCTCTATTGTGCCACTCAGAGGTTTCCGTCTAAAAAAACAATTACCTTCATGCTATTCATTCTTTTAAACGTAAGCTGTGATGAAAAAATCAAATCTGACACCTGAAACTATGTCTTTCTGCAGGGATCTAGTTGTCATTAGATTTTTAATCTTATGAAGACAAATTATATAAGTAAAGCTTAACAAAACGTTAGCTTAATTCCATATATATTTTTGTAAGTATTTGCTTCATTCTCTGTTTATTTTTCTTTATCCCAAATCAGGTGATTGGAAGAAAACACATTTCAAAAATTAAGGTGCCCTGCTTTAAAGGGTAGGTGAGAAACCTACTCCAGAAAACCTCATTTTTCTTCCTTAGGTAGTTATTAATTTTATTTCCACTTTTGTAAATTGCTCACTTTGTACTCAAACAACATGCTTTTTTTCCTTTCACTGTAGGCCTTGTCCACTTACTGTGTAAAGAAGCAAAAGAAAAATAAAGGTCTGTTTTCTATTGTGAAGTCATAATGCAAAATGTGTGTCCCCACCAGTGTTTCTGTGGCAACAGACTGATGTCAGAGAAGTGAGCAGGCTGACTCACTCCAGGACAGAAAGAAATGCATGTCTTCTGCTTCTCTTCCTAGCAGTCCCTCTTGGGGAAATACCTCTGCCTTTGTACCCAAGATTGAGCCTTTAGGAATAGATATCTTATTGAAGGGATGTTTTACCATTCTTCATTTTTAGGGTTGTAAGATTTAGAGAAGAAGATATTTCTCAGAATAAATTAAGTCAGGGTAAACTCAAAGTTGCTAATTTCCATTTCGTAAGAAATTATTTCATCAATAACATTATGATGATACCCTTTTAAATTATGTTTTTATAATTTCAATGCCCTTTTGTTAAATATTCTATCATAGGAAAAGTTAAGAGTTAGTGTGAGAAGGAAAAACGATCTTCCCTTTAAAGATCGTTGAAGTTAAGAGTTAGTAACGATCTTAAAGGATCTTCTCTTCTCCCATTAAATCTTTTTTTTATTATACTTTAAGTTTTAGGGTACATGTGCACACTGTGCAGGTTAGTTACATATGTATACATGTGCCATGCTGGTGCGCTGCACCCACTAACTCGTCATCTAGCATTAGGTATATCTCCCAATGCTATCCCTCCCCCCTCCCCCCACCCCACAACAGTCCCCAGAGTGTGATATTCCCCTTCCTGTGTCCATGTGATCTCATTGTTCAATTCCCACCTATGAGTGAGAATATGCAGTGTATGGTTTTTTGTTCTTGCGATAGTTTACTGAGAATGATGATTTCCAATTTCATCCATGTCCCTACAAAGGACATGAACTCATCATTTTTTATGGCTGCATAGTATTCCATGGTGTATATGTGCCACATTTTCTTAATCCAGTCTATCATTGTTGGACATTTGGGTTGGTTCCAAGTCTTTGCTATTGTGAATTTGACCCAGCCATCCCATTACTGGGTATATACCCAAATGACTATAAATCATGCTGCTATAAAGACACATGCACACGTATGTTTATTGCGGCATTATTCACAATAGCAAAGACTTGGAATCTCCCATTAAATCTTAACTTCCAGTCATTTCTCTAGGGCGACAGGCTTAAATTATTTCTCATCTTAAAAAAAACAAATAATAACAATATCCCATGGTGCCTAACCTCTTTAGAAAGTTGTGCATAAATATATAAAAATATACCTATATCTACATATGCATATGCATACAGAAATATATATACATACACACACACATATTCAGCCATCACTCTTCCCTCATGGAAATGTTCTTAGGTACCCGTTATTTTTTCTTAATAGTATATTTGGATGTTCAAAGTAAAACTGTCATTTAACAACTATTTATTAAGTACCTACTGAGTTCCAAATACCACTCTAGATATTGGGAAACAAATAAGGTATAATACACGCTTTCAAAGACATTTAGAGTTTTGTGAGGAAGTGTACTGGGTTGAATAGTGTCCCCAAAACTTTATGTCTACCTGGACCTCACAATGTGACCTTAATTGGAAATAGGGTCTTTGCAGATTCATTGAGTAAAGTTAATATGAGTTAGTATAATAAGAATTGATATAAGAATGGTTTCAGTTTAAATAAAACTCTTTAAAATACTGATACATACCAGTCCTTCTCTGTCAACATGGTTGTCCTAGATAAAAAATTATAAAGGACATAACAATGAAGATGGGGATCAGGGAGGAAATGGGATTTCATTAGTTCCTCAGTGGTTGATAAGCCTGTTCTTATACCTTGTATTGCACTCATTCATTTAACAAGGTGGTTGATCATTCTGACTACAGGATAAGAGTTTTTAGTGAGGTTTCCAGCCATCCCTAAAACTTTAAAACATGATACTAAAGATGTGTGAAATAAAATTATCAGTCACATATCTGATGAGTTTCCATCAGACAAGTGAGCAGGCCACTCAAAGCCTCTTCAGCCCCCTTGCTTTCTCCTCAATTATCCAAGCTTTACAAAGTCAAACTATATGGAGTGCTTTAATCTTTGAATGTGCGGCTGCATCAGACCTTTCCCAGCTCTTCTCACACTTTTAATGGATCCAATTCACCTCCTTTCCAAGGGGCATGTCTAGGTAAGTGACAGGGTGACGATAATGCCTCGGCCACACAGGCCTCAGAAAAGAATGGTGACTAACGATTAAATGCTTAGCATGCCAGCCCACATAAACCACAAACCATGAAGCCAGGGATTAAGACTCACTGGCAGCACATCGCCCAGGAAGTCAGCTTTCAACTAGAACTAAATCAGTTTTAAATAACAACATTTCTTGGGTCTCTTCCATCATCATATTGTGCAACTTTATACTTCGGGTTTATTTGGACTAAAAATATAAAAACACCTAAACCTACTTTATAACTGCTATATATTGACGTTAAAAGGAAACCAAAATAACAATAAAAGACACCAGGAAATTGGGACTTCCTAGATAAACTTAGCTGTGTGGTATTTTGCTTTCCTTTCACTAGAATTAGAAAAATAAATGGCCCACTTTCTACAAGTGGAGAGTGAAAGGGAGGGAAAGAGAAAAATTGAGAGGAAGAAAACATTTAAGTAACAAGAAAGCAACAGGATAGGAAAAATATCAAGTCTTCAGAATAGTAAGGACATGGAACTCTAATAATGTTAAACAATGCAAAGATGATAAGAAACCAGCTCCTCTTGGCATCGTATGAAAAAGTGTGAGAGAAGAACCTGAACTATGTGCAGCTTGCATGTAGTCACTGAGTACCCCCTACTCCCCTGCCCTGGCCAGTTTTTCATTTCCTCTCTGATATCATTTAAACTTCAAAGACCATCCATCACTCCTTCACTGAGAAATGCCTGCTTTCCCAGAAACAACACCAGGGCAGCTTTTTATGCCATTACTGGCATTTTATCAAAGTAAAATTTCCATGGGTTTTTCTCTCAGAGGCTATTCCAGGGCTTGTTTTTTCTACAAAAAAGGAAGGCAATTTAAATGTGTGTGTGTGTGTGTGTGTGTGTGTGTGTGTGTATTTCCAGTTCTATCTATATCTACATTTCAACAGAATTACAATTTCTGTAGGAATCAAAATTTGAATAAAGTAAATAATATACTTCAAAATCTTTATTATAAACATTTCATTGACAATATAGAAAGGAAATTGATACAGCATTAGCAATAAAAATTTTTGTGGCTAGTTGAGCTCCTGGGGTCACCTCCTGCCCCGATCCGTGTAGCCAGCAGCTGCCTCTATATGCTTTCAAGTGCTGTGCCTGCTGCTTACAACTCTCTTCTCCTCTTACCACCACAACTCTTTCAGGTCACTGTTCAATTGTTCTCACATCAGAGAGCCCCTCGCCCTTATTAGTTTATATAAAATAGCAACCACCCAACATTCCTGTTTTATTTTTATCTTTATTCTGTTGCATTTTTACCCATAGTGTGTCTCTTCCACTGATATCATATTTGCTTCTGAGTTTTTGGTCCACTAGCATGTGAATGCCAAGAGGACAAGCACTTTTCCAATTTGGTTTATTGCCTTATACCCAGCACCAAAAGAGCAGTTGGCTCCCATAGGCTCAAGATGAATGTTTGTTGAGAGATGAAGGACTCCAGTCATGCATTGTGTGCTGGGATTACTCTTTAGTATTTACCCTAGAAGGAAGAGAAGCCCGAACACTTGTATTCCCACCCTTCGGGGTAGAAACACTTGGGGTAAAAGAAAGATCAAGAACTGAGGACGCAGTATATACTGATGAAAGTAATAAACAGCTTTAGCAGCTTGAGTAAACAATTTCCCTTTCAAAGACAGACCAAAAGGTCTAAAGGGCTACATCCGGGGTTCTCCTAGTCCTTACCCTGTCCTTATCATATGGCCTGCAGAAATTGTCCTGAGAAGTTTCATCCATTTCCAACCAACTTGTAAAGATTTGTCCCTACTGAGAGCAGAACATAGGGTCTAATTCACATCTGAGTCACCAAGCAACAAGGCAAGAAACTGAGCACACAAAATGGGAGGTCTTAAAATGGCAACTAGAAAATTCAAAGTGAATCTTAGGGGATTATGAAACTGGAATTCAAAATGAAGACTGTTACCCACTTCATCTAAATCTACAGCTATCTACCAATCTGGGTGAAACACTAGTATAATTTTTGTGCTGCAAATTCTATCTGCATTCCTTTTCTCTCTGGAAGGGCATATAGCAAATGTATTTCTGAAGGCCATAGTAAGTTGGTAAAACCAAAATTCAAATACGTATGTGGTAGAGGTTATGTTGATGTCCTGTTCAGATCTTTCTTTATGAGGCCAGTGCCAATAGGGGGCCACCTCACCAGGGAAGTTACACACACACACACACACACACACACACACACACACACACACACACACACACACGGTTCATAGGGCTCATAGCCAATTATTGACAGACACCCTTGGCTGGCAATTCAAAGTATAACGTGGCTTATGGTGTGTTTCATTCCTCCACAGTCCCTCTTCTCAGTCCTACAGTGAATCCACCTCGAGCCGAGGCTAAAATTTACTTGAAATCACCCTTCCTTCCCCAGCCTACATCACCTCCTCCCTCATAGCCTCTTTCTGAAGAGCATTCCCTCAATAAATAATGGCACCTGAATCCTTGTCTCAGGCTCTGCTCCCGAAAGTCCAACATAAAACAGTGTACCTCCAGGTTAGGCTATTGTCTCAAAACCTGAATTATTTTGGCTTAATTTAAATTGTATTGGAATAAATGTGCTATAGTTTAGAGACTCGTCCCCCCAAACCCCATGTTGAAGTCTTATCCCAATGTTAGAGATGGGGCCTGATGAAAGGTGTTTGGGTCATGAGGGTGGATTCCCCACGAATAGATGCCCTCTCTGGGGAAGGGAGAGTGAATGAGCTCTTGCTCTATTAATTCCCACAAGAGCTGGTTGTTAAAAAGAGCCTGGCACCTCCCTCCTTTCCCTTGCTTTCTCTCTCTCACTTCCCCTCTTACCATGTGATCTCTGCACATGCTGATTCCCCTTCCTCTTCTGCCATGAGTGGAAACAGTTGAGGCCCTCACAGCAGATGCTGGCACCAGGCTTCTTGTACAGCCTGCAGAACTGTGAGCCAAATAAACCTCTTTTATTTATAAATTACCCAGCCTCAAGTATTCCTTTATATCAACACAAAATGGACTAAGACAAAATCCTTCCTCATTTTGAGGTCACGTAAATGTAATAAATTTTGAGCAGGTTCTTAGAATTACAAATATATTGTATACAAAGGCAGAACTTTCCATATTTCAGTTGGCCAGTTCATTGACCATCCAAGCTGTGACGGTGTTGAGAAGGAAAATAGGAATGCTTTATTCAAATGAATGATTGCAATGTATTGTAACAGTTTCTCCCTTTGCTCCTTTTCTGTATGTATAATCAGTTGGCTTGCTTTTCTTGTTTGTTTTTAATCTTTTTATGTAGAAAAGTTGACCCTCGAAGCTTAAGGAAAGAATTTATTTAGCTTAGTCCGAGTCCTTTTATTCTAATTTCAACGCTTTGTCTTATAAAGTTGATCTTGTGTATTTGATGGATTTTAAGTGGTCTCTTTCTCATGATTTCTATTACAACTTTATACTGGTTATAGTCAGTTAAGAATTTTATCTGTCTCCTGCATTTTATTAGCAAGCTGTGTGAATTATCTTCACAATATGCAGGCTTGCTCCTTTGGTCAGTTATTTCTCTAGGAATTATAATGCCTCTTGAGAACTTGGTCAATTCCTTCTTTATTTTTAGTTCACATTTTTAGTAATAACATTATTAAAAACTTCACTGAAGATATACTATTTATTACAGTCTCTTGAGCCTAAGTTCTCTTGAGTGGATTTATTTATTTGATTTATATACTATTTTCTCATGGAGCAGTTAGATTTATATTTTAGTTAATTTTCTATTTTCTTACATTATATTAGAAATACACACTGCCTTAATTAAAATGACACTACATGGTGGCTATACCTTTTTTGGAGGACAACGTTCTTTCTTTGTTGCTTAGAATAATCCAAAATGTTACCAATATAAGCATAACAATAATATACATTTTCTACATTATATTATTGGTTACCTAATTAATATTAACATGATATTAGTAGGTATAGTTTATTTTTCAAATTGCCATAACTATGTAGCCTTATTTAACATATTTTTATTTTGTTTATTTTGTGAATTTCCAGTTATAACTAGATATACAAATATTTTCCTATGTATTCAACAATAAACAAATAGAACGATATCTTTTTTACTTTTCTCAGTTTCTTAAACATAAATTGAATATAATAACAAGAATTACCTCATAGAATTGTGGAGAGAACACAGGCTGGCAGGTAGTGAGCCCTCAACAAACACTAGTCTGATCGTTATGCTAGTACAGCAGTCTGTATTTCAGTTTAGACACACACCAAAAGGAGTCACTGTCACATCAAAGAAGAAGTGAGGGTGTGGGGAAGTCTTATTATCTAATGATCGGCTAAAGGAACTAGCAGTATTTTGTGGAAGAAAAATTAGATTTTACCTGTGTGTCCCTAAAGGCCAGGGTGAGAATTGATAGGTGGAAGCCATGGGAAGATGGCCTTCATTCCCACATATGGAAGAAGTTCCAGCTGCCTTACAAGGAAGTGAGTTCCCTGTCACTGGAGATTTTAAGCAAAAGCTGGAGAGCTACCCACCAAAAATATTACAAAAGTGATTTCTCAAGTGGCTGGGAAGTTTGGCTGGAAGAATTCAAGATTCCTTTCAACTGTAATCACAAAAACCAGTAAAACCTAAAGCTCATGGTATGTTTACTGTGCAGCACTATGTCAAGCACTTTAAGTGCATTATCATTTAACCATCACAACTTCAGGAGGTAAGAGCTAAGATGATCACTCCCATTTCACAGATGAGGAAACAATGGCTTACACACTGTGCCTTAAAGCAGGGGTTCCCAGCCCCTGGGCTATGGACCAGTATGAGTCTGTGGCCTGTTGGAAACCAGACCAAACAGCAGGAGGTGAGCTGCAGGAGAGTGAGCATTACCACCTGAGCTCTGCCTCCTGTCAGATCAGTGGCAGCATTGGATTCTCACAGAAGCGCAAACCCTATTGTGAACTCTGCATGCAGGGGATCTGGGATGCACTCCTTATGAGAATCTAATGCCTGAAGGTCTGAGGTGGAACCGTTTCATCCTAAAACCATCTACACCACCCCGACTCCATCCGTGTAAAAACTGTCTTCCATGAAACTGGTCCCTGGTGCCAAAAAGGATAGGAACCACTGTCTTAAAGGACCAGACAAAATATATTGCCTTCTGTTACATGAAAAAAGTGACTCAGATCCCCTCAACAACAACAGTGGACATTCTCTCCATTTTTACATAGTCTCCTAGCCTAGTCTTACAATTTGGAATTCCTTCTGTTTCGGTCAATAGGCAAGGTTATGCTATGTTCACAAACAATTCCAAAATCTTCCTGTCTTCTTACAAAGGTTTCTTTCTCATTCACTACACATGTTTCTCATGCGTTGGCTCCAGGACCTGCTCTGCATATCCTACTCTTGGATCTGGGTTGATGGAGTGGCCACCATCTCAAAAGGTATCTGTAATCATAGCAAAGGACAAACAAAAGAGCTCTGGAGGGTGACACACTGGCAGTAAAATGCTCAGGTAAAGAAGTGACACAAAGGCCACTTTAGTTCACAAGTCACTGGTCAGAACTAGTCACTTGGCCACCCACCCACAAGAAGCTAGGAAGTACAATCTTGTGAAGCTCAGAAGGCAGAGAGCCAGAAGTATTTGGTGAAGCAAACTAAAATATTTTCCCCAAGATATTAACGAAGTGAACTTTTTGTAGTAGCATAATATAGTGATAACATTGTTCATTTATTTCTCTTTCACAGCATTTATTCCTCTTCAAAAAGTAGAGTTTCTTCTAACATGAACACAAACCATTAAGATGTAAAATACTTCCTAAGCATCTGAAATAAAATAATAATTAATAATAATAAAAGATGTAAAAATACTGCAAGAATATAATAGTATCTGTTCACTCCCAAAACAATCCACTCAAGTAAAGATGATGACACAATTTTAGTATGTAGTCTTTTCGAAATCATAGATTAAATTTCTATTAATCTTGATAACATAAATGATGAAGATTCATTTTCCATTAACAGCTTTATTGCTGTTTATACATCATATAAGTCATTAAATATTTTGTCTTCCAAATGATCTCTACTTTCAAAACTAATTCACAAAAAAGTATGCTGTCTTTAGGACACAACTGACTTTTGATTGTTCCAGTTGGAATGATAGCGTTTTGATAAAAGCTATTCTTGCTACTCTTGGAGGCTCCAATGAGAAAGCAAAGGTTGCACTGTGTAAGAACAGTCAGTCCTTGTGATGGTTATTTTTGTGTGTCAACTTGATTGAGCTAAAGTATACCCAGATAGCCAGAAAACATTATTTCTGGGTGTGTCTGTGAGGGTGATTCTGGAAGAGATTAGCACTGAATTACTACACTGAGTAAAAAAGATCCACCCTCACCAATGTGAGAAGGCAT
Source organism: Gorilla gorilla gorilla (assembly GCF_029281585.2). Classification (NCBI taxonomy): domain Eukaryota; kingdom Metazoa; phylum Chordata; class Mammalia; order Primates; family Hominidae; genus Gorilla; species Gorilla gorilla. The sequence continues at coordinate 163,602,736 of NC_073227.2, forward strand.
CATCCAATCCATTGAGGGCCTGAATAGAACAGAAGGTGAGAGGAAATACACAGTCATTCTTTCTGCTTGAGCTGGGACATTCATCTCCTCCTGCCCTTGAACATGGGAGCTCCTGGTTCCCAGGCCTTCAGACTCTGGGACTTAAACCATGGCCCCCCCCAGGTTCTCAGGCCCTTAGACTCAGACTGAATTATACCACTCACTTTCCTAGATCACCAGCTTGCAGATGGCAGATTGTGGAACTTCTTGGCCTGCATAATCATGTGAGCCAATTCCCATAATAAATCCTCTTTTAGCTATCTATCTATCTGTCTACCTATCTATTATCTATCTATCTATCTATCTATCTATCTATCTATCTATCTATCTATCTATCTCTCTGTCTATCATCTATCTATCTCTATCTCTATCTCCTTCTCCTACTGGTTCTATTTCCCTGGAGAACCCAGGCCAAAATAGTCCTCTAGGCTCTTTTCCACCTTGTCATCCTCTAAATCATCGTGGCTCTAAAACACTCTATAACAGGCTAAGAGTAGTTGTTAAGTGTTGCCTTCAACCTATTCAATTAAATAAGCAATTACTTTAAAATTGAGAGTTAACCATAACTGTAATTCTAACTCCAAGAGCTATGGCTTTTCTGGTATGAATCACTCCCTTCAAAGGCACAATCCAGAAGCTTTCTCTGCACAGTATCAGAAAAATGAATTTCTTTAGTTATGAGCTGTCATAGCAACCTCAACTCTGATTCATTTTCCCCATTTCTTTATTCAGATACAAGGGTTGAATGCCTCTCTCTCAAAAAGATGGTTTGATTACTTCAACATTATTCTACTTTATAGAAATGAATTTTTTAAATAAAAAGGATCCTTTTTTGTTAAAAAAAAGGCTAGAACTTAAAAAATCATATCTTAATTTCTATAATATAAATTGGAAATATATAGTTTAAAATGGAAATATTTGTCTTTGGGTTTGCAAATACTTTCATTGACAAAGTGTTGAGGACTTTTTTTTAAGTTTTTTTCACTTTGGCACTAGAGAATTTAAACTAGGAAATATACTGGAGGAGAAAAAAATTATGACAACCTTGTGAAATAGCACTGCATCTTTGGATTTGTGTGCTAGTTCTCACTGATGAACTAAAGTACATGTCAGACTTTTTTAGTAACCATGCTCCTTTGACATATTTTAAAGGGCAGGCTATTTGCATTTTGTGAACACAACAGGCTATTTTCTTCGCTTTGACTTCTTTTGCCTTTCTTTTGCCTTAGTACTTTTGTTCCAAGAGAGGATGTGGTTACTACAATTACTATAATGTAAGTATTGATAATCTAACTTATCACCATCTGGAAATACAGATGTCCAGAAAAGTTCCCATTCACTTGTTTTAGATGCTAAATCACAAAATTTGAATGTTTTCACTAAATGTATTACATAGGTTGAAGATTTTACTGTAACTTTGTCTGGTTGACCTTATTACCAGCAAGTTGTTTTCTTTCTAAACTTTCTAGTCAACATATATGTGCACAGGCACTATATATATATGTATCACATCATATCATATCATATATCATTGAAAATCAAACAGTGGAATCTCTGACCCCAAGAAGGTTATAATCTAGTAGAGTTATTAAGAGTGGGCATATAAAGAAATAACCGTACTACAAAGAAGCAAGTAAAAAGTGTTAGAGTCACAAGTGCTTTTGTGCAAAGCACCTAGAGATCACCTTGAGTTAGAGTATATGGGGAGAGCTTTGTGGAAAAGCTGGCATATGAACTAGGTTGAACCTTAAAGTATGGGTAGAATTTTGAGAGGCAGAATTGGAATAGAAGAGTGCTCTGAAAGGATTAAAATATAAAAAAAAAATAGGAGATGTGTTTGGGAAAAATCAAGTAGGCTTATTTGGCTATAGTATAGGGTACAGCAAAGAAGAAATAAAAACTAAAATGTAAAATGTAGAGTCTAAAAGTCCTATAATGCTTAAGCTAGAAGAGATCTCAATAACCCTTTGTCTTATCTCGTGTTTTTACAGATGTGGAAAATAAATGTCCCTTTTTCACATGTTCCTTTGTTTATATGCCCTATTCTAAACACTGATTTTCAATTTGTTTGTGTTGTCGCATCGCCATTGATAGGCTCAAATGTAATTTTGATGCAAATAGCTTGAGTAAAAGTTACTCAACAAATTCATCCATGAAATATATACATATATGAGAAACGGTAATCACATCTTTCTTTTTCCAGCCCTGACAGCCAAAATTTGAACATGATGTATCTTTTCCCCAGAATTCAGCTGGTTAAGTTTGTAAATTTATTTGGCTGCACAAGAGAATGAGGCTAAGCTATACTTTAAGTTTCATAGACCAAGTTCTTCGTTTTTACTATTCTTGCATTTCAGGACACTGCACAAGAATCAATAGCATTGGCTTCAGCATATTACCTAAGAAGTACATGTCCTTTAGATTTGCCCTTGCAGATTTTGCCTGGTGTCCTCAAATCTGAGTCCCAGTAGGCACTGAATCCTGTCCCCTTTTCCATTCTCTTAATGCTAAATTGTGTTCATAAAATCACACACACACACACACACACACAAATAAAACCAAAGCAAACAAACAAAACTTTCCCATTCAAATCTCTTAAAATTTTAAATTAAAATTTAAAATTTTACAATATCTGCCCTCCTGAACAAGTTCTGCCTCTCTGATATTTTGGTTACAGTGTTCTCACCCAAGATACTGTTCTTTTCAACTGCTATTTCTCCGTGGAAACTCACAGCCAGCTAAGCCTGTGTTTCCATTCACTCTGATAAGAGCTCTCTCCACTTTGGTCTTCACAAACTCAACTCTTCAGCTTCTAACATACAGAAAGAGTGAATGACCCAGCAAGCTCTTTAAAATAGCCCAGATGAAGCACAATAACCATTTTCGTCATTAAAAGCTCTTGGAAGCTTGTCACTGTTGTTGAAATGGCTTTTCCTGTGTAGCTACTGAAATTTGCAGCAGCATCTCTTTGTCCACAGGCCTATTGGTGCCTTTCGGTAGCCCCTATTATGCCAAAGTCATCTTCCCCACCATTGTTTTCAAACCTCACTGTAGAACGCAAATCAGGGTCTGCCTGCCATACTGTGCCTAATAGTCATTCACTTTCTAGGCCTGTTGTTTGGAAAGCTGCAAGTGCTTTATTCTGAGGGTCAGTCTTTGGTTTCACCCCACACAGCAGTAGCTTGTTCTTCATACTATCCTCTGTGGGAAGAAACTTAAACACACCAGCCAGCCCCATGTTGTTAGTGTAAGAGCCATGCAATATTGATAAAGTCAGATTTCACCCTACTCCTATCCCTCTGTGCACTTCAAGTGCTCATCTACATATTCTAGTGTCGTATTCTCTGAATATTTGCAGAACTTAATTTTATTTTATCTGCTCCACTTGAACCTAAGTCTTCAAGTCCAGTCATCCAACTTAACAAAGTCACACACAAACTAGAAGGTCCTCGTATAAATTGGAAAAAAGCCAATAATAATTTGTTACCATTCACCAAAAAAGGTGCAATAATATCCCCCTGGGTAGAGTGAAAGTCTCATCATGAACAGAAACAATTTAGAATTTGCTCAAGTACATTACAGCTGTACATATTTTTAAGAAAGGGGTAAACATACTTAACATTGTCTATAGCATGAAGGTAGAGACAAAGTTAGAGTCAGAAATATATTTCCTAAAGAGAAGTCCAAACTTCAGGAAAGTGAAGTAAAATGAAAATATTTATCCATTATGATTCTGTTGCTGTTCTACCCTCCCTATCTACAGAAAAAACAAATTAATCATTTTCTGTTGAGACACGTTAATGGTCCTTTCTTTCTCTCATTCATTCAACACATGTGAATTGGACAAGAACTATGTGCTAGATGTTATGCTAAACACTAAGGAGATATTGGTGAAAAATACCAAGACAATTCCTGCCCACATAAAGATTACGGTAGTTTGTGAGTTAAATAATAATGAATTTGTAAGTGTAAGGTGATATGGAAAAAGGGAGTTGAACAGAACTCTGAGGTACCCAAAACTTAAAGGATAATCAGGAAAATGATATTGCAAAGGGTGACAAGGCAAGAAAAAGGGTGAATAAATGGGAGAACTGATGATCTTCTTTCACACCAAAGTCCTAGATTTCAGACAAATTGCCATAACATACGCAATGCTGAGCTCACAAGAAATTAAAGAAAATCTCTCTGTGGCAAATTAAAATTTAAATAAATTTAAAAAGGATAAGACAAATATAAAATGTCAGGAAACTAGGCCTTGGGGAGTTTAATGTCCAGGTATATGAGAATAGATATTAAGGCCTTAAATCTATGTTATGTGGGGTGGATGACCTGAGCCCCATATAGCATACACAATACTCAAAAGTGAAATATCATCCATAAAAGCTGGGCTGGAATATTTCTACCTATCAAAAAAGGAACAGCAGCTGAAGAAATCTGTTGATCTCTACCATAGTTCTCAGCATGAAAAAAATTGATAACCTTATCTAAAATACTGTACATATAATCATTCTTTTACATAAGTCCAAGGTTTAAAAGACTCTACTTAGACAGAGAGGGCTAGTGGAAGTCCATGATATCTTACAGAAAAAAAATGCAAATCCTCGTTGGAGAAAAAGTTCCTCAACTCAGATCCCTTAAGAATAGCAGAGATTAATTTTAGACAAGAGTGGGCTTACACTGAAAAATGAACATAAACTCAAGAAAACAAGCCATAGTGAGCAAGAGATAGCAGAAACAACCAACAGTTATTGAACCTCGAGACTTAGGTATCAGAACTAACAGACACAACATAAATAACTATGCATGAAGTGCCCAAAGAAATAAGAGGCAGAATTAAAATTCAAAAATGGAGCAAGAAGTATCAAAAATGACTAGACAAGTTTGAAGAGAAAAGAGAATATAATGGGTTGAATATTTTATGTTGACTTGGATCCACTCTTCTCAGCTTTTCCACCATGCTCTCTGCCCTCAGAAAGCTGACCTGTATGGATCATCGTAGAAATTGTATCATGACCCCTGACTTCTGATGAACTTTAGCCAGGGTGGATCATAGGTAGATCAGAGGGAGGAGGGAGAGTGAGACTTAAGATATCAGAACTAACAGACACAACATAAATAACTATGCATGAAGTGCCCAAAGAAATAAGAGACGGAATTAAAATTCGAAAAAGGAGCAAGAAGTCAAAAATGACTAGACAAGTTTGAAGAGAAAAGAAAATATCAGGGGCTGAATATTTTATGTTGACTTGGATTCACTCTTCTCAGCTTTTCCACCATGCTCTTTGCCATCAGAAAGCTAACCTGTAGGAATCATCGTAGCAATCATATAATGACCCCTGACTTCTGATGGACTTTAGCCAATGTGGAGCACAGGTAGATCAGACGGAGGAGGGAGAGTGAGTCCAGGTGTTTATGCCCTTGGCTTTTGCCCTGTGAGGTCCCGAGGACTGGCTGTGCCTTTTGACAGAAGTCATTGCTCCCTCTACGTGGACCTGCTCCACAAAGCTTCCCTTCTTCTTAATTCCAGTGACTTCTCCCTCACTTAGAGTTGTGTTGATGCTTTTCCTGAGTTTCTGCACTATTCCTTGTGGTTAGCCTTTATCCTAACCAGAAAAAAAAGACAGAGCACTCCAAAGAAATGGCAATTACACTGACAGTGAAATTCTTAATAGTAACAATAGAAGCCAGAAAACTGTGGAGCAATATCCTCAAAGTGCTGAAAGAAAAACTGTCAAGTTGAAATTGTATAACATTATCATTCAACAGCAAGCTCCATACAAAGCAGTTTAAGATAAACAGAAATCAAGAACATTTACTAGCAATAGACTTTTATTACAACAAATGTTCTACTTAGAAAATACCAAAGTTACAGAAAATAACTAACATGAGAATTTAGTAACGGGACTGATAAAGTCAATACATTAAAATCAATAATATTTCTATATGCCATTAACAAATAATTAAAACATTTAATTTTAAAAATTATACCATTTTAATAACTACAATAAAAATGAGATGTTTAAGAATAAATCTGGCACAGGATGTAGAGGACCTTTCTAGAGCAAATGTTTAAGCTCTATTGAAAAACACTGCGGAAGAGAGAGATGTATTGTGTTCATGAATACAAAGGTTATCATCAACATTACAAGAGGTCAAGTCTACCCAAACTGATCTAATGGTTATAGATACATGTATCTACACATATATAGATACATATATATCTCCAAGATATTTTATATTCAAAAATTAAATTTAATAAAAAGAAAATTCAGTATCAAGAAAACCAAAGCAAGAATTTTTCTAAGGGATTAATGCAATTTAATATTGCCAAGTGGTCAAGTAAAATGAAGACAGAGAAGTACCTATGAAATGTAATACGAAGTCTCTCTCTTTTAGTGACCTTGACAAAAGCAATTTCACTGGAGTTGTGGAGGTAGAGTCCAGACTATAATGAAATGGAAAGGTATAGAAAATGCTGACCACCTCTGCCAAGATCCTTGCCTCTGCCACGGAAGAGAAAAGAGGCTAGCTAGAGGGGAATATGGAGTGGAGAGGGAGTCTTAATCTTTTAATGTGTGGAAATCTTGAGTGTGTTCCCTGCTGGAAGAAAAGAGGCAGAGGAGAAGGAGAGGTGAAGATACTGGAGACAAGGAATAATGGCCACATAGAGATCCCTGAGACTGCAGGAGGAAACAGGATTGAATGCAGAGGTTCAGGGCTTAGTTTACCTATGTAGAAAGAAGAGAATGGCAACAAGAGCCAAGAGCGGGGCAGGCACAGTGACTCATGCTTGTAACCCCAGCACTTTAGGAGGCAGAGATGGGAGGATTTCTTGAGCCCAGGAGTTAGAGATTAGCCTACACAACATAGCAAAACGCTGTCTCTACAAAAAAAAAAAAAAAATTATCCAGGTGTGGTAGCATACGCCTCTAGTCTTAGCTACTAGGGAGGCTGAGGTGGGAGGATCAGCTGGGCCCAGGAAGCAGAGGCTACAGTGAGCCAAGATCACACCACTGCACTCCAGCCTGGGTGACAGAGTGAGACCCTGTCTGAAAAAAGGAAAAAAAAAATAGATGCAAGAGTGTAGCAGATTGGGTGGTGGGTCATTAAAGAACTGCTTTTTATTGCCTTCTACTTTTTCTGGAAACAAAGATGTGAGAGGACCTAAGGATACATCCTCCCCTCACCCATTTTCTACTACTCAGCTTTGATGCCAGTAAATCGAGTAATAAATTCCAAAGAAATGGATAAGCAAGAAGATCTCAATACTGCCATGTAGATAGTTATTCCCCCAGATCTAAGTCACAGTTGCTTGATGGTTCTATATAGCAGAGTCTTCAAGTGCAGGCCAGATATGGCTTTGCTTTAGTGGCTCTATTTGACTGTACAGAAGTCTTCAGGAAGATAGGATATAAGGGGAAAATAAAGCAGTAAAACTGTGCAGCTCAGAGTGCCATTGAGCAAAAGAATTGTGACTTGTCTGCTTTTGCATATTAAAACATTAATCTCCCCACGGGAGAGAAGCTCTGGTAATTTCTCTGCAAATGTCTTCTACAAGGATTCACAAGGGTAAAGAAAGATTCCTCACTATCCATTAATTTAAAGAACATGGTACATACAGATTCTCTTGTGTTTTCAATGAATTATGATTAGGCTAAAAACACAAATTCCTCTCATATTTTCCAAAAAGCATTTTTTCCTCTTCCCAAGATTAAGCCTTTATGTTGAATAATCTGCAAACAAACTTCACCTCACACATCAGCAAATATATCTGCAATGTTCATGCAATGTTAGTTCACAACAGTCCTCCATTAAGAGATAGAAGATGCTTCATAGAATGAGATTTAATCCATGGTTATTTTAATGAAGAATTATCACCCAAGGTGTATTTATTTTTTTCCTATATATATTGTTCTTACAGTATGTATAAATTCCCGTGGTATCTGCACTGTAAGTAGCTATGGTACAAATAAACCTTAGCAGCATTAGCACCATCCGGCGTAAACAAACCCTTCCTAAAAATAAAATATATTTTGTGCTCAAGACATATCTTCTAAGACAACAGGAGGGAAAAACAATCCAGCATGTACAGTGGTTTTTCTACATTTAGCTGCCAATTTCTACGGATGGCTTTAACCAGTGGATTTGATGGAGGTTGACATTTATTTCTGCTTATGTGGAATGTGCCGAGTAGAAAATTCAGTGACGAGTAAAATTTTTAAGTGTGCCCGATGCACATAAAATGACCGTGTAAATGAAGCATATTGGGTTCCAAAGCTCTCATGAAAAGCAACAGACGTTTCCTTCCAACTATAATGTGTTTTAGGCCATGAAAAAAAATTGGCTAGAATGTTCAAAATGCATGATTAAAGATTTCCAATTCCTGGGCAATTTTATGATGATTGTCATCATAGGATCTTCAGAAGCATGTATATGTTCAATAGATTGATCCAGTCAGAGCTAAATAACCATTTTCCAATTTAAAGAAGAGACAAATGGCAAAGCAAAGGATCCTACAGATACATAAATTGCTTTTAGCCTTTCTGAACTGGAAGTCACCTTCAACTTCATAACCACAAGGGAGAAAAGTCCACCTGGCCCCGGCCACCGCAGTGGTAAGCCACTCCCAAAGGGCATTTTCTTTCCCATCAATTGAAGCTCAAGTGAAGAACACCCAGTATATGAATTTAAACTGCTTTAGGCAGATCAGGGTAACAATATTTGTTTAAATTTAATTTAATTGCTTTTAGACAGCTCATGTCTATTCACATATCACAGTCTCTACTCCCCCCCACTGTCTTATACCTAATCCATTTCACACACACACACAAATAATTTTTACTGGATTTTTAAATTTCACAAAAGAATGTCAAGTCTACCAATCATTTTTAAGTCAAGTTTTAGGTCTTAAGCAGCCATAAAGTGTATTTAAATAAAAACACTGTCAGAAAACATAACAGTGAAGTGTATGTTGCTTCCCTTTTGCTGAAGCCTTGTTTTACATGATAATATGCACAAAGGATTGTTTGGGGAATATGTAATCCATTTGGTTTTTTTCTTGTTTGGAAGGTTTTTTTCTAGTTTTTTTTTTTCTAGTTTGGAAGACTCAAGTTTTTTTAGGGACAGGCAAATAATATACACAAGTGAAGTGGGTCAGGTATATGACAATAGGGAATGGCGGAGACCATGACATGTGAATAGACATAGTTTGTTTAAAGACAGTCAAGTTCAATTTAAAAAAACATATGTTTTTGTCATCTAGAAGCTCTAGGTGGGTGCTACACATAATGCAGCAATTTTATTTATGATACCCATAGAGTCAATTGAGTGTACTTGTAATTCAACATTTTAACAGGCAGCTAAATAAGAGTAAATATTCTTCTCTATTAAATATGCTCAGCCACCCACATCACCCAAGATGAATTTATATAGTTTCTCATAAATACAGGTAAAGCTGTAATTGCATCCTAAATGATCATTAAGTATAGAATATAACAATAACAATCATATTAATAGCTGTTGATATTATTAATACTATAATTTTATATATTTATGTCATTTTTAGACAATCACACTAATTATTATTACAAATCTGTGAAATAGTTATTATCCTTATACAATATATGGAGAAAAAAAGACTCAGATAGAATACAATGACTTTTTTTTTTAAAGACAGGGTATTGCTATGTTATCCAGGCTGGACTCAAACTTCTGGGCTCAAGCGAACCTCCCACCTCAGCTAGCACCAGGTCTTTTTAATAAATGCAAGTTTGTTCAGTTGCATTCTAGCAACTGTTTCTAATGCTAGAATGTGCAAAGCCAAAATCAAAAGCATGCATGTGAACAAAACTGCCATTCCTATTTAGATGAGCCCAAAGCTCTTCTATCCCAGGCCTCACCTCAATAGTTCACCCAGACTATCTGGTGGGAAATTTATAACACCAAATAATTGCTCAAATAATTGCTACCTTTTTATCCAAAATCATGGGAATCCGGGTAGTGATTTTTGAATGTCCCAATATATTTTTCTACCTAAAGCACCTCAGATTTTGTACTAGTTAGTATTCATATTATCAAATTTAATTTTAAAGGCATGCTAACATGTAGCCAAGCTCCAAAATATATATTTTACATTATTATTGAATTGCTGTAAAAACTCGATATTTTTATGTGGTTTTACTGTAAGCCATCTCAAATCATTTTTGGAAGTATGCAGGGAATAAATTATGAATAAATAAGGATAAGCACATAAATAAGAAATACCCAGTTTCTGCCAGCAAAGGACAATGAATCCAGATTTTGTAACATCTCTGAGGTGATTATTATTCGTAGGATGTTCAGGTAACACTCAAATACCAAAACCTGTCACTCCTTTCTACTAACTACAACAGACTTTTTTAAAAATGCTACCTGTTGCTCTCCCTATACTTTTTTGTTTGTGGAGACAAAGTTGCCACCATTCCATTTGCTTGGGTACCTCCTGGTGCTGGCACTGAAACTCCTCGGTCTCAACCAAATCAAGATGCTGGTCATCCTAAAATGGAGCACGGGAATAGTAAAACTAGAGGTCCTTGAGGGTACCTTCTTGAACTAAGACTGTATTTTCCATAAAATCTTCTCATTTTTTATTATAATTAATGTTTTTGTGGACCAATGTGTTGGAAACAGAAAATACATGTCTGTGTAAGTTAGGGTCCCAAGTTAAATGTAGTATGATTTAGAATCCCATTGCAATGTTTTTGTTCTGCAGTATCTACATTGATCTCTTTTTCTCTCACATGCACTCTTTATCAGTACCACATCGCCTAAGAGATTCTGACAAGAAAATTTAAATAAGTGGGAGAAAAACTCCCTTGAGGTTTTGAGGGGCTTCTCATCACTGTTAGGGCATTGTTCATGTTGCTTCAAACACTCAACCCAAAAGAAACATGTAAACCGAAGCATGGAAATTCGAGAATCTTAACAAAAGGAAATTATAAGCTCTTCACCTGTTTTCATTTGTTGCTGAGCTCAATTATCTAGCCTATGAAAAGGAAAGTGGATGTTAGTAGTAGAATCTGACTTGGTAACCCACCCATGTGGAATCCCCTGCAGTTTTAGGCAGAAAGGTAAATATGGTCCTTCCACATTCCCAAAGCTTATAGCTCGCATATAATTTAGACACACAATTCCCACCACACAGAAGAATTGCCCTTGGAAACAACACAGCTGGAATTGAGGAGTAGATAAGTAGGCCTGAAGATGCCTCCACACAATATTTATCCATCTTATCTATATGCAGCTTCCTGAGACAGCACTAGGAGATATAGGGCACACTAGCCAGAGATAAATAAGCCTCAGCTTCAGGATAAACCACAGGGCTCTTGTTAACAAAAGCAAGGCTTTCTCTCCTGCGTGATTTTAATAAGTAAATTTGTTCGTATACCAAGGTCACAGAAAGAGAACTATAGTATATAGTTATGCAGCATTTAAGAAATAAATAAACAGCTTATATGTATGAAAATAGTTCTGGACTATTTTCATTTTAAAAAATGTCTATAACTAGAATATAGACCCAAATACATGAACTAGAGTTTCAGGCTAGATATCCAACTTTGCCACTCTATTGTAATGGGCCAAAAGTCTATTATTTTAGGGATAATTTTGTCAGATTTGAAATGGAAACAAAATATCACACTGAGCAATGTTTGCTGCATTGTGTTTTGTTGTTATACAAAGTAATAGATAATTTTGGATAATGTTATGACACCTGAGTGAGCTGTTTAAGAAATTAACTATTATTCGTATTCATTCTTTAAATATTTATACTGAGTATATCTTCTTAGGTTAATGTAAATAAAATAATTTAAGAGCAGAGTTGTGGCACAGAAATTGTAAAGAAACATTTTCAAGCTTCATGTTTCCCTTCCTGGAGGACCGTGAGACACCATTAGGCCAAACATGTGAACATGAATGATTGAAGCTAACGGGGTGCTATGGGGCATAGGGTATGGTGCGTAATTCTTTAGTCTTTTTGAAGAGTGAAGCATGAAAAAAGAAAATGTTTTGGCAAAATCACTGATGTCTAGCATGAGCCTTGCATATGGCATGAAAAGTCCCCAAAAATCAAATCTTTAGTGAGAGATACCACAGGTTACTGGATAATAAGACTAAATTTTGAAATCTAATTCTCCTCAATTCCATTTATTCACTCAATGAAACTTCAACTGAAATCTAAAAATATTTTGGCACAGCTTTACAACATTATTCTAAAATTAGTTTGGAAGAAATATCAGTGAGAATGTCTTAAAAGGGGCACACAAACACACACACACGTCAGAGAAAATCAAGAAGAAGGTATCAATCCTATCAGATATTAAGGAAATGGCAATGACATTTAAGCTTGTTTGATATAATTAAATCGATGTACCAGAACCAGAAATCTAGGTGAGAGTGTGTAAGTGTGTGTGTGTGCACACGTGTGTGTATACCTCTAGAAAAATAAAATGTAATATGAGGTAATAGAAACACAAACAAGTGGGAAATAGAGGAATTATTTAAAAACTGCTGTTGGAAAAACGCTTAACCATTTTTAAGAAGAAATCAATTTAATCCTTATCTCACATCATATAACAACAACAAAAAAAGTGTTGGATAGACTAGAGAGGAAAAAAATAATTAAAGAATTAGATATAAATTTTTCTAAGAGAAAAACAATTTAGGTAAATTTAAACCTAATTTAGGTAAATGAAAAAGTACTGTCTACACACACACACACACACACACACACACAAGAAATACGACATTCAACTTATCCATAAACACATTTTCAACTTTTGTATGTTAAAAAATATATATTAATAACATAAATGACAACAGGTCAGTATTCTTACCCTAATATGTAAAGGACATTTAAAAATTAATGAAAGGGGCCAGGTGTGGTGGCTCATGCCTGTAATCCCAGCACTTTGGGAGGCCGAGGCGGGTGGATCACTTGAGGTCAGGAGTTCGTAACCAGCCTCACCAACATGGTGAAACCCTGCCTGTACTAAAAATACAAAAGTTAGCCGGGCGTGGTGGCACGTGCCTGTAATCCCAGCTACTTGGGAGGAGAATCACTCGAACCCTGGAAGCGGAGGTTACAGTGAGCCGAGATTGCTCCACTGCACTCCAGCCTGGATGACAAGAGGGAAACCCAGTCTCAAAAATAATAATAAGAAGAATAAGAATAAGAATAAGAATAAGAATAATGAAAGGAAAACCAAGGTCTCAAAATGCAAACAGGTTAAAGATATGAATTAGCACTACAAAATGAAGTACAAATAAAAATACACATTTCAAAAATGTTCAATCTCAAACAATAGTAGAAGAATATAGTACTTTTTTTATTTGTATAAATTTAAGGAGTACAAATACAGTCTTGTTACATGGATATATTGCATAGTACTTTAAAGCCTAGACTTCTGAATAAAATCAATCTTGGTCCAAGACCCAATTCTACCACTTACCTGCCATGTGATCTTGGGTAAGTCACTTAACCTCTCAAAAAATAAGTTTTCGAACATTTAAAATAGGAATGAAAATATTGTCCCCCCTTTATGTTGTTGCAAAGAGTAAATGAGATACTATAAAGGTTTTGCATGGTAAATTGTCTATAAGAGGGGCTCAATAAATTTTAGCTTTTGTTGTTGTTGTTACAATCACATTCACCTTTCCAATTAACAAACTTTAAAAAAAATCCCTCAATACTGGTGAGGATGGCAAAATGATTTATATCTTCCAGAAAGAATGAAATGAGTGCAAGCTTTCTGGAAAGCAATTTGGTAATATGTATAAGGCACTTTTAAAAGGCTCATACCCTTTATCCAGCATATCACATTTAGGAATCACTCCTAAGAAAAATAATGAGAAAAATAGACAAGGAATATAAAAAAATGAGATCATACAGAAAATATCCATCACACTGTGATAGCAAAAACATTACCAATAATCTTAAGGTCTAAGTTGAGAGGGAAGGCTAAACAATTGATAATAATTCATAGGCCTATTAAACAGCAATGAAAAGTTAGACAAGTGCTTACAGCCATGGGAAAGTGGTGGTTTTTTTTTTTTAAGTATTTATTGCTGTGAACCAGAACAGAGCTTATCACAGTAGCTGGCAAATAGTAAGACTCAATCAATAATTCAATTGAATTGAACTATAGAATTCTAAGTGACAAAAAGCAGGCATTCATTTTTCACACACATACACACACACACAATATATCTCAACTTATATGAAAGAATCACACAAACTCTAGAAGTAAATATGATATAATTCTAACAATATTGTCTTTTGATGATTTTTTTTCTGACTCTTTGGGCTTTTCTCTACTTCCCATTTTTTTTTCAATGGAGACTTAGTACATTTATAATCAGAAAAATAGAGAGTAGGAAAAAAAAAGAAAGAAATCCTAGAAATTGAGTAGAAGCCAGCTGTATCAATTATTTCTCATTACACTAATCTGAGTGTATACTCTTCTTTACTCCTACCCAAAATATAAAATAGGAAAAAGGATATGAATAGCATGAATAAATTGGGAGGCAGTCTTTAAAACATATCATATGAAAAAATATTGCAGTAAATTTCAAAAAAAGTCAAAAAAGTATGTATCTAATATTAAGAAAATTATACATATGCTTTGCTCCCTATATAACTTGCAAGTATAAAAAACACACCATGGCATAAACCCTTTAGGTACAAATTACACATTGTTTTACAATGGAATTATATTTGCTTTTAGATACTTAATGTCACAAAGATTCATACATAGTGGTTATCATCAAGTTTTTAAAATCTGAAAAAATTCTATTCATCTAAAACTTCAACTCTATATGAAATCCAAAAGGTGTATTTCAGGAGATCAATGACATTCTCCAAGGGGAAAACCAAACAATTTCTCAGATTCCCCAGTTCTCAAACACACTCACCACAGACTGCCCTAGAAAGTGACAGAATATGTCAACCAGTGCTTCAAGTTACATGAGGGTGTGGCTGCCAGGCCACTGGCTGGACTCACTCACTGAAAGTTCAGTCTCCAAAAGGATGTGACTTAAATTCACACCTCAGTAAAATTATAGCTTACTATATGTCATGTACCTTTAAAGATGGATGGTAAAAGCTTGACTCATGAAAAGCTAAGTTCTTGTATTCCATGGGTCTGCTATATCTACAATGTCTGCCGCTTATAAAAGTAAAACTTTGGCTGGGTCTGGTAGGCTCATGCCTGTAGTCCCATCACTTTTGGAGGCTAAGGCGGGTGGATAACCTGAGGTCAGGAGTTCGAGACCAGCCTGGCCAACATAGTAAAACCTCATCTCTATAAAAATACAAAAATTAGCCTGGCATGGTAGTGTGCGCCTGTAATCCCAGCTACCCAGGAGGCTGAGGCAGGAGAATCACTGGAACCCGGGAGGCAGAGGCTGCACTCCAGCCTGAGCGACAGAGCAAGACTCCATCTCAACAACAACAACAACAAAAATGACATAGAACATAAACTGAAGTCTATACCTCAATCATGTTAACAAGTTCAAGTACTTAATTTACCTAATGCCAAGAGTTTGGACTTTTAAAGTAAAATATGTAGTGTTTTTACTATAGTAACTATTTTTTAAATTTTCCTTTGTATGATAAAAATATTTGTAAATATCTGCTTTGTAAGTGTATTTCTTTTGATGTAACTTCTAAGGTTTGCTTCCAAAAACTCCTAAGAGGGAAAATGTGAGTGGGATTGTAAATGAAATGAGAATGGCCACAATTTGACAATTATTGAAACTGGCTGATGGGTATGTGGGAGTGCATTGTACTACTCTTATTTTCTACCTTTGAAATGTTACATAATAAAAAGCTTTTAAAAAAGGAAATGCATTTCTTAATTATGCCAATTTGGGTTCATTAAGTTAATTTCTTTGTTCTCCATTCTTACAATAGCCACATCCAGTGAACATGGCTGAAATGTCCACCACATTGATCTTGAGGACATTCCAACCAGACACTTAATACAGAGATCGCATTCTGATGCACAGATGACAGAATAAATTAATTGACTCAGCTATGTCCCATAATTTAATTATTCAGCCAAAGGCAGGGGTGTATATATCCAGCTTAACCAAGAAGAAATTGTAAAACAAGTTTCAGCTGTCATTGTAACCAATAAATTATAGTACTACATGGCTGATTCAATTTGGTCACTGGTGACTGGGTCATCACTATAACAGAGGACATTAGGGGATCTGCTGAAGCTTCATTGAGGTAATTTGCACTTTTTTTGCATTCTTCCAAGGGCAATGCAACAGAAAAAAAATAATAATTATAGTCTTTGACTCCTAGAAAAAAAGAATTTGCTCAGCAGATGCTGTGAGGGGATTAGGATTAAAAATGCAAATGGTTAATACAATATCTATTTTAGAATAATCATAAGTTTTTTTCTATCATGTTCATTTAATTTTGTTTTTTCCTTTCTCTTACCCAGACACAAACAGAATTTTAGCATATTTAATTTAATTAATTCCTAACAGTTCCTCAAATAAGCAGATCTCACATAAAAGCAGTGTGTTAAATATTACAATCAAATCTTTAAAGTATTACTCATAATCGATCTTCTGAATATACTACTAAGAATTTAGGTGCCTGTTGACTTTAACTTTATTAACTCACTATGATATAAATAAATTATGTTTAAAAGAAAATTTTTAAAAAAATGAATATATTGCACTTAAAATGACTCAAGGTTTCTAAGCATTGCACACTGCCACCTAGTGCTAAACGTCTCTTTAACACCAAATGCACAATGGATGTCTTCCACAAAGTGGAAATGCTATATTTTAAACAAAATTTATTCAGAACAACAGGTCTAAAATAATTTATTCATAATTCCTTCAAAATAACAATGCTATTGTAGATAAATGCAATGACATATACCATAAAATCACACCCATCTCAAATTAAAATTTAAAAGATCTGAGTGGATTAGTTAATATAAAAAATTGCAAGTTTTGTTAATAAAGACATCCTCTCTTTTTTAAAAAAAAGTGATTTTCAGGTTTTGTTAAGGAAGACAAGAAATTTTTACTTTTTTTAAAAAAAGTGATTTTTAACTACTGCGCATCAATTATGCAGCTATTCTCTTATGAGTGTGATGTATGCTAATCTCTAAGTGGAATATGTGGTTATCTAGCGAGTTTCGCATAAGAAGATGTTGAAAAAGACATCATAGAGTGTTAACTGATCACTAACAGTACTTTTGTGATCATGATCATGTGATCATGAGATACACATGACAATTAAAGTTGTCTGTGTATCTCGCAAACTTTTCTATCCTTGTAAAACAACAAAGAAAAACAATTGAGTAATTTCACCATTGTTTGTTGTATTGCTTTATTTTCATAACCAGAAGAGTATGTAAAGATAGATAGACACAGATAGCTAGATCGATTGATTGATAGATCGATAGACAGATAGATAGATAGATAGATGCTCTCCTTTTAAGGGAGGAGATGTTGCCTTCATTCCCTTGAATATTATTGATTTAGATAATTCCCAAAGAAGTGTATAACCAAAACCACATGATTTGAAAAACTTCTCAAAATTTCCTTTAATCAGATTAAACAAATTACTGCCAATTCTATTTCACTTAGTTCTTCATAGGGCTATTTAAAATCAGGACACCAAGTTGGCATGGCTGCCTAATACAGAAGATAGAATTTACTCAAAATACTGCAACTCAAGAAACTCAGTTTTAAATATATTATTTAAGGACATATACTGTATTGAAACCCAATTCACATCATGCTGGAATGGCATCTATTATAATAGCTAATGTTTGGTGAAATTACACAGTCCATTGAAAAAAATCTAAAGTTCTGGCTCCTAGATATTCCATTGGCCTTATGGTATACCATTGATAGCAAGATACTTCCAAGAAATAAGAAATAAGATAGTGAGTACAACTGTGCCTTATTTAAAAAACTATTACATATATTATATGTATATAATATATACAATATCTATTATATACAATATATAATATATGATATATAAGATAGATATTGTATTATTATATGTATAATATATAATATATTTATATATAATAATCCTAACATAATATATTATGTTACTATATAACATAATATAATATTAATATATTAATATAATATATAATAAATATAATATATTAATATAATATAATATTAATATAATATATCTATATATAATAATCCTAACATAATATACTGATATATAAATATATAATTATATATAAATATATATGATATATATAAATTTATATATATCATATATATCAAAATATATATAAATTATGATATATAGAAATATATATGATTATTATATGTATTTATATATAATCATATATATTACTATATATAATATACTGGATATATATAAATATATGTATATAAATTATATATAATGTAGTCCATAAAATTTCCTAAACATTTTAAATGTTTCTTTTAATCTACAAGGCAGTAAAAATATATTTAAAAAAATAAACTAACACAGTTTGATTCAAGTGACCATTGTGCCTGAGACTGAAAGAGTAATTAAAATTTTTGCACATATCTTAATGTCTTTTCTAGGTATATACTGATCTTTTCTAGGTATACACTGCTCTAAAGTTTTAGAACACAAAGACTATATGTATCTTGCACAACAAAATTCAATCATAGCATCATCATTTGGATTCATCTAAAAATAAATGTTTAAACTAAAATTATTTGTTTAATAATCTCATTTCTGAAGCCTAAATATTATAGTATCTATGATTAGAGTATGCTCTAAAGAGCTCTCTAATCAAAGGTTTCTAACTCAACATTTTTTAAAAGTATTAACAAAGTGGCCTATGGAAAAGATTCCTTAAGGCTTTAGAAAGATATACAGGACATGTTGAAAAACTAAGGTACATAATACAGAAGAGACTCATACAGCTTTCACCTGAACATTTAACTTGAGATTATTTAAAACAGGGCATTTCTATCTATTAAAATCCCCATAGTTGTGAAAGACAAGAATTTATTTTATACAGATTAGGTATGATATTTGTATATCTAATATTAGTACTACTGGGCATTACTCACTATGAAATAAGAAAATGTAATAGATATTCAGTAAGCATTTTACTCACTAATTATGATTCCATAATTTCTTTAACTTTTTGTTCTCAGATGTCAAATACTTACCTAGAAACTGCCACTCATTTGGTTGCTATGAGTTTTAAGATCAGTTGGCAGGTTTTTTTTCTGTCTTTCAGAGAATTGTCATCTTGGGTTCTCCCTCAAGGTAGTGAAAGTTAACTTTGTTACCCATCTGGGGATTTATAATACTTATACTAGAAGATGCTCCAAGGTTTCAGAAAGGAATTAATTACTTTCAATTTGCACAATTTAGAACAAATATCTGGCTTTTCCCTAAGCTTAATGATTTTCCATTTCAAACAACTAAAATATAATAGCATTATTTTATAATCAAGTTTAACTGATGAGTCTATGATATTAGAGCGATTTAGTATTTTGACAAAAATCTTATGAGACATGAAGTCATTCAATTTGCAGCCCCAAACTGAAGCTCAAACACAACATTTTAAAAGTATTTTCTGCCTATACCTTTGACTGCATGCTACTTTAAATAGAAGGACAAGACTAAATGGTCTATCTGGTTGTTCTTACACTTTATAAAGAGTCAAAAGCAAATTTGAGTTATAAATATGCACATCATAATGATCATTATTTTCTCACAAATAAATATTGATTTTCTTAATCAAAGAGAATACTCTCCTAGAATAAGAGCAGTATTTCAATCTGCAAACATGTTTCTTAATGTCACTGAGCATTTAGCCTATCTTCACACACACATTTCATAACCTTTCAAGGACAATCTTCTACATCACATTTTAAGGAAATACACTGAAAAAGCAATCCATTTTGCAATAGCATTTTACATTACTACGAATTCACGAAGTTCAACCTTCAATGCCCATGTACCTTTCACAAAACTATTGATCATTTCCTATCAATGCTTTACAGGATTATATCACAAAGGAACACATAATGCACGTATGTGCATCAATGCACAAAGGAGAGGATGCATTTCTGTGCATAGTATGTGAACTGACAATGCCCACTTGCCCAGTCCTTGCTTTACTCAACTTCTTACACATCATCAGCCAGCTGCCCTGTTGATGATTCCTTGCACCTTATGTGCTGCTTTATCATTGAGTCAGATTACTACCATTTCTGGTCCAGAACTCATTAAGAAAATTCCTTTTTCAAGCAAGGTCTTTGAAATGTAGTTGTACACTATAAAAGAACTATCTGGAGCTCATCTTGAGAGAGAGAAGATGAATTTATCCTCTGTCTTTAGGCTTTTACTTACAGAGCCACACCTTTATAAACAAGTTCTGTCTGTCATACTGACAGGAAGGAGATATGCAAAATGTAACATCTGGAGTCATAAAATATAATGACCCAAATAACATTCTAGAAAGAGAAAGGAAAACTAGTTCTGGTTAGGGAGAAGATAAAAGAGGAAAAGGAGTAAATTTACATCATTAAAACAAGAGTAATAGAAAACCCTACCGGGTTTTTCCAGTAAGTTTTGTGCAGCAGCAGCAACAACCTAATCAATATGTGCTTCCTCACCCTCTTGTCCCCAAAGAGAAATTGCTGGGCCCCTCTCCACCGCCTCCCCAGGAGCAGAAACTACTGCCCCCAAAGAAGGGAGAATTCAGAAGCGTGGGGAGGGGGAAAAACAGGTATATGTGGTTCTAGCATCCTCATCTTCATATCAGCTACCAGCCTGAAAGTACATTCAGGAACCAGGCTCCCAGACATTCCCCGGCCCTGGGCCCTGCTAGAGCGCCAGAGAGCTTGAGGAGCCTGCAGCATAGTTCTCAGACCCGAAACAATGACCTCCCCCCTCCAAACCCAGGCACTCTTGCGCCAAGGCCCTAACCTCTCTCAGCGAGACCTCTTTGGGGAAGGACAAGAGATGCTGCCTGATGGCCGAGAGAAGACATGCCAGGCTTCTCTGCCAGAATGAGTTGTTGAGGGTGGGATGAAGGTGGTCAAGGAGATGAGCTCTTTATTTTTAAAACAAAAAACAAGGCAACAGGGACCACCAACATCAGTCACCCTCACTCCCCACCACTGCCTCTATTCCTTAAGGACTTCTTCCGAGGCCGGCGGCGGCGGCGGCGGCGGCAGCTTGCGATCATCAGGATTGGAAGTGAGAGCGAGTGCCCGGGCCAACCTCAGCGTCTCTCAGGGACAGCGCAGGTGGGCGCAGCCTTGGAAGGTCAGCGAGGCCAGAGCTCAGAGTTCCACGGGGGCCCGGAGAGTGTGCGTGTGTGAGTGAGAATGCGAAAACGCGCGCGCGCCGGGCAGAGGGGCGCTCGGCCAGAGGGTAGGCGCGGTGACAGGGGTACCCCAGCAGCCGAGGAGAGACAGCCCACCCCACCCTTTAAGCTAAAGAGCTGGAGGGGTGATGGAGGCTGCAAGACTGAGAAACTTGATACAAAACAGACAGGCTCCCCCCTCCAAGACGTGCCGCCACGCTCTCAGACACGCTCCCTCGCCTTCCGGATTACCCACCATCAACCACCCCACCCTGCAAAATTCCCCACCGAGCCCTAGGATCCCAGGCGGGTAATTACCTCTCCCGGAGGCGGAGTGGGGGGCGGCAGCAGCAGCAGACACTTTTAGCCTGACTTTCCTGCGTTCTCTTGCAAGCGTGTGAGCGTGTGCGCGCCCAGGAGGAGCTGTAACCTGCTATTTATAGACCGAAGCCTCAGTACCCGGGGCTGAGAACCCGGAGGAAACTAGCAGGCGGCGGCGACGGCGCAGGGCGCCGGCCGCGGCTTCGCGAGGCTCCAGCAGCTCCCCCAGCCTCTGGCTTCGGCCGCGCTCCCTGCTCGCTCCTCGCCTACCAGCCCCGCGCGCGCCCCAGAGAAGTTGTCACCAGCGCGGCTGGCTCTCCGGCTGCTCACACGCCCCCTGGCACAATTGCTACTTTCTTCCACCCCAACCCCCACCCTCCCCGCTCCTCTTCCTCCTCCTCTGCTCTCTCCAAGCGGTCTCCTCCCAATGTCACCAGCGACCAAGTAGAGGCGGCCGTGGCAGCGACAGTCGCGCAACTGGCGCTGCTCGCTTCCCGCTACTGATAGAACGGAGATGGTGGCCCGGCTGCCCACCCCGAAATTACCACGCTGGCTCCGTGTGCTCACACCCCGCACCCCGCACCCCGACCCCTTTCTGCGGCCCGTCTGCCCGCTGGGTCGCCCACCCAGACTGGGCTGTGGGATCACCGCTACCGCGACGAGGGGGGACCCGAGGCCGCCACGCTGCTGCGGGGGCAGGAGAAGCCACAGATAAAGAACCCGCGGGAGGAAGAAAGCGCCCCAGACCCCGGCCTATGGCAGCGCAGTCCCTAGACCGAGGGTTTTTGGAAGGGGCTTGGGATCCCTGCTGTCACTGCCTGCGTCTAGGCATCCATTCACGCCTGCTGGACCCCAGTCTGCAGCCGCGCTGGGACCCCTGTCTCTTGCCCCTCCTCGCCCTTGCCCCGGGCAGAGGTCGGGCTGAGGAGACCAGCTTAGAGCAGCCCTCGGCCACCCACCGCCAGTTCCCACGTCGCGGCGGGTGACTGAGGCCGAGATGCTCCCAACTAGCGTATGACATGCCTTTGATATCCCGGGTGCGTGGGGACAAATCCGCCCTGAATGTGTTGGGGTATCAGGAAAACGGGGTATGTAAGCAAGCAGTCTGGACGGAGACTAAAACTCCCCCACTTCCTAGCCCCTAACAAGCCCACAGGGGAAAGCACGCACCCTGGTTATTCCGGGCTGTGCAGGGTGTGGGGCAAATGACTCTCCCCATCTGCGCTTTACAGGTGCCACCTGGCGGCTCTCTCGGAAAGGTTTTTACGGAGCCGTTCAAAGGTAAAGGTGCCCAGAGCCAGCCCATCAAGACACCCCAGCCCTTCTCCCTGAGGGCGCTTTAAATTCACATTTTAAATAAAGCAGTGTACGAACGCTTGTACACAAGTGTTACATTTGCCATGCAAAAAGACTGGAATCTCAAAGTCGGGACAGTGAAATCAATTTGGGTTAAGTCGGGGCTTAACAGTTTCACAAACCAGGAAGCTGTATGTACCCCCAGCTGTCACCCCTGCTGTCACTGCCTGCATCTAGGCATCCTTTCACTCCTCAAACCTTTGACCACCACATTATAAGCCTTGCCAATGAGGACAGGGACTTCGGGTTTTTTTGTTTTGTTTTGTTTTGTTTTGTTTTGTTTTGTTTTGTTTTGTTTTGTTTGGGGGGGTAGTTGTTTGTTCGTTTCATTTATTTTTTTCACCACTCTGCTCCCAGAGCTTGGGACAATACCTAATATTCTGTAGTTTCAATAAATGTTTATAGAATCAAATAATAAACACTATAGGCCAGAAACTGCTTGGCGCCCCCAAAGCCCTTCCTTTTGCTTCTCTTCAAGCTTTTTCTCCTATGCTCAGCCTCTACCCCAAGTGAGCTGAATGCAGAGAGATAGGAGAGTGAGGAACAAATAATCCATGTCAAGATGTGGATCAGCTTTGAGAAGCCTTCACACGGTTAGATTTCTCCTCCATGGGGCAGCACTGAACACACCCATCTCCAAGCAATGGGTAAGCCGTGTTCATAGAGATCTGCTGGAAATATGATACAACTTTCTCACTGGGCAGTTTCTGATTTTTCTCACAATAGAGAGAGATTGAAATAATATCAGGACATTAGGATGTCAGAGCTTTGCTACTAAATTGGAAATATGGTTAACATATCTGTCCTCTAACTTTAAGTGGAAGAGTGTGTGTGTGTGTCTGTGCGCGTGTGTTTATGAAGACTACAGCAGCAATGCCAGAAATACCAAACCATACCTCCTAAAAGACTGAGTTGTAAAATAAATGCAGTTACTGATTCTATGGAAATGAACGTTTAAAGTGAGATGCTTAGAGGACCCTATTATAATTAAAGTCCAGACATGGACCATGCTGACAAAGTCCTTTTACAGGGCAGCTGAAGAATATGTGACTTACTTGTGTACATCACGTAGGAAGTTTGAATTCTCAGAAAAGAGAGAATATGAATCAGGATTCCATCAGATGCATATACCACAAGGCATTTTTAAAAATCCATCAATCATCCTGATATTTACCTTTTTTAGTTATTTGGTGGCTTTTTCCTTGAATAAGCCTGGAGGATTCAGATGCTTCCATGGTTTAATAAACTCATTCAGCATTCACTTTTACCAACCTTGAACTTTTGCCCACTTGTACCCCCAAAACATAACTCCATTTGCCAATGAAGGACAAAATATTTTTCATTTCCTTTTAAATATCTTTGTAGGGCCAGAAGTCAAAGGTGATTCCCTGTAGTTACCTTGCTGTCTAAAGCAATAAAATCAAGCCAGGATCTACAGGGCTGGTGTCACACTCGCCTTTGCAGTGAAGCAGCCTACGCTCTCTCCATAGATTCATTGTTCCTCTAGATTTTTATCTCAGGTGAGATTAATATGACATCATATCTACTTTTATGATCCTTCACTATTCAAAATCTCTTCTAGAATATAGCACCAAGCATCATATAGGTTTTTTAATGCTTACTCAGTTATGTTAACAATGACTTGTAAAGTAAGTCCTTGTTTTCATCTCAATTTTTAAAAACTTAAAAATTACAGAAACTTTGTTATGTATACATTAGCATCATCTCTTGTGTGTATATTGTGTGGGTATGTCTGTGTGTATTTAAATCAAGGGGGATGTTGTTAGAAATAAGAACTAACTTAAGTAAAAATGATAAATTATTGTAAAGATACTTGGCTGCCCCATGGAACCCCAAAACAAGAATGCAACTGGGCACTAGGAATGACTGGAAACAGAGACAGGCCATTAGAACTTTCTCTGTCTCTTTTCCCCCACTACACTAACTGTCCCATTCTGTATCTCTCTCCCTCTTTCTCTCTCTCCCCACATACATTGTCTCTCTCTCTGCTTCTCTGGTGTGCACTAAATTGCATGGTGGCTAACGACTCTTAAACCTTATAACTTGTGAACCAGTTCCAAATTCTCCAAGTACTGTGATTCTTCCAGCTACCAAACCCCAGCCAACAACCTTGGCCAGGGATGGTAATCAAGTGACATTTTCATACCTACTGTAGTAATTAGGTAGATTATAGTGGGAGGCTGAAGAAGAAAAAGGATGAAAATTCCCAAAATGAGGGAAGGAATACAGGTCATTCCTGACCACTACTATCTCCTATTCCTGGTTGTTTCATCAACATTGACACAAAAGACAAAAGAAAGTAGGAAAAAGAAATATTAAAAAAGCAATAATGTCTATGGTGTATTAATGCATATGCATGTTTGAATATTGAATAAGATGGAATGCCTCTTACTGCTGGTAGTGCTCGAAGATAGCTGTTCCCAGTATAAGTAGCAGTATGATTTTACGATCTCTCGGCATGGGGCTGGGTGAGTATGAGAAAGAAATCAAGTTTTTCACAGACAGTTTACTTTAGCTTCTTTTTTCATGGCAAATTAAATAAGAGATTTTTAAAATAAAACAAATGAGTGTGCTAGAATTTTACATTGATTGAAAATAAATATTTGTGGCTCTCACACTTTGCATAGTGGTTATATTTGTAAAATTGTATGTAAATCATATATTTGAAAATGAGTCATATTTCAAATATAATAGGGTGGTGAATCTTAACATTTTTGCAGTCATAAATCCATTGGAGAATTTGAGGAGATCTGTGGACTCATTTCCCAGAAAAATATGAGCATGCACACACACAGTTACAATGGGATGTTATATGACATATTTATTTGAGATCTGGAACTTAACACTTTATATTGCTTTTGTCTTCCCCCAGTCATTGTTATCTGAACAAATGAAATAAAGACTCCAGATTCTTAAAACCTTCAAAATGCCCGGTATGTACAAGCCAAAAAATGGGTTGGGGTGGGGGACATATGTGAATGCAGAGAACTAGCTCCCTCTTCACCAGCTCCTGCTCCAATGAGTCCTAAATAAGCTGTAGTAGGAAATGAAGACTGAGCTCTTAGAAGGAGGGGAGAGAGTTATAATGTGGGGAATGCTGTATTCGTCCACTAGGGATGCTATAACCTATTACCAACAGGTTTGGTGCTTAAACAATAGAAATGTATTTCTCACAGTTCAGGAGGCTGTAAGTCAAAGGCTGAGAAATAGGCAGGTTTGGTTTCTGAGGCCTGTCTCCTTGGCTTGCAAATGTTGCTGTCTCGCTGTGTCCTCAGGTGGTCTTTCCTGTGTGCATTTGGAGCCCTGGTGTCTGTGTGCGTCTAAATTTCCTCCTCTTATAAGGGCACCAGTCAGATTGGATTAGGGGCTGCCCTAATGGCCTCTTTTAATCTAATTGTCTTTTAAAGGCCCCATCTCCAAATGCAGTCATATTCTGAGATACTGAGTGCTAAGGCTTCAACATATGAATTTGAGGGGGACAAGATTCAGCCCATAACAAATGTGCACTACAACAAACTCCAGAAAGGGTCTGGGGGTGAAGTTTGGATATAAATTTCTCCCTTCTGTAAAGAGGACCCAAGAGTAAATACTTGTACTGTTTTCCCCTTGGAGTATCAAGAAGGCAAGGGTGTAAAGTGGGAATATAAATGCTAGCATGCCTTATCTAGATCCTGAAGGGCTAATGATCCCTGGGATTTTGTTGCCTAAGTGATGAAGAAGAGGCTGTGGTTCCTTTGGGCTATAGGAGGCCTGGAAGTTAGTCAGGAGTGACAGCCAGCAGGACAGGTAATCACCAAGAGGTCCCCTGGGAGGGCGACCAGATTAAATGCCAAGAAAGGGCGTGGCCTGTCTATGGAAACATAAAGGTGTGGCTACAATTGCCATGGCAATGACCTCAGAAGAGTCAGTGGCTATGCACTAGAGTAATGCCATCTTCATTCACACCTCTAGAATGGAAGCCAAGTCAGCTCTTCAGAAAATGACAGACATGTCCCCCAGTGTCATGATGCTGTGTAAGTCTCCCCTGGACCAACAAGCTCCCCTGGAGGTAAAGGAGAAGGAAAAAAGGGAGGGGCAGCAATACTTAAACTGAGTAAGTTTTAAACCAGGGTAGACTTGGTTTAGATTACTGGATACAACTAAGAAAATGAAATTAAATTTGCTATTTCTGAGTACAAATAGGGGCTTATAATTGAGTTAATTTTATGGTAGAAAAATTATGTTCCACTTTTTATACCCAAGGTTTAAAAACTTAACTGATATCCTTTTATATTTCATGTTTTAATGCCTTCTCAGGAAGCTCATTGATACCCCTGAATAGCATCTATGATTCCATATTAAGAATATTTGTCCTAGATGATCTGATTCTTTAAATCTGGTTGTAGGAAAAATATTTTTAACTGAAAAAAAATCTGCTAATATATATAATTCTCAACTGATGTATTGTTTGAAATGCTATTTTCTTTTTTTTTTTTTTTTTTTTTTTGAAATGGAGTCTTGCTCTGTCACCCAGTTTGGAGTGCAGTGGCACGATATCAGCTCACTGCAAGCTCCGCCTCCCAGGTTCACGCCATTCTCTTTCCTCAGCCTCCCGAGTAGCTGGGACTACAGGTGCACGCCACCACGCCCAGCTAATTTTTTGTATTTTTGGTAGAGATGGGGTTTCACCGTGTTAGCCAGGATGATCTTCATCTCCTGACCTCCTGATGCTGCCTGCCTCGGCCTTCCCAAAGTGCTGGGATTACAGGCATAAGCCACCGCATCTGGTCCTGAAATGCTATTTTCTTAAAGAGAGTAGTATCTGTAAGTTACAACATAATAGCTTACATGATTATGTTTAGCAAATGCCAGCAAAAGAATAAAATCACAAATGAAAAATTATAGATAAGCATTAGGTAAAGATAGCTATATTCAAATTTAGGGGAATTGAAGGTGACAATATTATGCTGCTTCACTTCAAGAAGTAGGAAGCTTTTTTAACAGAAGTCTTCAAAAAAGAAAGCATCTGAATTAATTATTTTTCTTACTCTCCCCATTTTCATCCAAACACTTTTTATTACCTAATTATGTCACTAAAAGCATAAAATGGAAAAGAACCTTATATATCAGACACATTTTAGGAAATGTTTGTGGTAATCAGAGAGATTGATGAGAGCCACTCGTTCTTTCCAGAAGTGAGCATCTTACCTCTGAATATTTTGTTACATTTTCTTCATCAATGTCTCTATCTTATCTTCCACACTTAAAGACATAAATAGATTCTTCTCACCTATTTTCAAAACTTTCTCTATATCTAATCATCTTGTCAAAATACCATCCTGGGTCTCTTTTTCTTGATATAATCCAGCTCTGCCATCTCCTGGTGACCTGATTTTGGCTGAAATAGACCAACTGTAATCACCAGAGCAAGTCAGAAGAATTGGTCAGATGTCAGGAGAAACTAGAACCTCTTAGTTAAACCTGTATCTCTGGAGACTCCTCTCCTTCATTTGTTCATCAAGGCAAAATTCATGCTTCAGAATTGGACAAATTAGGGCTCCATTCATGGTGTCACATTCACCAGCTGTGTGACCTTTCATAAGTGCCTTAAAATTTCTGAGTCTCTGTTTCCTTATCTGTAAAACTAGGGATAATAGTCCCTTCCTCCTAGAGTGACCAAAAATCCAAGACACTGTGAGGACACGACCTGCTGTCCATCTTGTGCTACTTTTTTTTTTTTTTTACCCATAGTCTTTTGCTGAGACTGAAGAAGATGGAGATGAACATGGCAACAGCAGAGTGTCCTCATGAAATCCTCCAACGTTTGTGTTCTAGGCTAGCTATTTCACCATTACCTACAACCTCACATTTGTCATAGAAATACTGGTCCACACCTGTGAAAAGTAACACCCTTCTGGAGAATCTGGCTAAAGTCCGTGCCATATGAGCAAAGAATTTTCCAGAGAGTTTGTTATGGAGACTCTCGGCAGAACCACTTCTAACTCTCAGTCTGTCTTTACAACCCTCTTTCCTATATCTTCAATTCAGTTCTAACAAGTGTTCACTGAGCATCTACTACTTGCCACAAATTGTGCTTGGCTCTGGGAATAAAAAGGTGAAAAGGGCACCATTTTGTCTCCCTTGTTTGGCAGAGTCAAAGTTGATTTTCATAAACCTATCTTCTATTATTTATTTCCTATTTAGTTTACTCTAACATTATATTTATTGAGTGTATGAAAGTTATCAATATCAAAATGGAATGTGCATGTGCAACCCTGATGTGTCTGTATGTGTCTAAATTTCCTCCTCTTACAATGATGCCAGTCAGATTGTATCAGGGCCTGCCCTAATGGCCTCATTTTAACCTAAGCATCTTTTAAAAGTCCTATCTCCAAATACAGTCACATCCTGAGGCACTGAGTGCTAGGGCTTCAACATATGAATTCTGGGGTGAGGGGGACACAATTCAGCCCATAACAGATGTCAAACACTAATGTTAAATTAAGAAAAAAAACCCTCCCTAACAAACAGCGCCAGGGAAGGCTGTGAAGAAAGGGTTCCCACACTAGTATCCTCGTAACAAAACTCTCACAAAGAGCTCTGCAAAAAGCACAACCTGGCACTTTAGGCCATCACAACCTTACACAAAAAATAGTTCTGCATGGACATCTGCCTTGCAACTGCCCATTCAACCCAGCCTGGAATCATCCCTGGTACTGGTATTTGTAGCCAAATAATATCATTTTGAATCAGTTATGTAATCCTCCTCCTTTTTCCTTTAAAAACCTTTGACTTTCTTTACCGCCCTGAATATGCACATGGTTTCTATGACATGCACACATATTCCCATTACAATGCTCTATTCTCAAATAAGTAACTTTTTCTTTAAGAGAGCCTCTCTGTGTTTGTTACTTAGGTTAACAGTGTCTAGCACACACAAGGTAAGGGGATGTGGCAACACAGGGATGAGCAGATATAATTTAGTTGAGGTGACAAGGCAAGTATACAAATAGGTACAAAATGAAGTGAGATATTATATATCAATAGAGTAAGCGGAAGTGCCATGAATATTAGAAGGCAGGAGAAACCAAATAGAGCTGGAAGGATCAGAAAAATCTTCATGAAGTGGCATTTGATAGATGGAGGATTTCAGGGAACATAATTGGCAGGCATCCCATAACAGGCATGAGTAAGGCCCTCCTGGTAGACTTATCCTTCAGGTGTGATTGGAACATCACCTACTCTGTGAAGACTGCCCGGTTAATCCTTTTCTGTGGTCTCCTAGCACTGAGCATTTTACTTGGTTGTATCTCTTACTGCACTGTATTTGTTTACCCATCTGTCTCCTTCACTGGGTTGCAAGCTCCTCCTAAGAGTAAAGCCATGTTTTATTTAGGTTTATGCAACAGATGCAAAGGCCCCAGAAAATTCTGAGAGCTTGGAATCTAGGGAATGTTATATTTATTTATTTTTAAGTGAAATTAGATCCAATTTGAACTTCTCACTAACTTGTTGAAAATCTGTCAGTTTGGGGGGTTCCTCTTTGGCTGTTTTGGACTCCCTATTTGGATGGGGATCCGCACCACAGATCAGCACCTTTTGATCCATGGCTTTCTCAGTACCCTTCCCTGCTCCACAAGGTCATCAGGAACCTTGCATCTCTGCATGGCATATCTGTCCAGATACTTCCCTCTGCCAATGCTCTCTAGCATGTTACACCATGCGGGGTGTGAGACTTCTGAGACACATTGTGTTTGGAGTTCTTCAAATTGTATCTTGTTATATCTACTCTCTCCCACTGCCAATCAACCTGTAAGGAGGAACAAGGAAAATCACCATTCTCCTGCCCTTCCTCCTCCTCATTTTCTGCCCTATCTCCTCTCCCAGCTTTCTACTTTCCCACCCTATTCGCCAAGGCTCCTACATCATCTCCTCCTCTTTCTCTGGTGTCACTTGTGCTTCCCTTTCTTGGGACCATAATGAGAGAGTAGATTCGGAGAAAGAATTTGTTACCACAAGGAGAAAATTCATCTTGAATACTTCAAAAGTAGTATCCAGTGTTACACAAATATGTGACTGTGTATGTATGTATATTGTGTATGCACGTGTGGAATGACTAACTTTTTTAAAACTTTAGACATTCCAGAGTAACTTTTTTTTATATACACTGAAGTGTTTGTATCTACAGCGTACTCCAGAAAAATATAACGTTACAGATATTTTTCTTTGTAAATAGAATATAAGCTTCTCACACAGAATCACTGTAACATTCTCTAAGTTAAAAGCTGAGAAATCATTATAGATAGCTCAAAAATGTTTTTCCTTTGAAACACAGTACTTATGGGCAAATAGGATCATTTGAAACCTATTTCAAAAAAAAAAAAAGGAAAAAGTTGAGAAAATTCATCAGTGTGAATAGACAACCAAAGACAACCATTTTATTTGGCCTAAAATGAAGTTACATTTTACAGGACTGAATTTTAGTTTCATGAAAGTTATAATAAAAACAAATAAGTGATTCACTTAATGCTTTCTGTAATGTAAAAATAAACTTCCCCCTCCATCTGAGTTACCCTTTTCTGGTTTTATACCCAAAAGCTCTAGCTGAGAGTAGACTCAAGTATTTTTTAAAACTTTGATAGATGGGATATGCCGGGGTGAGTGGGAACAGAAGGCAAGGGAAACACCACTATTTTAAAACTGTGACATTTTATCAAGTTCTCCAAATGGAGGTTTAACTTGAACCATGTGGTCAAATTTTTTTCTATTTTGGGAAAAAGTACTTTGTGGGTTTTTGTAATGGTAAAGTCAAAAAGAATTATATTCTACAGTGGGAGTTCTAAAATAGTGGGAAGGGGTAAACAGCTCTGTAAGATGATGAAAAGTGTTGTCTTCTAGATGATTCTGGGTCCTACCAAATTTATGAGCATGATGTATTTTGGAGGAAGGTTTTGAACTGAGGGATAGGGTTAGTGGATAAGGGAGAAACTGGATTTGCCTCTTGCTGGACGTCAAAAGACTTTAGGGGAACGGGACCCCAGGAAGGGAACCCATAACCAAAGGTATTTTTCTTTTAAAACTGGGAAATACTGCCTGTAACATGTTGGCAGAACAAGTTGCATCCCTTCAGCACCCCCATTTGCTCCATCCCCGTATTTTAGCTCAGAATGCTACAGCAGAATATGATACACTGGGTGGCTTAAACCACAAACATTTATTGCTCACAGTTTTGGGGGATGGAAACTCCAAGTTCAAAGTGCCGGCAGTTTCTGTGTCTTGATTCTTGATTCATAGACAGCCATCTTCTCATCATATCTTCACGTGGTCTCACCAGACTAATCATTTCTTCATGCCTCTTCCTTATAAGGACACTAATCTCATTCATGAGAACTCCACCCTCATGACTTAATTACTTAATTACCAGCCAAAGCCCCACCTCCTAAGATTATCACATTGCAGATTCGCATTTCAACATATGAATTTGGAAAGAAGGAGAAAACATTAAATTAAATCCATAACACTCCCCATCCCACGTACTCTTCATGAAGGACTTCAGAAGTATAGAAGACTAAGAAATCGCATGTTATTTTTTTTTTCTTCCTCCACTGTCATTCCTTCCTGTGCTTACCATCCATCTCCCAGGTGTAAAGTAGAGTCAGTCACAGAATCTTAGCCTAACCTGATAACTTTATTCCTTCCCAGGATGAGCAAGGGAGGCAGCAACAGTCTGGAGAAACCAGCCATGGTGTTGGAACCAGAAGATGATTAGGTAAAGGGGCTTTCCAAACCAGAACAAATGGGTGGAATATATAAACATGTTTTGGATCAAAAAAAAATACTAGACTTCCTAAAATAAAAGAGGATGACAGCCCTAACTAATCTTGTTTGTTAAAGGAAGTGTGATCCTTGAAAGCTGAAGAAATTGCAAATGTTTGGGTGATAGTTACAAGGAATACAGACACACTGGGCAAACATGAAATACTAGGAGTCTGCGGTATTTGGCCTGTAATGGTGGGTCCCTTCTCCCTGTATCTGTTATTTTTCTCTGCCAGAGAAGTTGCTGGCATTGGTGTTACTGGGGTCCCAGTCACTTTCTACTACATAGCTGCGAGGGGAGGGATGAGGAAAACTTGGGGAACTTGCCATCCAGGACCACAGTCTTGGTATCTTCTGCATGCTTCCCTTGGATAATTAATACTTCTCAGCAATTTTCATTGACTGTGCTTCTATTTAAAGTTAACCCTTTCCTCTCCTCCCACTAACTGAATGATCTCCATTCTCCTCAGTCTAAATTGCAAAGGGCAGCATTAGATTGAGGTCATTAACATCTCTCCTGTTAAAAAGAGAGCCTCTTGCAGCAAGCTGCCTCATAGGTTGCAGACCCATTCATGGGTAAGCTAGCCTTAGATCAGATGTCATCTTAGCCGGGTGTAGTGGCTCAAGCCTGTAATCCCAGCACTTTGGGAGGCCGGGGTGGGCAGATCCCCTGAAGTCAGGAGTCTGAGATCAGCCTGATCAACATGGTGAAACCCTGTCTCTCTAAAAATACAAAATTAGCCACGCATGGTGGTGGGTGCCTGTAATCCCAGCTACTCGGGAGGCTGAAGCAGGAGAATCACTTGAACGCAGGAGGTGGAGGTTGCAGTGAGCCAAGATTGTGCCACTGCACTCCATCCTGGGCGACAGGAATGAAACTCCTCAGAAAAAAAAAAAAAAAAAAAGAGCATCCTAGCATTGTGTCTGAGAGCAGAGAGCTGTGAGCTGGGGATTTCAGCTTGAAGGGGATATTAGCCACCAGGCTAATAGAGGTCCTTAATGAAATGAATACACATTCACATAAGAAAGTAGCCTTTGATGAAAACATACACACATACAGTGAAATATGTTTCTACTAAAGGTCATGGAATCAAAGGGAGAGGTTCAAGTACTTGTCACCACTACAGACCACACTTATAGATGGGGTTAAGCCAAAACAGCATAGGAAAGTCAAATCTCTTACCGTTCAGGTCAAACTCCTAATATGCTATTAATTGTGGAGCTTTGTCTTTCTAAAATGAGACGAACACTGCCGGGTCTTTGTTCTGCTTTCTACACTAAAACATGCAGTTGTGGATTTTATTAGGTCTGAAAGAGAAAGCATACTACGTGAAATAGTAAACCAAAGCTTGATTGTCTCTTGATAATCTATATTCCAGGGAGGCTGCAGTTTATTTATCCAAGTATTGATGAAAGGCTAAATTTTTATAATGTACAAGCCAATTTAAACTGTTCTTAAAATGAATAAAGAAGAAAAGTCATTCCTACTTGCACAATTACATAATTACATAGTTTTCAGCAATCTCTGAATGTTTCTTTCTTTTAAATTTTCTTGAGACATAGCTATTTTTATATCACCTGTAGGTAGATTTTTTTTCTGGGAATCTGAGGAATAAAATTAAAGGTAAATGTGACTGGCTTCTATCTCAGTGACAGACAATATTCCCAATCCAAATGGCTTATTGGTGAAGAGGCTCAGAATCAATATCCCGGAGACTTGTTTTATCAAAGCCCGTAGTTCCTGGCCACTGCATTTCTCCTCTCCTTGCAGCTGAGCCATTTGACACTTCTCAGTTCCAAAGGCCTTTCATGAGAGGGTGTTGAAGACAGACACATGATACTGGAAGAGCCAGGTTTGAGATATTTATTGTTCATCCCTCCCAGAGCCTGTGTCCAGTTCTACTGACTGTATTTTTCCTTGTTAGTGAACCCCCACATTAAAAACAATTTTTTGAAAATTGGCTTTGTATCTTGGACAGGTCATTGAACTTTCAAAGGATTTATCTTTCATCTTTGACATCAAAATGTCTTATTAAGACATCTAAGCTACCTTCTGCTCATTGGGTTCCATACTAATAGTGGTGTCAAACTAATTAACAGTGTGATGTTGTGTGGGCTGGTGAGATGGCCAAAGTCCATGTGAGCTAAGCTAGGGGTCAGCAAACTACAGCCTGGAAGTCAAATCTGACCTGCACCCCATTTTTGTAAATCTTGCAAGCTAAGAGTGGTTTTTGTTTTGTGAAGTTGAAAAAAAAAAAGAAAGAAGAAGAAGAATATGGAACAGAGACCATTTGTGGCCTGCAAAGCCTAGAATATTTACTATTTGGCCCTTTACAGGAAAAGTTTGCCAATCCCTACACTAAATTGTCACATAGAGCCAGAGAGTTGATGTAGCCCTTAGTCCATTACTGTTCCTGCCAGTTGAAAGGAAATTACTTCTGTGGTCTCTTTTTATTGGAGTATTTTTTTAAAAAGCATTTGCCAACTTGATAGATGGCTCTGTATATCAGACATCAGAGTCTGTGCCGACTGGCTCCAGAAAATAAACCACATATGGAACAGTGGCTTCAACAGGAATCACTCTCTCATTAAGTTTGTGATAATCCATTGCTATGATTCCGAAGACCCATCTATTTTCTCACCAGTCAAACGGGAAAGCTTAATGAGGATGCAAGAACCTAATGAGGATGTGGAGAAATTGGGGGATGTAATAAGAATTATGACCCCTACCTTTTCCAACTGCTTAATAGCAACCTTGATCTCTACATCCCCTCCAGGTGTGTGGCATTTTGGTAGTACCCTTAGCACAGAGGCTTTCTCTGGCCCTTCAAAGCCTTCACTCCATGAATCAGAAAGCCGATGTGGAGATGTTGACGAGTATGTCTATTCCAACTATGCAAATGGAAACTAGGGAAGTAAACGCAGAACAATTCACCAATGGGTCCACATTGTCCCACTGTGAGGCAAACATAGACAAAATCCCTACTTAGACTCCCTGACCCCTATAAGCCTCCTCAGAGTAGAGAACCACAGTGGCATTCTGGGTCCCCCAGGGTTGATATTAGCTAGAGCGCATGTCAATAATTCCCCAGAGATCTGGGTGGTTCGTTTTGCTGAGAGATGCCTACAAGCCCTTTTCAGGAGGTGATGAGAATGAAGATGTACAGTACATGCTTGTGGCACTGTCATAGGGTACTTCCTCAAGAGTTCCTGGCTTCCCCATCATTTATGGGCAATGGGTCTATGAACCAGTAATAGGACCATAACTCTTCATTGTGGTTCCTCAGATCACCTAGAGTTTTGTTTTTGCTTTGGTGTCAGTTTATACAGATCAAAGGGGATGATAATGGCTGCATTCCTCTTTCAGTCCTAGTAACTTCTCACTCCATTAGCCACTCCCAGTCAAACCTCGTGATCATCGCTCAAGTTCTACTATCGTTATATTGCAGTAACCACACCTACTTTGCCTCTGTCTTTGAGCCCTATCATTGTGCTGTCCTTTGCATTCTGCCATCTAGGCCCCTATCTCCCCATAGAAATCATTCTCCTGCCTAGGTCCCCATCCCACTATGGAAATCAGAGAGTCCTTTTCTTTGGCAGCTGCTCCTACAGCCATCAGGTCTGGCCTGCAGAGGACAGCCATTCTGGTACTTATCAAGTTATTTCTTGATGAAAGTAGTGCCTCAATGAAGAAGGTAAATTCTGGGCCCTCCTGTGAGGCATAGCTAGGTATAGATGAGTGATTTGCATGTGAAAAATATACCCCAATGTTTCCTTATGTTTGCATCCATTTCTCTACATTATCCCAAGAAATTTCTGGCATCATAACTTAAGCATTGACTGCCAATGCACCCACATCTCTATCAAACACTCTGAGCTGCTCAAGTGAGCATATTGAACCCAGAATCTCTGGCAAGTGCACTCAATGCAAAATATTCAACCCAATCTAAAATTATGCTTCTCCTTCCCTGGTTTGGAGTCACTGAAATCCACTGCCACACATATTCCAGGTTTTTGCCATTGCATATGAGCAAACTCTTGTGATTCTTTTTGTTGGGTAAGACTTATCCCTTCAGCTTTGACTTGATGTTTGTTTGCCACCACATCAGCATGCTGGATTTGCTTCTACTTAAGGATTGGAAGGAAATGCTAGAGGGTAGGGCATGTAGAGAGGATTGACACCTCCTTGTGGGTTAACTCCCTCCAGTGAGGTTATTGCAGGGCCCTCAGGCCAAAAAGAAACAGCCTCATAAAACAGGAAACAGGTTTGCTTCTGCTTTCAAGAAACACTTAATTTTGTCAAAGGCCTTTTCTGCATCTATTGAGATAATCACACGGTTTTTGTCTTTGGTTCTCTTTATATGATGGATTATGTTTATTGATTTGCGTATGGTGAAACTGGCTAGCCATATGCAGAAAGCTGAAACTGGATCCCTTCCTTACACCTTATACAAAAATTAATTCAAGATGGATTAAAGACTTAAATGTTAGACCTAAAACCATAAAAATCCTAGAAGAAAACCTGGGCAATACCATTCAGGACATAGGCATGGGCAAGGACTTCATGACTAAAACAGCAAAAGCAATGGCAACAAAAACCAAAATTGACAAATGGGATCTAATTAAACTAAAGAGCTTCTGCACAGCAAAAGAAACTACCATCAGAGTGAACAGGCAACCTACAGAATGCGAGAAAATTTTTACAATCTACCCATCTGACAAAGAGCTAATATCCAGAATTTACAAAGAACTTAAACAAATTTACAAGAAAAAATCAAACAACCCAATCAAAAAGTGGGCAAAGGATATGAACAGACACTTCTCAAAAGAAGACATTTATGCAGCCAACAGACACATGAAAAAATGCTCATCATCGTGGCCACCAGAGAAATGCAAATCAAAATCACAATGAGATACCATCTCACACCAGTTAGAATGGCGATCATTAAAAAGTCAGGAAACAACAGGTGATGGAGAGGATGTGGAGAAATAGGAACACTTTTACACTGTTGGTGGGACTGTAAACTAGTTCAACCATTGTGGAAGACAGTGTGGTGATCCCTCAAGGATCTAGAACTAGAAATACCGTTTGACCCAGCCATCCCATTACTGGGTATATACCCAAAGGATTATAAATCATGCTGCTATAAAGACACATGCACACGTATGTTTACTGCAGCACTATTCACAACAGCAAAAACATGGAATCAACCTAAATGCCCATCAGTGGTAGACTGGATAAAGAAAATGTGGCACATATACACCATGGAATACTATATAGCCGTTAAAAAGAATGAGTTCATGTCCTTTGTAGGGACATGGATGAAGCTGGAAACCATCATTCTGAGCAAACTATCGCAAGGACAGAAAACCATACACCGCATGTTCTCACTCATAGGTGGGAATTGAACAATGAGAACACTTGGATACAGGGTGGGGAACATCACACACTGGGGCCTGTTGTCGGGTGGGGGGAGGGGGGAGGGATAGCATTAGGAGATATACCTAATGTAAATGACGAGTTAACGGGTGCAGCACACCAACATGGCACATGTAAACATAAGTAGCAAACCTGCACTTTGTGCACATGTACCCTAGAACTTAAAGTATAATAAAATAAAATAAAAAGAAATACTTAGTGAAATTTGAGTTTTTAAGGTACTTGGAGACATAAGAATGTATCATATGTCCCTGGTTCAGTTTTCCTGGTCCCATTCTTTCCAATAAATGTCCTAATGCTCACATAAAAAGCTTTCTAAATGTATGAATTCATCCTGCCTTGCAGTTCAGCAACTTAATAATCATACTGGTTCTGCTTTTTGGCTCTGTCAGTGCAGCAACTACAAGACAGAGGAGATTCTTAAAGGCAACCATAGAAGTTCCTTGATTATCTGACCATGCTTTAAACAGAGAACTTTAAGTCCCATTTTATCATTTTTTCTTTAAGCTTTTTGAAACAGAGGAAAAACTTCAGTACCTCACACACACACAACAATCATTACATTCTTTATTTTTCCCATAATGATCAGCATTACTTAACACTTCAAAACATCACCTTTGATAGACTTCTTATCCTAAACAACCCCAAGTGATTATTTAAGTTAATATATTAACAGCATGTACCAGTTATAATGCTCAGAGAATCTTAGCTGTCTTCCGTTCAAACTGGTGAGCTAATCAATCACAGAAGCTCATTTCTTTGAGAGTCTGTTGCTTGCAACCACTGGAGACAGCAATTACTCTATTGCGATTTAATTGTACAGAACAAAAGCCACTTTAGGTTGTGTCAACAGAAAGAAATTTGTTTTATGAGCTGTGAAATGGTGTATAAAATTGTTTATAAACTGAAGAGACTTTAGACTGATCTTCCAGAAAAATCTCTTAGATCATGATGCTGAAATGGACCACCCAAAATGCTGTTGCCATGGTCATAATCAGGAAGCTACCTGATAAATCAATAAGCCATGATGACAGCTGCTAACTCAAGACCAAAGCACTCCCACTTTGATCTGCACCAGCAAAAGTAGGCACCTCATGCCACCTTTCCCTCTATTTTTTGTCTAATTTTTAAAATTTGGGTAAAATTAACACTGTTACACAGCCATCACCAACATCAATCTGCATAACTCTTTTCATCTTATAAAACTAGAACTCCCGACTCATTCAACGCTAACTTACTACTTATCTCCCCTTCCCCCCCAGCCCCTCATAACCACCCTTCTACCTTCTGTCTCTTATGGTTTTGACTACCCTAAGTACCTCATATATGTGGAATCATGTGGTATTTGTCTTTCAGTGACTGGCTTATTTCACTTAGCATAATGTCCTCAAGGTTCTTCTATGTGGTAGTGCATGTCAGAATTTCCTTCCTTTTGAAGGCTGAATGATATTCCCTCATATGTATATACCATATTTTGCAGCATTTATTCATCAGTGGACACTTGGTTTGCTTCCATATTTTAGCTATTGTGACTAATGCTGCTACGAACATGAGTGTGCAAATATCTCAAGGCCCTGCTTTTGATTCATTTATATGTATATACAGAAATGGAATCACTGGATCATATGGTAATTCTATTTTTAATTTTTTGAGGAGCTGCCATACTGTTTTCTACAGCACTGCATCATTTTACATTCCCACCAACCGTGCACAAGTATTCCGATTTCTCCACATCATCACTAACACTTATTTTCTATTTTGTCAATAGTAGCCATCCTAATGGGTGTGAGAGAGTATCAAATTGTAGCTTTGATTTCCGTTTCCCTGGTGATTAGTGACATTGAGCATCTTCTCATGTTCTTATTGGCCATTTGTATATCTTCTTTGGAGAAATGTCTATTGAAGTCCATTTTCCATTTTTGATTAGAGTTTTGGGTTTTACGTTGTTGAGTTTCCCTTCGTTTTTATTTCAGTTCTAGATTTAAGTCTTATGTGAGGCCATTTGGTTGGCAGAGCATACATTACATCCAGAAATGTGGGAAATGCAGATTTTAGCTCGACAGCCTCTGCAGTGTAGAAAGGCGCACTAGAAAGAGGTGGGAATCAATTCTGAGCAAGCCAATCCTCACTATCCATGACAATTCTCTCCCTGGACACTTCCTGTGATTGGAACCCTGCTACCTGCTGACAGGATTTCCTGATGTCAATGTATCTGTCTTGCTAAATGTCCTTACATTGACAGCTCTTAGATTGTTCATACCATCCATTAGATAAATATCCACCATCCTATTATTTGGTATTAAAACTCTTCCTCAATAAGAACTACTTTCCTGGAGCATTTCTGTGTGCCTCTCCTGGTCATACTAACTGCGTGTAGCTTTCTGCTTACGAGGTTGAGCATTTCCTATCCCTGCTGCTGTCTTCACAGCACTTACCCCACAGAAAGATCTCAGGCACTGACAAGATATCCAATCTCAATGCTATGTTGTATCAAGTCTCATATATTGATAAATAAGTCTTAGTGGCATTAATCTAAATAAATTACTATTCCAAATTCTCAGAGAAATCCATTTCCTCTCCTATAAACTTTAGTTTCTTGGTATGACTTGGTATTAGTATTTATCAAGTCATATCCAGAAACTAAACAATATCTTGAAACTTCCTTTTAAATCAGATGCATGTACAAAGCTGTATACTTTTTCTGATTCAAATACTTCTTCTTGTTTCCAAAAGAATATTAATTGTGCTGATCCATTCTCAGTTAACTGGATCTACCCTAATGAATGAATCTCTTTTCTTTCAAGCCCCTTGACTTACTCTGTTGTCTTTGTGTTTGATTTTAAGATTTTTCTGGCTGGGCGCGGTGGCTCACGCCTGTAATCCCAGCACTTTGGGAGGCCGAGGCGGGAGGATCACGAGGTCAGGAGATCCAGACCATCCTGAACAACATGGTGAAACCCCGTCTCTACTAAAAAATACAAAAAAAAAATTAGCCGGGCGTGGTGGTGGGCACCTGTAGTCCCAGCTACTGGGGAGGCTGAAGCAGGAGAATGGCGTGAACCCAGGAGGTGGAGCTTACAGTGAGCCAAGATCGCGCCACTGCACCTCCAGCCTGGGCGGCAGAGTGAGACTCCATCTGAGAAAAAAAAAAACAAAAAAAAACATTTTTCTGAAGAATCTAATACAAAACAAATGATGTAGCTTATTTCTACATGTAATTCGCTTTCAAAAAGTTTTTTTTTTCTGTCAATAAATTACATACAGATTAAATTTATCCTCACTACCCTAGGACCCTTCTGTGCTGGCCATACCAGAGTTTAAAAGGAGAATGGAGAAAATAGTAGCTTTGTCAAACTATGTTGAATCTTCCTAATAACTGGTCTATCACAGATTATATTCTTGATCTTATGCACAATTTATATCAATTTGAATATAGAATAGGTAAGGAAGGTAAGGATTCCGTTTTATCTGTACTTGACATTTTTGTTAAATTGGTAACTTTTGCCACCAATAAAATATGCATTTTGTTCTAAAACAACTGTTATATATATTTTTGAGATTAGGTCTCCTGCATATAGTTGCAAAGTTTCTATCTTTGATGAGTTAGAATATTGGTTTTGTCTAAATGTGTCTGGCATGTTTGATTCTAAAAATAAGTTTTGGATAGCTTCCAGGTTAGCCTTCTGAGATTACATAATTTTCCCAAGTTATTAATATCACTCAATGATAATCATTCCATGCTTTTTTTAAAAACAACATGTGGTCTCCTTTACCACCACTATCATCCCTAAGTCACTCTTCTTTTCTTTTAAGGGGGTCTTGACTAAGAGAGGCATTAATTAATTCTATCTTCCTAATCAGCAGTAATAGGAAATGTGGGCCCCTCAGATAGCTCTGGTTCCAAGGACACCCCATGCACTTTCAGGCTTTTGAAAACAGTCATTTCTAGTTGTTCAGAATTCCCTTTTTAATTGTTCCCGCACTGTTTGCCAATGCAGAAGCAAGCCACATGGTGGGCTCTGCATTCCCCTGTGTTTAAATCCAGGTCTGCACATGGTTAGCAAAGCATGACACAGCGACAAAATCAATGGCTTTGGTTCTCTGCAGCTTGTCTTCATGATCGATAGAATATTGCAGCTGGGCTAATTATGCGGCAATTTATATGGATTGTTAAGAGTGGCAGTGGTGAATCCTACTGACAACATTTGCCATACTAAGACTTGCTTCTTCTTGGCCTGTGCAGATACAGGATAATTGAAATACCTTCTGAATTTATATAATTTTTAGGTCCATAATTCCATGTGGTCCAAATAAGCCCAAGAGAGAATACAGCTTTCTATTTACATAAGGCTTTAAAATATGACTTGGAGATTAAAGTGGGCAAAATTTTTTCTTACAGGTTTCCAGTTATTATTCTATTTTTTTCCTTTAAAATTAAAGCAGGTGCCGAACAGTATGCACGCACTTAATTTTATATATGAGCAAGTTGTGTCAGCCTATATCATTGTGCCTATAACATTGATTTAATATCAAATAGATCTCAAGACTTTTTTTCACCTTTAAACATTAAACTCAATGGAGGCTTGAAGCTCTAGCTATTTTACATTTAAGAGTCAATTTCTGGAAAGAAATTTGGGCAAGATGGCCAAATAGGAACAG
The DNA here is from genome assembly GCF_029281585.2 of Gorilla gorilla gorilla. Taxonomy (NCBI): domain Eukaryota; kingdom Metazoa; phylum Chordata; class Mammalia; order Primates; family Hominidae; genus Gorilla; species Gorilla gorilla. The sequence continues at coordinate 163,645,732 of NC_073227.2, forward strand.
CTCCAGTCTGCAGCTCCCAGGGAATCAATGCAGAAGGCAGGTGACTTCTGCATTTCCAACTGAGGTACCCAGCTCATCTTACTGGGACTGGTTAGACAGGGGGTGCAGCCCACGGAGAGTGAGCCAAAGCAGGGCGAGGCATCTCTTCACCCAGGAAGGGCAAAGGGTTGGGGAACTCCCTCCAATAGCCAAGGGAAGCCTCGAGGGACTGTGCTGTGAGGAATGGTGCATTCTAGCCCAGATATTATGCTTTTCCCAAGGTCTTCCCAACCCGCAGACCAGGAGATTCCCTTGGGTGCCTACACCACCGGGGCCCTGGGTTTCAAGCACAAAACTGGGTGGCCATTTGGGCAGACACCAAGCTAGCTGCAGCAGTTTTTTTTTTCATGCCCCAGTGGCACCTGGAATGCCAGCAAGACAGAACCATTCACTCCCCTGGAAAGGGGGCTGAAGCCAGGGAGCCAAGTGGTCTAGCTCAGTGGATCCCACCCCCAAGGAGCCCAGCAAGCTAAGATCCACTGCCTTGAAATTCTCACTGCCAGCATAGCCATCCGAAGTCTACCTGGGACACTTGAGCTTGGTGGTGTGAAGGGCATCTGCCATAACTGAGGCTGGAGTAGGTGGTTTTCCCCTCACAGTGTAAACAAAGCTGCAAGTTCAAACTGGGTAGAGCCCTTTGCAGCTCCACAAAGTCACTGTAGTCAGACTGCCTCTCTAGATTCCTCCTCTCTGGACAGGGCATCTCTGAAAGAAAGACAGCAGCCCCAGTCAGGGGCTTATAGATAAAACTCCCATCTCCCTGGAACAGAGCACCTGGGGGAAGGGACAGCTGTGGGCACATCTTCAGCAGACTTACACATTCCTGCCTGCCAGCTGTGAAGACAGCAGTGGATCTCCCAGCACAGTGCTCAAGCTCCGCTAAGGGACAGACTGCCTCCTCAAGTGGGTCCCTGACTCCCGTGTCTCCTGGGAGACACCTCCCAGCAGGGGTTGAGATAGCTTGTATGAGATAGCTCATACAAGAGAACTCTGGCTGGCATCTGGTAGGTGACCCTCTGGGATGAAGCTTCCAGAGGAAGGAACAGGCAGCAATCTTTTCTGTTCTGCACGTCTGTTGGTGATACCCAGGCAAACAGAGTCTGGAATGGACCTCCAGCAAACCCCTGCAGACCTGCAGCAGAGGGTCCTCAGTGATAGAAGTAAAACTAACAAAGAGAAAGGAATATCATCAACATCAACTAAAAGGACATCCACAAAAAAGCCCATCCTAAGGTCACCAACATCAAAGACCACAGGTAGATAAATCCATGAAAATGAGCACAAACCAGCACAAAAAGGCTGAAAATTCCAAAAGCCAGAACGCCTCTTCTCCTCCAAAGGAATACAACTCCTTATCAGCAAGGGAACAAAACTGGATGGAGACTGAGTTTGACAAATTGACAGAAGTAGGCTTCAGAAGGTGGGAAATAAAAACTCCTACAAGCTAAAGGAGCATGTTCTAACCCAATGCAAAGAACCTAAGAACCCTGAAAAAAGTTAGAGTAATTGCTAACAAAAGTAACCAGTTTAGAGAAGAACATAAATGTCTTAATGGAGCTGAAAAACACAGCACAAGAACTTTGTGAAGCATACACAAGGATCAATAGCCAAATCAATCAAGCGAAAGAAAGGATATAAGAGATTGAAGATCAACTTAATGAAATAAAGCATGAAGACAAGATTAGAGAAAAAAGAATGAAAAGGAATGAACAAAGCTTCCAGGAAATATGGGACTATGTGAAAAAACCAAACCTACATTTGATTGGTGTACCTGAAAGTGATGGGTAGAATAGAACCAAGTTGGAAAACATACTTCAGGTTAGCATCCAGGAGAACTTCCCCAACCTAACAAGACAGGCCAACATTCAAATTCAGGAAATACAGAGAACACCACAAAGATACTCATCAAGAAGAGCAACCCCAAGACACATAATTGTCAGATTCACCATGGTTGAAATGAGGAAAAACTGTTAAAGGCAGCCAGAGAGTAAGGTCAGGTTACTCACAAAGGGAAGCCCATCAGACTAACAGCGAATTTCTCTGCAGAAACCCTACAAGCTAGAAGAAGTGAGAATCAATATTCAACATCTGTAAAGAAGAAAAATTTCAACCCAGAATTTCATATCCAGCCAAACTAAGTTTCATAAGAGAAGGAGAAATAAAATCCTTTACAGACAAGCAAATGCTGAGAGATTTTTTGTCACCACCAGGCCTGCCTTACAAGAGATCCTCAAGGAAGCATTAAATATGGAAAGGAAAAACTGGAATCAGCCATTGCAAAAACATACCAAATTGTAAAGACCATTGACACTATGAAGAAACTGCATCAACTAACGGGCAAATAACATCAACTAATGGGCAAAATAACCAGCTGGCATCATAATGACAGAGTCAAATTCACACACAACAATATTAACCCTAAATGTAAGTGGGCTAAATGCCCCAATTAAAAGTCAAAGCCAGGCAAATTGGACAAAGAGTCAAGACCCATCGGTGTGCTGTATTCAGGAGACCCATCTCAAGTGCAAAGACACACATAGGCTCAAAATAAAGGGATGGAAGTATATTTACCTAGCAAATGGAAGGCAAAAAAAAAAAAAAAAAAAAACAGGGGCTGCAATCATAGTCTCTGATAAAACAGACCTTAAACCAACAAAGATCAAAAAAGAAAATGAAGGGCATTACATAATGGTAAAGGGATCAACACAACAAGAAGAGCTAACTATCCTTAATATATATACACCCAATGACAGAACCAATGACAAAACCACATGATTATCTCAATAGATGCAGAAAAGGCCTTCAATAAAATTCAACACCATTTCATGCTAAAAACTCTCAATAAACTAGGTATTGATGGAACATATCTCAAAATAATAAGAGCTATTTATGACAAACCCATGCCAATATCATACTGAATGGGCAGAAGCTGGAAGCATTCCCTTTGAAAACTGGCATATGAAAAGGATGCCCTCTCTTACCACTCCTATTCAACATAGTATTGGAAGTTCTGGCCAGGGCAATCAGGCAAGAGAAAGAAATAAAGCATATTCAACTAGGACGAGAGAAAGTAAAATTGTCTCTGTTTGCAGACAACATGTTTCTATATTTAGAAAACCCCATTGTCTCAGCCCAAAATCTCCTTACACTGATAAGCAACTTCAGCAAAGTCTCAGGATACAAAATCAATGTGGAAAAATCACAAGCATTCCTATACACCAATAATAGACAGAGAGCCAAATCATGAGTGAACTCCCATTCACAATTACTAGAAACAGAATAAAATACCTAGGAATACAATTTAGAAAAAATGTGAAGGACCTCTTCAAGGAGAACTACAAACCACTGCTCAAGGAAATAAGAGAGGAACAAACAAATGGAAAAACATTCCATGCTCATGGATAGGGAAAATCAGTATCATGAAAATAGTCATATTGCCCAAGGTAATTTATAGATTCAATACTATCCTCATCAAGCTACCATTGACTTTCTTCACATAATTAGAAAAAACTACTATAAATGTCATATGGAACCAAAAAAGAGCCCATATAGCAAAGACAATCCTAAGCAAAAAGAACAAAGCTGGAGGCATCATGCTACCTGACTTCAAACTATACTATACTGCAAGGCTACAGCAACCAAAACAGCATAGTACTGGTACCAAAACAGATATATAGACCAAAGGAACAGAGCAGAGCCCTCAGAAATAACACCACACATCTACAACCATCTGATCAACCATCTGTTTTTGACAAACCTGACAAAAACAAGCAATGGGGAAAGGATTCCCTATTTAATAAATGGCGTTGGGAAAACAGACTAGCCATATGCAGAAAACTGAAACTGGACCCCTTCCTTACATCTTACACAAAAATAAACTCAAGATGGATTAAAGACTTAAATGTAAGACCCAAAACCATAAAAACCCTAGAAGAAAACCTAGGCAATACCATTCAGGACATAGGCATGGGCAAAGACTTCATGTCTAAAACACCAAAAACAACTACAACAAAAGCTAAAATAGATAAATGGGATCTAATTTAACTAAGGAGCTTCTGCACAGTAAAAGAAACTATCATTAGAGTGAACAGGTAACCTACAGAGTGGGAGAAATTTTTTGCAATCTATCCATCTGGCAAACTACTAATATCCAGAATCTACAAGGAACTTAAACAAATTTAGAAGAAAGAAACAAATAACCCCATCAAAAAGAGGGTGAGAGATATGAACAGACACTTTGCAAAAGAAGACATTTATGCGGACAACAAACATATGAAAAAAAGCTCATCATCACTGGTCATTAGAGAAATGCAAATCAAAACCACCATGAGAGACCATATTATGCCAGTTAGAATGGCGATCGTTAAAAAGTCAGGAAACAACAGATGCCGGAGAGGATGTGGAGAAACTAGGAACACTTCTACATTGTTGGTGGTGGTGTAAATTAATTCAATCATTGTGGAAGACAGTATGGTGATTCCTCAAGGATCTAAAACTAGAAATACCATTTGACCCAGCCATCCCATTACTGGGTATATACCCAAAAGATTATAAATTATTCTACTATAAAGACACATGCACACATATATTTATTGCAGCACTATTCATAATAGAAAAGACTTGGAACCAACCCAAATGCCCATCAATGATATACTGGATAAAGAAAATGTGGCACATATACACCATGGAATACTATGCAGCCATAAAAAAGGATGAGTTAATATCTTTTGCAGGGACACGGATGAAGCTGGAAACCATCATTCTTAGCAAACTAATATAGGAACAGAAAACCAACCACCGCATGTTCTCACTCATAAGTGGGAGTTGAACAATGAGAACACATGGACACAGGGAGGGGAACATCACACCCCAGGGCCTATTGGGGGGTGGGGTCTAGGGAAGGGATAGCATTAGGAAAAATACCTAATGTAGATGACTGGTTGATGGGTGCAGCAAACCACCATGGCGCGTATATACCTGTGTAACAAACCTGCACATTCTGCAAATGTATCCCAGAACTTAAAGTATGATTTAAAAAAAGAGTCAATTTCTGAATTATTTCTCAGTTTGAAGAATATGTCCTATCCATTAGAGGAGAAAAATTTTCACATAGTGTTATAGTACTCTTTATGACTACAGTTCACCAGTGCCTATGGTCATATAGTTGTGTGCGTGCAATGTATGTGTATTCAAATTACTAGCCAAGGGCCACTGATGTTTTAAAGACAAGTGAAACAATAGTTCTTCTAAATGGGAAACATTATTAAAAAATTGTTGACTGGCAAGTTGTAGGTGACTCCAGTCACTCTTGAATTACTGAAAATAGGCAATTTGCTCTTTTTGCTTTTTACCTAAAATAAATGAAGTTCTTCTGACTCGTGAATGCTATAATAAAAGGTCAAAATATTTTATTCCCATCTCAGGAGCAATGTCTCTAAAAGACACCATGCCCTATGCCTTTGCTGAGCAAAACAACTAGAGACGTAGCAATTTTTTATTATAGGATACAATGCTTTTCCAATGACCTTATGACTTTGGGACATTAAAAAGCCTGTCCACTAACAACACACAAAAACAGAAGAAACCTGAAGGAAAATGTCAATTCAAATGTTACATAAAATTTGTTTAACTGTATACGAATAAAAGAAAATGAGTTGTATGTCTTTTTAAAAAATAAATTGTTTTAAAATATTTGAATTTCCTTTTCTTATTTATATTTATTGAATATGTGAATGTGCACTTTTTGTTACCCTACCGATAATTGCTATTGATATTACTTGTGGTTTTGTTAAAGTAACACAAGTTCTAAGTTTAAATTTTTTATGACAGAATAGGTATTTTATAGAGAAACATAAAAGATTTTTTCTCATTGAATCACCATTGATGACTGTAAGTTTCAAGCTGATCTATCTGGTAAAAAAAAAATTCCATGAAGAGAGTTCACCACTAAATTATTCGTGGTTTTTTAAAAAAGTATAATTACAGAAGTATTAATATTCATTTGGCAAATTCAGAAAAGCATTTTTAATTTAGAAAACCTATTATAACCTACCCAGAGATATCTACTATTAATATTTTGATGGATTTTATTTCGATATTAAGTGGTTAAGAGCATAGGATCAAGAGCCATTTCAAAATACTGCTCTATCATTTACTAACCTTGAGAGTTTAAGCAAATCACTTAGCTACTTTGTGCCTTAGTTTTTATATCAATAAAACAGACATGATAATAGACCTAAGTCACAAGGTCATTGACAGGTTTAAGTGAGGTAAAACATGTAAAGTGCTTAGAAAAAATCCTAGTACGTAGTAAGAGTGCAATATGTAATAGCTTTAATATTATTGCTGTTTTCCCTTTCATTTTTTTATATTGTTCATTTATTATGTTTGGGATGTCACCAGCTTAAAAATAATTATGAACTTTCTGGAAATTTTGGAAAATATGGTCAAAATTTAAAAATAAAATTGCACTTTTTATTACATTATCATACATAAGCACTGTTAATATCTGGATGCACAGTTTAAAAACCACCTCTGATCATAATAGACTCCAAAATACTCAGATGTGATAAATATACATATATTTATAAATACATAGAAATAAATTTAACACAAGTAGTGAGAGACTTGTACGCTAACAATTACAAACATTACTGAAGAAAATTAATTTCTAAATGATTAGGAAGACTTTCCTTATACATTAATTGAAATATTCAATAGCATTAAGACTGTATTCTCCCAAAATTAATCTATAGCTTCAGCACAATATCTATCAAAATTCTAGTGGGCTTTTTGGGGGCATAAATTGAGAAGATAATCTTAAATGTATATGAAATTGCAAAATGTCTAGATATACAAAACAATTCTGAAAAGAATAGCACAAGGAGGGGCCAAAATGGCCGACTAGATACAGCTGTGGTTGGCGGCTCCCACTGAGAAGAACAGAAATGATGAGTGAATCCTGCACCGGCAACTGAGGTATCCAGATTCTCTCATTGGGATTGACTAGGCAGTTGGCACAACCCACAAAGAGTGAGGAGAAACAGGGTGGTAAGGCCCATCTGGGTGCCACACAGAGGCAAGAAGAGATCCCACCCCAAGCCAAGGGAGATGGTGAGTGATTGTGCTACTCTGACTAGGAAACCACACTTTTTTCATGGATCTGTGCAACCCGTGCATCAGGAGATCCTCCTCATCAGCCTATGCCAGCCACCAGGGCTTTGGGTCCCAAGCACGGAGCTATGCAGATTCTCAGCAGCCACTCTGCTGGATACTGTTTAAGACTATGGGGCTCTGCAGGGGAGGGACAGACATCATCACTGTGACTACCTGCTGCCTAAGGTGACTGAGCTCCTGAGGGGAGGGATGGCAGCCATCACTGCAGCTCCAGCCTGCCATTTTCCCCCTTCTGGTGCCAGGGAGACTGGGCAGTTTGGATCAAAAAGGAATTACCCACAATGCAGCACAGTGGCTGTGGCTCATGGCCCGACTGCCTCTTTAGACCAGACCCTGATGCATCCCTCTTCACCAGGTGGGGCTTCCCTGCAGGAATTTCAGCAACTCCAGCCAAGAGTTTAGGGACAGAATTCTAAACTCCCTAAGACTGAGCCCCTAGGAGGAGCGGTGGCCATTGTCTCCATGGATCAGCTGACTTAGTCTTTCCCCTGCTGGCTCTGAGGAATCCAGGCACCCCAGACAAGTAGGATTTCCCCCAGTCCAGTGCACCCCCTCCACCAAGGGGCAGCCAGAGTGCTTCATTAAGAGAGCCCCAGATCCCGTGCCTCCTGACTGGGTAAGAGTAAGATCCCTCCAGCAGGGGTCGTCAGACATGTTATACAGGAGTGTTCCTGCCAGCATCAGGTTGGTGTCCCACTGGGACAGAGATCCCAGAGGAAGGAGCAGGCAGCCATCTTTGCTGTTCTGCAGCCTCCACTGGTGACACTCTCAATTGCAGGAGGGACCCAGAAGAATAGGATCTGGAGTGGACCCCAAGCAAACCACAGCAGCCCTATGGAAGAGCGGTCTGACTGTTAAAAGAAAAACAAACAAAAAGAAAGCAACAACAACTGCATCAACAAAAAAGTGTCCCCACCAAAACCCCATCCAAAGGTCAGCGGCCTCCAAAATCAAAACTAGATAAACTCATGAAGGTGAGAAAGAATCAACAAAAAAATGCTGAAAACTCAAAAAGCCAGAGTGCCTCTTCTCCAGATGATTGCAACACCTCTCCAGCAAGGGCACAGAACTGGGTGGAGGCTGAGATGGATGAATTGTCAGAAGTATGCTTCAAAAGCTGGGTAATACTGAACTTCACTGAGCTAAAGCAGCATGTTCTAACCCAATGCCAAGAAGCTAAGAGCCATAATAAAACATCACAGGAGTTGTTAACCAGAATAACCCAGTTTAGAGAGGAACATAAATGACCTGATGGAGCTGAAAAACACAACACGAGAACTTCACAATGCAACCACAAGTATCAATAACTGAATAGACCAAGCAGAAAAAAAGAATTTCAGAGCTTGAAGGCTATCATACTGAAATAAGACAGACAAGATTATTTCAAAAAAGAAAGAGTAAAAAAGAATGAACAAAACCTCCAAGAACTACGTATGAGATTATATAAAATGATTGAACCTATGACTGACTGGGGTACCTGAAAGTGACAGGGAGAACAGAACCAAGTTGGAAAACATACTTCAGGTTTTCATCTAGGAGAACTTCCCCGACCTAACAAGACAGGCCAACATTCAAATTCAGGAAATCCAGAGAACACCACTAAGAAACTCTATGAGAAGGTCAACCCCAAGACACATAATCATCAGATTTTCCAAAGCTGAAATGAAGGAAAAAATGTTAAGGGCAGCCAGAGAGAAAGGCCAAGTCACTTACAAACGGAAGCTCATCAGACTAACAGCAGACCTCTCAGCAGAAACCCTACAAGCCAGAAGAGAGCAGGGGCCAATATTCAACATTCTTAAAGAAAAGAATTTCTAACCCAGAATTTCATATCCAGCCAAACTAAACATCATAAGCAAAGAAGAAATAAAATCCTTTTCAGACAAGCAAATGTTGAGGGAATTCATCACCACCAGGCTTGCCTTTCAAGAGCTTCTGAAGGAAGCACTAAATGTGGAAAGGAAAACCAATTACCTGTCACAGCAAAAACACACTGAAGTACAAAGATCAATTACACTATGAAGCAACTACATCAACAAGTCTGCAAAATAACAGGCTAGCATCATGATGACAGGAGCAAATTCACACATAACAACATTAACCTTCAGTATAAATGGGCTAAATGCCCCAATTAAAAGACAGAATGGCAAGCTGAATAAAGAGTCAAGATTCACTGGTGTGCTGTATCCAAGAGACCTAATTCATGTTCAAAGACACATATAGGCTCAAAATCAAGGGATGGAAGAAAATTTACCAAACAAGTAGAAAGCAGAAAAAAGGAGGGGTTGCAATCCTAGTTTCTGACAAAACAGATTTTAAGCCAACAAAGATCACTTAATAAACTTAAAAAAAAATCCCTCAATACTGGAGCTGTACTCAGCTCTGGATTAAGTGCACCTGATAGATATCTACAGCATTCTCCACCCAAAACAACAGAATACACATTCTTCCTACCACTACATGGCACTTACTCTAAAATCAATCACATAATTGGAAGTAAAACACTTCTCAGCAAATGCAAAAGTACTGAAATCATAACAAATAGTCTCTCAGACAACAGCACAATCAAATTAGAACTCAAGATTAAGAAACTCACTAAAAACCACACAACTACATGGAAATTGAACAACCTGCTCTTGAATGACTCCTCTGTAAATAATGAAATTAAGGCAGAAATCAGCAAGTTCAGCAAACTGTCATGGCACATGTTTACCTATGTAGCAAACTTGCATGCCCTGCACATGTATCCCAGAACTTTAAATTAAATTAAATTAATTTTTTTAAAAAAGAAGAGCACAGTGAGAAGACTCAACCTTTCCATTTCAAAATGTAATATAAAACTAGGCCAGGAAGAGTGGCTCACTGTTAAATGTTAATCCCAACATTTTGGAAGGCTGATATGGTTTGGCTGTGTCTCCACTCAAATCTCATCTTGAATTCCCACATGTTGTGAGAGGGACCTGGTAGGAGGTAACTGAATCATGGGGTCAAGTCTTTCCCATGCTGTTCTGGTGATAGTGAATAAGTCTCATGACATCCGATGGGTAAATAATGAAATTAAGGCAGAAATCAGCAAGTTCAGCAAACTGCCACGGCACGTGTTTACCTACGTAGCAAAACTGTATGCCCGCACATGTATCCCAGAACTTTAAATTAAATTAAATTAATTTTTTTAAAAAAGAAGAGCACAGTGAGAAGACTCAACCTTTCAATTTCAAAATGTAATGTAAAACTAGGCCAGGAATAGTGGCTCACTATTAAATGTTAATCCTAACATTTTGGAAAGCTGATGTGGTTTGGCTGTGTCCCCACTCAAATCTCATCTTGAATTCCCACATGTTGTGAGAGGGACCTGGTAGGAGGTAATTGAATCATGGGGTCAAGTCTTTCCTGTGCTGTTCTGGTGATAGTGAATAAGTCTCATGAGATCTGATGGTTTTAGAAGGAGGAGTTCCCCCTGCACAAGTTCTCTCTCTTTGCCTATAGCTATCCATATAAAACATGACTTTCTCCTCCTTGCCTTCCACCATGATTGTGAGGCTTCCCCACCCATTGGAACTGTAAATTCAATTAAACCTCTTTCTTTTATAAATTGCTCAGTCTTGGGTATGTCTTTATCAACAGCATGAAAACAGACTAATACAGAGGCCAAGGCAGGCAGATTGCTTGAGCTTAGTACTTTGAGACCAGCCTGGGCAACATGGCAAAACCCATCTCTCCAAAAAAAAAAAAAAAAAAATTACCAGGTGACACATGCCTGTAGCCCAGCTACTCTGGAAGCAGAGGTGGGAAGATCCCCTGAGCCAGGAAAGTTATGGCTGCAGTGAGCCCCAGTCTTGCCACTGCACTCTAGTCTGGGTGACAGCATGAGGCCTTGTCTCAAAAAAAAAAAAAAGTAATATAAAACTACAGTTAACAAAACAGTGTGTTGTTGGCATAAGAATAAGCATATTCTTGTTTATAGATTTATAGACAATTCATTTCACTTTTTAACAAATGTTGCTTGAACAAGTGGATATCCATATGTCAAAAAATTTAAAAATGAACTTAGACCCTTACCTCTCACCATGCACAAAAATTAACACAAAATGGGTCACATATTTAAAGAGCCAAAACAATAGAACTTTTAGAAGATAACATAGGGGAAAATACTTGAGATCTTGGATTAGGTAAAGATTTCTTAAATACTATACACCACCAAAAGCATGGTTCATAAAAAATTTACTAGGTTGGATTTCCTCAAAATTCAAAATATACCATTAAAAAAATAAAAATGCAAACCACAGAAAGGAAGGAAATACATGCAAAATGTATCTGAGTTTTTAAGTATATCCAGAATATACAATTTAACAATGACATATAAACATTTGAATAGCCACTAAACAAAAACATGAACAACAAATTTGAATAAATATTTTACAAAAAGCAATGTATGGATGGCTGATAATCCCATGAAAAGATGCTCAATATCATTAGCTGGTAGGGAAATGCAAATTAAAACCACAATGAGATACCATTTCATACAAACTAGAATGGCTATACACAAAAAGATAGACCATACCGGGTATTGGCCAGGATATAGAGATCAGGAAGCTTCCTAGTTTATGATGTGAACATGAAATGGTACAACTACCTTGGAAAACAATTAGGCAGTTTCTTATAAAGTTAAACATAAATTTGCTATATGCTCCAGGAATTCCACTATGAGGTGTCTATCCAAGAAAAAAATAAAACATATATCCAGACAAACATTTGTGCATAAATGTTCTTAACAGTATTATTTATAATATCCATAAATTTGAAACAATGTAGTGTCAATCAGCTGACAAATGGATAGATAAGATGTAGTATACCTGTACAATGGAATGTCATTTAGCAATAAGAAAGAATAATACATTCTTTGTATAATGTACACAGAATGTTATGTAAAGAATGATACATAACAACCACTGATACATGTTATGACGTAACTATTTTGGGTCTTTTTATTCGTCACTGACATTTGGTTCTTAACCAATCTTCAAACATTACATTAAGTGAGAGAAGCTAAACACAAGAGATCACATATTGTATAATTTCATTTTTGTGAAATATTGAGAAAAATCAAACTCTATAGAAACAGAAAAAAATTAGTGATTGCCCAGGACAAGGTGTGGGAGATGAAGTTGGGGATTAGCAGCAAAAGAATATGAAAGATATTATCAGGGTGATGGAAGTGTTCTAAAACTTATTTATGATAATGGTTATACAAGTTGGTAAAGTTGGTAAAAAAATCACTAGATTGTATGCTTTAAATAGATGAATTATATGATGTCTATAGTCTCCTTCAATAAAGTTATATTAATAAATACTCTGGTCCAGTTCTGCATGCGAGAAGCTTGGAAGTTGACTCTCTGTCCTCATATCAAGTAAAAAAGCAAAAAGACTGAAAAATCAGCAACTTTTTTAGTATCCATAAAAGAGTTGAGGACACAGGGCAAACTGCAGCCCCCAGGATTGGAGAGATAGATGGACAATGAAGGGAGTCATGGCTTACCATAGCAGCCACTCAGGAAACCATGGCAGGAATCAGTGCTAGGGTAGGAAAACCTGAACTGTAATTGATGAATTGCTGGAAGCTCAATGTGGACAACTCTGAGATCTAAAAACTCCCAGGGGAGTGCAGTATGCTCTAGCTTTCCCTGCAGGAGAAGGAAATAACCAACTCCACCTTGCAAGGGGGAATTAAAAATCAAGAAACATTTGTGAAGCTCAAAGTCCAGTGGCACATGTCCACTGAAAGACCAAATCACAAAACTGTAGAATGATGCTTGCCTCCCCCAACACCTCACTGCCACATTTCTAAAGGCCTATTTCAAGTGATTTTGTTTACCTGGTACATCATGTCTGGCTACAAGGAAAAAATTACAAGGCCTACCAAAGGCAAAAAATACAGTTGGTAGAGACAGAGCAGGCATCAGAACCAGACATGGTGATATGTAGGAATGTTGGAATTTCTTTAAAATAAATTTTCAAATTGGAAAGTAAGTGACCTTCAACATCATTTTTAAAATTGTTTTGGCTATTTTGGGCTTTTCTATTCACTTATAATTGACGTTTACTTCTTAAACAAGCAATTGCCTTCAAAGCTTCATTTACCTGTTATTTTTTTAAGTTATGCAAGTGCTTTGTTGTTCACATAACAACAAAGAGGAGAAAACACAAACTTTGTTTTTGAGCCACTATGATAGATTGGTAACCATAGGGATATGACAATGTACATAAAGTACTATATATGAACATGACAAATTTGATTTTGTAGAAAGTGTATATATTTAGCATCATGTCATTGAGATAACAGTATAGAAATATTTTTGGCAAACACATGAATAAGAAATGTTAAGGCAGAAATATCTCCATTCAGTTATTTCATCATTAATGTCTGATCTTTCTCATAACAGAAAGATGTTTTCCATATATTGTTGATAATAACATTACAAAATAATCAACTACTCAAGAAATTGTTGTCATAAGTACCAGTTAATCCATCCAAACAAGTTAAAATAGCTGTGCAAACTGTTTGTTACGGTTGCTAAAAAGATACAGCAGTATCTCCTGGTAAACATGTTCCTTTTAGTTTGGTACATTTTCTAGGAAATAGGTATGCTAAAGAAACAAGAAAAATATGATAAAAATCAGCATGTGTTTTTTCATTTGATAGATAATATTGAATGTTTATCACTTGCTTATGAATATATTATCCAATAAATCTTTAATGGCTTTTCTATCTGTGAGTAAAACAAAATGAATATTGCAATCTCAGCAGCCCAGAAATGTACAGCTACTAAGAAAAAGATAGCAATTTTGGGGATCAAATCTAGCCTGATGATTCTTAGGTAGAGGTGACTACTTAAAAAAAACTATGGACCACATTTATATACAACCCTATCAGTATCCTGTACTATCTCCCATAAACCCAAAGCATCCTTAAAGTTGTAAGAAATTTTCTGGCAATTTTTCACATAGAAAAGAAATTCCTCACATAACCCTGCACTAGCATTTCCTATGCTGCAATGTATTACTTATTATGAGGGAGGATAGGAGATTTCCTTCTACACAGAGTTTCAAGGAAGATCATGAAATAGACCTTGTGGGTAAAACTTGTCATTTGATGGTCCCTGAAATAGAAACTTTAAAATAACGCCAAATCACTCTTTTGCTAGATTCTGTTGGCTTTCCTATTATTCCCCGCTCATGTGTGAGCTAGTTGTGGCAAGTCTTTTCCCTGCTTTGAGTCATTGCAGACATCAAGCATCACTGTCAATCATTCACATGAAGAATACTTACAGCAGGGAGTACAGTTTGTGCACACTTTAAAAATATGTTTTTAAGGTTTTATCCAGGATCCATTACTACTCACTTTATAGACATACATGAAGTCAAGCTGCCTGAGCTCTTTCACAGAACCTATACAGGGTTTTCTACAATATAAAGGGTCAGCTAATTTACAGAAGAACTTACATAAAGTCTTCCACAATATATGGATCAGCTAATTTATAGAAGAAGCAATATAAAGTCTTCTACACTGTAAGGGTCAGCTAATGTATAGAAGAAATACCTCAACCTTACATGTCATAAAACCATCTGACAAAAGCCATCTGTTACTTACACAATGTCCTTCCCCTCCTCATTCTCTCAGGTATGCTTTTTACATTTAGTGACCCCCCCAAAAAAGTCAATTAATACTAATCAAGTTAACTGTCAAACCCTTTAACTTCCCAAGCAAAGCATTTCTAAATTCATAATGCCCCAAATACTAAATATATTCTGCTAATATTAGATCTATTTGAAGCAAGTTTTTTTCTTCAGTATTAAATCAACCAGAAGAAACAATGTCAACCAAAACAACTTCACTGTAGCTGAATTCTCTCAGTCTCTAGCTCATAGCCACATGAATGGGGCGGTACATAAGCTCATTCTGGCAACTCCAGTAAGTGTTGTAAACCAGTGCTTCTCAAATTTTAGTACACATATGAATCACCTGGTATTTTGTTAAAATGTAGATTCTGATTCAGTAAGTCTAAGGTGGAGTCTGAATTTCAGTAAGTCTAGGGTGGGGTCAGAAAGTCTCAGCATCACCACTCCCAAGTGATACTGAGGCTGCTAGCTGGTGGGCCACCGTGAGTAGCATAGTTGAGGTCTTGAATAAGGAAAGCATACTTGTAAGTATGGAAATATTCAGACAAAAATACTTCCATTCTTTTAACATTTGTCTACAAGTAGTTTCGGAATTCGAATATCATCAAAGGGTGGAACTTTAGAAAAAAAGATAGGAAGAGTTTATAAGACTAAACATTATTATTCCCCAGTGCAGAGCTTTGAAACTACAAGCTCGTTCATTCCTTTGTTTCCTTATTCATTCATGCACAAGGCATGTATGGACTGCCTGCTCTATGGTAGGCACTGTGATAAATTCCAGAGTACAGTGTCGAATAGACAAAATTTTGGGGTTTAGGAAACTCATAATCTCATCCAAACAAATAATCAATTGTGAGATAAAGGGACCTATTTATGATTGCACACCAAGAAAAGTAAAAACACAGAGGAAAAAATACTTCATTCAGCAAGGTGGGGGGATAAGGCAGGTAGCTCAAGGAAGAGTTCACAGTAAAAATTGATGGTGTTTTTTTGATAACTTAATTTGTGCTAGGTACTTTTCTAAGCACTTTAACGCTCACAATGATTCTTTTAAGGTAGGTGCTCTTGTTTTTCCAATTTTTAGAGCTGAGGAAACAAAGGTGGAGAGAAATTATATAATTTACAGAGTAAATAAGTTACTAATGATAACCAATAAGCCACAGAATTTCCTCTGCTGTCTTCACTAATACTGTTTTACTAATATGTCCCACAAAGTGGACATTACTGGTAATCACTAAGATTTCTGGTTCTCCTTCCCTTCAGGCACATTCCTCTTTGAATATATGCATGGACACATGCCAATGAAATGTAGTCAAATGCAACACGTGTCACTACCAGGCAGAAGCATTTAATAGCCCAGTGCACAATTTTCCATGCTCTCTTTACCAGTCCCCATGGCCATGGCCTTTACCTGCTCCAATGGGAACCTGCTCCCATTGTTGATGTGGAGTTCCTGCAAGATCAAAAGATCTTGCAATGCTAGGCCTCTACAAAAAGGACAGCCTCCTCAGATCATCTCTCAGACTCATGCAGGATATTCCAAATACAAGAAATTTACTTCTGTCTTGTTAAGTCACAGATTTTAATTGTATTTGTTACTGTAGCCTAATTTAACCTATATTGATAAAGCATTACTGTAGAGGCAATCTGTTAGTTACCTTGCAGAATAAATGTAAGTCACCAGAGGAGGGCAGTGTGTGCTGGGGAGGAAGCTCATGGTGGGCATAAGAGACATTCAGAAGTGTTAAATAGAATGGTATGTTTAGGAAACTTCAGGTCGTCAGGCTTTACTAGAGAATATGATTCTGAAGAAGACATGAAAGAGGAAAGAGGAACAATGTGAGTCTCAGGCCCCTCTGGAGTGAAGGAAAGAAATGGAGAAGGAGTTAAAGTCCAGGAATATCACTCAGGGCTGCATACGGAGGAAGATAATTATCAGATTGAACTCAAAGTTAAATCAAAGAAGTAAGCTTCTGCCTAGGAAATTGGAAATCAGAAAAAGCACTATGCTAGAAAGAGGAGTCAGCCACAAACAAGGAGGTAGAACAGAGGGAAAGAGGAAAGAAGTAAACAGACTAGGAATTTAAAAACCTTGAATAGAGCTAGAGAAGATGGGAGGCATAGGGATGGGAGGGTGGGTTCACACCAGAAAAAAGCTGAGAAGAAATATATGTATCTATTTGTAGGATATGTCTGTTCTCGCCCACATATCTCACACATGCTGCTCTGTGGTTTGCCTTTCCCATATGCCTTCACCTGGATGATGCCTGCTAACTAGGCTCAAAGATGTGGCCTCTGAGAAGTCTTCACCTCCCCACATTCCCATTACCTTCACCCCTGGGCCCACCTGGTATTCTTTCCACATCTTCACAAAGTTCCCTCACTTTCATCACTAAACTTATCCAAGGGCATTTTGGTTGTCTGTTCATTTG
The DNA here is from genome assembly GCF_029281585.2 of Gorilla gorilla gorilla. NCBI lineage: Eukaryota > Metazoa > Chordata > Mammalia > Primates > Hominidae > Gorilla > Gorilla gorilla. Next base: position 163,663,056 of record NC_073227.2, read on the forward strand.
TCTGTCTCCCCAGTTATGACAAACTTCTTTAGGAGGGTGATTTTATTTAATTTGTTTCTCTAATTCCAAGACCAAGGTCAGAGTTTGGTCTGTAGTAGTCCCTTAATAATTGATGGTGACTGTGGAAAATCCAGGGAGAGAATTTCCCATGAATGTTTAATATATTATTTAGGAACTCAGAACAAGATCTGAAATAAAGATAAAAATTTGGTCATCCTCAGTGAATATGCTTATTCAACAAATACTTACATGTGCTTATTATACTAAGTGGTGGATATTCTGGTAAGCAAAGAAAACACAGTGTCTGTTTTGTGGTGCTTGGATACTCATAGAAGAGAATAAGTTAATTTAAAACTATGCACATGTAAACATAAACAGCTTTTCTCAAGATCTCCAAGGATCTCCACGTTACTAAATGCAATGTTCAATTCTTAGTCCCTGTCTTACCTGACCTGTCATCAGCATTTGACACAGTTGATCACTCCTTATTCCTTGAAGGAAGACCTTATATTCTCCTGGTTTTCCTTTTGTCCTGCTCTATCTCTTAGATGGTTCCTCATTACCTACCAAACTCTAGAAGTGGGTGTGCCCAAGATTTTCTTCTTTCCTTCTACATTCACTCCATAGTGATCTCATCCAAACTCATGGCTTTAAATGCCATCTATATGCTATGATACCAAATTATATTTCCAGGCAAAACCTTTTCTTTGAACTCTAGATCCATACATACCAACTGCCTACGCAACCACTCTATTTGACTAATAAACATCTCAGACAAAACATGTCCAAAAGTGAGTTCCTGTTATTTCCCTCATGACCAGATTTTTCTACAGTCTTCTTCTCAGGTAGTTGTAACTCTATTCTTACAGTTTCTCAGAACAAAAAGCTAAACCTCATCCTAACTTCCTTCTTTTGCTCACATCCTACATCTTGTCCATTAGCAAATACTGTCTTCAAAGTATGTCCCTAACTTTACTACTTCTTACTATTCCCACTGCCACCACCCTGATCTAAGCCAGCATCATCTCTTATCTGAGTTCTCTCATTGGCCTCCTAATTGATCTCTCTGTTTTTGCACTCACTGTCTTTTCTCCACACAGCAACCAGAGTGATCCTGTTATGTCATATTGTGTTACTCTTCAAAACTTCACACTTGCTTCTTATTTCACTCAAACTAAAGGTCAAAATCCTTCCAATTATTCATAACTCTCCATATGATTTAGATGAAATATGATCTCCCTTAGAATGCATCCTATGATTTTAGTATTTAAAGTACTTTTCTAAAATTTATCTCACCTTTAAAAAAGAAGCCAATAAACATAGAACTATTGAACAAAGTTCCAGTATCTCTTCTTTTTACTTATATTTTGTGAATGTCAGTATCAGAGCAGTTAAGTGGAAATGGACCTATTTTATTTTCAATTCCTTGAGAAATCATAGTTCAATGTTTTTTGAAGGACATTGTAAGTTCATTTATAAAGACTCCCAAAATCTGTTCTTTATTTAGGCAACATCAGACTTGCAAGGTAATAAGCTGGAACAGAGATTTAGAGAGAGAGAAAAAGCCTACTTCAGTTGATAGAGTTCAAAAAGCATTACTTAAGTCAATCTCAGCAATTTTTTATGCTATTAATTTCCTCTTATTCTGTTTCACTACCATATCACAGAGTTCTTCACTGCTAACCTACAAGTATTTACTACTTACCTTATACTAAACAAAAAGCATCTTCTACTCTGATCTTAGAGTGAGTTTATATGTCTGAGTATGTGTATATGTATTAGAGAAAGAGAGAAGTATGGAAAGAGAGAAAATTAATCCAGAGGAAAACAAGGTAGTAGGTTAGACTAGGTCTTTGTACAGAAAGAATAACCACCAAAAAGCCCACCGGGAAGCCAAAATAGAGTTAAAACAGAGGTATTAAGGCATTTCTCTTCCCCATTTTATTCACCAAAACCTGGAGAAAATAACAAATATTAAAAGCAGAGAGAAAAACAATTTTTAGTGATATTAGGAAACAACACAGCCTAACCCAGAATCTACTGAAAACACCTACCAAATTTAAGACCAAGTCAAGAAAAAATTTTGAGAGGAGCATATTTCTATGCAAATTTCAAACACCCTAAGGAACTCCCCAAAAGTAAGTACCATGAGGAAGTAAACCAATGACCCTTGCATGGAGCTAAGAATATGAGAAGACCAGATGCATTCCTGTGCCTAATTCAACAGCCCTGAGTGACAGAAGAGGACAGCTGAACAAGGAGCGAGACAGACATACCACCTTTGCCAGAAGCAGATGCCGTAGAATGGAGGGGAAAACGAAGATGGCAATCAGGAATGTAGCTGCTGAGGGAGAGCAAATGTCAACTCATGAGGAAAAAGACCTGGGGCATTCAGGCTTCTCTGAGTTCTAGGAATTCCTGACTGATGCAACCAATTATCTCCATATATCCAGCAGAGCCTCTGCCCTTGGTCTGAGCTACTGCAAGAATTTCTCTACAGGAGTTACAAAGAACTTCTCTTCTTAAAGCTGCTTTATGTAGCTCAAAGGCAAATTTGGCACAGGCCACAGTACAACTGACTAGTGCACCAGTGGCCAAGCAGAGACAGCAGCAAAGAATGTTTTTCCCACCATCGCCGGAGACCAATGGAGTTGGCTATCCCTACTCTTTGTATTTATCTGTGCTCAACTGCACATGCCCCACCTACTGAACTTGAAAGGGAAGTGTGATATCAGGTTATATATGGAAAGAGTCAAAATTAGTAAAATGTGTTATTGCCTCTCAACCTTTAGATTTAACTGTATGTTAACTCTGCTCACCGTACATGCATAAGTAGCACATTTCAAAGTGGAGGCTGGAAGTATAAAGTGAAAGTTTATAAAATTCATCCAAGATTATTTTCACGCAACTATTTATATACTACTTTATTTTAAAATAAAAATAAAAAATCTGAGGCAAACGCAAAATCAGACCGAATCCTAGGGCAGCGGGTCAAACTATGGCGAACTTCTGGTCATACAAGCAAGAGACTAACTCATTTTTAAGGGAGAAGATGAGGCTGACCTCAAAATTATTCATAGGAATTAACAGCAGAATATTGGGAAGCATTCAACAAAGTTGACAGAGAAATAATAGGAATCACCAAGAATTTTTCAAAGGAAACAATTTCCAATGTAAAGAAGTTAAGGAATGTAGCACCACGAACCATTCTTGAAAACACTACGTAATAAAATCCAACAAAACTGGTGAAAAAATTCATGATAAACTGTCATGAATTTGTGTATTACAGAATATACATAGCACCAAAAGTAATAAAGAAAAACTACAGAAAACACCAGGAATATAGAAACAAAATGAAAAAAAATTTAACTTTCCTATTCCATGAGAACAAGGAGAAAAAAAAAGTAAGGGAGAGAGACTCTAACTAACAACACATAAGGTAGTTCTAACAGATAAATATTCAGCAATATGCTAGGCATCAACACTTTCTTCTCAATACCCAGGAAAATATATAAAGCTATACATATAATGAACCAGAGAGAAGACCTGCTGCAGATCACATGTCAAAGTGAAGACCTGGATTAGATAGATGGTGAGTGGGATTCAACATTCTTCATTGCTAACCATATTCCAGATCTGCTGCTGGTTTAAGGACTAACTGTGAGTTGTTAGTCTTAAACAACCCTGAGTCGAGAAGCAAAACAAAACCAGTATTTTAGAACATATCACAGAAAAACTATGAGCTAAACTCCATTCAAGTAAATTTGAAAATTTGAATGAATTAGCTTTTTCCAGAAAATACATAATCATCCAAATTAGATTCCAAAAGACAGATAAATCTAAATAGATGATTAGTATGGAGAAAAATATTAGTAGTGGTCTTTACAAAATCTACATTTTAAAATGAATGTCATTTGCAGATTCTGTGATCTAGTTTTTGGAATTTCTCCCTCATTAAAAATAATTTGTTGAGATATAATTCACATACCCCAAAATTCATCTTTTTATAGTGTCCAATTCAGTAGTTCTTAGTATATTCACAAAATTGTGCAGCCATCACCACTTTGTAATTTCAGATAGATATATAATTCCAAATTTTTGTAACTCTGAGAATAAACCCTCATCCTTAGCAGTTACTCTCACCATAAACCCTTCTTCCCAGCTTCTGGCAACCACAAACTTACTTTTTGTCTCTGTGGATTTGCCTATTTTTGATGCAGTGGACTGAATACTTATGTTCCTCCAAACGTCATGTGTTGAATCTTAACCCCCAAGGTGATGATGTGGGTCTTCAAGAGGTGATTAGGTCATGAGGGCTTATGAATGGGATTAGTGCCCTTATTAAAGAGGCTGGAGAGAGCTTCCTTGCCCCTTCTGCCATGTGAGGTTATAGTGAGGACAGCTAATGAATAAGGAAGAGGGCCCTCACCAGACACTGAATCTGCCGGCACCTTGTTATTGGACTTTCTAATCTCCAGAACTATGAGAAATAAATTTATGTTGTTTATAAGCTACTCAGTCTATGGTATTATGTTATAGCAGCCTGAATGCTCTAAAACACAGAAAATGTCTTATAAATGGTACAATATGTAGCCTTTTGCAGGGGGTTTCTTTCATATAGCATGGTGTTTTCTAGGTTACTTTATTTTGCAGTATATACTGTAAGTTCATTCATTTTTATTGCCAAATATTATAACATTATTTGGATATATCACAAACATGTTATTTATTCATTCCTCAGTTGATGAACATTTCAGCTGTTACTTTTCTTTTTCCCGGGACAGGGTCTCACTCTGTTGCCCAGACCGGAGTGCGGTGGCACAATCATAGCTCACTGCAGTCTCAACCTCCTGGGCTCAAGTGATCTTCCCCACTCAGCCTCCCAAGTAGTTAAGACTGCAGATATATGCCACCATGCCTGACTAATTTTTTTTTTTTTTTTTTTTTTTTTAAGAAATGAGGTCTCGCTATATTACCCAGGCTGGTCTCAAATTCCTGGCTTGAAGTGATCTTCCTGCCTCAGCCTTCCAAAGTGCTTGGATTATAGGCATAAGCCATCTCACCTGGCCCTGTTTTTACTTTTTGGCGATTATGAATAATGCTGCTGTGAACATGCATGTGTAAGTTTTGGTTGGGCATATGTTTTCAATTTGTGTGTATATATATATATATACACACACACATATATATATACACACATATATATACACACATATATATACACACTATATATACATATATAGTATGTATATGTATACATATATAGTATATATGTATATACATATATACTACATATGTACATATATAGTATGTATATACATATATACTACATATGTACATATATAGTATGTATATACATATATACTACATATGTACATATATAGTATGTATATACATATATACTACATATGTACATATATAGTATGTATATACATATATACTACATATGTACATATATAGTATGTATATACATATATACTACATATGTACATATATAGTATGTATATACATATATACTACATATGTACATATATAGTATGTATATACATATATACTACATATGTACATATATAGTATGTATATACATATATACTACATATGTACATATATAGTATGTATATACATATATACTACATATGTACATATATAGTATGTATATACATATATACTACATATGTACATATATAGTATGTATATACATATATACTATATATATATAAAAAACATATAACTGGAGGTAGAATTATGGATCATACGGTAACTGTTGAAATTTTTGAAGAATTGCTGTCTTCATCCATCTAGTGTTGCTATAACAATGTACCTAAGATTCAGTAACTTATGAAGAAAATAAATTTATTTCTTACAGTTTTGGAGGCTGGTAAGTCCAAGGCTGTGAGGCTGCATCTTGTGATTGCCTTCTTGCTGTTGGAGACTCTCTGCAGCATCCAAAACTAGCACAGGGAAACAAATGGCAAAAGGACTCATGAGAGACAACGAAACTGGCTTTTATATCAGACTCACTCTCATGATAACCTATTAATTTATTAAGTCATTAATTCATGAATAGATTAATCCATTCATAAAGGCAGAACCCTCACCACCCAATCACCTCTTAAAGACACAATTTTTAAATATTGTTACATTGGGGATTGAGCTTCAACATAAGTTTTGGAGAGAATATTCAAAGCATAGCAACCGCTAAACTATTTTCTAAAGTGCTCTATTATTTCATATTCACGCCAGCAATGAAGGGGAATTCCAGTTTCTCCAAATCCTCACCAATACTTTTCATTGTCTTATTGATTATAGTCACCCTAGTGAATGTAAAGGGTCTCTTTCAATTTTTTAAAGTTTTTTAATGTATTAAAGATATTAGTTCTTTTTCTAAATGTATGTCAATATTATCTCCTTGTTTGTAGTTTTTTTTTTACCATGTTAATAATATAGAAAAAAAAGTTTTTCCCCAGGCTGAAGGTTTTTTAATGTAATCAAATTTATCAATCTTTTTTCTATTGCATCTAAATTTTGAGCCACAGTTAGAAAGCCTTTTCCTATTCCCAGATTATAAAATAATTCATCCACACTTTCTCCCAGTGTTTATATGGTTTTGTGTTGTTTTAATACTTAGATCTCCCATCCATTTGGAGGTTTTTTATGCGTGTGACATGGATCAAACTTTACCTTTACCCAGAAGACTATACAGTTATACCAGCACCATTTATTTAAAGTTCATCTTTGCTCAAATGATTAGAAATGCCACTACTCCTATATCCAGTAATTCCATGTGTACTTGGGTCTGTATCAGGACTTTCTATTTGATTCTGCAAAGCTATTTATTTGTGAGCGATTTACTGTTTCAATTATGGAGGCTTTATAATTTTATATTTTAATATCTGAAGGTCTAGATCTTCCATAACTTTTCTATTTCAGTAATTTTATTTACTATTCTTTTATGTTCAATTGTTTTTACTTATTTCTACCTTTTATTGTATGATACTTTTAAAAAAAACTTTTATTTTAGCTGGACATGATGGTGGGCACCTGTAGTCCCAGCTACTCGGGAGGCTGAGGCAGGAGAACAGCATAAACCCGGGAAGCGGAGCTTGCAGTGAGCCGAGATCACGCGACTGCACTCCAGCCTGGGCAACAGAATGAGACTCCATATCAAAAAAAAAAAAATGTTTATTTTAGGTTAAAGAGGGTATATGTACAGGTTTATTACATAAGTAAATTGTGCGTTGCAGGGGTTTGGTACACAAATTATTTCATCACCCAGGTACTAAGCATAGTACCTGATAGATAATTTTTTGATCCTCAGCCTCCTCCCACCCTCCACTCTCAAGTAGGCCCTGATATCTCTTGTTTCTTTCTTTGTGTCCATGTATATTCAACATTTAGATTCCACTTATAAGTGAGAACATGTGGCATTTGATTTTCTGTTCCTGTGTCAGTTTGCTTAGGATAATGGCCTCCAGCTCCATCTATGTTCCTGCAAAAGACAAGATCTCATTCACTTTTATGGCTGCATAGTATTCCCTATTGTGTATATACAACATTATCTTTAGCCAGTTTGCCATTGAGGGAATTTAGATTGATTCTGTGTCTTTGCTATTGTGAATAGCGCTGCAATGAACATATGCATGTATGTTTCTTTATGGTAAAATGATTTCTATTTCTTTGGGTATATACTCAATTATAGCATTGCTGGGTCAAATGGTAATTCTGTTTTAAGTTCTTTAAGAAATTGCCAAACTGCTTTCCACAATGGCTAAACTACTTTACATTCCCACCATTGGTACATAAGCATCCCCTTTTCTCTACAACCTCACCAGGATGTGTTATTTTTTGACTTTTTAATAATAGATATTCTGACTGGTGTGAGATGGTATCTCCTTGTGTTTTTGATTTGCATTTCTATAAGGATTAGTGATGTTGAACATTTTTTCATATGCTTGTTGGCCACATGGATGTTTTCTTTTGAAAAGTTTCTGTTCATGCCCTTTTCCCACTTTTTAATAGGGTTGTTTGTTTTGTGCTTGTAAATTTGTTTAAGTTCCTTATAGATACTGAATATTAGACCTTTGTTGGATATATAATTTGAAACAATTTCCTCCCATTCTGTAGGTTATTTGTTTACTCTGTTGATAGGTTATTTTTTTAATTTGTGTGTATTTTTTGTAATGTTCAGAAGCTCTACAGTTCAATTAGGTTTCATTTGTCAATCTTTGTTGCAATTACTTTTGGCATCTTTGTCAAGAAGTCTTTGCTGGGTCTTACATCCAGAATGGTATTTCCTAGGTGATATGGTCTGAATTTGTGTTCCCACCCCAAATCTTATGTCAAACTGTAATCCTTAGTGTTGGAGGAGGGGCCTAGTGGGAAGTGATTGGGTCACGGGGGCAGATTTCCCCCTTACTGTTCTCATGATAGTGAGTGAGTTCTCATGAGACCTGGCTGTTTAAAAGTGTGTGGCACCTTCCCCTTCATTCTCTTCCTCCATGTCCAGCCATGTAAGATGTGTCTGCTTCCCCTTCACCTTCCACCATGATTATAGGTTTCCTGAGGCCTCCCCAGCCATGCTTCCTGTACAGCCTGTGGAACTGTGAGTCAATTAAACCTCTTTTCTTTATAAATGATACAGTCTCAGGTAGTTCTTTATAGCAATGTGAGAATGGACTAATGCAGAAAATTGGTACTGGGAAGTGGGGTGTTGCTATAAAGATACCTGAAAATGTGTAAACAACTTTGGAACTGGGTAATGGACAGAGGTTGAAACAGTTTGGAGAGCTCAAAAGAAGACAGGAAGATAAGGAAACGTTTGGAACTTCCTAGAGGCTCGTTAAATTGTTATGACCAAAATGCTGGTAGTGATACAGTAAATGAAATCCAGGTTGAGGAGGTCTCAGATGGAGATGAGGAACTTATTGAGAACTGGAGCCAATGTCACTTTTGTTATGCATGAAGAAAGAGATGATCTGAAACTAGAACTTATATTTAAAAGGGAAGCAGAGCATAAAAGTTTGAAAAATTTGCAGTCTGATTGCATGGTAGAAAAGATAAACTGATTTTCTGGGGAGGAATTCAAGCTGGCTGCTGAAATTGGCATAAGTAAAGATGAACGGAATGTTAATAGCCAAGACAATGGGGAAAATGCCTGAAAGGCATTTCAGAGACCTTTGAGGCAGCCCTTCCCATCACAGGCCTGGAGGCCTAGAAGGAAAGAATGGTTTCATGGGCCAGGCCCACAGCTCTGCTGCTCTGCACAACCTGAGGACGCTGCTCCCTACATCCCAGCTTCCCCAGCTCCAACAATGGCTTAAAGGGCCCCAGATATGCCTCAGGCCACTTCTCCAGAAGATACAACGCATAAGCCCTAGAGGCTTCCATGTGGTATTAAACTTGTGGGTCCACAGAGGAAAAGACTTGAGGCTTGGGAGCCTCCACCTAGATTTCAGAAGATAACTGGAAGCAATTTGATGTTCAGGTATAAATCTGCTGCAGGAGCAGAGCCCTCATGGAGAACCTCTACTAGGGAACTGCAGAAGGAAAATGTGGGATTGGAGCCCTCACACAGAGACTCCACTGGAGCACTGCCTAATGGAGTTGTGAGAAGTGGGCCACCATCCTCCAGAACCCAGAATGGTAGATCCACTGACAGCTTGCACCTTGTGCCTGGAAAAGTTGCAGGCACCCAATGCCAGCTTCTGAAAGCAGCCAAGGGGGCTATACCCTGAAGAGCCACAGAGGCAGAGCTGCACAAGCCCTTAGGAGCTGACTTCTTTCATAAATGCAGTCTGGATGTGAGACATGGAGTCAAAGGAGATTATTTTGGAGCTCAAAGATTTAATGATTACTCTGTTGAGTTTTGGACTTGCATGGGGCCTGTAGCCCCATTGTTTTGGCTGATTTCTCCCTTTTGGAATGGGTGTATTTATCAAATGCCTGTACTCCCACTGTATATTGGAAGTAACTAACATGGTTTTGATTTTACAGGTTCATAGGCAGAAGGGACTTGCCTTGTCTCAGATGAGATTTTGGACTCTGGACTTCTGAGTTAATGCTAAAATGAGTTAAGATTTGGGAGACTGTTGAGAAGGGATTATTATACTTTGCAATGTCAGAAAGACATGAGCTTTGGGATGGGCCAGGGGCAGAATGATATGTTTTGGATTTGTGTCCCCACCCAAATCTCATGTCAAGCTGTAATCCCCAAGGTTGGAGGAGGTACCTGGTGAGAGGTGATTGGATCATGGAGGTGGACTTCCCCCTTGCTCTTCTCATGATAATGAGTGAGTTGTTATGAGATCTGGTTGTTTACAAGTATATGGCACCTTCCCCTTTACTCTCTTCCTCCTTCTCTAGCCATGTAAGACATGCCTGCTTCCCCTTCCACCATGAATGTAAGTTTCCTGAGGCCTCCCCAGCTATGCTTCCTACACAGCCTGCAGAACTGTCAGTCAATTAAATCTCGTTTCTTTATAAATTACCCAGCCTCAAGTCATTCTTTATAGTAATGAGAGAATGAACTAATACACTAGGTTATCTTCCAGGGTTCTTATACTTTTTGGTTTTAGATTTCTCTTTAATTGATCATGAGATAATTTTTGCATATGGTATAATAAGGAAGGGGTCCAGTTTCAGCCTTCTGCTTATGGCTAGCCCGTTAACCCAGCACTATTTGTTGAATAGAGTCCTTTCCCCATTACTTGTTTTTGTGAATTTTATCAAAGATCATACTGCTGTAGGTGTATAGCATTATTTCTCGTTTTGCTATTCTGTTCCATTGCAGTATATGTCTGTTTTTGTACCAGGACCATGATGTTCTGGGTACTGTAGCTTTGTAATATAGTTTGAGATGTGATGATGTGATGCCTCCAGCTTTGTTCTTTTTGGTTAGAATTGCTTTGGTTATTCGGGCTCTTTTTTGTTTTATATGAATTTTAAAATTGCTTTTCCTAATTATGTGATGAGTATCATTGGTAGTTTGATAAGAATAGCATTGAAATTGTAAATTACTTAGTGCAGTATGGCAGTTTTGAAATACTAAATCTTTATATCCATGAACATGAAATGTTTTTCTATCTGTTTGAGTCATCTCTGATTTCTTTGAGTAGTATTTTGTAATTTTCATATTAGAGGTCTTTTACCTTTTTGGTTAGCTGTATTCCTAGGTATTTTATTATTTTTGTGGCTATTGTGAATAGGATTGGATTTGTGATTTTTCTGTCAGTTTGGATGTTGTTGGTGTATAGCAATGTTACTGATTTTTGTACATTGATTTTGTATTCTGAAGTTGTGTATCAAATCAAGGAGCTTTTGGGCAGAAATGATGAGATTTTTTAGGCATAGAATCGTATCATCGATAAACAAAGATAGTTTGATTTCCTCTCTTCCTATTTGGATGCATTTTATTTCTCTCTCTTGCCCAATTGCTCTGGCTAGGAATTCCAGTTCTATATTGAATAAGAGTGGTGACAGAAGGCATCCTTGTTTTGTTATAGTTTTCAAGGGGAATGCTTCCAGCTTTTACCCACTCAATATGATGTTGGCTGTGGGTTTTTCATAGATGGCTCTTATTATTTTGAAGTATGTTTCTTCAATGCCTAGTTTGTTGAAAGTTTTTAACATGATGTTGGATTGTATGAAAAGCCTTTTCTGCAGCGTGTGGTTTTGCATTTAGTTCTGTTTATGTAGTGAATATCATTTCTTGATTTAAGTATGTTGAACCAACCTTGCATCCCAGGAATAAAGCCTATTTGATTGTTGTGGATTAGTTTTTGAAGTGCTGATGGATTTCATTTGCCAGTGTTCTCTTGAAGATTTTTGTATTTACGTTCATCAAGGATATTAGCCTGAAATTTTTGTTTTTGTTGTGTCTCCGCCAGGTTTTGACATCAGAATGATGCTGGCCTCATAGAATGAGTTAGGAAGGAGTCCCTCCTCCTCAATTTTTTGGAGTAGTTTCAGTAGGAATGGTACCAGCTTTTTCTTAGACATCTGGTAGAATTTATCTATAAATCCATCTGGTCCTGGGCTTTTCCTGGTTGGTAGCCATTTTATTACTGATTCAATTTCAGAACTTCTTATTGATCTGTTCAGGGATTCAGTCTCTTCCTGGTTCAATCTGGGGGACTGTATGTTTTCATAAATTTATCTATTTCTTCCAGGTTTTCCAGCTTGTGTGCATAGAGGTGTTTGTAATAGTTTCTGAGGGCTTTTCTGTGTTTCTGTGAGGTCAGTGGAAATGTCTCCTTTGTCATTTCTGATTGTGTTTATTTGAATTTTTTCTCTTTTGTTTTTATTAATCTAGCTAGCAGTCTTTCTATCTTATTTCAAAGAACCAGCTCCTGGATTCACCAGTCTTTTGTGTGTTTTTTCATGTCTCAGTCTCCTTCAGCTCAGCTCTGATTTTGGTTATTTCTTCTCTTCTGCTAGCTTTGGAATTGATTTTGCTCTTCTTTCTCTAGTTCCTCTAGATGTGATGTTAGCTTGTTAGTTTAAGATCTTTCTAACTTTTTTGTTGTGAGCATTTTGTGCTATAAATTCCCCTCTGAACACTGCTTTGACTGTATCTTAGGAATTCTCATATGTTGTATCTTTTTTCTCATCAGTTTCAAAGAATTTCTTGATTTCTGCATTAATTTTATTATTTACCCAGAAGTCATTCAGGAGCAGATTGTTTAGTTTACATTTAATTTTATGGATTGAGTGATTTTCTTAGCATTAATTTCTATTTTTATTGCACTGTGGTCCAACAGTGTGGTTTTATGATTTTGAGGTTTTTTTCTTTGTATTTGCTAAGGGTTGTTTTATGCCTAATTGCGTGGTCAATTTTAGATGTGTCACATACAGATGAGAAGAATGCATATTCTTTTGGTTTGGGGTAGAAAGTTCTGTAGATGTCTATTAGATCCATTTCCTCAAGGGTTGAGTTAAGGTGTCAAATATGTTTCTTAATTTGCTTAGATGATCTGCCTAACACTGTCAGTGGGGTGTTAAATCTCCACTATTATTTTGTGGTTGTATAAATCTCTTCATAGGTCTCTAAGAACTTGTTTTATGTATCTGGGTGTTCCTGTATTGGGTGCATATATATTTAGTTAGTTAGATCTTCTCATTGAATTGAGCCCTTTTTCATTATGTCATGTCCTTCTTTGTCTTTGATCGTTATTAGTTTTAAGTCTGTTTTGTGTGAATTTAGAATAGCAATACCAGCTGTTTTTCTGTTTTCCCTTTACTTAGCAAATTTTTCTCAGTGCCTTTACTTTGAGCCTATTGAGAGGTGACAGCGTGCTGGCAGTCCTCAGAGCCCTCGCTTGCTCTCTGCACCTCCTCTGCCTGGGCTCCCACTTTGGTGGCACTTGAGCCCTTCAGCCCACCACTGCACTGTGGGAGCCCCTTTCTGGGCTGGCCAAGGCTGGAGCTCACTCCCTCAGCTTGCAGGGAGGTGTGGAGGGAGAGGCGCGAGCGGGAACCAGGGCTGCGTGCGGCGCTTGCGGGCCAGCTGGAGTTCCGGGTGGGCGTGGGCTTGGCGGGCCACGCACTTGGAGCAGTCGGCCAGCCCTGCTGGCTCCGGGCAGTGAGGGACTTAGCACCCAGGCCAGCAGCTGCGGAGGGTATACTGGGTCCCCCAGCAGTGCCAGCCCACTGGTGCTGCGCTTGATTTCTCACCGAGCCTTAGCTGCCTTCCCGCGGGGCAGGGCTCGGGACCCGCAGCTCACCATGCCTGAGCCTCCCACTCACTCGTGGGTTCCTGGGCAGCCCAAGCCTCCCCGATGAGCGCCGCCCCCTGCTCCACGGCGCCCAGTCCCATCGACCACCCAAGGGCTGAGGAGTGCGGGCGCAGGGCACTGGGACTGGCAGGCAGCTCCACCTGCAACCCCGGTGTGGGATTCACTGGGTGAAGCCAGCTGGGCTCCTAAGTCTGGTGGGACCTTGGAGGACCTTTATGTCTAGCTCAGGGATTGTAAATACACCAATAGGCACTCTGTATCTAGCTCAAGGTTTGTAAACACACCAATCAGCACCCTGTGTCTAGCTCAGGGTTTGTGAGTGCACCAATCGACACTCTGTATCTAGCTGCTCTGGTGCAGCCTTGGAGAACCTTTGTGTCAATACTCTGTATCTAACTAATCTGATGGGGAGGTGGAGAACCTTTGTATCTAGCTCAGGGATTGTAAACGCACCAATCAGCGCCCTGTCAAAACAGACCACTGGGCTCTACCAATCAGCAGGATGTGGGTGGGGCCAGATAAGAGAATAAAGGCAGGCTGCCCGAGCCAGCAGTGGCAACCGGCTTGGGTCCCCTTTCCACACTGTGGAAGCTTTGTTCTTTCACTCTTTGCAATAAATCTTGCTACTGCTCACTCTTTGGGTCCACACTGCTTTTATGAGCTGTAACACTCACCGCGAAGATCTGCAGCTTCCCTCCTGAAGCCAGTGAGACCACGAGCCCACCAGGAGGAATGAACAACTCCAGACGTGCTGCCTTAAGAGCTGTAACGCTCACCGCGAAGGTCTGCAGCTTCACTCCTGAGCCAGCGAGACCACGAACCCACCAGAAGGAAGAAACTCCGAACACATCCGAACATCAGAAGGAACAAACTCCAGACGTGCCACCTTAAGAGCTGTAACACTCACCGCGAGGGTCCGCGGCTTCATTCTTGAAGTCAGTGAGACCAAGAACCCACCAATTCCGGACACACTATGAGTGTCACTGCATGTGAGATGGGTTTCTTGAAGACAGCGTACCATTGGGTTTTCCTTCTTTATCCAAATTGCCACCCTGTGCCTTTTAATTGGAGCATTTAGCTCATTTACATTTAAGTTCAATATTGGTATGTGTGGATTTAATCCTGTCATCATGTTGTAGCTGGTTAGCTGTAGACTTGTTTGTGTGGTTTCTTTATAGTATGACTGGTTTATGTACTTAAGTGTGTTTTTGTAATGGCTAATAACAGTCGTTCCTTTCCACATTAGCACTCCCTGCAGGACCTCTTGTAAGGCAGGTCTGGTAGTAATGAATTCTCTTAGCATTTGCTTGTCTGAAAAAATCTTATTTCTCCTTTCCTTATTAAGCTTAGTTTGGCCAGATACGAAATTATTGGTTGAAAATTATTTTCTTTAAGAATGCAGAATTTAGGACCTCCATCTGACTTATAAGGTTTCTGCTGATGGGCATGCTGTTAGCTCGATGGGGTTTTCTTCGTAGGTGACCTGTTCCTTCTCTTCAGCTGCCTTTAACATTTTTTCTTTCATTTCAACTTCAGAGTATCTGATGATTATGTGTCTTAAGGATGGTCTTATTATGCAGTATTTCTCAGGTGTCCTCTGCAATTCCTGAGTTCGAATGCTGGTCTCTCTAGCAAGGTTGGAGAAATTTTCATGGATAATATCCTCAAATATGTTTTCCATATTGTTGGTTGGCTTTCTCTCTCTCTCTTCAGAGATGCCAATGAGTTGTAGATTTTTTATCTTTACATAATCCCATATTTCTCAGAGATTTTGTTCATTCTTCTTTATTGTTTTTTCTCTATTTATCTCTGACAGAGTTATTTCAGACAGCCTGTCTTCGAGCCCTGAGATTCTTTCCTCAGCTTGGTCAATTCTACTGTAAATACTTATGATTGTATTATGCAATTCTTGTGGAGTATTTTTCAGCTATCAGATCAGATTATTTCTTCTTTCTTATAATGTCCATTTTATCTATTAGCTCCTTTATCATTTTATTGTAATCCTTAACTTCATGGGAATGGATGACTTTCTCCTGTATGTTGATGATCTTAATTCCTATTCATATTCTGAATTCTTTTTCTGTGATTTCAGCCACCTAAGCCTGGTTAGAAACCATTGCTGGGAAATTAATATGGTTGTTTGGAGGTAAGACACTGGCTTTTTGAGTTGCCAGAGTTCTTGCACTACTTCTTTCTCATCTTTGTGTGCTGATGTTTCTTCAATCTTTGAAGTTGCTGACCTTCGGATTTTTTTTTTCTTTTATCCTATTCAATGTCCTTGGGGGTTTGATTGTGGTATAAGGTGGGTTCTGTCAACTGTCTTCATTTCTGGAGAATTTTAGGAAGCCAAGGCTCAGCTCAGGACTCCTGGACTGCAAGCTCTAATTCTTGGGGGCTGACATCTGGCCTCTGGCTTTGTTCTGTGTCCCCATAAGGTTAGGAACATGCCATGCTGGAGGGGCTGAGTTGTTCCTGGACCACTAGTCAGAACACTCTAATGAGTAATTCCAGCCACAGTGCTTGGTAAGGTTGTAGCAGCAGCATCTGTCCTCAACTGCGTGTGCCAGCAACAGCAGCAGCACAGCAGTGTGCACATTCATAAGCTGTAGCAGGGTCCTGGCAGGTGGAGGGGTGCCAGCCTCCATGTGGACATTCACAGTGGCAGTGGTAGAAGTACAGCACAGGAGGGCCAGGGGTTCTGACATTGTCTGTGTGCATGTTTGCACCGGTAGTAGTGTTAGCACAGGGGCAGGGCACTGGCAGGCACAGTCTTGTGCCTGCCAGTGCCCTGTGTACCCTCTATGCATGTGTTCACACATACAGCAGCTACTGCTGGGGGTGAGCAGATCTCCTGCTCTCCCTGCCTAGTTTCACACTGGTGCTGGGTGGGGCACTGGCAGGCTCTGTGCCTGCAAATACTCCAACAGCAATGGTGGCACAGCAGGTGAATTGGGGGAGGGGGTGTACTCCTGCCAGCAGCTGTAGCATGGTGGGCAGGATGCATGCACACATGCATGCTGACAAGGAAGGGAAGGCAAGGTGCACCAGCATGCACACATGGTGGGAGAGTAATGTGAGGGATGGCCATGTGTGAGTGCATGCAGGCCAAGCAACTCCAAGGAGGCTGTGGTTGGGGGAGGCCACAGGCATGCCTGTGCACATCTGCTGGGGTGCTCTAGTGAAGTTCTCCATTGGTCAAGTATAGTCCATCAGTGCAGGAGCTATGATGCAGGCCCCCAGGAACCCTCCAACCTGGGAATCTCAGGTTGCACTGCAAGCAGGTGTGGCCAGGCTGGGGCCTCAGGAGAAGTCAGCAGACAAAGGGATGCCCAGGTTGGACCAGCCTCATCTCATGGACAAAACCATCCTGACTCTTCAGGTCCAACAGTTTTTCTAGAGCTAAAGTCTTCTGGAGGAGTAAGGCGAGCCCCAGGGGATGGGTGTCCTGGGCATGCTCCACTACAGATGCTCTCATGCCAAACTATTTGGGCTCCCAACTATCTAGAGTTCTGTCCCTACTATTTTTCTAAGCAGCTTTCCCTGTCAGCTCAAGTGTCTGTGGGGGTTATGGAGTCTCCTGTTGGCAGGATTCCAGAGATCCGTGGTGAGAGTGAGTTGCTCATTGCCTGCTCAACTCCCTAGTTCCCCAGGAGTCACTGGGGGATAGGAAGGAGTCTCAGTGCATGGTAGACTCATGCAGAGTTTCCAGCTTCCACCCCCTTCGGCCCAGAATCTGTGTCCTCCCTTCATCTACTCTCAGTCTATGTTTATATTTCTACATAAACTTTGGCATTAACTTGTCTAGCTTCAGAAAAAAAAAAAAAAAGACTAGTTTTAAAATTGGGATTGCATTAAATTAATTACAGAGAAAAAACTTTTTGATGATGCTGCATCATCCTATCAAAAAATTAAAAAATATTTTTTTCATTTATTCAGTTCTAATTCTTTCCTTCAAAAATGTTTTAGAGGTTTTTTTTTTTTTGCACATAAATTTTACATATTTTTCTCAGGTTTATTCTTTTTTTTTTTTCGAGACAGAGTCTTGTTCTGTTGCCCAGGATAGAGTGCAGTGGCATGATCGTGGCTCAGTGCAACCTCCGCCTCTGGAGTTCAAGTGATCCTCCCACCTTAGCCTCCCAAGTAGCTAGGACTAGAGGTGCACACTAGCATGACTGCTAATTTTTGTAATGTGTAGTAGAGACAGAATTTTCCTATGTCACCCAGGTTAGTCTCAAATGCCTGGACTTAAGCAATCCACCAGCCTTGGCCTCCCAAAGTGCTGGGATTACAGGTGTGGGCTACTGTACCCAGCCAGATTTATAACTATTTTTATGTTCTTCATTGTGAATGGCATTTCTCAACCATTATACCCTCTACTGGTTATAATTTGTGTATGTGAAACTACTGATTTCTGTATGCAAATTTTATATCTTGCTACATTTACAAATTATTTTATTGTTTGAAGTATCATTAATCATCATCATAAAAGTTGAATTTTATTATTTATTCTTTAGCATTTTTCAGATATATTTCCATGGTATGTGTAATAGAAGTAAAATGGTTTTACATTTTCTTTTCTTATGTTTATGCCACTAATTTATTTCTCTTGTATAATTGCATTAGCTGATATGTCCAGTACAGTGTTAAATAATAATGGACGTAATGGGTATTCTTTTCTGTGTATTTTTGTAACGACTCCTTTAGTTTTACCATAAAGTAAAATGCTAGCTTTAGAATTAAGATGTGTAATGATAGATCAATAGATCAATTGACTGATATGTAGACACATAAAACTATATGCTGTATGTCTATAATTTATATATCTCGTAAATTCATATATACAATATTAAAAAACTTGTTAAGTATCTATTAATTCCTATATTTGTATGCTTTTGCTTTTATCTAGAATAAGAGTTTAGTTTTGTCAAAGGCTTTTCAACATTTATTGAGATAATCATAAGATTTTCCTTCTTAGAACTTTATATGACATATTCTATTAATTAATCTCCTAATTTGGAATCTATCTGGCATTCTTGGAATGAATTCCATTTGGCCCTAGCACATTATCTTCTAAATGTGTTGTTAAACTCAGTTCACTAATAGTTTGTTTAGGACTTGTGTATAAATATCAGTGATATTGTTCTGTGACTTTTTCTTTTGTACTATTTTTATCAAGGGTTAAATATCATTATTTTATGTTTAAAAAAACAAATGTAAAGTTTTTCATTGATTTCTATCATTTAAAACAACTTGAATAGCATTAGAGCTATCTGATCTTTTAGATTTTGATGGATTTTCACTGTGAAACCATTTGGGCCCAATATTTTCTTGTGGGGTAATTCCTCTATAACTTTGTCTCATTCTTCTATACAAATTGATTCACTTAAGCTTTCTATCTAAAAGGTAACATGCTGGGTAAAACTATTTTCATAAAAATTAACCATCTAATTCATTTAAATATATATTTTATACAGGAGATCTGCAAAGTAATCTCTTACATTTTCTATTTTTTACTCTTACAAAAGTTATCCTGCCTTGCCATTCTTATTTTGTATATTTGTACTTCCTCACTTTTTGATAATTTTCTTTCCTGTGCACATGTTTTCTCACTATTTTTTCCAAATATAGCTAGTGCTTTATTCATATTCTTAATTTTTTAAAAGCACTAGCTAACTTAAGGAAAAAATGGTCACTTCCCACATTTGTAGCTTCTGCTTTTTATTCAGTTAAATAGGCAGTGTTTCCTAATATCTATTTTACCATTATACCTTTTTATTAGAGCCCCTAATTGTTAGTTGAGCATGTGACTACTCTAAATAATGACATTTTCAGCCTAATTTGCAATTTCATATTGCCAAGTGCTAAATTTTGGCCGCTGCAATGTAAGTGGAGATGTTGTTTACAGTTTCCAGAAAATGTCCTTAAAGGGAAATATGCTAGTCTTTTCTTCTTGCTGTCTGGAATGCAAATATAATGATTCATACATAATAATTATACATGTTTATAGAGTACATATGAAGTTTGTTTATTTATTTATTTATTTATGTGGAGATGGAATTTCACACTTGTTGCCCAGGCTGGAGTGCTATGATGTGATCTCAGCTCACTGCAACCTCCACTTCCCGAGTTCAAGTGATTCTCCTGACTCAGCCTCCTGAGTAGCTGGGATTACAGGTGCCTGCCACCACGCCTGGCTAATTTTTGTATTTTTTTCGTAGAGATGGCATTTTACCATGTTGATCAGGCTGGTCTCAAACTTCTGACCTCAGGTGATCCGCCCGTGTTGGCCTCCCAAAATGCTGGGATCACTGGCGTGAGCCACCATGCCCGGCCACATGTGATATTTTAATACATGTATATAATGTGTCATGATCAAATTAAGGTAATTAGAATATTCATTATATCAAACATTCATTATTTGTGTTGGGAATATTCAAAATCTTTTTCTCTAGCGATTTTGAAATATACAATAAATTCTTGTTAACCGTGATCACCCTACTGTACTATTAAACATTCGATTTTATTTCTTCTATCTAACTTCTATCTAACCTCTCATTTTCCCCTCTCCTACACTTGCCAACCCCTGGTAACCATCATTCTGCTCTCTACCTCCATATGAGTGAGAACTTTTCAGCTCCCACATATGAGTGAGAACACATGATATTTGTCTTTCCGTGCTTGGCTTATTTCATTTAATGTAATAAACTCTAGTTCCATTCATGTTACATGGCAGCACATCTTACATGGCAGCAGGCGAGAGAGAATTAGAGCCAAGCAAAAGGGGAACCCCCTTATAAATCCATCCATATCATGTGAGACTTATTCACTACCAGGAGAACAGTATGGGGGATCCACCCCCATGATTAAATTATCTCCTGCTGGTCTCTCCTACAACACATGGAAATGATGACAGCTACAATTCAAGATGAGATTTGGGTGGGGACACAGCCAAACCATAAGTATGCGAATTTTTTTTTATTTTTTAGTGTGTCCTCTTCAATTTCTTTCATCTATGTTTTATAGTTTTCCTTATAGAGTTCTTTCACTTTTTTAGTTAAATTTATTCCTAGATACTTTATTTTTTGTAGGTACTATAAATGGGATTCTTTCTTCTTTTTCACATTGTTCACTGTTGGTGTGGATAAATGCTACTGATTTCTGTATGTTGATTTTGTATCTTGCAACTTCACTGAATTCATTTATTAGTTCCAACAGTTTTTTTTTTTGGTGAAATCTTTAGGTTTTCAATATATGATCATGTCATTTGCAAAGAAGAATAAATTGACTTTTTCCTTTCCTATTTGGATGTCCTTTATTTCTTTCTCTTGACTAATTGCTCAGGCCAGAACTTCCAGAAGTATACTGAATAAATGTGGTGAAAGTGGGCATCCTTCTCTTGTTCCATATCTTAGAAAAAAGGCTTTCAGTTTTTCCCATTCAGTATATATTAGCTGTGGGTTTGTAATACATGGACTTTATTATCTTGAAGTATATTTCCCCTGTACTCAGTTTTTTGAGTTTTTGTCATACAAGGATGTTGAATTTTGTCAAATTATTTTTCAGTCTCTATTGAAATGATCATAAGGCTTTTGTTCTTGATTTTGTTAATGTGACATATTATGCTTATTTATTTGCGTATGTTGAACCATCCTTGCATATCTGGAATGAATTCCACTTGATCCTGGTGAAAGATCTTTTCAATGTGTTGTGGAATTCAGTTTGCTAGTCATTTGGTGATGATTTTTGTATCTATGTTCATCACTGATATTGGCCTGTAGTTTTCTTTCTTTCTGTCTCTCTCATTCTTTCTTTCTTTTTCTTTCTTTTTTCTTTTATCTTTCTTTCTTTCTTGATTTCTTGGTCTTTCTTTCTTTCTTTTGTTCGTTCATTTGTTTTTGTCTGCTTTTGGTATCAGGGTAATACTGGCCCCATAGAATGAATTTGTACATTGTCCCTCTTTTTTAAAAAAAGAGTTTAACACAATTGGTATTAGTTCTTCTTTAAATGTTTCATAGAATTTAGCAGTGAAGCCATTAAGTCCTGTTTTTTCTTTGATGGGAGACTTTTTAGTACTGCTTCCATCTCTTTACTCATTGTAGGTCATTGTATATATTCAGGTTTTCTACTTCTTCGTTTTTCAAAATTCATAGATTTTATGTGTTTATGAATTTATCCATTTCTTTTAGGTTTTCTAGTTTGTTCACATATAGTTGCTCATAATAGTTTCTTATACTCCTTGGTATATCTGTGTTACCAATTGTAATATCTCCCTTTTAATCTCTTATTTTATTTATTTAGGTTTTTTTTCCTACTGTAGCTAAATGCTTGTCAATTTTATCTCTTCAAAAAACAAATTTTTATTTAATTGATCTTTTGTATTTTTTTAGTCTCTATTTCATTTACTTCTGTTGTGATCTTTATTATTTCTTTCCTTCTACTAACTCTGGTTAATTCTTGCTTTTCTAGTTCATGGAAGTGCATCATTAGGTTGTTTATTTGAAGTCTTTCTACTTTTTTGATGTAGGTGCTTATTACTATAAACCTCCCACTTATAATTGCTTTTGCTATGCCCCATAGATTTTGGTGTATGACGTTTCTGTTTTTATTTATCCCAAGAAATTTTTGAATTTCCTTTTAACTTTCTTCACAGCCCCGTTAATTGTTTAGAAGCATGTTGTTTAATTTTCATGAATTTGTAAAGTTTTCAATGTTCCTTCTGTTATTAATTTTTAGAATAGAGTTCTGTTCCATTGTAGTTAGAAAAGATGCTTGACACAAATTTGATTTTTTCAGTTTTTTAAAAAAACTGTTAAGACTTGTTTGGTAATGTAACATATGGTCTATCCTGAAGAATGTTCCACGTGCTATTGAGAAAAATGTGTATTCTGCAGCTGTTGCATGGAATATTCTGTAAATATCCATTGGGTCCATTTAGCCTAGAGTGCAATTTAACTATAAAATTTATTTGCTGATTTTGTTTCTGGATAACCTGTCCATTGCTGAAAGTAGGGTGTTGAAGTCTCCTACTATTACTGCATTGCAATCTCTCCACTTAGGTCTATAATATTTGTTTTACATATTTCAGTGCTCCAATGTTGAGTTAGGTTCATCTATATTTACAATTATTATATCCTCTTGCTGTATTGACTCCTTTATCATTGTATAATGGCCTGCTTTGTCTTTTTTTAAAAATCATTATTGACTTAAAGCCCATTTTATCTGATATAAGTATAGCTACTCCTTCTCTTTTTGGTTTTCATTTGCATAGGATATCTTTTTCCATTTCTACACTTTCAGTTTGTGCATATCTTTAAGGAGAATGAAGCCAGTGTCCTGTAGAAAACATATAGTTTGGTCTTTTTAAATACATTTATGTATTTAAATTACTTTATGTCTTTTAATCAAAGCATTTAATCAATTTACATTCAAAATTATTATTGATAGGTAAGGTTTTATTATTTTCATTTTCTTACTTGTTTTCTGGTTATTTTGTAGATCATTTCTTCCTTTTCAATCCCCTCTTACTGTCTTTGTTTGTGGTTAAGTTATTTTTCTTTGGTAGTATGTTTTTATTCTGTGCTATTTATTTTTCATGTATCTATTATAGATTTATGCTTTGTGGTTACCATGTGGCTTACAAAAAAACATCTTACAGTTCTAACAGGTTATTCTTAACCGATAGTGTCTTAACTTTGATTGCAAAGAAAAATATTTTAAAAACTACATTTTAATATCATACCCTCCACATATTTTGACTTTTTGATGTTTCAATTTATATCTTTTTATATTGCCTATCTCTAAACCAATTGTTGTAGTTATTATTGTTTTTAAGTTTTGTCTTTTAGTCTTCCTACTTAAGATGTAAGTGGTTTACTTACCATGATTACAGTACTACAGTATTCTGAACTTGTCTGTTTTGTTACTCTTACTAGTGACAGTTATACTTTCAGATGTTTTCTTGTTACACATTAGTGTCCATTTCTTTCCAATTGAAGAACTTTCTTTAACATTTCTTGTAAGACAGATCCGGTGTTGATGAATTCCTTAAGCTTTTGTTTATCTGGAAAAGTCTTTATCTCTTCTTCATGTTGGAAGAATAGCTTCGCTGGGTATGGTATATTTGGTTGACAATATTTTCCTTTAGCATCTTGAATATAGCTTACTACTCTCTGTTAGCATGTAAGGTTTCTGCTGAGCAATCTGTTGAAAGCTATATTTGTGCTCCATTGAATGTGATATATTTCTTTTCTCTTGTTACTTTGAATATTCTTTCTTTATCCTTGAATTTGCTAATTTTATTATGATATGCCTAAGACAATTCCTCTTTAGGTTGAATGTCATTAGTGACCTTTGAATTTCCTATATGTGGATGCTATCATCTTTGTCTAGATTTGGAAAATGTTCAGCTATTATTTCTTTAAATATTCTTTCAATGCCTTTTCTTACTTGTCTTCTTTGGGAACTCCAATTATGCAACAGTTAGTTAATGTGATGGTGTCCCATAATTCTTGTAGGCCTTCTTCACTTTTTCTATTCCTTTTTTTTTTTTTTGCAACTCCTACTGGGCAATTTCATGTGTTCTGTCTTCAAGCTTGCTGATTATTTCCTGTGTTTGATCAAGTCTGTTGTTTAAGCTTTCAAATGGGTTTTTGTATTCAATTCAGTTTTGGTATTTAAATATATATATATATGCTGTTGGGTTTTTAAAAATTGTTTCTATTTATCTGTCCATTTTCTCATTTCATTCTTGGATTGTTTTCAAATTTTATTCAGTTTTTTATTTATATTGTCTTGTAATTCCTTGAATATCCTTAAGAAGATATTCTGAAATCTCTGCCATATATTTCATAGATCTTCAATTCTTCTGGGCCTATTGCTGGAATTTTGTTGGCTTCTGTTGTGGTGTCATATTTTCCCGAGTTTGCACAATTCTTGTATCTCTATGCTGATTCTGTGCCTTTGAGGAGGCATCCACCCCTTCCACATTTTGAAGATGTTCTTCCGTGGGTTTAGACTTTTACTTCTTAGGATCAGTATTTAAACACACATCTTTTTTGAGGAAGACTTACAGTAAGCACCAGAACTTACAGTAAGCACATTTCACTAGAACTAACTTGCTACCCTGTCATTGTTTCTCAGTCTGGGTAAGACTTATGTTGAACAAAGATGCTCGAATACTGCTCTGGAACTGTACTGCTGCCCTGCTGTTGTTTCTCAGTTTGAGGAGAACTTAAGCAGGCACCAAAACTTAGAACCTATTAGTTCTTTCTGGGCCATGATAAGTCTCCAAGCAAAAACCTGGGCTTTGTGTAAAATCTGGTTAGGGATTCAGGTTTTCTTATGTATTGTGTCCCCTGCAGCACTATGGCACCGGTCAGTCTCCTCAATGTGGTGTCCCTGATAATCAGAGTGTTGAATAGCCACTACAGTCCACAAGCCACTCACTGCAACTAGTGACCTGCTCTTTTCCCAATTTACCCCACATTGTTCAGTCTTCCTGGCACTCTCAGTGATTCCTATGGGACAGAACCAGAGTGAGCTTCTCATGAAAATTTTCAAACCAGTGTGGAAATTGAATATTTACCTCTAATTCCCAATTCTTACCTTAGCAAATTGTGCATCTAAGAAAACATTTTGTGAATGGCATTATGCTGGCTTGGGGGACAGGGTGATACAGCCTGAAATTACCATTTCTCTTACCAGTCATGACTTCTCTTGATTTCATGAGTCTAGGGGGTTTCTCCACTTCTCCCCCGAGTTCTGGTATGTTCTGGGTGGCATTCTCATCTTTGAATAGTTTATAGCTGTATAATGTGGGGGCAGTGATGCCAGGGTATTTTCTATTTTGCTGTCTTACTGATGACACTCTCTGATATGAGAATTTAATATTAATAGAAGTGGAACCAATCCTTTTATTAAAATTAAGTGGGCAGAATATAATTGTATCAGTATCTAAAATCTGTCTAACTCATTCTTCTAAAGTATCAGTGGCCAAAAGTGAAATCTGATTTTTCTTTCACAATAAAGAGTTGTCCAGAAAGGGTATTAGCTATAGAATTTATAAACAAATTGCAGAATTTAGAGTTATGAAAAACTTTATAGACCATGGAATCCAACATTTTTATTTTATAGAAACCAAGATCCAAAAAATTCATATAGCATACGTAAGGAGGCTATATAACTAAGCCAGTTTCATTTCATTTCAAATTCAAACTTCTTATTCCCCATGGTAAAGTTGTGCTTTATATTGTAATGTTTTGTTCACTGCCTGGATACTAATCTCCCAGGAATGAAAGTCCACTCCTAAATATAGACCTCAATCCAGCATTGAGACATGCCAACTAAGCTTTCTCCCTATGAACCAACTGCTGCATGCCAAGCCCAGCTAAAGATACTGAATGCAAAGCTTTCTATTCCTCATTGTTTATTTGTAGCCATATGCATTTTAAATATGGCTTCGCATATCACAAAAAGTGCAATTTCACACTTTTTTGTACCTAATTACAACATTCCCCATTCATTGGTGGACTCAATCATCCAATAATTAACCTTGGCATCTGCTACATAGTCTTTCTTATGATGAAATGTGCAGGAATTATTGTTCAATTAGATTCTATAATTGAAACAAATGAAAAATAAGCCAAGAATTCCAGAGTTAGCAAATCTGTTACTTGTTTGTTTTTTTCTCAAAATATATCACTGTATTTCAAAATACTATTTAAAGATAGCTTTTGAAAATAAGGTCTACATTTTTGAAATATAGATAGGTCATTCATCAAAAGACAGACAAGTGGCATTTAAATGCATAAACCAAAATACAAATCCAGGATGAATTTCTTGTGACAAGGAGCTATTATTACAGATTTGAGTATAATGGTGAGATCCATTGTTTCTATCAAAGAAAAACAGGAACTACCCAAGTTGTCATGAGTATACTCTTTCTCATTTGATGCCTTCTTTTTACCATTTACATTCTGATTATTTGACAATCTATTGTTATTCCAGTTTTTTCTCTAAGGTCCCAGAATATTTCTTTTGCATTTTCTCCCTTAAATTTTCTTCCCAAAGATTCTCATTTTATTCTTACTACATGTACTTCAGAAATTTCTGTTTTTCCTAACAAAGCTTTTGGTTCATGTTCAACCTTTAAATGCAGCCACATATGTGCATATAAGTAAAAGCACTCCAGTTTTTAATATTTCTAATAGTTATCTGTTTCTTTTATAACTGCTTGAGCTTTGCTACCAATTTGCATAAGAGTCTTAAAAACTGCTAATTCCTTAAAAATTTATTTTATTTCTTTAAGACAATAAAGTAGCAGTCAATGTTTTAATGAAATGAAAATAAAGCTTCTTTTCCTTACCATTAAGCAATGAGAAGTTTGATTGGCTAGCCAAGTTTCTGATTTTACTGTTATCAAGTGTAACTATGTGAACTGGGGCTCACTATTTTGGTATTAAAAATAAAGTAAAAGTGAAATAAACAAGTCAGCTTCTGAAAACTCCAGGAAGTAAGATAATATAAAAGCTACATTTCTGTTGTTGATAGAAGATATTTATCTTTAAGTTTGAATCTCTTAACCCATAGAGCTTGTATATAGTAAGTACTTATCATATTGAGTGGTAAAGCAGGATGATATTAAAGTTTGACTATTATAACAGATCTGCAATGCTTGAACAGAGTCTTTGTTAAACATCTGCTTTTAAAAACAGCCATCAGTGGAGGAAAAGCTTATATACTTTCCCAGTCTGTGCTTCATTTTAGTCTAGGTCTATAATAACAAAGTCAAGTGAAATGTTGAAACAGCCAGTTACATCAAGACATAATTCTAGCATGGGAATAGAAGATTTGGGAGTCTGAATTTTCTATGTTAATTTAGATTTTCAACACAAACTGTGTAATTTCTTAGCTCCCATTCTAAAGAGGTAGGCAGTGAACTGATCTGCTTGAATTCCTGCCTGAACATCTCTCTAAAGCCCAAATTTAGGGAGGCTAAGCCTTCTCCTTCAGCATCCTTCCTACTCTAGGCCCTGAAACCAATGTTATTCCTATTTGGGAAGGATTAAAGTAGCACTACATCAGAAGCTCACTGGCTTAAAATCAAGGTAATCTTTTCCTTAGTTGCTCACCAGACTATACATTTTGAGAACAGGAATTTTTCTGCCTTTTCCAACACTATGTATTCTGCACCTAATTTTTGACAAATACTGGGTACTCAATAAATATGTATTGAATGAATAAAAATAGATGAACAACTAAGTGAAAGAACTAATAGATTCTCTAATGTCCTAGTTCCGCCCTAGGCACCAAACCCTTCTTGTAACTAAATTCAAATTAGTGAATCTTGAGGTATTGCCTGATGTCCATCCTGAGGTCCTGCCTTGCTCTGCAATGGTCCTGTGAATAAGAACACTGCTTCCTAACTATGGTTCTGTGGTTGAGTCCTTTCTCCATCTGCTTCCTGATCTTCCTTGGGCCAAATAAATCTTTATTTTCCTCTCATTGCCTCTTTCAGACTCCATGCTGCCACCATGCTCCATCCATTCACTAGAATATTCACACGTAAGAATTTGCTGTGCATTCCTAACGTGGATCTTCTCTCTACTTCCCCAGTTGCTGTAGTCTAATACTCTACTCATGATCTTTTAATATAAAAACAAGAGTTTTCAGGCTTGTATATAATTATCAACAATTTTATGCTGGAATATTTTTGAAAAGCTGAATGGTTCTTCAAAGTAATAACTATACTTCATTGAATGATACAAATGATTTGTAGCTTAGTATTTATATTTCTGTTTTCTCCATTCTATAAATGTCATAAAATGTGGAAAGAAGAGCAATGATGGCCAATTTGTAATTAAGAAAACTCAACTAAGAGTCACGGGGTGGATGGTATAAGAACAGGATTAATCCCACTAATCTATTGCAACGCTGTCTTTATCTCCAGAGATGTTTTCAGTCATAGATAGGGCTTGTATTAGTCTGTTTCACACTGCTCCAAAGATACTACCTGAGACTGCGTAATTTATTATATAAACAAAAGCAGTTTAATTGACTCACAGTTCCACATGGCTAGAGAGGCTTCACAATCATGGCGGAAGGAAAGAGGAATCAAGGCGTGATCTTACATGATGGCAGGAGACAGAGAGAGCGAAGAAGCGCCACACTTTAAAACCATCAGCTCTCATGAGAACTCACTCACTATCACAAGAACACCATTGGAGAAACTGCCCTCATGATTCAATCACCTCCCACCAGGTTCCTCCCTCATCACATGGGGATTACAATTTGAGATGAGATTTGGGTTGGGACACAGAGCCAAACCATATCAGGGCTGATCATTGGCAAAACTTGAATGAAATGTACTAAGTAGCTATGAATGTAGTCCTGAGCTAGAATCCAAAACAGACGGGAACAACCTGTGCCAGTTTATTAGCACTATTTATAGATAAAGTACAGTTTGTACCTAGTTTCTATTTGTTCTCTTAGTTTCTGTTTTTGAGCTTGGTCATGAAGCCTTGTTTGGGCTATGTGGCCAGAGAGGTTTAAAAGACATCTTACATAGGACTTTGGTTTCTCTGAGATCAAGGCAACTTGCATATATATTGGTGGCTCAAAATCCAAAGACAGAGTAAGTCCTATGTGACTAAGAAAGGAACCTGGGAGCTGTACCAGAAAGCTTTGTGACTCTGGTTTTGTATCTTCTTTCTCTTGCTGTACCATATTCTTTCTCTTTATTAGTCTGCTCTCACACTGCTGTGAAGAAATACATGAGACTGGATAATTTATAAAGGAAATAGGTTTAGTTGACTCACAGTTCTGCATTTCTGGGGAGGCCTCAGAAAACTTACAATCACGGTGTCAGGCAAAGGAGAAATATGCACCTTCCTCACAGTGTGGCAGGACAGAGTGAGTGCAAGCAGGAGAAATGCCAGATGCTTATAAAACCATCAGATCTCATGAGAATTCACTTACTATCACAAGAACAGCATGGGGGAAACCACCCTCATGATCCAATTACCTCAACCTGGTCCCGCCCTTGACACGTGGGGATTATGGAGATCGCAATTAGAGGTGAGATTTAAGTGGGAACACAGAGCGAAACCATATCATTGAGTATGCATGAAGAGTCTCATGAGTCCTTTTAACCATATAACTGTAAGAATTGCAGTCCACATAAATTCAAATTTTTTTGTATGTTACTTCCCCTGACATAGTTATTTGTGATGGTGATCTCAACAGCAGATTATATTGAGCAGGTTGCTGGTCAAATATGGTGCAGCTTGATGGAATAAAAGGCCTGGATATGCCAAATTGTTCTGACTTCCTATGTCTTTGTGGGGTGTACTCGCAACCATGGATTCAGTGGCTTTATAATGTCAGAAACCTACTCTGTTAAAAATGTGGTGTAACCTTAGTGTACCTCTGCCCATCAAGCTATAACTTTAGGTATTTTTAAAATAGATCTTAGAAAGGTAGAGTCATAACAGGAAGAAACCAAAGACCTTGGTGTATTAGTCAGGGTTTTCCAGAGAAGCCAAATCAATAACATATACATATATATATATATATATACACACACACACACACATATATATACACACACACACATATGTATGTACATTATTAATTCAAAGACAATTCTTTTACTTTCTTGGAAATCACTCTATCCTTAAAGTATGCATATATATTAGGAGTATTCTGCTGATTATTAATCATAGCTAACATCCAGTTAACAGGCTGTAGTTCATTTAAACAAATATGTATTCACATCAGTTGTGTCCTTTTTTTTATTATTTTATTTTTTTTTAATTTTTTTTTTTATTATTATTATACTTTAAGTTTTAGGGTACATGTGCACATTGTGCAGGTTAGTTACATATGTATACATGTGCCATGCTGGTGTGCTGCACCCACTAACTCATCATCTAGCATTAGGTATATCTCCCAATGCTATCCCTACCCCCTCCCCCCCACACCACAACAGTCCCCAGAGTGTGATGTTCCCCTTCCTGTGTCCATGTGATCTCATTGTCCAATTCCCACCTATGAGTGAGAATATGTGGTGTTTGGTTTTTTGTTCTTGCAATAGTTTACTGAGAATGATGATTTCCAATTTCATCCATGTCCCTACAAAGGACAGGAACTCATCATTTTTTATGGCTGCATAGTATTCCATGGTGTATATGTGCCACATTTTCTTAATCCAGTCTATGACTGTTGGACATTTGGGTTGGTTCCAAGTCTTTGCTATTGTGAATAATGCCGCAATAAACCAACTTACAAGGGATGTGAAGGACCTCTTCAAGGAGAACTACAAACCACTGCTCAAGGAAATAAAAGAGGATACAAACAAGTGGAAGAACATTCCATGCTCATGGGTAGGAAGAATCAATATCGTGAAAATGGCCATACTGCCCAAGGTCATTTACAGATTCAATGACATCCCCATCAAGCTACCAATGCCTTTCTTCACAGAATTGGAAGAAACTACTTTAAAGTTCATATGGAACCAAAAAAGAGCCCGCATCGCCAAGTCAATCCTAAGCCAAAAGAACAAAGCTGGAGGCATCAGGCTACCTGACTTCAAACTATACTACAAGGCTACAGTAACCAAAACAGCATGGTACTGGTACCAAAACAGAGATATAGATCAATGGAACAGAACAGAGCCCTCAGAAATAATGCCACATATCTACAACTATCTGATCTTTGACAAACCTGAGAAAAACAAGCAATGGGGAAAGGATTCCCTATTTAATAAATGGTGCTGGGAAAACTGGCTAGCCATATGAAGAAAGCTGAAACTGAATCCCTTCCTTACACCTTATACAAAAATCAATTCAAGATGGATTAAAGACTTAAACGTTAGACCTAAAACCATAAAAACCCTAGAAGAAAACCTAGGCATTACCATTCAGGACATAGGCATGGGCAAGGACTTCATGTCTAAAACACCAAAAGTAATGGCAACAAAAGCCAAAATGGACAAATGGGATCTAACTAAACTAATGAGCTTCTGCACAGCAAAAGAAACTACCATCAGAGTGAACAGGCAACCTACAAAATGGGAGAAAATTTTCACAACCTACTCACCTGACAAAGGGCTAATATCCAGAATCTACAATGAACTCAAACAAATTTACAAGAAAAAAACAAACAACCCCATCAAAAAGTGGGCGAAGGACATGAACAGACACTTCTCAAAAGAAGACATTTATGCAGCCAAAAAACACATGAAAAAATGCTCATCATCACTGGCCATCAGAGAAATGCAAATCAAAACCACAATGAGATACCATCTCACACCAGTTAGAATGGTGATCATTAAAAAGTCAGGAAACAACAGGTGCTGGAGAGGATGTGGAGAAATAGGAACACTTTTACACTGTTGGTGGGACTGTAAACTAGTTCAACCATTGTGGAAGTCAGTGTGGCGATTCCTCAGGGATCTAGAACTAGAAATACCATTTGACCCAGCCATCCCATTACTGGGTATATACCCAAAGGACTATAAATCATGCTGCTATAAAGACACTTGCACACGTAGTTGTGTCCTTCTTACTTACATTTTTTATTTTTGAATTTTTGTTGTTTCTACCGCAGTTTATCATTACTATTGCTAATGTCAAATTGCTAAATCATGAAAGCAGAAATTATAGTTTAGAGTTGACTTATTAAACATAATAGTACTAAAGAAAATACTAACCTAAATATTACAGCTTAGATAATATCATAAACATAGAAGATGAATATGAATATACAGAATAGGCTGGGACAATTGCATCTTCAGCTGTGGTTATTTGTGTAAGCCTCAATAGTGAATTTTATTGGACCTGTGATCCATTCACTTCTGGTGCCCATGGCAGTTTCAGTAAAATATTGTAAAGGCTTCTGCTTCATTTTCAAATAAATCACATGGTCTCTTTCAGTTGTGTTTTTCCAGAGATATTACAATATGTTACTGATGGAAAAAAAAATTGATTGTATTACTAAAGATGGAGAAGAGACAAAACTACAGAAGCATTATTCATATTGCACATCATCTAGTGAAAATAGAGAAAGCTTATTGCTCATAACAAGTCTCTAAAGTTAATAAAAATATTGTGCTAAAAAGAAAACAGAACCTACGTTATTGGTAAAATTCCTTTTATGAAATGAACTTATTGGATATCACCTAGTATCAGTGGCACAAAATGTGGAGTTACAAACATAGATGTATATTATCTTGCCTTTGGATGAAACCACTGATGTATTTTATAAATCAGTTCTTATAATATGGTAAGTTTAAAAAATCCATTACAATCAAAGAAATTTTTAATTAAATTTCAACAATTAAAAATTAGATAATTTAATTATCTAAGAGGAAAAAGTAATGATTTCTTATCACATTTAACTCTAAGATTTCATACTAAAGGACAAAAGACCTTTTTAAAAATATTAGCTACGATTTTCTTTGAGGGATGACATAGTCTAGAAAGGGTGTGCTGGGGTTAGCGCTTAAATAACAATCATTAGCTATGCAGCAAGAAAGGGTGTTACTAAGCTTTTTCACCAAAAAATCAGTGAAATATCCTGATGTATTCATTTTAAAAATGTGGTTGACTCAGTGTTGCAGAAAATAGCAATTATTTTGAATATAATTAGGTTAAAGTTCTTTAGTTACAAACAACCAAACCAATTTCTGACTGACTTAGATAAAAGTAAACTTATTAAAATGGTAAAAAAAAAAAAAAGCTTACAGAATTGATGGCAGGCTACAGAAGGACCTTTGGGAATAGGAAGGAATGAAATCAGGTTCTGAGGCTAAGAATCAGAAGTCCAGCATTTGTGGCAAATCAGGACCAGGCTGGTGAAAGCCTGCCACTGGGATGAGACAGAAGGCCAGCTGTTTAACTCTCTTTTTTCCTCTACACAAGATTAAAATATTTCACCTTAAGTTGTAGAAGACGGGGATCTGATAAAGAGTCCCACCAGATTGTATTTCATTCATCAAACTGAAGTGCTAAAGGGGCTATGTAGGCAAAATGTAACCAATGTCCGAAAGAGGGAGACTCTGAGAACTTTATTTTCAGCATACTACGTAAAGAAATGGTCAGCAAGGACAAGAGACTATATTGCCACATGTCAAAGACAAGATATCAGGGTTTCTTAAGAAAAACAAATTGTGATATAAATGGTTTATCTCTAAGGGTTTAACTTTTATAACGTTGGATAATTTTCTTCACACCAAGAAACAGAAACTGACAACATGTTTTACATGCTACATGTTATAAAACATTTTATTATCGTGTGTGAATTCTGATACAGAACAGAGTTAAATGAAACTGCAAAGTAAATTTAGAGGCCCATCAACCTCACCTCCCAAAATAAAACATTTACTTGATTTCCCTACTTCTGAGTGTGGTCTGCTTATAACCGTATCTAATGGAGCAATTAATGTTGTCTTCAGTTAAAAAAAAATCTGCAAAATCACTAGATATATATTGATCTGAATATCTAGAACTTTTGACATATTCCCTAAACCCCTGCAAATTAGAGGTTTTAAAGAAATAAAGAGAAAAAAAAAGATGTGAATCCTAACCAGCAGCTCAAAATATCTATCACTGAACCAGATATTGTTATTCTAGGGAAAGGTTAAAGCAATGTGATCTCACCGAGATGAAAAAAAAACTATAAATTTAGAAAGTCTATGCTTTATATTTAATTGGTTTAATTTTTAATTTTAAAATGTTAATTGTAAAGAAATGTTTTTAACTTACCAAAATTAGTGGGCTCCATTTTCTCATGTTGACTGGTCCTTAAGTCAACAGAGATGCCAGAACTTGAGAAATAACCCTCCAGCAGGAGCCTGGACTCTATCCTATCTATAAATGTTGAGCATATTAATCTTTGCCCAGAGCTCAAATCTGGAAACATGATTAACAGCATTCAACATGGTTCATAAACATGAACACATTTAATAACAGTTACAGGAAGCTTAATCTTAGAAGAAAGGCATGCCATACTCTCTTTTTGGAAATATGTACTAGAAACTAAGGTGATGAGTAATTTGACAGATAGTAGAGTGTATGTTTAAGTATAAATTATCATGATTATTTGTTAATTATAATGAGAAGCAGAGTGGTATAGAAAGTACACAAGATTTGGAGACAGAAATCACCTTATCCCTGGTTTTTCTACCAAGTGAATGTTTGCTATTGAATGAATTATTGTACTTAATATCTCTAAACCTCACTTCATTCCCCTGTAAAATGGCAAAAATAATGATATGCCCAGATACTACATGAAAAGTAAATAAGGTAGCAGTGTGTACATTATAAAGTAATCTAAAAATATTGCTGACTTTTCCACATAACTTCTCAAATCTTCATTCTATTTGGCTTAGGGAAATTAGATTAAAAATGTGTTTTAATCATCCAAAAAAGACTAACCTTTTATCTTACCCTTTGAAATTAAAATTAAGGGAAATAAGCATCATCATAAATGATAATGTCAAGTAGATGTAATTCATCATTCTTATAATATTTCAAGTGTCAAAATAATCTCTTTTTGGCACCAATCCTAATATCAGCCAGATATGGTAATGTCAAAACCACCATTACACTTTTTATTATTGTGCACATTGTAGTTTTAATATTGCCTTCATTTCAAATTCTTATCTAATTATTGTGAATTACCAACAATAGCATTTAGATGTTCATGAATAGAAGTAAATACATTTCCCTGCTACTTGATTAGAGGAGAAATATGAGGCCTTAAGACCTTTTTAAGTACATAGAAAAGTCCTTTTCAGAGCTTGAAAATGTTACCCATGTTGAATGAAGTAAAATACACTTTTCTGATACCAATAACCTCTCTATACTTTTTGTCTTTTCATAAGTGCAGATCTTAACTGAAAAGGCTGTTATTGATGTAAGATAAACTAACAAAAATAAATAATGACTGGCTGTATTAGTCTGTTCTTGCACAGCTATCAAGAAATACCTGAGACTGGGTAATTTATAAAGAATAGAGGTTAATTGGCTCACAGTTCTGCAGGATTTACAGAAAGCATGGCTGTGGAGACCCGAGGAAACTTACAGTCATGGCAGAAGGCAATGGGAAAGCAGGTACATCTTCCATGGCTAGAGCAGGAGGAAGAGAGAAGGGGAAGGTGCTACACACTTTTGAACAACGCAATCTCATGAGAACTCACTCACTATCATGAGAACAGCAAAGGAGAAATATGCCCCCATGATCCATTCACCTCCTACCAGAGCCTTTCTCCAACAACGTGGATTACAATTTGACATGAGAACTGGGTTAGGACACAAATCCAAACCATACCACTGGCCAACAGCACATATTAAGAAAAATAAATTTTGAGTGTCACTATAAGTTTTAATAACAAAAGAACAGCATTTACTGCATAATTTCTCTCTGATTAATAAGTGCACCCCAGGTTAACTAATACTCATGTCAAAATCCTACACCAAATTAATCCTAAACCAACTTACAAATTCAATCCAGAAACCAACTCCTCCCAGCATACAAGGTTTGTGGGTTCCATGTCATTATCTCATATCATTTGCCCTTATAGATATTACCTGCTGGATATCTGTTGAGGCAGCAACAACAAGTTATTACCCAGATATGTTCTCCCTTTCTTCCTTTTAGTAGTAAGATCCACAACATTTCTGTTGGCCTGTGACCACCTAGATCCAGCCTCCTTGAAGCCAGGTGTAGCTAGTGACAGTGTGGTTAATGAGGTAGGAATTGAAGTGATATATGCAACATCCAGGTATCTCCTAAGAGCCAATGCCGCCTGCCCTGTACCTTCTCCATACACCCTATCATTTCCTTAGAAATGGAGATGATTGGGACAACGATGGAAACCACAGATTGAGAAAATTAGAGCTTTCCTGTTAACAGTGATCTACTTTCCACTGGACAGTTACTTTAGAAATAAATAAACTTCTCTCTTGATTGAATTTGTGTATTGGGAGTCCCTTAGTTGCAGTAGCATGGCCTGTGTCTCAACACACCGCATCATCAGCTGCAGAGGATGGACTAAGTTAGTCTCAATGTTGTAAGCCAGTGGTTTTCTAAACATTTCCCAGAATGAGCAACATCAGCATCACTTCAGAATGTTCGAAATGAAAATTCTTGAACCAAATTTAATACCTACTGATTCAGAGTAGTAAGGCCCCCCAATCTGTGATTTAACAAGACTTTCACGTGACTGATGACCTTGAGAAACACAGGTCTAGACAAAAACACATGATGAAGCATACAACCTGCAGTCTTTATTCAGGGTACCCAACAGAACATTGGTGAAGAACTATTCTGAGAGATGAACGATCAAGTCTGAAATCAAGATAGCTGAAAGAAGGGATTTTCTATGCTAGGTCACTCAATGCTAAGCAATATTAGTAGAGCCCTACAAATTTAAAACACTGAAACACTTAAAACCTAGGGAATTACAGTCTATTTGCAGTAGAATGGAGTGACCCATCCCAGAAAGTACTTTTCAATCACCTCACCATTAGATTAACAGTTGTCTATAACATGAAAGCTTGTATTATTCATTTGGTGTTCAATAAACATTTGTGAAAATAAGAGAAGGAAGAAATAAAGGAATGAAGGAAATAATGGAAAGAAAGAGGGAAGGAGGGAGATTATTAGTAAATATTTGTTGATTAAATTGATGACCAGACTATCACCTCCTAATTGGAATGAATCCATCCCAATGTTAGCACTTTTTTTTTTTTTTTTTTTTTTTGAGATGGAGTCTCGCTCTGTCATCCAGGCTGGAGTGCAGTGGCACGATCTTGGTTCACTGCAAGCTCTGCCTTCCGGTTCACGCCATTCTCCTGCCTCAGCCTCCCAAGTAACTGGGACTACAGGTGCCCGCTACCACGCCTGGCTAATTTTTTGTATTTTTAGTAGAGACAGAGTTTCACCGTGTTGGCCAGGATGGTCTGGATCTCCTGACCTCGTGATCCGCCTGCCTCGGCCCCCCAAAGTGCTGGGATTACAGGCGTGAGCCACCGTGCCTGGCCCCAATGTTAGCACTTTTTAAGTGGCTGAATTTCAGCTGAATTTTGGGCCATAGAGACCGAAGAATGAAAAGGATTTTTCCTGTTTGGTTCATGGAAGGAAAACTTTGTTTTAGAAAACGAATAATTTCATG
The DNA here is from genome assembly GCF_029281585.2 of Gorilla gorilla gorilla. Classification (NCBI taxonomy): domain Eukaryota; kingdom Metazoa; phylum Chordata; class Mammalia; order Primates; family Hominidae; genus Gorilla; species Gorilla gorilla. Next base: position 163,700,964 of record NC_073227.2, read on the forward strand.
AGAACATTTAAGACTACAGCTAAGAACATGTCAAACTAGCAAGAAAAAAATCTTTGATGAGGAACTCAGTTACCAATTTCCATACAAAGGCTTATCCAGCACAGGCATGCAGGTAGTTTACACATGGAGAAGTCAAAAGCAGCTTTTCAGTGTCTGGAAGCCAATGCGAGTTCTAATCATTTAATCACTTCTGCTCCATATCTTTGTCCTCATTATCAAAAGACTCAGAAAAAGCCTAGCAGTGAGAGAAACAAGAAGCTGGGTCACACCTCTAGGACTTATTCCCAGACCCCAGTTTCACCCCACAGGGTTAAGATGGCATCACACAGCCAGGTGCGGTGGCTCACATGTGTAATCCCAGCATTTTGGGAGGCTGAGGAGAGCGGATCACCTGAGGTCAGCCTAGCAAACATGGTGAAACCCCATCTCTACTAAAAATACAAAAAAATTAACTGGGCATGGTGGTGAGGCCCTGTAATCCCAGCTACTCAGGAGGCTGAGGCAGGAGAATTGCTTGAACCTGGGAGGCTGAGGTTGCAGTGAGCCGAGATCACGCCAGTCCACTCCAGCCTGGCGACAGAGTGAAATTCTGTGGAGAAAAATAAAAAAAAGACGGCATCACTCAAAGAATTGCTGAAAGAGGAGTGGGGAAAGCTTCATTGTGAGCATATGAAAGGGGCATGGAGGTTCTGGGTCACAGAAATTTGATAGAAAGTTGATGACACCCTAATATCTAAAACATGTTGGCCAGAATCTCAGACACAAAGTGGTCATCAGTCTGCTTCTGAAATCTGAGTCAGAGCTAACTCAAAGAAAAATGTTAGAATGTAAAGGCCAAGGCCTTACCAGAAACAGGTTAGAAGGGTTGCAGGTCACTCTTCTCAACCACCAGCAGGGAACATGAGGTCCTGAAGCTCTATCTGTAACATGCTCCACACTCTTAGGTGTTGTTGATGTTTCCTGGGAGAGGACCCTGGCAGAGCCTCGAGAGCTTGCTGAATGTCCACCTATACACCAAATTGAAGCAGCCACACACTTAGTTCCCATCCATTCACTTTCTGGGGTGCCAAAGAATGACATTGTCCAATTGGACTTATGGCTTGTGAAGAACCAGAGAAGCATCTTTTCCTCATTCCATAGGTTTCATTAAGCAGATTTTAAGGATAGTTCTCACTCTTCTGATCATTCTGGAGGGCTTCAATCTGACCTCAAAATCCCCTCCAAAAATGCAATAATCTGGCCATTTATTTCTTCATTTTTTCAGCTATTCGTTTAACACCTATCAACTATTAACACTTATTTCATACTCAGTTCTGTGTAAGGCTCTGGGAGTCACACTTCCAGGCTTTGAAATGTACTTTCAAACCAAGGGGACATAATTCAATGTATTAAAAGTGCCATGGAAGCAAGAAAAAGATCAAAAAGGAGAAAATCTAACCTGAACCAGAAAGAAAGGTTTAGCATTTACCAGGAAGAGAAGAGCAGGAGAGCAGTCCATGCAAAGGGCACAGCACCAGCAAAACAGGTGGAAAATGTCTTCTGTATCAGGTGAAGTATAAAGCATCCCATGTGGTTAACAGCACTGAGTGCATGGGGTCAGGGTTAGAACATGAGGCCAAAAGAATCTGTTGGGGCTCCATTTGTGAGCATGGCTTCAACATAAATGGAAAAATATTCTAGAGTCCCCTAGTATGCACCAGGGTATACCCCAGTCTGAATTTCATTACACAATAAACAAAGCTCACTCCATTCCCCACTCCAATTATCTCTACTTCCTACTCTTTTGGAATCATGTGATTCAGTGCTTTTAACTGTTGGCCTTGAGGAAGGAATAATTAAACTGGTGACTGGGAAAGCCTGAATCTTTCAATCTTGAATGCCAAGGATTGCAAGACACAAGAAGCTTTTGAGCAAATAGCAAAGGTTAAAATAAGCAAATTTCCTTTCTCAACCTTGACAATATTTACTCTACTCTCCTGGCATTCAATGTGAGTAGATGCAGCTCTGAATTGGAAGAGGGATGAAATTCAAAACAGATTGTGAAAGTTTAGGCTTGGAGAAAGGAATGTTTTGTGATCTTTATGGATATTGCTTTAAAAAAAAACAGTATGTACATCATTGACTTCAGCTTCTGGACCTAAAAGGGAGAGATTCTCTGAGCTCTCTTCTACTATGGTATTAATACAACTAGGTCCCAGATAAAATACTATAATTCACTGCTGGGTACAAGAAAGAAAGAAAAATCTATTGGAAAACAGTAAAATAAGGTTAGAAATGTCAGCAACAAGCAAACACAATGCCAATGTTATGTTGGAGCCAATGTAAATTGGTAATAGCAATGGGTCAGGAACCTATTTTAGTCTCCTCAAGGTGGAAGAGCTGAACTACAGTCCCACTTGGCTGTACAAAGGGGTTCAGGTGGCCCCCTATCAAGAGCAACCCAAAGACTCCAGGCAGAAAAAATGAAAACATCTCTGCAAGAAATATAAACTAAAGTCACTAAGAAATAACACTGCACAACTGTCATATTGGCAAAAAAAATTTTTAATAAGTTTGATAAGAGATGGTAAGACTAGCAATGAGGATTCTTATACATATATTTCTAGTAAAGATGTAAATTGAAACATGAATCTTAGACCACAACTTGGCATAAAAGTATTTGTAATGTATTTATAATTCTTAGAGAAACTCCAGGAAATACATAGACCAATATTCATAGTAATATTGTTCACAATAAAAAAAAACAGAAACAACTCAAACTTCCACTGGAAGAATTAATTTTTATATAGTTATATAATCAGACAACAAAATGGTATAGTGCATTGTTTTTTAAATCAAGAACTAAAACTAGAAGCAGAAATAATTTTAACAAATTCCTTTGATTTTTAAGGCAAACTTTTATATCTCATATTATGCTTGAGAGTTTTCTTCAAAGATATGATATAAATTATTTACTCTGGTAACTTCAACCATATTCTTGGAATTGTGTGAATGTGTTTCCTACAGTATGTCTCTGTGCATTCTGAAATCACTAGGTGATTTTTTTAAAATAATACTAAATCTAGGAGGGAAGGACATAGTAATTTCTCAATTAATATTTGTTGGTTATTTAAGTCAAATAAACTTTGTGTGTCTATATGATTAATAAGGGATCCTCCAAGAACTATAAAGTATCCAAGAACTAGCACTCAGTTACCTGAGTCTCCAGGACTCTTAAGGGTTATCCTCAGAATAGAGAAGGATTTGCTCTAACTGATCTGTATCTAAGATATTAAAGACCTCACAGATTTATACATATATAGTGCACACATTTACCCTGTCTCTGCCTACTGAGAAGGCCTAAAAACAATGACTCATAGTAGCAATGAGAAATCTCATGCCAAGTTTTTGCTTTCTAAATGCCATTTCTTACTAAAACGATCCAGAGATCCTCTGCAGAAATGGCTGATTTCAGGGCTGCTTTAGAGAAAGTACAAGATGAGCTTGGAATATCTTGTTTACCCAGAAAGTCAGGAAATGTTGACAGAATCAAAGGACGACATCAAAAAGTCACAGGAGCCAGACTAAAGAAAAGCCCATTGGCCAAATCTAGGACAATCTGAGCAGCAAACTAATAATGGTAATGGATTATAATCCACTGAATAAAATAATACATGAGTTCATTCTGATATGAGTAAATAAATAAAATGAAAATCTCTCCCTTATAGTATAATGACAACTAATAAATGCAGAAAGATGGACTGTAAAAATCATCAGTGGATGCTAAAACTGGAAGTAAAATCTTGCTATGAAACAATATTTTTATATATTCACATAATATCTTTTTACAGATATTGATTAATTACCAAAAAAGTAGATTTACAGTGGAGAATCCTGACATCACCAGTATTAGAACAATCTGATATCATGCAGCTCTGGGTACAATAGCCTAAGAAGTAGATGGCATCTCTTCAGTTGTTTTCCTGCCAAAAATAACTAAATACAAAAAAAAATTAGAAAACATCAGATAACCCCAATTAAATGTCATTCTAAAAAATAATTTAGTTAACTCAATTATTCTACAAAATAATAATAAAATTATCAAAGTCAAGAAAAATGCAGGCCGAGGAAATGTCCTAGATAGATTGAAACTAAAGAGACATAAGAACTTCCATGCTCCTAGAATAGATCCTGAACTAGGGAAAAGCCATAACAGATACTGGATAGGAAGACTGATGAAATCTGAATAGCTGGTAGATTAGATAATAGCATTGTATCAATAGTAAGTTTCCTGATCTTGACAATAAAGATAATGTTCTTTTTTAGGAATACATGCTGAATTATTGAGGGATAAAAAGGTACAAAGTCTCAACTTACAAATGGTTCAGGAAAAAAAGTTTAAACACACATAAGGAAAACAAGCCCATATAAATACAAATATACATACTGAGAGAGAGAGAGAGAAAGAGAGAGAGAGAAAGGATGGTGAAACAGAAACAGAGGAACCTAGCTGATTCCTGAATAAAAGGTTTTCAATGACTGGCCAGAAATAGTTGCCCCCTCACAAACTAATGCCTATTCTCATGATTCACACCAAATTCTCTCATGGATTCTGTACCCTAACAAGAGGTAGAGCCCTTACATAATCCAGACAGACTAATACAAGAACAGCTCCAAAGGATAGAGTCTACACACTGAAAGAGATGCAACGTGTATGGCAGGGCAAGGAAACATGAATGGATGTAGATTCTGAGTATCAGATCAAGAAGAATGAGGCATAAGGTTTGACCCAGCTGAATTAATTGTCAAGAGTCTGTTCACCCAGGATTCAAGAAAAATGTACTACGTCATAAACATGGCAGTGGTGTTAATAGTCTGATAAGTTGGTCAATTGAAGCTGCATCTCGAAAATTATCTATGTTAGAGGTCAGCAAACTATGGCCCATGAGCCAAATCCTGTTCACCATCTGTATTTGTAAATAAAGCTTCATACGAATGAAACTAAATTCATTTATTTCCATATTATCTGAGATTACTTGTGAACTCAAATGACAGAGCTGAGCAGCTGAGACAGAGACTATATGGTCCTCATAGCCTAAGATATTCACTGTCTAGCCTTTTACTGAAAAAGTTTGCTGACCCCTGCTCTGCATCACTGAGGTCAAAATGCTGGAACATTTTGAGTACTAGAGAGGAAGAAGCTCTAATGGCAAATGAGAGATTGGAATGAATCTGTTATAAGTAATTTGCTCACCACCTCTAACCATAATCCATGGGCTACCCAGAGAATGCTTCCTTTACCAAGGCATTGATGAGAACACCACCAAGAGGCTGAAAAACTGTATTGGCCAGAGATAATGATGCTGCATTAAAATTTGTCTTCCTGATTTCAGTGGAAATAATGGGATCCCAGAGGGGTAGAGACAAGGCATTTGCACTAACCACAAGCAATAGGGTGCATGCAATTAAACAATAACCTCTGGGAAAAATGGGGCCAGACTGTTTTGGCCCAGAGGGATTTGTGGGGATGGTAAATTGATCATGCAATCCCTAGATATGAAGCAGATGGGCTGTAAATTAAGGTATATCTGTACGTGTGTTGGCAGAAATATTCTGGATATGGTCATCAGAAATTTAAATCACCGGAGTAGGGATTTATGGTCTTTTATCCAACCAGGGCAATCAAATTCACAAACTCAGAGGTGCTGCCTTGACTGAGGGAGAGGCTTGGACCCTCGGGGAAGGTCCATACAAGACAAGGAGGAGTGTTTCCCAGTCCTTCCCAGACACATATCTGTGGCCATTTTACTAGGTCGACTATGCACTAAGAAAAGGAAAATACTCAGGCCTTCTGAGGCTTATTAGAGCCTGGTTCTGATCTGCTGCTAAGCTCAGTCACTGAAACACCACCACTGCCCAGAAAGGATATTTATGCAGTCTTGGCTCCAGTTCCTCTAACAATTTATCACTGGGTCCAGTGGAGAGAGTGAGATCAGGGTATTTATTCCCCCAACTCCCTGCAATGTAATCACAGGCTGCCTGCCTCTCTTACTTCAAATTCACAGCTCTGGTCTCCATGTACATTTCTCTTTTTCTAAGTTCTAGTAACCATTTTTTCTCCTTGCCCCTTCAGGCATAGCCATGGTAAATGTACCTTGCCATTACTACTTCTAAACTCTGGTTTTCCTAAACTCTAACCACATACCTTTGTAAAAAGTCCCCAAATTAAATTCTCAAGTTATAGTCACAATACTGTGTAACAAAATTTGCAACACTTCAGTAGCATTCAACAATAAGCACTTATTGCTTGAATCTCAGGTATCAGCTAGGCTATCAACTAGTGAACCCTTGGTCAGGGTTGCGTGTATGTCTGACAGCTGTCTGATGGCTGATCTCAGACAGCCTCAGCTCTGTTCTCCGTGCTTCTTGACCTTCAGGAGGTTATCCTGGGCATGCTCCCACGGTGTTGCAAGAGGCATAAGAAAGGAAGCCCCAATGCATAGGTTTCTACTTGTATCCATTCTGCTAATACTGCCTTGGCCAAAGCAAATCACAAGGTTGAGCCCAGTGCCAAAGGAAAAAGGAGGTAAGGAGATATGGCAGGTCACCCTGCCTGTAATGAAAAAACTCTGCAAAATCACGTATCAGAGGGGACAAGTGGAGGAAGAATAAAGAATTCAGACCATCATTGCAAACCAGTACATTCCTCAAATTACTCACTTTGAATGTGCCATCTTTACCTGATAGAGCCCTGTCTAGTTTGTTTAGAGAGATTAAGAAGGTACTTGAGTTTACTCACTAACAAATCAAAGCTGCAAAACACACCATGTAGACTACCTATGGTATCCATAACAATAACCATTGTCTTGTCTTGGTTATTAACACAAACAGAAGTAACTACCACCAAAGGACAAAGGCAAACTGGTAGAGGCAAACCAACTTTCAGAAGTGAAGAAGCTGCACCACTGGTCAGGTCCAATAGATGAGCATGTGAAATAAAACAGAAAATAAGGTGGCATTTGGATGCAGGTAAGAGCAGACACAAATGGAACAGAAATATGAGAATCTTCTGGAAGGAAAAATCTCGTGACATTAAATATGAACAATCTGGGGAAGGCCCAGAATTTACATGTATTGGGTCTCTCTACATGGTAGTTCTAATTGATCTACAGGTACAGACTCATGTAGTACAATAGGGAATAACAAAATTTGCAAACATGGAAACTTTATTAAAGTTTTAGAAAGTCATATAGACTTCTTTCCATCATCACACCTATACTTGCTGGCTCACTTCCTTGATCATTGCTCTCCTGCATCCCTCTTTGACACTCTTATTCTTTCTCATGTTGACCTCTCTTCTTCTCAATGTTCTTTCTTGTCCCTTTTCTTGTCTACTGGTCTTAAAGATGCAAGTAAAACAAAATTAGAGTGGTGTGTCCTAGTATGTATTTATGTGTTTCAGAAGCTGTCCCGGTTGGCTGTCACCCCTTTCAATGGGTTCTCTCTCACTTTCTCATTAGATGGGAGGACTAATGTAAAACTCCTTAAGTTAATCACTAGTGTCACAGTGAGTCAAGGAAACTCAGAAGCCAAGCTGAACATGAGGAAGACATAGCTTATAAAGCAAGTTACTGCCTTAGGCCATATGAAATTCTTATCTGAATGTTCTTTCATAATTTCTTTATGGTGCACTCAGGAAAACCACGTGTGTCTATGTTTGGGTCAAAGTAAAAAAGAGAAAACAAAAACCTTTCCCTACCCTATTTGGTCAGTAGTGGTGTCAAGTGGAAATAAGGCAAGAGAAGGGATGGGTAGGGAAGAATATCACGAAGTGTTACAAAGACACAAGCTATGGCATTTGGAGACAGCTTACACGAAGGTCTCCAAATATCCTTTCATTATCAGAAAGACACACTTCTGCAAAAATAACAGGCTACAATTTTCTGCAAGTTCTCATTAATGTTTGACTTTTAACAGATTGCCAAGCACAAGCCAAAATGAAATGTCATCTTTAACAATATAATATGATTTAAAATCCTGTAGAATGCCTACATGACAGATCAACCTTCACATGAAATCTCCTCTATAACAATATTCTGTGTAATCATGCATATTTTGCATTCCATAGTCAGTGTAACACATAGGTAGAATATTGGCAGTCTGAAAAATAGTAAAAATATTGCCAGGCATTAAACTTTTCTGGATACAAATCACATCTTTCATAAAAAATAAATTCTAGAATGTTCAAGGATGGCATTGGAAGAGGTTCCTCATGTAAGGATGGCAGCTGGACCTCACATCTCACTTGTGTTTTCCCTGGGATCATTTTCTCCTTTCTTAATTCCAATGCTACCACTGCCAAGGGCAGAAAATACTGTTGTTCCTTGATTTTGTATCCTGAGACTTTGCTGAAGTTGCTTATCAGCTTAAGGAGATTTTGGGCTGAGACAATGGGGTTTTCTAGATATACAATCATGTCATCTGCAAACAGAGACAATTTGACTTCCTTTTTTCCTAATTGAATACCCTTTATTTCCTTCTCCTGCCTAATTGCCCTGGCCAGAACTTCCAACACTATGTTGAATAGGAGCGGTGAGAGAGGGCATCCCTGTCTTGTGCCAGTTTTCAAAGGGAATGCTTCCAGTTTTTGCCCATTCAGTATGATATTGGCTGTGGGTTTGTCACAGATAGCTCTTATTATTTTGAGATACGTCCCATCAATACCTAATTTATTGAGAATTTTTAGCATGAAGCGTTGTTGAATTTTGTCAAAGGTCTTTTCTGCATCTACTGAGATAATCATGTGGCTTTTGTCTTTGGTAAAAATCACAATCAATCTTATACACCAAAAACAGACAAACAGAGAGCCAAATCATGAGTGAACTCCCATTCACAATTGCTTCAAAGAGAATAAAATCCCTAGGAATCCAACTTACAAGGGACGTGAAGGAACTCTTCAAGGAGAACTACAAACCACTGCTCAATGAAATAAAAGAGGATACAAACAAATCAAAGAACATTCCATGCTCATGGGTAGGAAGAATCAATATCGTGAAAATGGCCATACTGCCCAAGGTAATTTATAGATTCAATGCCATCCCCATCAAGCTACCAATGACTTTCTTCACAGAATTGGAAAAAACTACTTTAAACTTCATATAGAACCAAAAAAGAGCCCACATCGCCAAGTCAATCCTAAGCCAAAAGAACAAAGCTGGAGGCATCACACTACCTGACTTCAAACTATACTACAGGCTACAGTAACCAAAACAGCATGGTACTGGTACCAAAACAGAGATATAGATCAATGGAACAGAACAGAGCCCTCAGAAATAATGCCACATATCTACAACTATCTGATCTTTGACAAACCTGAGAAAAACAAGCAATGGGGAAAGGATTCCCTATTTAATAAATGGTGCTGGGACAACTGGCTAGCCATATGTAGAAAGCTGAAACTGGATCCCTTCCTTACACCTTATACAAAAATTAATTCAAGATGGATTAAAGACTTAAACGTTAGACCTAAAACCATAAAAACCCTAGAAGAAAACCTAGGCATTACCATTCAGGACATAGGCATGGGCAAGGACTTCATGTCTAAAACACCAAAAGTAATGGCAACAAAAGCCAAAATGGACAAATGGGATCTAACTAAACTAATGAGCTTCTGCACAGCAAAAGAAACTACCATCAGAGTGAACAGGCAACCTACAGAATGGGAGAAAATTTTCGCAACCTACTCACCTGACAAAGGGCTAATATCCAGAATCTACAATTAACTCAAACAAATTTACAAGAAAAAAACAAACAACCCCATCAAAAAGTGGGCAAAGGATATGAACAGACACTTGTCAAAAGAAGACATTTATGCAGCCAAAAAACACATGAAAAAATGCTCACCATCACTGGCCATCAGAGAAATGCAAATCAAAACCACAACGAGATACCATCTCACACCAGTTAGAATGGCAATCATTAAAAAGTCAGGAAACAACAGGTGCTGGAGAGGATGTGGAGAAACAGGAACACTTTTACACTGTTGGTGGGACTGTAAACTAGTTCAACCATTGTGGAAGTCAGTGTGGCGATTCCTCAGGGATCTAGAACTAGAAATACCATTTGACCCAGCCATCCCATTACTGGGTATATACCCAAAGGACTATAAATCATGCTGCTATAAAGACACATGCACACGAATGTTTATTGTGGCACTATTCACAATAGCAAAGACTTGGATCCAACCCAAATGTCCAACAGTCATAGACTGGATTAAGAAAATGTGGCGCATATACACCATGGAATACTATGCAGCCATAAAAAATGAAGAGTTCATGTCCTTTGTAGGGACATGGATGAAATTGGAAATCACCATTCTCAGCAAACTATCGCAAGGACAAAAAACCAAACACCGCATGTTGTCACTCATAGGTGGGAATTGAACAATGAGAACGCATGGACACAGGAAGGGGAACATCACACTCTGGGGACTGTGTGGGGTGTGGGAAGGGGGGAGGGATAGCATTAGGAGATATCCCTAATGCTAAATGACGAGTTAATGGGTGCAGCACACCAGCATGGCACATGTATACATATGTAACTAACCTGCAAAATGTGCACATGTACCCTAAAACTTAAAGTATAATAATAATAAAATAAAAATAAAAATAAAAAAGAAAATACTGTTGTTCCACATTTAATGCTCTGGTCCAAACCCTGCAGTCCAAACCACAGCAAAAATCACACTGAAACAGTTAAGTAAATATGTTGTGAGAGTTGAGGATCACAAAAAGAAAATCTGCTCAGAAGGTAACATTAAACTAGATACATGTGTAATGGCTACAATATTTTAAAACTAATATAACGGTGTATTTTTAATTCCCTACAGCTCTCTCATGCAGTGAATCAAGGGTTTTTACTGCTTTCGTGGAAGAACCCATAATACCTTGGAAAAAAATTATTCAGATTTGAGTGTTAAATCATATTTGTTCAATTCATAGTGAGAAAATAGCCTTGAAAGCCTGGTTTCTTTTAGCAAGAGCACCCCTACATACCCCTCCAGGAACACACACACACGCAAACACACACATGCCCCCTAATTTCCAAAATCTTCTCTTCAAATATTGAGAAACTGGGTGTCAGCTGGAGTACTTACTGGGAAGTGCCCACATTCAGTGGACTCGCCTCGGGCTCCTCCCTTCCAGTAGACCTCTGTGTGGGTCTGCAGCGCAGCACAGATGGCTCTGTCCGCATCACTACCTGTTTACAAGGCCATTGCTGTGATTATGGAGACACCTGGAGTTAAAACAGAGTTGCCTCACTGATTACAAGGAGCCGACACAGTGTTATTTTGCATATTTGCACAATATTTTGCTGTGTCTTATTTATTGAAATTTGTAAAGATGTCACAGATTGTGACTTGAATGTTTCAGCATATGTCATCTTACGGTTTCAGCAGATGATGATGCTGAGTCACAATAGATGACTTATTTCCTGGGCTTGTCCTTAAATTGTCTTCTATGCCCAAATCGCCTATAGACAACTTTTAAAAATTAAATTCAAATAAAATTAAGTTTAAACCTTTGAGAAAAGGTGAAGCCCAAACTTGCATGGTTTAAACTAAATACTTCGAGTAGAACTAAAATATTTTCCGGAATTATCTGAACAATTCCGGAGCCACTTTTTCTCTGCCAATATAGCTTCAGAGGAATTAACTAGTAACAGAAAATTCTGAGAGAATTAACTCATTTTTATATTTTTAAAAGGAAAAATTCCTGTGGATGTTTCCACAGACTAAAGAAAGTACGATTTTCCATTTTCTATTGGTTACTATACTTACAGATGGCTACTGAGAAAATATGTCTTCCACATAAGCAAAACAAAGTTTATGTCTATGCATATGACTAAGTTTTGTGTATATTTTCTATATATAAAAGTGCATTAAAAACTGGATATCTGTAAGTTCATTTTATGTTTTAATTTTTGAGACAAGGTAATTTCAAAGAATCATTCTATTAAATGTAAGTAACTAAAATATTATTAATTAAGATTTCTATATTCCCTGAAGTGGCTTTTAATTCTTATTTTAGTATTATGGTTTTTATTACCAATAAAAATTAAATGTGCACATTAAATATCTAACATAGTTATGATCTGAATACACTACAAAATGTTTATTGTTAAGTCAACTAAAAATCAAAATACTTTGAATAGTTAAATACATACCTAAAGATAGTATTTATTTCTCATTCATATATGGAATCAATAGCAATTAAGTTAAAATGTCATTGAGAGAAAAGACCACATGTCATACACCTTTTTTAGTTAAGTCTCAATAAACCCCAGAGTAGTAAAAAGATGTGAGAACAGAGAGAAAAATGGGATTTGTGAGCAACTTGTTCATAGGCAAAGCCATGAAAGTGATTGAGATTACCCAAAGATAGCATAGACAGCATAGACAGTGACAAGAGAGGTAGAAGGAGAACAGAATCCTGGGACACCAACATTTGAAAGGCAGGAAGAGGAGGAGAGCAGGGAGTCCATAAAGCAGACTGATAAAATTTTGCAAAGCTCTAAAAAAACTCCAAGAGAGAAGGGTGCCATTAGGAAGTAAACATGGCTGAAGAAAAAAAATTGAGATAAGAACACATGATGAGTAAGAAGGATTTTAAAAGTGTTTGGAAAAAAAAAGAGTGGGCAAGGTGTGTGCCTGCATGCCATACACATGTGAGTGTTGGCCTTTGCTGTGCTGTGCTTATAGTTGCTGAGCAATTAGTACAGTGAGTGGTGATTGGCTTAGGATGAGAACTTTTCCGTGTGTGCCAGATAATGCCAACATGACCAGGAGGTAGTCTGTTGTTGAGTGAGCTATTTATATGAACACTCAAGCCAAAACTGAGCTTTGTCTATGGAGGCAGACTGATGTAGAGAGGAATGATAGGTAATGACTGAGGGCACTGTGCTGAAGTCAGACTCACTGGATTCATATTCTGATTCACTTACTTACATCCTTGAGCAAGAGAATGCCATCAGCAGAGCATGGATAATAAAAGCACCGAATTAGTAAGATGGCTATGAGGATTGACCGAGGCAATACACATGAAGCCATTAGAGTAGTGCCTGGCAGATAGTAGGTGCTTAATTAATGTTAGCTACCATTTGGAATGAATTGTGACACAGTGCTCTTGACACTGTGTGTCAGATAAATTAATTCATATGGCTTAAACTCTAGTCTTTTCACATGTCAGTAGATGTCTGTCCTTCACCAACCAGTGCGCACCAAGGATGTCACATTCCTATTTAATATACACATAATGCCCAATTTCTGGAGCTAATCTGTCCCGTTATCTCACAGTGCTTTTGTGCATGTGCAGGAGTGAGTTCTCGAGCTTTCTGGTCAAGTCTTATGATGCCAACACCGTCAGTGAGCCTCCTCTGGGGAATACTCTGCTAGGCTCTGAAGGCCTCCATAGGGATGGGCTGTTGTCACCACCTTTGAAAAGGGGCAGGGCTACCCACCCCCATTAACACTCAGGAGATGGGAACCTCCTTTACTTCCCCACAGCACAGCTCATATCAACCTCTCACAAGGCTCCACAGAGCATGCACAGATAACAAAAAGCCCAATACAGATTAGCATATAACTAATTTACTTCCTGATACAGCTGCCCCTGGACCCTTGAAGCCACCTTGTGTTCAGAATGTGTCTCAGTATTTCTCACCATCCCCACATGGCAGGGACACCTTGTATATCTTAAGCTGCGAAATCCAGGCCTGACTTTCACAGCCTCAGAACAAAGAAGGATTGTACCTGTCCTCCAGTCCATGGTTCACCTTCTCAGTATCTCTGTAATCCCTTGCAAAGATGGCTGCCCTTCTCTAATAATCTTCCCCTGAAATGTAGGAACTTAGTTTTTTATTCAAAGCACATGTACACTCAGGGCAGGGCTCCAAAAGATGGTATTTCACAGGCAAAGTTGCCTACAGCATACAGGTGGCATTTCTTTCTAGCATTCCAGGGAGCACGCATGTGGATCTGGTCAGGCAGAGGTCTCAATCCCACAAGCAAGAGGGGACACCTGATCTTTCTGGGGATGCTCTTTGCTTATCTTCCTCTGCACTTTGGTTTGAGACCAAATGTGTACAGTGACATCTTCTGCCAACCCTTGATTAGGTGTCATGGGCACAGCTAGCCCATCTCTCTGCCTTTCTCCAACCACCTAGTTATCAGGCTGACTTCTTCAGTCCTCTTCCAGGACCTCATCTGCCTCACTCTGCTCAAGGGGTCACTGTGACTTATCTCAGTAGTGTCCATTGAGTGTCCTCAACACTCTAAGGAAATGGCCATCTCCCTACGGCTAAGACTAAATGGTGGATATTTTCTTTTTATAAGTATGTAAGAAGAGCCTCAGGAACTTTCACCTTTAGGTGTTGGGCAATGCCCCTCCAGACTGGGATGGATGTTGAGGATCCACCTTGAACAATTTGAGCTCTATTCACTGGCTAAACTTCTGCTAAGAGGACTGCAGAGTGTCTTACTCTTGCTATCATGCATGGTCTCCTCCCTCCCTCTCTTTAGCTCCAGGACACCAGGAAGTTGGCTTTGATATTCCTGCAGATCAGCATGCCCTGGAACACCCCACTAAGGAGAACCCCAGCCAGCGGCCACTTGGAAGTGCTTGGAATAAAGCCTATTTGTAGTTGCTGGAGTAAGAACCACTAATCAAAATTAATTTTCATAAATGTGATACTAGAAGGAAGGAAATAAACAGAACAGTAACTTCAAGAACACATCAATTTTAGGAGAGAGGATATTTCACTCATTTTTTATTTCATTCAAAAAAATGCTAAGAATGTACTATGTTCCAGGCACTGAACCAGGTACTGGGGGGCTGGGGGGGAAGTTGAGGTTGTAGCCATGAGCAACAGCAGGTGCCTCAGTCCTCACATGGTTAGAGTCGGTGTAGAGTGGGGGAGAGGTAGACATTAATTAAGTAATCACACAAACAAACATAAAATCACAATTGTTAGAAATGCTGTGATGAAAGGTTAAAAGGTGCTATAAGAACATATAATAATCACTCCTGAACCTACTCAGAGTATTCACATAAACGCTCCCTAAGGAAGGGATGCCTAAACTGAAACATAAAGGTTGGGGAGGAGGAGAGGAGGAAAGAAGGAAAGAGAGACCACAAAAGCCACATATTTCTTTAAGCAAATCATCTTTAAGTCTGGATGTGCAGAGGCATTTTATTACCACATGTAATATGTGTTATGGATATTATTATTATAATATGTGTACATAAAAATATATTTGCACATAGTATATAAGCAGAATTATCTTATTTTCAAAATCACCAAAAATGATCTTTTTGAATACCTTAAACAAATTATCCAGGACCAACAAGTCTTGCTAGGATAAGGGCACTTAAAGTCAATGAGGGTTGAGGAGAACTTAGAACCTGGCTTCTGAATTCCCAAGCACTAGCATTGGCTTTCCATAAATTAAACGGCCTTGAACACGTCACTCAGTCCTTCAGAGTCTCATTGCTCACTTGTGAAATTTCAGTGTTATAATAAATTATATTGAACTTCCTTTCAAATTCCAAAATTCTATATTTCTGTAGTTATTACCTGCAGTATCTAGAGACCTAAAATTAAGATTAAATAGTTACCCAAAGACTTCCACAGTATGAATACCTATGTAAAACAGCTAGGAAGAAAATTAGCTCAATCCTACTTGGAGTTCAGAATGGCTTATACCTTAAATTAGGCACTTTAAAAGACTAGAATAGGAATAAGTTTTTTCACTAAGCTCTTTTTTTAAATATATCAATTTTGGGAAATGGAATCCATTTTGAAAGTCTGGCAGAAATATATGCTAATGGAGTTCAGGATGTAAAGGAACTGGAAACATTTTGCAGTGTTACAACTCATTAAAGTACTTACTAGACCATAGAGTACAGCACCTGAGAAGAAAATAGGGCTCTGAACACTTTTCTTAATTAAAATTCTCTATTTAATTCAATTGAAATATATAGTAAAAAAGAAATAAGATGAAAATTCAAAGCAGAATAGTCATTTAGAAATACTACCCTAAGTTCTGGCTATTTGTTTTTCAACTTGCAGGGTATTTCAAGTTGCAGAATCATGATGTAGTTAAAAATATAATGATGAATTGGCACTGGTAGCTTTATAGGAATTCAAGATTGGTTTTTGGTTTTCATGCATCAAGCTTTTCGTTATTTAAACTTTGTTACTGTCATCATTTATCTAGCTGTTGAATTTAACCTTTGAACACCACAGACTGCAAGACTATACAGCGTGCTTGCAAATAAGTGAAAACCGTTACTGGGCCAAGTGATCCACAGGGCATGTCATTCTACGGTGAAGTTTGCATGAAATGAGCCCTCTTTTCTTATGCATGTGTTGTTAAGCTGAGCATAAACTGCCCAATTTATAAACCACTATATATGAATTTACTTATATGATTCCCAGTGCAAAAATAAAACACTTAAAGGCTAGTCGACACACAGATAAGGTAGAGAAGCATTTGAATAATTATAGAATACGTGGGCTGGATGAGACCTCAAGGTCTTCTAGATGAGTGTTTCCCAAATGTGCCTTAAAATAAAAATCATCTGAAAGCATGTTTAAAATGTCTAAAAATTATAAACCGACAAAAAATAATTGAGTTCAAACTCTAGAATCTGAATTAGAATTCTCAGTGCAAAAAGCTTTGACTAAATGGTTACAAGTGCTCTCAGGTAATATCTGAGAAAACCTGATCCAGTCCAACTTTCTACCTGAAATTTCAGTCCCATCTTATGTGGTTCCTAATATTTATGTTCATTAAAATCGCCTGGTGCATTGTTTCTGTTTTTATATTGAATCCAGTGCTTCTTCCCCAGACATACTGAATTAGAAGAACCTCTAGGGGCTGTGATGGTTAATTTTATGTCAACTTAACTAGGCTAAAGGATACCCAGTTAGCTGGTAAAACAGTATTTCTAGGTGTGTCTGCAAGGGTGTTTCTTGAAGAGATTACATTTGCATTGGTGGACTGAGTAAAGATCACCCTCACCAATGAAGTGGGCATCATCCAACCCATGGAGGGTCCAAATAGAAGAAAATGGCAGAGGAAGGATAGATTTGCTGTCTTTTCTTCAGTGAAGACATCATCCATCTACTCCTGCCCTATGACATCAAAGCCCCTGGTTTTTGGGCCTTCAGACTCAGACCAGGACCTACATCACTGGCTCCCCTGGCTCTCAGGTTTTGGGGCTCGGACTGGAACTATACCACAGGCTTTGCTGGGCCTCCAGCTTGCAGACAAAAGATTGTGGGATTTCTCACCTTCCATCATTGAGTGAGCTAATCCCTCATAATACATCTCTTTTGTGTATATCTCTATGCATCCTACTGGTTTTGTTTCTCTGAAGACCCTGACTAATACAGGGGTTTGTAATCTGTTTTTGTTTTATTTTGTTTCATTCTGTTGCGGGGCTGGGGGTGGTGTTTGCCTGTTTATTAGTGTGCCCCAGATAATACTGAATCCCAGGCTGGCTTGGAAGCAGGCCTCAGCCTCACTTTCCCTAACACAATTTAGACCATCTCTGCTTGGACACCTCCAAGCCAAGAGCTCAGTCACTCCCCACAACATAATTACAAACATTTTGTTTTCTCTACCTAGAAAAACTCAAATTTCTCCACTCTCCTTTTGCATACAAACAAACCTAATCTATGAAAACAAGTACATAATTTTTTTTCCTACAATCAATGTATTGACAGTGAGTTGGAATAAAGTTTTTGTGTTGTGACAACATTCTCTTCAGGGCAAGATGGGAGGAATGGAAAGGGGAAAAGGAAAATCTAGTCAAAACCTGTTATTTGGCAATGTGCATGAAAAACAATTAGTTGACTGGCGAAATTTGTAATGCTAACTAATAAATCCATCAGAAACAGCTATTTACAAAAAAAATACAGCATTACACATTTTGAATACTATAAAACAGCTATTTATGAATCTCTTTGAAGAAAAACATTTCATTAAATGAACATATTTCTTATTCTAAATTGATGTTTTGAACCTCCCTAATATTCTGAGAGATCACTAGAAACTTACCAGACTGAATTTTTACTTTTATTTCAGCAAATATATATTGAAGACTTTCTATGTTCAGGCAGCGCTCTTGACACTGGGGATGCAGCAGTAAACAAGATTGTCCAAAGACTCTACCCTGCTGCAACCTCCATTTGGGATGGGATTGGAAGGAAATAACCTATAACAAAATAAACACATATAATAAAATACCTGGCAAAAAGTAAGCAATGAGGAAAATAAATCAGGATAAGCAGATAGAGAATGACTGAAAGACTTTTACGGAACACAGCATCCAGCACATCACTAGTAACTGGCATTGATTAGTATGATTTATGGATGTGCATCATTTTCTTTCACATATGATGTTAATGATTCTGGCAATTCTGCTTTCCACATTTATGGATGTAGCTTTTAAAGAAACTGCAACCTGCTCCAAACAGAGAGTTTCACTGGTCAAACCCAGCTTTCTGACTGCACATACCAAGGCAGGGCCTATCACTGTTGCTGATTTTCCTAGCCTCACAGGCTGCTCAATACCTTGAATCAAAATGAGCCACCCCTGTCACATGCCATGTGCCATGTCAGCTCACTGACAACACCCCTCATTCATCACTAATGGCAGCCCCTGGGTGTCATGTCAACATTTCCGGATGGGCTTCTCGGTGAATGCCTCTGTGGAGGTTTTTTTCACCCATCTTATCACCAAGCAGCTGCTCCAGAGTCCTTAGCATCCATCCTCAGCCAGTGTGCAACCAGGCAAAGAGGCACACATGGCACTGTTTGCACACTGGCTGCTTTCCAGGGCAGCTGGTAAAGGCTCGTGTGGTGCTGTGTTGCTATGTATTTATACAGTGATAATCACCTTTGAGGCATGGCTACAGGCTGATCAAATGGTATGTCCAAAGTAAACCTGGATACATTCACTACGTCTCTATCTCTTTTTGAAGAGAGAAGCGGGAAAAAGTGAGGCACAAAGAGATGATAGAAATACTAGCTTACAAAAACAGAATTAGCAAGCTTAAAATGTCTCGTATCGCCTATTGTGGTGCTGACAAACATGGTGATACTAAGAGGCCTGGCCAAATATGCCACATACTTTAACTGAGTTACATATACACATCACATCTTTTATGTTTATAGATTGTTTAGATTGAAAGCCCTTTTATAGACATTGTATCATAGTATGTTCACTTGGTTTTCATTGAAAATATTTTTGACTGCATCATAAAACTAAAAATTTAATAAAATAACATTTTAAAATCTGTTGTTTAGAAAATTTGACTCTATTACCCAGAGACAGACTATGTCTACAGTTAACTCAAAATTATCTGTGTCCACAGACAGAAACAATGGAATACATTGTAGATAATCTAAAATCCAGTTATACCACACTGTACCACGGAATTCGATTAACTGCATAAGGGATGTATCAAATGTTTTGTTTCACCCATTTCACAACAAATTCTTTCTTCTCCACTTGTTACTGCTGCCCTGACCTCATCTTGAAACTCCCCTGAATTTTCTGTCTACTTCTTGCATGACTCCTTTTCTTGCTCCCTTTCTCTAAAGACAAATATGTCCTAAGGTTCAAGATACGTGTTTGGCCCTTCTCTGTATCTACTCTCTTCCCCAAGATCTCATCTGCCTTCACATCTTCAACTTTCTTCTCTTTGTGGATGATTAATAAACCTTTATCTTCTACCTGTAAATAGATTCCATGTGGAATGCTCCATAAAAGGTATAAAAACAACTGACCATTTGGAAAAAAAAAAAGTAAATGCAGATTCTATCTTCACACTATGTACAAAATTGAATTGTGGGTGGATTACAGAAAAAAATGTCTTAAAAAGTTTTTCTACAAAAGCACAACACAATCATAAAGTGTGGAGATAGACAGAGGATAGACAAACTGAACTGCTTTGATAATATCTTCTGAGATATGCCAAAGGGATAGGTTTATTCAGGAAAATCAGAGACACAAATCAGCACATCACACATGCATGTTCAGGGACTGATGGAAATATAATGTCAATGAAACACATTAGTTGCAACTTTATAATGCATTGAACTATGTGGCACTAAAGAGTGACAACACATTGAACATATCATGCAATGTCATGAAACATATCCATTATAATACAATATCAATAATCCATTTATTATGCATATTTACTTGTGTTTCCAGACTTTCTGATAACCTTGTTTAAGGATAAAGTATATGATTATTTTACTTAAAACCATAGGAAGAGGGAAACATTTCTACATACATCATAAAACTCAAAAGCCATAAAGTAAATATTTTAAATGCATTTTATAAGGCCCCAAAGAATGCAAACTGATAACAGATTAACTTTAGTGAGTGGAAAATTTATATTTATTCTAAAAATGTCTTAGTTATTTTATTTTTTAGTAATGAGAATATTATCACAGTTTATTTGTATAAATTTTAAAACCATAGACATAAAAAGTACTATACAGTACTCAACTAAGTCACTACTAATCAATATACTTATTGGAATAAATTTATCTGTCAAAACACTTTTTAATATTGCTGATAAAAACACAAAATATGACTTTTCTATAACGTTTTCAACTAAGGAAGAGTAAACATATAGAGAAGAATAAATTTATCTCTCCAAGTTATTCAGAAAGACAACCAATTCCAGAAATCTATTAGAAATGATAGAAAAAAAATACAGCTATCTTGATTGGAAATGTCAGAAACAAGAAAAGGAAGTTCTGAAAAACAACAGGACAATAAATTATGGATTAAAACAGCTGCTTCCAGCCAGGCGTAGTGGTTCACGCCTGTAATCCCAGCACTTTGGGAGGCCAAGGTGGGCGGATCACTTGAAGTCAGGAGTTCGAGACCAGCCTGGCCAACATGGTGAAACCCTGTCTCTACTAAAAGCACAAAAATTAGATGGGCGTGGTGGCGGGCACGTGTAGTCCCAGCTACTTGGGAAGCTGAGGCAGGAGGAATCGCTTGAACTTAGGAGGCAGAGGTTGCAGTGAGCCGAGATCAAGCCACTGCACTCCAGCCTGGGTGACAGAGGAAAACTCCATCTCAAAAAAACAAAACAAAACAAAAGAAACAAACAACAAAAAAAGTCTGTTTCCAAAGGGTTTTTTTTTTCTTCCTTGCACCACTAGCACTTCAGTATATAAGTATTCTATTCTATAGGGGGAAAAAAACTACTTCATCATCCAAAAAGTTTGAAAGAAACCTTGGCTAAGCATGAAAGTATTTCTTAACTTCCAGACTTCTTAAAACCCTTAATATATTCATGAACATGGTGAGTCTCAAACCAAGGGAAATAGTATCAAAAGAATGATACATTGATTTGATTACAAATCCTCTTTTCCATGGTAGTTATTAATGGCCCATGTTTTGCAAAATCCTTTCAGTATGTCAAGGAAGGTGCTTAAGTTAAAATAATGAGTCCCAAAAATAGAAATTACAAATTGCCCCCCTGATTCCTTAGCTCGCTAAATAAACCCAGACCATATATAGGCTGCACCATGTGTTTCCTTGGACAAAAATGAGAGCCAAAAGTTTTAGAAATTCTTAGGAAATAATAGACTATCTATTTATCTTAATATTTATTCTAAATATTCAAATTTGCATCCTATTTACCAAGGGTGTATCTGAGCTTCAGGGAGTATTTTCTCTACCACTATTACTCATCTTTTATGATCTGTAATTAAAACATATATACTGTTTTAAATGACTAATTTTTTTTTGAGACAGAGCTTCATTCTGTCACCCAGGCTGGAGTGCAGTGGCGTGATCTTGGCTCAATGTAACCTCCACTTCCTGGGTTCAAGCAATTCTTCTGCCCCAGCCTCCCAAGTAACTGGGATTACAGGCATGCACCACCATGCGCATCTAATTTTTGTACTTTTAGTAGAGATGGGGTTTCACCATGTTGGCCAGGCTGGTCTGGAACTCCTGACCTCAGGTGATCTGCCCCCCTCGTCCTCCCAAAGTGCTGGGATTACAGGTGTGAGGCACCGCACCCATCCTCCCATCAATAGCTTCTGAGTTCAGAACTTTGTATCTCTGGATGTATTTACACTAAAACACTGCACACCAAAAATTGTGTACCAAAATTCCTATAACTCAAATTATTTATACTGATTAATAGTGTCTATATTCACAAATAAGTCAAATTACATACAATAAGTACATTATAGATTTATACTCAGAGAAGAACTAGCTCTAGAAAAGTTTACACAAATGAAATAAAAGTATATGTAATATGTAGGGAATTTTTACTGTATATTAATTCAAGCACAAGTATATGTGCTAATATACATTTACATGTGAATTTTTATATATATTAGGTATCTCCTTTTCCTTTCCCTCTTCATTAAAAAATCAGTGAAAATCCTTGGTGGAATACGGCCAAGAAATATCTCTGTTCTAGAATTGCAATGTTCTAAACACAAAGAAAAGATAAATGTTTGAGGTGATGAATATCCCAATTACCCTAATCTGATCATTATGCATTGTCTGTATGTATCAAAATATCACATGCACCCAAAATATGTACAACTATGATATATAAATTTAAAAATACAAAAAAAGGAAAGACCTCTGTTCTGACCCAGGTTCTTTCCCCTTTACAGTAGACTGCAAACACTATAGGTCAGGAATCAGATTGCACAACTGAGCAGAGACGTGGATATATTTATACTTTTGGAATGACATTAAGCATACTCCCTAGTTGCAGTGGCTTGGAAAGTTTACAATTTAGTCACTCTATAATTAGATGGACTGCAATCAGATTTCAGTATTTTCTAAACAATGTCTAAGAAGAAGAGGCTAGCAAACTATAGCCCTTGGGTCAAATCCAGCCCGTACCTGTTTTGTGAGTATAGTTTTATTGAAACATAGCTATGCCTATTCATTTTAAATATTGTTGATGATTATTTTCATGCTACAAAAGGACTTGCAATAAAATTTCCTTTATGGCCAAGAAAGCCTAAAATATTTACTAGCTTGCCCTTTACAAAAAAAGTTTGAGGAGAAACTAAGATGGTAGACTAGATGCAGCTGCAAACCACCTCACCACCAAAATATTGAGTAAACCATCACACTTAAACAGATCTTTTGAGAGAAAACACTGAAAGTCAATAGACAGACAACGCAGACACTGCAATTTAAGAGGGAGGAAACTGGGAAGGTTGCATGGAGATGCTGAGCACCAGGACCAGCTCCTGGTCCTAAACAGATCCTAAGGAAGGAGTGAGGAAGGAACTCCATGGCACCACACTCCCACCATGGACCTCTGGGATGCTAGCTACAAGAGATCCCATGATCCCCACAGACATTTGAATTGGAAGCGGGAACTGCTCAGAGATCAGGCAGAGTCAAAGCTCAAACCTGTGCAGAACTGAGAAGGTTTCATAGTGCGCAGAGCCCCTGCAATAAAATGCAACCATAGGAGCCCATCCCCCAATGCTCTCTATCTTGGTCTGGTGTCTGCTGCCCCTGCTACTGCCAGGCTGGGAGATAACAAGGCTGCCTGTCCCACAGGACCAGGGCACATCTGATCCATGCGCGCCCTTGTCCACTGGCCCCTCAACCAAGATTGCCTACCTGGTCACTCCTGCAGGAGTGCCCACAGCAAAATCTCCACTGTCCTGGCTGAGTGTTTGACTAGCAAATCTGGGAGAAATTTGGCCCCCCAGCACAGCTGGCACTCAACCCTGAGGGGCCAGAGGACAAAACCACATGCCCAGTCCCAACACCTCAGGATTCGAACACACCTCACAGGGGTCTCAAGCTGAGATGTGTGGTCTGAACTTGAGCAGAGGAGGAGTCCCCACTCTCAGAACACTGAGAAGAATGTGGGTCAGGTTCATGTGCTGACACAGGAGCTGGGCATCCTTCCCTTAACAAGCCTGGTCCAGGAAAGGTATAGCTGGTTAGCCAGATGCAGCTTCTGCCCCAGGGATCCCCAAGGCCTGGAACACCTGGAGCAGTCCAACAATATGGACAGAGAACGCTTTGGACAAGTTTACCTGGTCAGGCCTGCTCCAGGGACAGATAATGGAAGAAGACCTGGTCAGGGGAGTGTGAGCCATGTAGGGACCACAGTCATCTGCTGGGCTAAAAACTTTAAGCCATGGGCACCACACAGCTGCACACCTCAGCACAAACACTCTGCCTGGGGATCCTCCCTGCTGACCCACTGCATCACCAGACCAACAACAGACATACCCCACAACCCACTCTGACTCTGTGAAGCTCAGAGGCCCAGCAGATCCCCAGAGTACTTCAGGTCTCCTGGTGACCTAACCTTAGACTCAGATCACCCCTAAGGGAAAAGGGGGTGCAATCCACTTAAGAAATGTGGATGCAGAGCCAGTAATTGAAAGGGGATACCCCAAGACCCAGGAACAGACTTGGTGAAGAAGTCACTGACCCCACCCTCATCTCCTCTGTGCACAGCACTGTTGCAAGCACACTGAAACAGAAAAGAGGTGCCTGCCTAAGTAAAAGCCTATCTGCTGGCCCATCTACTGGATCACAGTCTGAATTCTACCACCAAACAAAAGTAAATTCCTTCAACCTGCAATTCCTGTGAAATGCAATGCAGGAAACTATCCAAAGATAAGAGACCTGAACAGAGCCTTGGCCCTCTGAAAACACCCAGAAAATTTGCAAATCAGCTATACATAGCATACACCACAGCCAAACCCTGAAGGAGGAAAAAAAAAAAGAATATAAAAACAAAAATCCCTCTCCAAATGACAGCAATTTCAAAAATAAAAAGGAATATCAACCCCTTCAGATAAGAAAGAATCAGCACAAGAACTCCAGCAATTCAAAAAGTCAGACTGTTTCTTTACCTCCAAAGGATTACACTAGCTCTCCAGCAATGGGTCCTAAACAGATTGAAATGTCTGCAATGACAGACATGGAATTCAGAATCTAAATGGCAAGAAAGCTCAATGGGATTCAAGAGAAAGTTGAAATACAATCCAAGGAAGCCAGGAAAACAATCCAACAGCTGAAATACAACATAAGAACCAAACTGAACTTCTGGAATTGAAAATTTCATTACAGGAATTTCAAAATACAATTGGAAGCCTTAAAAACAAGCTAGGCCAAGCTGAAAAAAGGATTTCAGAGCTCAAACACCAGACCTCCAAATCAATCCAGTTAGAAAAAGGTAAAGAAAAAAGATCTTAAAAATGAACAAATCTGTGAGAAATATGGAATTATGTAGAGGGACCAAACCTACATCTCATTAGTATTCTGAGAGAGAAAGAGAGAGAGAGAGTAACCAACTTGGAAAACATATCTGAGGATTTAATCCACAAACATTTCCCCAATATTACTAGAGGTTTACATGCAAATTCAAGAAATTCAGAGAACTTCTACAAGATACTATACAAGATGACCTTCCCCAAGACAAATAGTCATCAGACTTTCCAACATCAATGTAAAAGAAAAGTTCCTAAAGGCAGCTAGAGAAAAGGGCCAGATCACTTTTAAAAAATAATAATAAAGAAAGAAAAACTTCCTCAGTCAAACAGTGGATTTCTTGGCAGAGACTCTACAAGCCAGAAAGCACTGAGGGCTTATTTTTAGCATTCTTACAAAAAAAGAAATTCCAACTAAGAATTTAATGTCCCAACAAACTAAGCTTCATAAGTGAAAGAGAAATAAAACATTTTTCAGACAAGCAATCATTAAGGGAATTCATTACCACCAGACCAGCCTTACAAGAAATCCTTCAGGGAATTCCAAACAATGGAAATAAAAGAACAATACCCGCTACCATAAAAACACACAAAAGAACATAGCTGACCGGGCGTACTGGCTCACGCCTGTAATTCCAACATTTTTGGAGGACAACACAGGTGGATCACCTGAGGTCAGGAGTTCAAGAGCAGCCTGGCTAATATGGTGAAACACAGTCTCTACTAAAAATACAAAAAACTAGCCAAACGTGGTGGCGGGCACCTGTAATACCAGCTACTCCGGAGGCTGAGGCAGAATTGCTTGAACCTGGGAGGTGGAGGTTGCAGTGAGCCAAGATCGCACCACTGCACTCCAGCCTAGGCGACAGAGTAAGACTCCATCTCCAAAAAGAAAAAAAAAAAAGAACATAGCCCACAGACCCTATAAAGAAACTATACAATCAAGACTACAAAGCAACCAGCTAGCAATAGCATGGAAGGATCAAAACCGCACAAATTAATATTAATCTTGAAAGTGAAAGACCTAAACATCCCACTTAAAAGGCAGAGCGGCAAGTTCAATTAAGAAAATAAGACCCAACCTTCTGCTATCTTCAACAGACCCATCTCAAATGTAATAAACCCATAAGCTCAAAGTAAAGGGATGGAAAAATATCTATCACACAAAAAGAAAAGAAGAAAAGGCGAGTGTCATTATTCTTACATCATATAAATCAGACTTTAAACCAGCAACAACAAAAAAGGTAAAATAAGGTCACTGCATAATGATAGAGGGTTCAGTCCAACAATAAGACTTAACTATCCTAAATATACATGTATTCAGCACTGGAGCAACAAGATTTATAAAACAAGTACTTGTAGACCTATGGAAAGACTTAGAAAACCACACAACAGTAGTGGGAGGCTTAAACACCCCACTGACAGCATTAGACAGATCATCCAGGCAGAAAACTAACAAAGAAATTCTGAACTTAAATTTGACACTTGACCAATTGGACCTAATAGACATCTACAGGACACTCCACCCAACAACTACAGAATGTAAGCTCTTCTCATCTGCACATGAAATATACTCTAAGATCAACCACATGCTCAGCCATAAAGCAAGTCTCAATAAATATAAAAAATAGAAATCATATCAAGCATATTCCCAGACCTTGTGGAATAAAAATAGAAATTAATACCAAGCAGTTCTCACAAAATCATGCAATTACATGAGAACCAAACAACTTGCTCCTGAATGACTGTTGAGTAAACAAAATTAAGGCAGAAATCAAATACTCTTTAAAATAAATGAAAGAAGAGACAGAATATACCAAAATCTCTGGGATGCGGCAAAAACAGTTTTAAGAGGAAAGTTTAGAGTGCTAAACACATAAAGAAGTTAGAAAGATCTCAAATTAACAATCTAACATCTCAACTAGAGGAACTAGAAAAACAAGAACTAACCCAAAAGCTAGCAGAAGAAAAGAAATAACTAAAATCAAAGCAGACCTAAATGCAATTGAGATCAAAACTTCATGTAAATAATCAATTAAATGAAAAGTTGTATCCTTTGAAAGGGTGAACAGGATAGCTAGATTAACAAAGAAAAAGAGAGAGAATATCCAAATAAGCATAATTAGAAATGACAAAGGTGGCATTACAACTGATCCCACAGAAATGCAAAAAATCCTCAGAGACTATTAATGACACCCCTTTGCACACAAACTAGATAATCCAGAGAAAATGGCTAAATTCCTGGAAACACACAACCTCCCAAGACTGAATTAGGAAGAAATTGAAACCCTGAATGGACCAGTAAAAAGTTTCAAAATTAAGTCACTAACAAAACAACCTACCAACCAAATAAAGCCCTGGAACAGATAAATTAAACAGCCAAAATCTACCAGACTTGCAAAGAAGAGATGGTACCAATCTCACTAACACTATTCCAAAAAATATCTAGAAGTGATGCCCCACTAACTCGTCCCATGAAGCCAGCATCATATTGATAACAAAATCTGGCAAAGACACACACACACACACACACACACACACACACACAAAACTACCAGCCAATATAACTAATGAACATAGACACAAAAATCCACAGCAAAATACTAGCAAACCAAATCCAACAGCACATCAATCAGTTAATTCCCCACAATAAATTAGGCTTCATTCTGGGGATGCAAGGTTTGTTCAACAAATGCAAATCAGTAAATGTGATTCACCATATAAACAGAATTAAAAATAAAATATGTAGGAATATATATCTTATTGTCAGTGTCACCACTATTAGATTTGGTTTGGAATTGAGTCTGCATATATGTGAATATTGGAGTCTCTAGTTTTCTGAGTATTCACAATTTATATTAATGAGATTATATTTTAAGGTTCTGACTAAAGAATTTAGCAAAGCTGTGGTTTTTTTTCAATACTACCTCATGCTTCAAAAACGTGCTCTTCTGAGAGCAATGAAAACCTCCAATCTCATAGAGAACCACTGGTTCACTTCCTAGAGAAATAAATCTAATGAAAAATAAGTAAGACTTCTATACAGAAAACGATAAAACATTACTAAGATAAATTTTAAAAGATGAGGGAGAGAGAGAGACAGAGAGAGAGAATGCTTCCAAGAACTGAAAGGCTCAATTTTGAAAGTTAACAATTCCTTTCAGATTGATCTGTAAATTTAATGGAATACCAAAAAAATTCACAAGAAGTTTTTATAGAACTTGACATGCTTATTCTATGATTTATGTGGAAATCCTAAAAACAAAGAATAGTTAAGACAACTTAAAGAATAAATTTGGAGTGTTTACACTACCCAGATATCAAGATATATTATAAACCTCAGTAATAAGAAATCATGGTTTTCATGCAGGAGATATAAACAGACCAATGAACAAAAACAAGTATCCAGAAAAAGAAGCAAACATAAATATTTACTTGATGTATGACATATAAATTTTACTGATTCTTTTGTTAATCTACATGATGTAAAAATGAGTCTTAATTCCTACCTTACATAAAAATCAACTCCAAATATATTTTAAGACTGAATGTGAAACGTAAAACAGTAAAACTTCTAAAACATTTAAAAAATCTTCCAGACTGTGGACATGACCCTTACAGGGCCCCTGCAATTCCTGTTTCCTGGTGTTCACATCATATATAGTCCCATCCCCTTTGCTGTGACTTGCTTCTAACTAATACAACATGGCAAAGGTGAAGAAATTTCAAATGTAATTAAAGCCTCAAATAATAACTAACTTGGAGTTATTATCAAAAGAAACATTATCCCACATGGTCTGACTCACTCAAGTGAAGGTCTTTAAAAGAAGGACTGGAGCCTCCTCAAAAAACGGACTTTCCTTTTTGACTTGATGAAGTAAAAAGATTGATTGAAGAAGGCTCCACGATGAAGAAGTGCAAGCTGCCTCCAGAATTACAAGTGGCCTCCATCACCTGAGGTTAGCCACCAGCCAAGGCCAGCAAAAATCTGCAGCCCTCATTCATACAGTCACACACAAATTAATTTTGCCAAAACCTGAATTAACTTAGAAGTAGATTCTTCACAGTCAAGTCTCCAGATGAGAACACAGCCCAGCCAACACCTTAATTTCAGCCTTGTGAGGCCTTGAGCAGGTAATTCATCCTCAGACTCTGACACATAGAGGCAGTGAGATCATATTATTTAAGCTGCTGAGTTTATCTAGCAACAATAGAAAACTAACACAATGACTTTACCCTAGGCAAAGATTTTTCGGATAGGATGCATAAAAGCACTAACTATAAAGAAAAAGATTGATAAATTAACTTCACTAAAATTAAGAGCTTCTGCTCACCAAAATTACCATCAAGACAGTAAAAAAGCAAGCTATAAAGTGTGAGAGTATATTTGCAACCATATATCCAAAGAATGAACTCCACTCCATAATATATAAGGAACTCCTATAAATCAATAAAAAACATATAGACAACTCAATTAATAGAAAAAAGATTTAAACAGGTACTTCACAGAAAGGATATCAAATGGTTATAAACATATCAATAGGTGTTTAGCATCATTATTCTTTCAGTAAAATAAATGTTAAAGTCAAAATAAAAAAATCGCTACAAATACACCAGAGTAGCTAACAGTTAAAAAAAAAAAAAAAAAAACTAAACCAAACAGTGGTCAGACTATGATACAACAAAAACTCTCATACTCTGGTGGTAAGTGTGTAAACTGGCGCAACTTCTTCTGAAAATTGAAAATGGCTTTAGAGTGTCTTCCAAAGATGAATGTACACATATCCTATGGTCTGTCAATTCTACATCAAAATACATATCAGACAAAAACATGTACAAATGTCATGTACTAGATTATTTATATTCTTGAATATTCATATTTGGCTATACTTAATAGTCAAGACCTGTAAAGGATTTGAATGTTTGTTAATAATGGTATGGATTAATAATTGTAATATATTCATGCAATGGGATACTATACAACAATTAAAATAAATGAATAATTACCACATGTACAACACAGACAAATATCACAAACAGAAAGATCAATGGAAGAATCCAAACATAAAAGAATCATACTGCATGAGTTTATTTACATAAGGTTCAGAGGAGTCAAAACTGATTTATGGTTATAAAAGTTAAAATGCTAAATACAGTGGGGTACTGAGTTGAAGTGTGGCAAAAGGAAGCTTTCTAGGTACTATTAAATATTCTATTTTTAATCTGTATGGTAGTTACAAAAGTGTGTTTATTTTAAAAATTTATAGAGCTATACACTTAAGATTTGTGCACTTTTCTAGATGTATTCTATATGTCAGTAAAAACTGACAAAGACCATACAAATAAGTAGGTTAATCAAAAAGTTTCAAATCAGAAGAGGATTGAAGAGTTAGAGTTAGGTTAGTGTGATTTTGGCACCAGAATGGGCAAATAAACCTATGAAACAGAATAGAGTGTCCAATATCAGAAGCACACTTGTAGGGTCATTTGATTTATGATACTAGTCCATGACTTGGAAAACTTCAGAGCCGAAATAAACAGAAGAAAAGAGATAAAAATACTAGGCAAAATAATCAAAACATACAGAGAAACTGAGGGAGTGGATGCAAAGCAGAGAGAATGGATACTAACTCAAGAAGAACTCTGGTGAAGCTTTCCTAAGAAAGGCTTTCTGGAAAGTCTGCAAGCGGTGACACATGAAAGCAGCAGACGATGATTAAGTACAGAGTTACAGAGCGAAACTTGTTCTCTGGGGAAAAGACCACTTCCCTGACAATGGGTCCCAGTGTTCAAAAGAATGTGAAATCAATGCTACATTATCAACTTGACTGTATTGACTAGGTAGTAGAATTAAAATCTGAGATATAAATTAAGGTGCTGCCCACCTTGTGTTTTTTGCTACATAACAAACTGTCCCCAAAGTTTAGAGGCTTAAAACAACTAATTTATTATCTCTTATGATTTTGTGGGCCAGGAATTTGGGCAGGCTTAGCTGAGCATTCTTCATGCTCCACAGTGTTAGTAGCTGTAACTTGATGTTACACAGTTTGTGAATGGATTTATCCATGGGGTCCAAGATAGCTTCACTTACATGTCTAATGCCTCGGCTGGAATAACTGCAAGGCTGCCTGGGTTCAGCTGCGACTGTTAATCAGGATAACCACCCATGGCTTCTCCAGAATGGCAGTCTCAGAGTATCTGGACTCCTTATATAGCAGCTCAGGATTCCCAGTGTTCCAGAAGTGAGCATTCCAAGAGATCCACACAAAAGCTGCAATACTTCCTATGATCTAGCCTTGGAAGTCTTATAACACCACTATTGCCCTTTCTTTTGGTCCAGCGAGTCAACTAAGCCAGCCCAGATTTAAGGGGAGAAGTATGAAATAGGCTATCACTTACAGAGGAAATAGCATTCATGTACAGGGAAGAATGGAAGTGATGCCAGCCTTCTTAGAGACATGCTTCATACTAAGTCAGTAACATCCTTTGCATCACTAGAGGAATTACAAAGTTTTTAAAGAACAGAAAAGTCAGATTTTACCTTTTGCATGAGAATGGATATCAGCAACTAAATCAGCCGATGGAAGGTGTGACAGCAGATGCCAGCACGGACAGTTGATGGTTGAGTAGATGCCCTGCCCTCTGGCGCTAAGCACTGGAGGAAGCTCCCAGTGTGTGTGTGTGTATAAGTATTATATATAGAGAGTACACTTTTCTATATGTATGCTATACATCAATAAAAAAAAATTGGCAAAGACTATAAAAATAAAGAGGTCAATCAAAAAGTTTCAAATCAGAAGAGGACTGAAGAGTTAGAGTTAGTTCGGTGTGATTTTGGTACCAGGATGGACAAATAAACCACGTGTATCTGTATCTGTATATGTATATGTATACACACACACCTTCTTGGGGAGAATGGAAAGGGGAAAATCCTGTATGGTTTGAGAAGTTCTTGAAATGACTAAGTTTAACTTAAAGTGACAATGGTTAAATTTGTGCCAGTAGGCAGAATGGAACAGGGCAGAAATTAATTTCAGTTGTAGGAAAATAAAATCATATTTTTAAACTCCTAAATTTGTGGTAAATTAAATACATACCTATAAAATTGCTTTAAGTGTATGTTCCTATTGGTTTGATTCTCACAGGGCCTCAGCCACCTCCCTGGGGGGCAGGGCTCGGGACCTGCAGCCTGTCATGCCCGAGCCCCCCACAGTGGGCTCCTGCGTGCCCAAGCTCCCCAGCGGGCACCACCCCCTGCTCCGCGGCCCCTGGTCCCATCGACCACCCAAGGGCTGAGGAGTCCAGGCACAGGGTGCGGGACTGGCAGGCAGCTCCGCCCATGGCCCCAGCACAGGATCAACTAGGCTAAGCCAGCTGGGCTCCTGAGTCTGGTGGAGACTTGGAGAACCTTTATGTCTAGCTAAAGGATTGTAAATACACCAATCAGCACTCTGTGTCTGGCTCATCTAGTGGGGACTTGGAGAACTTTTATGTCTAGCTAAAGGATTGTAAATGCACCAATCAGCACTCTGTGTCTAGCTCAGGGATTGTAAACACACCAATCAGCACTCTGTCAAAACGGACCAATCGGCTCTCTGTAAAATGGGCCAATCGGCTCTCTGTAAAATGGACCAATCAGCAGGATGTGAGTAGGGTCAGAAAAGGGAATAAAAGCAGGCTGCCCTAGCCAATAGCAGCAACCCACTGGGGTGCCCTTCCACTCTGTGGAAGCTTTGTTCTTTTGCTCTTTGCAATAAATCTTGCTGCTGCTCACTGTTTGGGTCCGCACTGCTTTTATGAGCTGTAACACTCACGGTGAAGGTCTGCAGCTTCACTCCTGAGGCCAGCGAGACCACAAACCCACTGGGAGGAATGAACAACTCCGGACGGGAGGAATGAACAACTCCAGACGCGCCACCTTAAGAGCTGTAACACTCACCGCAAAGGTCTGCAGCTTCACTCCTGAAGCCAGCGAGACCACAAACCCACCAGAAGGAAGAAACTCTGAACATGTCCAAACATCAGAAGGAACAAACTCCAGACACACCATCTTTAAGAACTGTAACACTCACCGCGAGGGTCTGTGGCTTCATTCTTGAAGTCACTGAGACTAAGAACCCACCAATTCTGGATACACTGTGACACCCATCAGATATTCTTGGCAACCTGGCCTTCAAGTCAGGTTGTGACTTCGACCATCACCAGCTCTGAGAATGCCATTTCTCTATACAAACAAAGACTTGTACAGTAACATTCATAGAAATCTTATTTATAATGACCCCAAACTGGAAAAGTCCAGGGCCCATCAATAGAAGAATAAATAAGAAACCTGTGGTATATCCCTATAATGGAATATTATTCACTAATGAAAAGGAATAAACTACAGATATATGGAACAAATTTGGTGGATCTCAAAAGCATTATATAATACTAAGTGGAAAAAAGCTAGACACAAAAAACTACATATTTTTGTACTACATTTATATGACATTCTAAAATAGGAAAAACTATAGTAGAAAAAATTAGAGTATTTTCTTCTGGGGATAGAAGTAGGTTCTGTTTGGAGAGGGTCCTGAGGAAATTTTCTTGGGTGTGGTAATGTTCTGTATCTTGATATGGGTTTTCTTTCAACGAGTGCATGGATTGGTCAAAACTTGGTGAAGGTGTTGGTAATATTTGTACATTTTAGTTATATATTTTGTGTAACAAAAACAGGCTGGGCACAGAGACTCATGCCTGTAATCTCAGCACTTTGGGAGGACAAGGAAGGTGGATCACTTGAGCTCAGGAGTTTGGGACCAGACTGGGCAACATGGTGGAATCTTGTCTCTACCAATAATACAAAAAATTAACCAGGCATGGCGGTGCACATCTGTGGTCCCACCTACTTGGGAGGTAGAGCCGGGAAGATCACTTGAGCCAGGGAAGTGAAGATTGCAGTAAGCCATGATTGCACCTCTACACTCCAGCCTGAGCAACAGAGTAAGACTCTTTCTCACAGAATTTAAAAAAAAAGAAATGAAATTAAAAAGTAAAACAACAACCCGATATTGAATTCTAGTGAATTATATGCATACTGAAATATTTAGGGGGAACTGCACTGACATCTGAAACTTACATTCACATGCATCAAAAAGATAAAATGCATTAATCAATAAGGGAATATATAGATACCTAAGTGATAAAACACCTATAGGACAACATAAAGGATAGAATTATGCTGTGATTGTATATTTTTTCAATGTAAAGTCCTTTTAACTGTGCTGTATGTTTGAGAAATATTATAATAAAATGATTTTTTAAAAACCCAGCATCTCCTACCTACCCTGCCTGAAAATCTCTTCTGGATTAAAGACTTACCACCAATTTATCTTCTCCAGATGGGTGGGTCTAAAGGAAAACTTCAAGGTCCTGAAGACTTGGGGCCAGGATATCCAGCAGCTTCTTCTCCAACACTGCTGACTTGTTTAAGAGTTGGACTAGAGTCTTGATCATAGAAACCTTGGCATCCAACTTTAACAAGAATATGGAATATACCATATATTCCTTCCTTATTCCAAAAAAAGGATGGAATGAATAAATAAATCTTTAGAGTTGTGCTCACAAAGTTTTACATAAACTCATATACATGAATGTTCAGATGTAAGAAGAATTATTTCGGCTCCATTGCAATTTTATCTTTTTGTTCTCCTTGTAAAAAATACACTGAAATGTATTGCAAGGATCCTTATAAAAGTAATAAAATAATGTAAAATGATCATAAAGCCAATCACATATTTTATAGAAAATAGCAGAATAAAATCACTTTTTGTGAGATGTCAGATGCAAAGAAATTTATCACTTAAGATAAAACAATGTTCTGCTCTCTGTAAGCATTTAATCTCTTCAACTTCTTGTGCCCTTGCAGGACTAGAAAGCCAATTTATGATAACCAATTTGAAAAGACTACTGATTACTGATTATGCTTTTAGAACCCTTCAGTGTGAGTTCTGCTAACTGAAAAATCTTTTTAGTAATTGTCTTTATCTTGTCTTTTCAACTATATTTACTCAGTCTCTATCCCTCCACATGCCAGCCAAAATAAAACAAAACAAAAAAATCATGTTTTTTGTAATAGTATTTGAAACAAGTTGTTCTTATGTTATACTAACATTGGGGACTATGTAGACATGTAAACAAAAGATCACAGAGATCACGGGGCACCAAAAGTTGAGTATAATCTAGGAGTTCAGCATATTTCTAAGCAAATGCTATTTAGAAATGAATTAATAAAAGCATAGAGAGGTTAAATGGAGCATTAGTTTCAATTCAACTAGTGAGACTCTTTCGAGATAAAGATTCAATGGGGATTTCAGAGAAGTAAGCAATGAATACATTTCTGAGAAGGCTCACAAAACTTAAAGAATGAAGCTGAATAGAAAACAATGAAGAAATCATCGGCAAGAAAAGCAAGAGATAGTAACCGTCAGCCCTCCATCTCCACTGGAAATGAAAGAAGAAATGATCTACAACAACAATAGGTCAAATAAGAGCTAAGGCTCACTCAGTGGTCCCTTTTCAGTCTTCAGTGAACTCAGTGTTCTGAAACATTGTACACTGTCAATTACTCCCTCCTTCTTGAACAACCACGTTCGTCCTCTAAGGTACAATTCTCTGTTCTCATCCTACCTTGCAAATCACTCCCTTTGTATCCATGGTGTCCATGGTCTCAAGGTCATACAAGGAAGGCAAGAGTTTAGAAACGGTCTGGGTTAGTTTCCACATAATTTTTTAACTTTTACTGTTTACTTTTACTTTTAGTGCCTTTGCTTCTTCTGACCACCTGTAAACTATGGTGTTATTTAAGATTCTATCCTTTTGGGTACCTTTTTACTTTTATTATCTTTTTTCTTCCCTGGGCATCTCACCTACATATACTGGTGACTCCTAAAATTATAATCTACCTTTAATCTCTTTCCTGAGCTCCAAACTAAATTTCTCTCTTAGTTGTCTTGAAGGTACATAAAATTTTATCATGTTGAAAGTCAATTTTATCATTTCTGCCTAAATCTTTCTCCTTCTCTCATTTTTTCTCTTGATAGCATCTCCATCAAAGCCATCCTGAAATGACCTTTAGCAACCATGAAAATGACTTTTAAATCCTCCTCCTCCTCCCTCTCTGCCTCCCACATTGTATATTTTTCATCTCTGCTTCTATGCTGATGCTTCTTGAAAGTGAAGCCATGTCTTATACATCCTCCTTATCTCTATGCCTAGAAGAATATCTACTATATATTAGGTGCACAAAGTAGGAAGGAAAAAAAGAAAAAAGAAAGAAGGGAATGGAGGCAGAGAGGCTCATAATGAAAGGAAAAGGGAAGAAGAAGAAATGAGAAGAGAGAGACATAAGAAGAAAGAAATTAATAAAGTTACTGAACCCATAATAGGATATTTAAAAGTTGGAATAGCTGACCCTGTCATTCTTCTAAGGACAAAAGCTCTCTTTGCTGGAAAAATATTATGAGTGGTCCTTGGAGTAAAAGTTAAACTCCCCAGGACCTAGACATCAGCCAGTGAAAGCTTGGAAGGAGAGTGGGGATTATTCTACATAATAGAAAGACAGAGATTGGATATTTCCAAGGTAAAATAAGAGAAAAAGAGTGAGACACAGAAATAAAGGTAAAATGAAGCAAGCAGGACCATGACAATGCACTCACCTCTGTGACTTCAAAATTTCCAATCAGTTCTAGGAAATTTATTAAAGTGTGTTGTAAGTGGGTACTTTTGTTCTTGCAATGCAGTGAAATTATGGATTTTAAAATCTAGGCTTACATGGGGTGAAAACTGAGACAAAAATCATGAACGCAAAAGCCAGAGTACAAGGCAACAGCTGGCATCTGGGTTTATATTCACGATCACATATTGTAATGAAAGTACTTAGCCTTCCTGTAAAGGAATGTAGCAGCTGAAGCATGACCTCATCCTCTTCCAGGTAATTTGATACAGATGATCAGATCAAAGGAACAATGATCCCATCCGAAAGATCAAACCAAAGTTATAAAATCAAGTGCTCAAGATTGCGCAATATACATTGCTAAATAAACCAACTTAAAATTCTAATAAGAACTCAAGCAATTTGACTTTGATCTTGGTCAATCTCTTCTTACACCCATTCAAAATAGTGATGTAATCTCTAAAAAAGGTTTAAATACTCTGAAGCTACTAGCCCAGGCTTGAAAATAGGCACTGGCATATATTACATGAATATAAAAAAAAATCTGTATTAGCTGAAAGACATTTTGGCAATAGGCTAAGAATTAACTTCAATATTGTCCTTTTTCTTTTCAAGAGACTCTGTGTTGATCAAGGTACACTTATGTTCTCATAGCTGAGTGAGGTGGGAAGCAATAGAAGGAGATAGGGATGTCTAATTGTTTGAAGTAGAAATATTCATGTCTGACGATATCAAGTTCTAAAATATAAAATTTCTTACCACTAGACTACTATACCCTTCATCTCATTTTGATGCCATAGAGGCTACTTTATTTCCTTTACACGCTTCAGTCCAAGTTTTATAACCTATAATTATATATGTTGTTATATAAAAAAATAAATGTAACTACTCATTTTGACAGGCTAATGAGGTGCAGGAGTTCTACCATCATACTTGTTTTGTAATAAACCAAATTGTGGACCTCCAAAATGTGCTGCTGTCTCATAATAAAACCACTGACAGCGATAGCTAAGAGATGAGAATTCTTTATTTTTCAATCAGTTATATTCACCTCTGCTATAAAGAAAATGCTCTGGGTTGTTTTTAAAGCAGAAAAATAAGTAAACACCCAAGACACACTCCAAAACCTAATGTTATTATCAAAATAACCTAGCAAAGCCTTGAAGCCATTTAAAAAATATCAATCTTGTGGAGGTTATAACAATCTTAGTGTCTACTCTACTGTCAGCATTTACAGAACTTTTTTTTTTCTTCTCTTGGTTTTTGGCAGTGTTCCCAGCTAGTATGTTCTTACTCTAAGATGCTCTGTGTCACAGTTTACTTCAGGTTAGAAGCACTGCCAGATATTTTACATTGCATTTTTCAAATGCATGTTTCCTTCCAGAGTACCAACTTTGTACATTAGGTAGACACCTTTTTCCTCGACCAAGAGACAATCCTTTTTCCTTTGAATCAGTCATGTTTGGAAACTGGCTTCCATATTATAGCAGCAAAGAAAAACACTGGTGACAGTCCCTAGTCTTTTTTTTCTTCCCCTGAAACTTTCTCTCCTGATGATGCAAACAATCAATATGTGAAACAGTAGTCTGTGGGTTTCAAATCGGAAGCCATTAAGCAAACTGCTGTTTGGCCACTGTGAGAAAAAGAATAAATCATCTTCCAATGACAGTGACATCAAATGTAGAAAAAAAGAAATATTTCATTTTACCTTTGAACACCTGCTTTATAATTCTTCTTCTTTTCATACCATAGAACAAGCTCTCACTGCTTTCTAACAGAACGGCCCAAACAACCAAAGTGGCCAAAACACCTCACCTACATGAAGCTTGTCTATCTTGTGAGTCAATCTGCATGCAATAGAGCAAGGAAAAAACGCTTGGAAGGCCAAAAGTGCTATTTATATAAGAATGTCCCTCACTCTCTTTCAGAATCTGTTTATTTTTAGTTAGGACAGAATTCTAAGAAGCCTAAAGGCAGTGCAGTGCAGGCTCTGGAGTTCGACTGAGTTGAATGCTGACTCTGCTATTTACAAACTCTGTGACTTTGGGCAAGTTAATTAAACTCAGTGCTCTGTTAGATCACTCATGAGATGGGGAAAATAATAATAATTCGTATAGGGTTGTTAGAAGAGTATAATGAGTTAAAATATGTAAAACACGTAGAACCAAGCCACGCACATGGCATTTATTTAATTTCTAAGCTCATAAAACATTATAAAAGGCAAGAAAAAAGACAGAGAAGGGTTTCTGTAAGCAAATTGCACTGACACCAGCCATTAGTATCCACTAAAAGTTTCACGGAGGCAGGGGAGGTATTATTTAAAAATAGGCACAAGAACTGGGGACATTGAGCATAGGAACAAATGCCTGCTGAGTGTCCAAGGGCATCAGTTTATTACATCGCAATAGAGTAGTGAAAGTTTATAAAGAGGAACTTGAAGCATCGTGTCCAAGGACATCACTTCAACTCAGTAAAATAGTTAATGTTTGTAAAGAGGATCCTGAATATCCAAGAAATGATTTTAAAAGTTAAATTATTATTTTCAGTAATTTAACTGAAGAGGCAATACATTTTGAACAATTTCTGTTGAGAAGAGCCAAGTAAAAAGTGTTTGTGCCTTAATGAATACCTATTCAGCTATCAAAAAAAAACCCCAGTTATTCAGACTGATTCAACCTTTAAGTGCTCTTTTTATAAGAAGATAATGAAAGTAAAAATAACATATTAACATGGCAAATCATTTCACAAGAAGATATGGCAAAGACTGCTAATTGTCCCTGAATTTTCACTCTCCAAGTCTTCTTTTGGGAAATAGAAATATCCTGTGTATTTAGGGTGACAACTACATGCTCATCTGGGAACTGCATGCCCCAGACTTCCTTGTAGCTCAATGAAGCCATGTGACAAAACCTTCATTACAGGAATGTGAATAAAAGTCTTTTGTGTAACATCTGTGGTGCTTCCTTACAAGGGAATTGCTTTTCTTCCATTTCCTCTTTCTCTCCCCACAAGTCGTATTGAAAACAAGAAGCAGATAAGCTAGCTTCAACCATACAGATGAGGCAACAACCAAAGAAATGACTGAAAAACAAAGACAAAGCACACAGGGTCCCAGGTCAGCTTGTGGAGGGAGCAGAGTGCTCTACCTCCCCTGGACCCATGCCTCCCTCAAGGGCATTAACTTCTATCTCACTGGGGCCAGGTCTTTATGCTGTAACAGCCTATCATTATCTTAGCACATTTGGAGAAGATGAGAGAAATTAAATCCAAACTTATTTCAAGTGCAAGTATTGGGTAATTTACTGTTTTCGACTCTACAAAGATGCAGAATTAATTAGAAGCAAGTTCTGCCTTCAGAAGATTTATAATCCAGAAAATAATGAGAGAAGTACCCAAATAATTGTATTACCATACATTCTACATTGCTTGTCATCTCAGAGTTATAGACAAGGCATTATGGTATTATAGAAGGAAACAGTTTTATCAGTTTGGACCAAAAATTATTCACTCAGGAAAATAAACTTTCATGAGGATGGCCTTTGAGAAGGACCTGTAATTGATAGGATTTCAAATGCAGAAATAAACAATGAAAAGAAAGGAGGGCAACACTTCAGGAAAGAAAACAACACAAATAAAAGCACTACAGCAGAAAGATTGATACATCTTATTTTGTCCTGTTAGAATAGAAGTTATGGTGGGAAGGCTTTGGAACACGTAAGCTGGAAGAGTAAGTTTAGATTACATTGTGAAGAGCACAAAGTTGTTATAATTATAAAATATTTATGAAGCCCTTTCTATATGCAAGCATGATGCTGGTACTTTATGTGTACTTTCTCATTTTATCATAGGAATAAACTCTAATTTGTTATATATCGCCTCTAGTCTGAGGCGTCAGTATCTAATTCAGCAGAAAATTTTGAAGAACCACAAGAAACTGAATGACACTCTCTAGCTGGGCTTCTGGAAGGCTAATCATGTAAGAGCATTAAGTACAGGATGCAAAAGGGAGTAATAACAATAAAGGTACTTTTGTAATAGATAAGACACAAGGTAGGATTGAAACAGTGTGGCAATGTTCAAACTGAAGAAGAAGGGCTAGATTCAAGACATTAGGAACAACTTGACAAGTAACTATGCTATGGTGTGAAGAGTCCTATGAAGGAGAAGATGGAGGAAAACCCTAACATTTAGAACCTGAGCCCTGAAATTAATAAAATAAGGAGTCAAGTATTGTAATTAACAAAAAATAGGAAGTAAGGCAGATGCAGTGGGCTTATTAAGATGTTTCTAGAGTCTGTGCAGAGAACTTTTGCTTTTTTACTATGTGGCTTTGAGAAAACAGCTTAATGTCTCAAGCCTGTTTTCTTCTCTGAAAAAATGTGAATAATAACATCCAACTTATATACTTTACAAGGGAATTAAATAAGATAATATTTTTAAGAAAGAAAAGGAAGGCTGGGCACGGTGGCTCATGCCTGTAACCCCAGCACTTTGGGAGGCTGAGGCGGGCAGATCACGAGGTCAGGAGATCGAGATCATCCTGGCTAACACAGTGAAATCCCATCTCTACTAAAAATACAAAAAATTAGCCGGGTGTGGTGGTGTGCACCTGTAGTCCCAGCTACTCAGGAGGCTGAGGCAGGAGAATGGCGTGAACCTGGGAGGTGGAGCTTGCAGTGAACCGAGATCGCACCACTGCACTCCAGCCTGGATGACAGAGTGAGACTCTGTCTCAAAAAAAAAAAAAAAAAAAAAGAAAAGAAAAGAAAAGAAAAAGAAAAAAAGAAAAGGAAAAGCACTATGGATAGCACATCTCAGATACTCATTAAACAGCAACTAATACTGTTTTTATTGCTACAGCTATTGTGTCTTCTGGGCATTATGAAAAATTGGGAGTAAAAAGTTTAGGTTTGGAAGATATTAATTGAAGATGTGAGAGAGGAAGAAATCATCAAAGAATTTTTTTTTAAGTTTTGAGGAGAAAATCTTGGATTACTTCCATTTTAAGACACAGTATGAGAGAGGTGACTCTGTGAAGGAGAGAGGGGGGAAATATTAGTAAGGTAAAAAGAAATGAGAGATGGGGAAAAGAAAGATCATAGAGCAGATGGTTAAGATGTCAAATGCTGCTTAGAGTATAAAAAAAGTTGAGACCTGAGAAAAATGTTAGCGGCAGAGTCAAAAAGTGTTGTCTGTCAGAAGATGGAGACCTAAATGTGTTTATTGGCATACAGGAAAGAGTTAGTAGAGAGGAAGATTAAATTTACAAAGAAAAAAGAGAAAAATTGAAGGAATAAGGTCTCAGAGAAAGAAAAGGGGTCTAGATTAAGAGCATAAGTGGAAAAGTCAGCCTCTGCCAGGAGGAGACAGGCACTTCCTCTCGGCAGGGCATGAGAGAAATGAGGAGGAGGTCAGAGCCATGGATGAAAAACTGAAGGCCCTAAGAGCAGTGCCACGTGATGACAGAGCTCACTTAAGCTGGCTTTTTAGTAAAGTAATAGGTTAGGTCATCTACTAAGGGGAAGAGAAGTGGATCAAATTAAAGCCTTGAAAATATGTTCACAGTTTATTTTTTTTTCCACAGGTAAAGGGCGTTTACCCAGTAAAGGACATTTCTTCATGTTTTCACCTTAATAATATTTTATCAAAGCCATTTTTCTCCTCAAAGCACTCATTTTCCTAGTATTTGGAGAAAGTTTTCAGAGAAAAGCATCTTAAGTGACTGAAATTAGTCTACTCCTTAATGTCAACTCTATGTAAAAAAGGACTAAGTGATGGTGATGGGAGTGGTGAAGCGGGTTCCAAATTGCACAACATCACTCTGAAGCATTCACCTTCCTACAGAATGATTATAATACAATTTTTATAGATCTCTTTTCTAAACCCCTCTATTGGGTTGAATGATGTCCCCACAAAATGCATTTCCCCCTGGAGCCTTAGAATGTGACCTTGTTTGGAAATTAGTTATTTGCAGATGTATGCAGTGAAAATGAAGCCATACTGCATTAGGGTGATCCCTGATCCAATAGGACTGGTGACAAAGAGAGAAAATTGGACACAGAAGAAAGACAGAGGCAGAAACTGAAGTTATATTATCACAATCAAGGGATGTCTGGGGCTTTCAGAAGCTGGAAGAGGCTGTATTAGTCTGTTTTCATGCTGCTGATAAAGACATATCCAAGATTGGGAAGAAAAAGAGGTTTAATTGGACTTACAGTTCCACTTGGCTGGTGAGGCCTCAGAATCATGGCAGGAGACAAAGGCACTTCTTACATGGTGGTGACAAGAGAAAATGAGGAACAAACAAAAGCAGAAATCCCTGATAAACCCATCAGATCTTGTGAGACATTCACCATCACAGGAAAGAGCAGCCCCCATGATTCAATTGCCTCTCCCTGGGTCCCTCTCACAACACATGGGAATTCTGGGAGCTACAATTCAAATTGAGATTTGGGTGGGGACACAGCCAAATCATATCATTTCACCCCTGGCCCCTCCAAATCTCATGTCCTAACATTTCAAAACCAGTAATGTCATCCCAACAGTCCCCCAAAGTCTTAACTCATTTCAGCATTAACCCAAAAGTCCACAGTCTGAAGTCTCATCTGAGACAAGGCAAGTGACTTCTGCCTCTGAGGCCGTAAAATCAAAAGCAAGCTAGTTACTTCCTAGATACAATGGGAGTACAGGTATTGGGTAATTACAGCCATTCCATATGGGAGAAATTGGCCAAAACAAAGGGGTTACAGGGCCATGCAAGTCCAAAATCCAGCGGGGCAGTCAAATTTTAAAGCTCCAGAATTATCTCCTTTGACTCCAGGTCTCACACTCAGGTCATGCTGATGTAAGAGGTGGGTTCCCATGGTCTTGGGCAGCTCCACCCCTGTGGCTTTGCAGTCTCTGTCCCAGCTGCTTTCACAGGCTGGCATTGAGTGTCTGTGGCTTTTACAGGCACACGGTCCAAGCTGTA
This sequence comes from Gorilla gorilla gorilla, assembly GCF_029281585.2. Taxonomy (NCBI): domain Eukaryota; kingdom Metazoa; phylum Chordata; class Mammalia; order Primates; family Hominidae; genus Gorilla; species Gorilla gorilla. Next base: position 163,744,947 of record NC_073227.2, read on the forward strand.
GGTGGATCTACAATTATGGGGTCTGGAGGATGGTAGCCCTCTTCTCACAGCTCCACTAGGCAGTGCCCCAGTAGGGACTCTGTGTGGGGGCTCTGACCCCACATTTTCCTTCTGCATTGCCCTAGCAGGGGTTCTCCATGAGGCCCTGTCCCTGCAGCAAACTTCTGCCTGGGCATCCAGGAGTTTCCATATATCTGAAATCTAGGTGGAGGATCCCAAACCTCAGTTCTTGACTTCTGTGAACCCACAGGCTCAACACCATGTGGAAGCTGCTGAGGCTTGGGGCTCCCACCCTCTGAAGCCACAGTCCGAGCTGTATGTTGGCCCCTTTCAGCCACAGCTGGAGCAGCTGGGACACAGGGTACCAAGTCCCTAGGCTGCACACAGCACAGGGACCCTGGGCCCAGCCCATGAAACCACTTTTTCCTCCTGGGCCTCCGGGCCTGTGATGGGAGGGGCTGCCATGAAGGTCTCTGACATGGCCTGGAGACATTTTCCCCATGGTCTTGGGGATTAACATTAGGCTCCTTGCTACTTAGGCAAATTTCTGCAGCCAGCTTGAATTTCTCCCCAGCAAATGGGTATTTCTTTTCTATCCCATAGTCAGACTGCAAATTTTCCAAACTTTTATGCTCTGCTTCCCTTATAAAACTGAATGCCTTTAACAGTACCCAAGTCATTTCTTGAATGCTTTGCTGTTTAGAATTTTTTTCTACCAGATATCCTAAATCATCTTTCTCAAGTTCAAAGTTCCACAAAACTCTAGGGCAGAGGCAAAAAGCCACCAGTCTCTTTGCTAAAACATGACAAGAGTCACATGAGCTCCAGTTCCCAACAAGTTCATTATCTCCATCTGAGACCACCTCAGCCTGGACCTTATTGTGCATATCACTATCAGCATTTTAAGCAAAGCCATTCAGCAAGTCTCTAGGAAGTTCCAAACTTTCCCACATTTTCCTGTCTTCTTCTGAGCCCTCCAAACTGTTCTAACCTCTACCTGTTACCCAGTTCCAAAGTCACTTCCATATTTTCAGCAGTGCCCCACATTACTGGGACCACTTTACTATAGAAGTCTGTTTTCACACTGCTGATAAAGACATACCAGAGACTGGGAATAAAAAGAGGTTTAATTGGACTTACAGTTCCACATGGCTGGGGAGGCCTCAGAATCAGAGGCCAAGAACAGTTTTTCCCTACAGGCTTCCAAGGGAGCATGGCCCTGCCAACACCTTAATTTTGGACTTCTGGCCTCCAGAACTGTGAGGGAATAAATGTCCATGTTTTATGTCACCCAGTTTGTGGTGCTTTGTTTCAGCAGCCCTAAGAAACTAATACACACACCAAAAGGAACAAGGGATGTAAATCCTGTAACTATTGAATGCTACCTATATTAGGCATCTTAAGAATAAATCAAAAATCAGAAGTATCATTTTCTGCCAGAACTTAGCTTCGTTGAGCCTGCACCCCTCTTTGGAAATACCAGGAAAAATATTTCTTAAACTGTCATTGTAAACAGAGTGTGGTTTATCTGAAAATCCTGGAAAACAGATGGGAGTGGACCTGAGATAAAAGTATCTTTAAATTTCACCATGTAAAAAATTACCCAAGTACTGTTAGTCCCAAATTTCTACAGTAGAGGTCAAATGGGAATGAGAACTAATCACTTCAAATAACGAATTGGTAGAAAAAAAAATAGCTCAAGGTCCTAATCCATGTCTCCTTAAAAAGAGAGACACCAATTAGAGCACTGAACCTGGAGCAACGTACAGTAGTGAAAGCAAACAAGAGTGAGGTATCCGTCTGGAACTACTTGATAACACATCAAAGAGAATCACCAGCACACAGACGCCAGAGGGAGTGGAAAGGACAAAGCCCACTGCATGTGTGAAGCCTTCCCTGCTGAATTTACCACATATTTGGATAAAAACAACCTGAATCTCTCCACTTTAAGCCTATGAGATATCACACAAAAGAATAAATCAAAATTTAGAGATCAAGGTCTGAGGTTGTGTTGCAATTACTCTGGAGAGGTGGTGAAAAGATACCACAAAGTGCCATGGAATAGCAAAAAAGAAACCTTAGGAGTAAGCTTCTGCTTTCTCTTGAAACAATATATTTGGAAGGGAGATAAAAGGAGAAAACTATTTTTTTTAATTTAGAGAGCTCCTGGAAAACATGCTGTATTTATAAGTACAAAATGGAAAAAAATTATAATGGAGTGGAAAGGGCCACAGTATGAAGAAGTTATAGAGGATATTACTTATAAAGAACATTAAAATTTAATTTGAAAATGGGCCAGAATCAATATAGACTTCTACAAAAATTTGTAGATCAAACTGGCTTTTTAGAAAGATGCTTCTCACTGATCTGTGAGCAGCATCATTTACAGAACAGAGAAGGCAATAAAAAGAATTCAAGCATGAGGCAATCGAGTATACAGACTGGGCTATGAGTATAAAAACACCAGGACATAGGATTCGAAATGGATTAAATAGAACAGACTTGCACTCAGATCTGCATTCCTTCCATAAACTCTTCAACCAAAACCTCCAGCCTTTTGTTCTCCCACTCTCAAAAGGATAATCCATCAATCCTCTGCCTTAAATCCATTGATCCCAACAACTTTTTTATTGTTCCTGTAAATCAAAGAAAATGACAGAGACAAGTCTCAATCATTTTAGGAGGTTTATTTGCCAAGATTAAGGACACACCCGGGAAAGATCATAGATCTACAGGAAAAATTGTGGTCCATTGTTTTTCTGAAGAGGGTCTGGGAACTACAATATTTAAAGGAAAAAGAGTGAGTATTGGGGAAAGAGGAAGAAATTTTTTAAAAGGTATGAGTAGATAAGAGGCAAGTGGTTGCATTCTTTTGAGTCTTTGATTAGCTTTTCACTGAATGCACAATTTACATGAGAGAAGGGGATAGAGAAATAGTCATTTATACCATCATCTAGCTCTGTGAATCTTCATTTTTACATAAAATAAATATAGGGTAGAGGAAGCAATAGATAGATATGCATTTGTCTCAGGTGAGCAGAAGGATGACTTTAGGTTCTATCCTTTGTCCCGTACCTATGAAGATAAGCTATCAATTTACATTGCCAGGGTGAAATGCAACAGAACTGTTTTAGGATAAAGATCATGGGGCCCATGAGGAGTTTCTCTGTAGGCAAATTGTGAGGAGGGTATGTAGCTTTTTTTTATCTTCGTATCTATCTTTTTAGGAACAAAACGGGAGGCAGGTTTGCATGACCCAGTTCCCAGCTTAACTTTTCCCTTTGGCTTTAGTGAGTTTTTGGGTCCTTTTTATATCCTTCATCTCCATTATGTTCTCACTTCTCTGCCTACACAAATTACATTCCATAGATCACCATTATAATCACTCCTTTTCACATGCCCCCAGTGGCCCATCCCCCTCTCCTTCCAATATATTTACCTGGCTAAATACTATTGTTCCCTAAGCTCAAATCATCACCTACTTCACCCTTGCACCTAAACAACTGAATGGGGCTGAAGAAAAACACACAACCATGCACAACTCTCTCCCTTTGATTTCATAATCCCTAAACTCAAGAGGGCTCTTGCTCAGCAATCATGCTGCTTTCCTGGCTCATTCACTCTCCCAGTTGCATAGATAATTATTTCATGTCTTTTCTGTCCTCAAATCTCCAATACTATCTCCCCTCAACTGATGATCTTGTTTTCTATTTCTCTGCAAATACAGTGATATCAAAAGAGAAATCTTCACAGTCCTATTGCCATATTTATCTTTATATCTGCCTTTTTTCTTGTTACTAGAAATCATAACATGCTCTTATCTAAGTTTAAACCCTTCTCTTGTACTCTAGGTCTGATGCCCTCTTACACCTAGTCAAAGACATCACCCCAATATTTATCCTTCGTCCTTCTTTATTGCCTCATATCTCTATTTTACTTTATAGGTAAACTTAATATTCTGTCCTGAATGTCATTCTTACCTTAACCTACTTCATACAGGCTTTTGTCTTTACTTAAACGAAACTAAGCTTATCAGGTCACCAGTTTTCACACCATTGTATGTGCAATGATAAATTCTTAGTCTTCATCTCATTTGACCATCATCAGCATTTGACACAATTGATCACTCCCCCTTTGAAACATTTTCTTCACAAGGCTTCCAGAATAGCACTTCTTCTTGTTTCTCCTCCCACTTCACTGTGGGTCTCTTCTGGTTTTTCTTTCTTTTTATTCATTCCAGCCTATAAATATTATAATGACTCAGGGCTTAGTCGTCAGATACCTTCCCTCCTTTATCTATAGTCTTCCAAAAGTGATGAAATCTAGTCTCATAGCTTTAAAAAATCTTCTATGGCCGGGTGCAGTGGCTCACGCCTGTAATCCCAGCACTTTGGGAGGCTGAGGAGGGTGGATCACGAGGTCAGGAGATCAAGACCATCCTGGCTGACACAGTGAAACCCTGTCTCCACTAAAAATACAAAAAAAAAAAATTAAAATTAGCCGGGTGTGGTAGTGGGCGCCTGTAGTCCCAGCTACTCGGGAGGCTGAGGCAGGAGAATGGCGTGAACCTGGGAGGCGGAGCTTGCAGTGAGCCGAGATAGTGCCACTGCACTCCAGCCTGGGCGACAAAGCGAGACTACGTCTCAAAAAAAAAAAAAAAAAAAAAAGAAAGAAAGAAAAATCATCTATACATGGATAACTGCCAAATATATCTTCTTTTCCCAGAACTTTCCTCTGAACTCCAACCGTACATGTCCAACAGCCGTATGTCATAATTCCTTATTGCATATCTGTTATGGGATTAATAATAAGTAAACATAGTATATTTACATTTTAATGGGATGCCCGTTATTTTAAAAATAACATAATTAAAATGGATTTCTTAATTCCCATCTCTACCCCAAGATTTCTAGTCTTCTCCATTCATTCTTCCTAGTTGCTCCCACCAAGAACCTTGGAATCACCCTTGATTCTTCTCTTTCTCTCAGACCATTCATGAAATTTATTACCAAACCCTTTTGTTCAAGCCACCATTATGTCTCTCCAAAATTATTATAGGAGCTTACCAACCAATCTCCTTGCTTCCACCATTGGCCTTCTACACCATATGTTTCACACATAAGCCAGGATGGTGCTTTCAAATGTAAGTCAGATCAGATCACAGTCAGAACAGGAAGTGTTAGTGTTCTGGGCTAATAAGTTAGTCTGCTGCAGTTTCATAATAATGGGAGAAGACACAAAACTACTGGGTCAGAGACAAAAGATAATTTATTACTCACCTTAATAATAGTCAGTCTAACATTGTTATACCGGCTCACTAAGCCCCAGTTCTCACAGGATGATGTAGGGCCAGGTATTGACAGCACATGGAGTGAGGTCTGTTATAGGATAGGGGCACAAATGTTAGGAAGTCCTGGTGTTATATGAATAGCTGATGACAAAACTGCCTTTCCTCCTTTCCAGATGGAGATATCTCTTTCTTTATTACCCAGCAATATAAACAAATCTGCTCCAGAAAAGCAAAAAAAAAACTCCATCTTCCTAGGTTACTTGCTATGTAAACATCATTAAACAGATAGTTCAGAGCAAATTATCTGTTAATGCCTTTGAAGATGTACAGAAATGTGAAAGACTCCTGGGAAATTTTGTCCCAACAATTACTTCTCTCCTTAAAGCCCTCTAATGGTTTTCCATTTCATTTATAGTAAAAGCCAAATTCAGTGTAAAGGCTTGCCAGGTCCTATGTGGTGTTATCCTTTGCTCTCTATTAGAGCTCATCTCCTACCACTGTCACTCTTAGCCACTCAGCTGCAGCCACACTATCATCACTACTGTTCTTTAAAATGCCATGTATGCTCCTACCTTGACTAACCATTGGAATATCTCCCAGCTATATATTATGCTCACTTTCTTTAGTTGCTTCTCTGTCTAATGTTAACTTATCCAAGACTCTTCCTAGATCATCATATATAAGTTATAAAATAATAGCCCAGCAATCCCTGTCTCCCTTTACCCTGCTTTAAATTCATTCATTGTTTGTGACCACTTGACACATTATCCATTTGCATGTTTATTGTCAAAATTACCTCATTAATATGAAAGCTCCATTAAGGCACTTGAAATAGTGTCTGGTACCTAGCACCTAAGAGGAAGGAAGGGAGAAAGGAGAGAAGGAGGGAAAGAGGGAATTCAAAGGGAGAAGGAGGGCAGAGTGAAAGGAGGAAAAAAACATGAAAAATTATTCTAAGGTGGCAAGTCTGAGGAAGTTTAAGGACAGTAGCACCATGGCAAACTTGGCTATTATTCATTTTTTAAGAAAAAAATCACTAATAAGCAAAAGTTTTAGTAGGTTAAATGTAACTTGATAAAAGGTTATTCAAGTGCTCTATTTTAAACCAGTATTTCTCAAATGGGAGTCCATAGACCTCAGAGGATAAATGAGCATATTCATATGAGTCTAATGATTTTCTAAGAGATTTTTAAACTTTTTAATTTTTAACTTTGATTTTGATAAAAATAAAACATATATGTACTTAGCAATGTAAGATTATACAAATAGTAATTTATGTCAACACTGGGGGTCCACAAGTATTTTTACCATAAAAAGTATCCAGTATTTCTCAAATATGAGAGACATGGGTGCCTTAGCTCTTCACAGCTCCAAAGTATACATTCTATTGTATCTTCCACTGTTGCTCTCCCATTTTTTCCTATTCAGGAATATGTCTATAAATTTAGGGGAATTAGATGACTCTTTAGTTAATATGTCCTAATATTCAACCTCTAATGTAACTCGGGCTCTGAAAGCCATAAATATTAAAACTCCCATAATCATAAAACTTTTCCAGATCTGAAGTGTTACCTTCACTGTCAAAAGAGCAATTAAAATGTATTCAGAGGAGTTCAGTTAGCTCATTGTATAAGCAATTGTTTTCCATTGCCCACTCAGAGGCCAGTATAAGCTTTAGCCTTGGCAGGATGAATTGCTAATTTGTGTCAGGTGATAACAAGGGTCTACTCCAGAGCAGCATTCAGGAGGTCTGTTTAACTTCTAATCAATCTTTATATTAGTCTTCTTGGGCTGCATAACAAAACACCATAAACTGGGTGGGTTAAACAATAGAAATGTACTTTCTCACAGTTCTGGAGGCTGGAAGCCTGAGATCAGGGTGCCAGCAGGGTAAGTTCTGGTGAAGGCTCTCTTATTGGCTTACAGACAGTGCCTTCTTTCTGTGTCATCACATAGTGAAGAGAAGGAGAGGGTAAACTCTCTGGTGTCTCTTCTTGTGAGAGCACTTAATCCCATCATGAAAACCCCACCCTCATGAACTCATCTCAACCTAATTAGCTCCCAAAGGCCCAGTCTCCAAATATCATCACGCTGAGGGTTAAGGCTCCAGCATATGCATTTTGAGGGAACACAATGTGGTCCAGAGCAATACTTAATATGACACAGCTGGTTTGTATTTCAGAGCATTCACCGCTCCCATTCCCTAGGAGCTGTTCATAACCAGGAACTCATCCTGGCACTCAGCAACTCTACGCAGGGCTCCCAGCTCCCAGCTTCCTCCCTCTTCAGCCTTAGCATCTACCTCACCTCTTAATTGACTCTCAGTGTTTTCTCTCTGAAGATGGGCAGAAGTGTGGTCTTGGATGGCTACAAGAGAAGTAGATCTCTGCAAGACAGGTAGAGCTCCACCACAACTTTTTAACATATACTAACACGAACTTGATATTTTAAAGTGCAGAAATCAAAGTGTAGAATCAAAGTGTAGAACCTACATAGGTTAGTTGCATATATTTAAACATGTATATATGTGTGTGTATATATGGATATAATATGTATATGGTATCATTAAGTAATATACATACCTCTGGAAAAGGGAACTAGATGATCAAGGGACAGAATAAGAAAAATATTTGCTTTTCAAAATAAGCCCTTTTGGACTTTTGGAATGGTGAATGCAGTGCATGGATTTCCTTTTTAATAAACATATAAACAGACTTAGAACCTATCTTCTTTATTGAGTGAACTTCTTAGTAATGTTGATGCATGGCAGGTAGGCACCCCACGCCTTGGGGGAATGGTAGAGCATGGCATTTGTGTGATTAGATGAAAGCCACTGCTACTAATACCTTTTAGTATAGAGAGCTGTTCTCTATGGAGGATGTAAGCACACAATTGCATAGAAGTAAGGTTGAAGAGTCCCAGGGAACACAGACATTGAGATTTTGATTCTTCTTTGAGATTGTTGTTATTAGAAACTTTCTTGTTGATCAATATGGTATCACTAGTAAGAATGACTTAAAATAGTCCCCAAGGATGACATTACCATTATGGGAAAGGCATCTGGACTGGTAAGCTAGCTCACAGCCAGGACCAATAATTCATGGTGGAAGGGCTAATTGCAGCATAGCAGCATCTGTGGATGGACTTCCTTGCTGAGCCTGCTCCCTGACAGGTGCCTATATTTGGAGTATAATAGCTGAGCATGTGAATATGAACTAAAGCTGAACTTGGCAGCCCAAGTCTGAAGCACCCTTGCAAAGTGTCACAATGAGGGAGTGAGATCATCTTCTCTAGAAGTACCTCTACAGTCTCTCAAATTCTGCCCCATCCTTCATGTTAAAATCATTATAAGTACTGGGAGCCCAGCTGGGCTTAACAGTGTAGGGAGAAACCTATAAAACATCCCCTCCATACACTAGAAAACTACTAGATCTTCAGTGGTGGCATTGCAACAGTGAAGTGTATGCCAGCGAAAATTATAAGACTTTCCATTTTTAGCAGCAACATATGAAAACAGAAACAAAATCAGCAAAATACAATGATGTCCTCTTTCCTGTGACAGTTTAGAACTGTGGCTATCCTTTTGACTAAGTAAGCTCCTGAAGGATTATGAGTAATTTTTAATTTGATGGAAAAGAAGAAAATTTTTGAATCAGATACTGGACTTTCTAGTAATTTGTGCACATGAATAACCAAACCAGTGTCAATTTGAAAAATAAAATAGATATGAACTCCTATATACTCCAAGCTGGTGAAGTGGACCATACCAGTACCCTAGGAAAGAAGAACTGCATCCGTGAGCAGCCTCTGCACTGCCCAGGAAAAGCCAAACAGTCCTCACAAACCACTGGTTCAGAACAGAGCTGGACCTCTTGGAGCCTGAAACTAGAAGGCGGTTCACTTAGAATTTAAGAAATTAATGAATTAATTCAAAACTTTTTCAAAAGAAAAGTGCAGCCTAAATTTATAGAATTAAAGGTTCTATACATCTCTCTTGTTCCTGAAACCACTTAACGTGCCTAACCCCTTAATGTATGCATTACAGTATATTATGATTAAATCATAGTTTAATTATGCTCCACAAACATCCTTGTTGTACTAACAGCCCCTAATGAGACTATGAGTTGAATATATTAAATTTAAAACCATTATGCTGAGAATGAAACAAAAAATCATTAGTTATTATGCTAATATGGTGATCTTTTAGACATGAGCTGATTGTTGGGCCAGGCTTTATTACAAAAGGAGGATTAGGGCTTGATTTAATGGCTTCCTCTTTCCATGCCCCAAGGTTACTGTAGCAAACTCTACTGGATTATTGGGCAGAGATAATGGGGGGAAGAATCAAGAAAGTTCACACAGTAGGAAGAGCTCCAAAATGTGTTTTTGAATCTTGGATTTAAAATTATAAGAGTTTCAGCTACTTAAGGAAGGTGAAGATCTCAGCCAAATTGCTTGGCAACAGCTTGGTTGTATGATAACTCTGCGGGCTTATTTTGTGACTTTATTTGCTCTCCCAGGAAAATACTGAGACTACAGCCATGTATAGATACCATAATTCAATACTCAAATAAAATTTGAATTGTTAATTTTTTAAACAAATTATAAAGAGTAATACAAATTATATATCATTTTGGTTTTGTCTGATCCTGCTGCATACTGAAGAATATCTTAACCAGCCAATAAACCACATGTGAAAAGAAAGAATTTTTAGTATATGTATTCTATTACATGTTATGTTTCTTAATCCTTATTGATTTACTTTGCTCAGTAAAACATTTTGCTGTACACAGAAACAAGCTTAGAAGCTTTCTGCAAATTGAATATTATGTTTCTCTTATTAGCGGCCCCTAGAGTTTTCAGTTATAACGATTTTTATTTTGACCACCCTATTAATTGGTGAGAACCTATATGAGTTTATAAATATATTTCCTTGTGCCCAATATTGCACACTAACATAAAACTTTAAGAGATTAATGGGTACATCACTTCTTCTCCATAGTGAGTAAATATTAGGCTTGGTATTCTTGTCACCATGGCATGAGGTGGGTACTTTGCAACCTTATCATACTTGCTCTCTACCATAAGAGCCTTTTATTTTTGATATTTCACAGCTATTTAGGTATCACAAGTACTACGGAAATGTCATATTCTGAGGTAGAAAGCTCTACCCCAATCAATGACCCATCTTACTTTTATTTAACAACCGTATAGAATACAAGCTTCATTTCCAGCACTACATTAATAATGAATGACAATAGTAAAGTTGGGAGATCAATGATAAATTAATTCGAATGAATAAAATCACAATAACTGAGAAAAGATGAGACAAAAAGATAAAATCACGATGACTGAGAAACTAAAAATGCAAACTAAGCAAAAACAAGATGAAAAAACCCTAAAGCAAGAATGATAATCTTATAATGAAAATTGTTAAAAGTTGATCTAATAGAAAGTAGCAAACTTATCAAAATAATTACAAACATAAACCGAGAATAATAATATTTATGTAAAATATAGAAATGTTTTGACCAGGCATGTTGGCTGGCCTGGTTCGGTGGCTCATGCCTGTAATCCCAGCATTTTGGGAAGCTGAGGTGGGTGGACCACTTGAGGTCAGAAATTTGAGACAAGCCTAGCCAACACAGTGAAACACTGTCTCTACTAAAAATACAAAAATTAGCCAGGCGTGGTGGCATGTGCCTGTCATCCCAGCTACTCCAGAGACTGAGGCACAAGAATCACTTGAACCTGGAAGGCAGAGGTTGCAGTGAGCCGCAATTGTGCCACTGCACTCCAGCCTGAGCAGCAGAGTGAAACTGCAAAAAAAAAAAAAAAAAAAAAACCTTTAATATACACAAAGAAATTTTAAATTTTATTTAAAGCAAAATACAGAACACTTTAAAAATTACCTTATAAATAGGCTAAGATATATTTAAATTAAAATCACAGTAAGTTACCCTTTATAACAGACTCATCATTAGCCTCTGCTCACTATTACTACTGCCTGTGTTAGGGGTCTCTACTCTAGCTTTTTTCCCTTATAGAGTAAACGCTGACTGTGCTAAATTAAGTTCACCAACGCTTAAATGTCATACACCTGCACCCTCATGACTCATTTGCTCCCTAGAATAGATTATCAGAATTTCAAAAATGAAATAGATTATACAAGAACAATATGATTCTACAGAGATGAAAAATGTTATGAGGATATGAATTATTAGTAAGTTATCTTAAAAAACCCTGTCATTAATCCCCAGAGACCATCTAAGCTAGATTAACCTCCTTATTTTAAAAGGCAGAATAGGTTTATCAAGATAAGAACATAATTTTTTGAATACATTAGTTTCCCAAGCATAAATATAATACCTACCAATCCTCTTCTTTCTATCTCTTTTCCTTCTACTTAGTAATACTTTTAATTTGGTAATTTTATTACTTCTCAGGCAATGTGTGTATATAGTTGGGGGCTAATAATATAACACAAAATATTCTTTAGTAATCCCTAACTTGAAAAAGGAGGTGCATAGTGCATAACTGTGGTCTTGGGTTAGATCCTGAGGCAATCCAAAGGGTTGTACATGCAGAATCTTCTCTCTCTGCAATGCTGATGTCTGTAAAGAATTTACTGAGTTTTTGGAAGCCACAGAGAGGAGTGCATGTCCAAAGAGTACTACTGTTTTGTTTTGTTAGTTTTTTATTTCAATGACAGTTATATTATGGACACTGTTTTGGAAATTCTGCGATATCAATATTTTGTTAAATTGTGATATAATCACATTCATACACATAAACACACAGATACGCTGAATATTAATTTGCCGATGGTTTTGTTATTTCAAGACTTTCAGCAGTGAAGATCACAGAATTAAGAGTAGAACCAAATTCAGACAACCAAATGTATGGCTTGGATAAAAGTTAGAGGTCAGGTACTGAAGAAGGCTAGAAACTGATAACAAAGTTGGAATTAGAGGCCAAAAGCTATGTATTTAATCAGGGATTATAGATAATGCAGTTGCCAAAGATTAAGACAAGTCAGCACATTGAGACCAGGAGCTGTGAGAATTTGAGAGACAAAGATGAGGAGTACTGAACTAGAACAAGAGCAGGAAATACAGCTTGGCCACTTCCTTCTAGAATAAAAACCAGTTCCATAATGTGGTAGCCTACGACCTAAAACCAAAGGCTAAATGTGTTAATCTGGTTAGATGTGACATTCAAAGCTAGGGTAAATATGCCCTCTCAGTTCCTGGGAATCCTTCCATAAATCCTGTAAGAGGTTATGCCTGAAAACATTTGTGACCGAAGCATTTTAAAGTTTGAGATAGAAAATGATTATGCCTTAAACTGTTAGAAACGTTTGTATCTCTCACAATCTTTGAATGCATTTTTGCCTTTGTAGGAATGTTTGTTTAAAGACACTCTAAGTGACCATTTCCACACATTACTTACTTCTGGGGAAGCCTAAGAAACAGTCCCAATACTCCAAGTGACATGCAAAATTGACCACTATGAATTTTCATGAATGCTCAGAGAATTTTCAAACAAAACAAGTCTTTCCTACAGGCAATTAAACACCTTAGGAAAAGTCAATGACAGATCTACATGGTTTTGAGCTTGAATTTCAAATCTATTCGTTTTTTTTTTTTAGTTCCAATAAATAAGAACTATTCTCCCTAAAGCACAGAAGGCATAAAACAAAATTCAGGAGAAATACTACAACATTTAGGTTACAATGATGCTAACTAACTGAAACTGACACATATTTTCTGATCTGCCAAGAAAAAGAAAAAGAAAAAAGAGAAAAATGATAAGAGCAATAGAAACTTGTAAAAAAAACAATTATTAATCAATAGTCTACCCCCAATTATGCTTTCCGTAGGTTTAATCATTGACAAGACCTCTCAAATGGCAATTCAGTTTTGTGGGAAAGAATTGAAAAAGGTCATAACACACCACTTAGGTACTTAATAATGCAGATTGTTTCATTACATTCATCTTTGCCTCTCTACATCCATTCATTAAGGAAGCAACAACTTCTAGTGCTGAATACTAAGTAGAGGATAGGTAGTGGTGCATAGAGGACTTGATGGCAAGTTCAGCCTTCAGTAAGAGCAGAGTGAAGCAGGCTCTCTAGAGATGGCACTGGTAATGAACTATCTCTAACATATTATTCAAATTTCAAAATATCCAAAAATAAATTTACTTCTTCACACTTTAAGAACCAAAAACGCAGAGAAAAAAAAAATCTCACTCTGTATAACAAAGCCTCCCTAAATGAATGTCTGCTATATACCAGAAATTTGTTAGCGGTTGTACTCACAAACTTGGTTAGAAACTTAAGAGTTCATAAGGGAATTCTAGCAATAAAGGTATAGATAATATATAAACTGAAAGAGAATTAAACTATCACATTACTTTACAAATACCAGGACCAGAAAAATAATTTCTTGTTCAAGTTTGATAAATCATACAGAAATGGGGAAAAAGGGATCTTTAAAAATTAGAAAAAAACCCTCTGTGATATGTAAGAAATAACATAGCTATTGCCCTGAAAATATAGAGAAATATCTATCTCTAAATAGTATTTATCCAATAAGTAAAATAAAAGCTTATTTTCTCTTTGGTTTTATTATATCAATGAAATATAAGTAATCATGGACTCAGTGAAGTAAAAGATAAAACATAAGATGAAAATTGATCTGGCATAAAAAAGTAAAAATACAGAGAAATCCCAAAGAAGCACAAAAAAATAGAATAATTAAAATATGCATTGGAACATGTAAAGAACAGAACTAAGACTGCAAATAATGTAATCAGTAACAACCTAGAGAAGTTCTCTAAGAAAATCATAAATACAGTGAAAGAGAAAATTCAACATGTGAATAATCACCACTGAGAAAGAAATAAGAATAGAGAAGCAATCATCAAAGAGATATTAGAAAGGAAAAATATAATGTCCTAAGTGAAAAAAATCAAAGCACAGACATTGATATATCAAAAAGGGTTACCAAATTCTAGACAAAATTAATATAAAGTAGGCTAAATTAAATATAAACTGTATAAATTTTTTAGTCTGACATAAGATTTTGTAAAAATTCCGGAAGACAACAAAAATAGTTTTGGAGAATTGAAAAAAGTCAGGCCTGCCTTATTCAACCCAGAATACCAGAACTGTATTCAGAATTGGGGGAAATAAAAGATGTGGTACTTATTTTATACCCAGACAAGATAACGTGGACAAATGGCTCAGGGAATATAACTACCCAAGTGTATCTACCTGAAATTAAACAAAATTTGTTATCAGAATATTGAGAGCAAAACCAAAAGTAACAATGAGGGACTATGTCAAGCAATTAAAAATATTAAATATCTGCAAATATGATGTATTAGTTAGAGAAAAGGTTAAGAAGCTAAAACAAAAGGCTGCAAAATACAGGGGCTGAAACAAGACTGCAGCTTACTTTCTCTTACAAGAGTTTAGAGGTAGGAAGCCAGTCCCTGGTGGGAGGCAGACAATCCATTAGGTCATATGGAAACCCCAATTCCTTTGGTATAATTGCTCTGCCATCTCTTAGAGTGTTATCCTCATGAATATGGTGAGAGCTCGCATGGACAATCATGTCCATATTCTAGGCCATGGAAACTGGGAAAAAGAGGGGGTAAAAAACAATCAATTTCTTTACACAAAATTGATCTGGAAATTGCACACGTTGCTTTGCTCACATCCAATGGAGCAACACTTAGTCACATGATCTCACCTAGCTGCAGGGAGATTAGAAACTACAGTCTCTAATTGAGTGGACACATGACCAATTAAAACTCAGAATGTATTTGTATGTATGAAGGAGAGGTATATTTTTTTAAAGAGCTGAGGATAACAAATACTGATGTTCAATTTGCTAACTACTGTCTTTGCCATATATTAAAATTAAATTTTAATATATGCCCAAATTAAAAACAAAACTGAGGCATGAAAAAGAAACAAAGTTGAAATCTGTAACGAAATAAAAATAATAATTAACATTCAGAAATCTAGATTACTTTGGAGAATCAAGAAAAAGTAATAGAAAAATATATGCCAAAACATTCATTTTATTTAGACTCAAAAAGTCTTATTTTTAAATATATTAAACTAGAAAAAGTTTAGTTTTAACATTAAAGTAATTTCCATTTGAAGAAGATAAAACAAGATGTTTATCTTTCAATCACTAGAAAAAGTGAAAGGAGAAGCAGAGAAAAAAATAATGCAACAGCAAAGAAACATTTTAAATTAAAAAAAAGAAAGATGAAAGAAATAAGATCACTCAAAAGAATTTGGACAAAAAATAAAATAACTGAACTCACCTATTAAAACAAAATTTAACAATGTTCAGCTTCAAAACTCACACATAACACAAGGACACCAAAATGCTAAAAACAAAAGGAAACAGAAAGATTGACTAGGCAAAATCAGACCAAAGGAAAGCAACTAGTAATATTAATTTCAAACAAAGTAAAATTGAATTTAGTAAACTATTAAAAAGATAGTCATTTCTGCTGATAAGCAATTTAAATTACAATGAAGATAAATCAGTCATGAACTTCTTTGCTGGCAGTAGACGTCAAACACTGATAGAAAAATTATTTTTGTTGTGAGAATTTAAAACTCTCTTTTACAGAACAAAGACTGACCAAGGTCTTACAAGGATTTCAATAGTACAATTAGTAAGACTTTTTATTAGACAGAGTAAGCTTTATTCTACAGAGAACATTTTGAAAATGTTATCATGTAGCTGTTCATGAAGATAATCTCAATAAATGCCAAGAAACAATATATTTTACAGCTCACATTCTCTGACTGAAAATGAAAACTGGTAATCAACAACAAAAATTTTAAACAGAAACTCCCAAATCGCTTTTAAATGTAAAATTGCCTTGCTCAATAACTCTAGGATGAACAGAAAAATAAAAACTGCAATCATAAAATATTTTTTAAATTAAATGTCTGGTTATTAAATAAAAATGGAAGTAAATGAACTCATAATTCAACTCCAAATGGTAAGGGGAAAAACATTTAAGAAAACAGGATGAGTAAAATCATTTACTCTTTATTCAACCATTTATTCAGCAAATATTTTGACAAAGTCTATAACGTTCCAGACATTGGTTTAGGCACTGAGGATACAGGGAACTTACATTTTAGTAAGCAATAAATAAGTAAATAAGTAAACATAAGTAAAAAGTAAACAAGTTCTTATATAACAATTATATAGAAATCAATGTTGTAAAGAAACAGCAGGATAAGGAGTCAGAGATGGAAATAGGATAGGAGGAAATAGCTATTTTAGATAAAATAGTCACAGGGGTTTATCTGAACAGGTGACATTTGAAAAGCAATTTGAAAGACAGAAGTGAGCAAAACAAGCAAACATCTGGAAGAATTTGATGAAAAATGCAGAAATTGGTAAATCAGTAAACTGAGAGCTGATTCCTAGGAAAAGTTATGTATACCCCTGAAAACTAATACTAAGAAATAAAAAAGAAAGCATGCACACACAAATGTCAGAGACTGTAACAACAAACATAAAAGAGACTTAAACATATATATGATACAGCATACTTAGTGCATTGACTTTTGTTCTGGTTATATTGTGAGGCATTCATTATTCTCCAGAATGATAAATACTGAGCTATTAGCTCAGCTTTCCTCTAAATCATACCTCAGTAAAAAGCCCTGTGATTCCCAGCACATTCTTGCCCAGCAATTTTGCTGCCTTTTCAAACTGTGCTAAAGTTTTCTCTCACTTAATGGCCATTTTGCTCAAAGAAACACACATTTCATCACTTACAAAGTTACTGTTGACAAGTAGAGAACAACAAAGCCACAATGAGATAAAAGCGGCTTTGGACCCAGACCCAGACTTGTTCAGTCCAAATTCTTACCTCAGCAAAATTTTAAGTTCCTTATGTCATGGCTATTAAGAGCCAATTGTGAAGAGCTGAAACAAAAATATACTACACCCACTAAATAACTCCATAAAATGATTACGAAGCAAAAAGCCAAGATGATATATAATTTTTCTAAGAAAATAAATATTTTAAGAAATAAAGAAAAAAATCAAAAATTTAGGAAATAGGATTTTGAATTAGACATTCCTGTGGTCTGGGAATTTGGGATAAATGTTCAAAGAAACTTTGCTTTAAAGAGAATACCAAGGACTTGCCAAATGTCCACTGTGGGCTTATTAAAAGAAATCAGAATCAGACCTGATCCCTTCACCCCCATTTACCCATGTCCAGCTTATTTTAAAAGAAAGCAATGCTAAACGAAGTTAATGTACTGCAGAACTGAACTGAGGTGTGAGCTGTCAGCCGAGACAGAAGAGTGTAATGGGTTTCCCCCTCCATTTCCTCACTTCAGTCTAATTAAGGAGAGAGTCCAAGAGAACCAGTTATAGAGATTAGGAGTGCCTAAAGGAAGAGGCGATTGACATTCCCTTCTCTGTCTGATTAGCATAGAATATATGGACCTTGGCCCTGCCAGATGCAGAGGAGACTGTGGTAAGAGAGCTTTTGGGAGAACTTGACACATATTCCTTGTAGCTGACTTGAGCAGGTGGCAAAAGCAGGAACAGGGAGAGAGGGCAGCAGAAGAGGGCCTTCACTAGAAGTTATTTTAAAAAGGTGTTGTGGTCTTAAAGGTGCCCCACAAGAGAACAACCAGAGGACCTCACTATTAGGGACCTCAGATATACTGCCAGGATGGCGAAGAAGTCTCTGTGGCACTCCAAAGAATTAACATCGGCAGTCTGCGGTCCACAAAGACATCAGTGACAATGATAGTTAAGTGGTAAAACTTTTGTTACTCTCTCGAAGTCCCCAAGCACCCCATCCCATCCCTGTGGGAGCCTATTCAGCAAATAGACAGAGAAGAGGAGAACAAATGGGAGAAGGGCAGTGAAATAACAGACCTTGTCTTGGCTCTTGATGCTTTCTCGGATTATATCAGTAAAAAGGATCCAGGAGCTAACTTCAAAGGGGTACCACAGCTCACAAATGAAATAAATTGAGCATGGATAGGAATATTGACTGCAATAATTTGAAATGTATCTAATATGTTAAAATCTTGGATGCTTTAACAACAAAAAAGGAAAAGGAGCCAATGTTTACCATAGGAAGATGCTAAATAAACAAATAATTATCCTGAAAACCAATACATAAAGAGAAAAAATCAGAAGTACAAGAATAAAACACCATGGAAGTTGTATAATGAAACTTAAGCTCAGAGTCTCCAGAGTTCAGTGCAATCCCCAGCACACAGTAGCAAATTAATAAATAATTTTAAATTAAAGGCAAAAAAGAGGGACATCAGAAAGATGGGGGAATATGAAGCATTTTATCTTCCTCCTCCCCATAGACAGACAAATTCAACAATAACAATACATGGACCAATTCCCTGTATGAGAAGTCCAGAAACGAATTGAGGGGCTCCTAAACCACAGGCAAGAGCAACACGAGCCTAATTGAAGATGGTGGAAAAATTCAAGGTTCCTCCTCTCAGCCACATGATCAACACCAACAATAACAAAACCAGTTCCCAATTTTCTACCTGGGGAGATAAGAAAAGGACCGGACCATACTTCAAAAGTTATGACTTTTCTGGGTGCTGCCCAAGGTTTATTTCTGCCTGGCTGAATCTGAATGCTGTCAGGAAAGGTCCCCAGTTGGAAGCCACTGAGAACAAAAGCAGCAGGTTGGACTTGCATGCACATACTTTCCATACGCCCTCCCTCTGGCTCAGTCCTGAGTCAGTGGGGCAAAACCCTCAAATCCCAACTTCTCCCTGGAGACAGAAAGAGTTGAATTGTTCATTCATCATTCCAAATTTTCCAGGGACTGCCTGAAGGATGGTTTTTTTTGTTGTTGTTGTTGTTTGTTTGTTTGTTTTTCTCACCTGTCTCAGAATACCCACAGGACCCAGTATACTCTAGGTGCCTTAGGAAGGACTGTTGAGAAGAACCACAGAAAAAGAGCTTGGGGTGTGCTGCTGCCCCAGAAGACCCATACAGCACAGAACACCAGAGGGAGCAAGAGATTACAAACTCCTGAAGGAAAAAAAAAAAAGCTGGCAAATCCAGCTAATTTGGATAACACAACTTCAGATAAAATGCATACAGAGACATTTGAGAGGCCCCCAGTATCTCTGGCTGGGCTGACTGGTGAGGGTCTTCTCCCATACAAGGCCAGTCTGTGAAGACTGGTAGAGATGTCTATTTTTCCTAATATGCAGATGCCAACACAAAAAGTCAAGGAAAACGAAGAAACAAGAAAATACAGCCAGAACAAAGGAACAATATATAAAGCATCAGAAACCAACTCTAATAAAGCAGAGATGTATGATTTATCTAACAGATAATTCAAATTAACCATATAAATATCCTCAATGAGCTCAGGAGAAAAATGTATAAGCAAAATGAGAATTTCAGCATAGAGCTAGAAAGTATTTTTAAAGTGCTAAACAGAAATCTTTGAGTAAAAGAATACAGTAACTACACTGAAAAATTCACTAGAAGGATTCACCAGAAGACTAGATGAAGGAGAACAAAGAATCAATAAACTCAAAAAACATTGAAAAGACAACCTATGGAGTGGAAGAAAATATTTGCAAACTATATATCTGATAAGGGGTTAAGAGATTTTCTACAAATTATATTATGTGACCTATAAACAGAGATAATTTTACTTCTTCCTTTCTGATTTGGATGCCTCTTTTTTTCCTGCCTAATTTCTCTGGCTCAGATTTCCAATATTATGTTGAATAGAAGTAACAAGAGAGGACATAATTGCTTCTTTCATGATCTTAGAGGAAAAGCTTTCAGTTTTTCGTTGATGAGTAGCTGTGAGCCTTTTACTTCTGCCCTGTATTATGTATTGGTATTTTTTTTCTATTCCCTAGTTTGTTGAGTTTTTTAAATCATTAAACAGTATTGATTTATATTAAATGCATTTCTGCATCTGCTGAGATGGTCTTGTGGTTTCTATCCTTTGTTCTGTTAATGTATTTTATCACATTGATTGATTTTCATATGCTGAACCATCCTTATGTCACAGGCATTAATACCATTTGACATGGTGTATTTTATTTCTTGGTTTGCTAGTATTTTACGGGGATTTGGTCATCTTATGGTGTCTTTGTATGAGTTTGATATCAGGGTAATGTTGGCCTCATGAGGTTGGGAGTGTTCCCTCCTCTTCAACTTTTTGGAAAAGTTATAGAAGGATCAGCATTAATTCTTTTTTAAATGTTTGGTAGAATTCACTAATGAAGCCATTTGATTTTGGGGCTTTTCTTTGTAGGGAATTTTTGATTACTGATTCAATCACTTACCAGTTACAGATATGTTCAGAATTTCTATTTCTTCATGATTCAATCATGATAGATGGTAAGAGTCTAGAAATTTATCTATTTCTTCTAGGTTATTCAGTGTGTTGGCATATAATTATTCATAGTGGTCTCTTATAATCCTTTTTATTTCTGTGGTATTAATAGTAATGTCTCCTCTTCATTTCTGATTTTATTTACTTGAGTCTTCTTTTTTCTTAATTAGCCCAAAGAATTGTCAATCTTGGTCTTTTTTACCAACTTAAGTTTCATTCATTTTTTCTATTGTTTTACTATTCTGTATTTCATTTTTGCTCTAATCTTCATTATTTTCTTCCTTCTGCCAACTTTCTATTTAGTTTGTCCCTTTCTAGATTTTTTAAACTTTTATTTTAGGTTTGGGGTACATGTGAATGTTTGTTACATAGGTAAACACCTTTCATGGGGGGTTTGTTGTACAGACTATTTTATCACCCAGGTGTTAAGCCAAGAACCCAATGGTTATCTTTTCTATTCCTCTCCCTCCTCCAGAACTCCCTCCTCAAGTAGACACCAGTGTCTGTTGTTTCCTTCTTTGTGTTCATAAGTTCCTATCATTTAGCTCCCACTTATAAGTGAGAACATGCAGTAGTTTTCTGTTACTGCATTAGTTTGCTAAGATAATAGCTTCCAACTCCATCCATGTTCCCACAAAAGACATGATCTCGCTCTTTTTTATGGCTGCATAGTATTCCATGGTGTATATGTACCACATTTTGTTTACCCAATCTGTAATTGATGGACATTTAGGTTGATTCTATGTCTTTGCTATTGTGCATAGTGCTGCAATGAACATTCATGTACATGTGTCTTTATGGGAGAATGACTTATATTCCTCTGGGTATATACCCAGTAATGGGATTGCTAGGTCGAATGGTAATAAAGTGTAAAATTAGATTGTGTACTTGAGATCTTTGTTCTCTTTCAGTGTAGGCATTTATAACTCAGTACTGCTTTTGCTGCACTCCATGTTTTGTTATGCTGTGTTTTCATTTATATCTCGATATATTTCTAATTAATCTTAGAAATTACACTTTGACCATTAGTTTTCAAGGTTGTATTGTTTAATTTACACAAATTTTTGAATTTTCCAGTTTTCCTTTTTCTATTAATTTCTAGTTTCATTCCATTGTGTTGAGTAAAGGCACTTGGTGTTACATAAATGCTTTTAAATTTGTTAAGACTTGTATTTTGACCTAACACAATCAATTCTTGAGAATGTTCCCTGTACTCTTGAGGAGAAAGTGTATTCTCCTGCTGTTGGGTTGGTCTCTATTGTTGTTGAAGTCTTTTGTTTCCTTATTAATCTTCTCTCTGGATGTTCTATCCATGATTGAAAATGGGAAATCTCCTACTACAATTGTGTTGCTATTTTTCCTTTCAGTTCTAGCAATGTTTGCTTCATATATTTGGGTATTCTAATGTTGGGTGCATACACATTTATAGTTGTTATAAATTCTTGGTGATTTGACTTTTTGTCATTGTATAATGTCCATCTTTGTTATTTATAGTTTTTAATTTAGTTTATTTTTTCTGATATAAGTACAGCTACCCTGCACTCCTTTGGTTACCATTTCCTTGGAATATTTTTTCCATCCTTCCAATTTCAGCCTCTGTGTGTTCTTATATCTGTAGTAAGTCTCTTGTAGACAGTATATGGTTGGATCTTATTTTTTATCTACTCAGGCACTCTATGGCTTTTGACTGAGGAATGTAATCAATTTATACTCAAAGTAATTACCGATAGGGAAGTACTTACCACCGCCATTTTGTCTAGTATTTAGTGTATGTCTCGTAGCTTTTTCATCCTTCTTTTCCTTCCATGTCTTCTTTTGCAGGGATTTTTTGTGAGTAATGACATATTTTGATTTATTTCTCATTTTCTTTTGTGTATCTTCAATAAAAATTTTCTTTATGATTATCAGATTTAAATAAAATACCTTATAGTTATAACAATCTACTTTGTGCTGATAAAAAGTTAACCTCACTTGCATACAAAACTTTACTTTTTTACTTCTATTCCTCCACACATTTTGTGTTATTGATGTCACAATTATATCTTTTTATATTGTATATCCATTAAAATATTTTCATAATTAGTTTTCTAAATGATTTTGTCTTTTAACTGCTACACCAGAATTAAAAGTGCTTAATGCACCACTATTTCAGAATTATTCTGTGTTTATCTATATATTTACCTTTACCAGTAAGCTTTGTACTTTTATATCTTTTTGTGTTGATGTCCAGCATCCTTCTGTTTCAATTCAAAGGACTCTCATAGCATTTCTTATAAGGGGGGTCTAGAGCAGTGATAAACTCTCTGAACTTTTGTTTGCCTGGTAACATCTTTATCTCTCCTTCATTTATGAAGGACCATTTCATGCAGTATAACATTCTTGGTTGGCAGTTTTTTCTTCAGCACTTTGAATGTCTTAGTCTACTCCCTCCTGGCCTACATTGTGTTGGCTGAGGAATTTGCTAATGGTCTTACGAAGGATACCTTGCGTGTGATGATCCACTTTTATCTTGCTGCTTTCAGAATTCCCTCTTTGTCTTTGACTTTTGGCAATTTGATTATAATGTGTCTCAGTGTAGACTTCTTTAGGTTTATCCTAGTTGAAATGCACTGGGATCCAGAATCTGGACATCTATCTTCATCCCCAGATTTGAAAGGTTTTTAGTCATTATTTCTTCAAATAGGTTTTCTTCCTTTTTCTCTCTCTCTTCTTTTTCTATAACTCCAATAATATATATAGGTCTATTTGATGTTTGTCTCATAGGTACCTTAGGCTTTCCTTACTCTTTTTATTCCTTTTTTCTTTTTCCTCCTCTGACTAAATACTTTCAAATGATCTGCCTTCAAGATAGGTGATTCTTTCTTCTGCTCAATCAAGTCTGCTGTTGATCCCCTCTAGTTCATTTTTTAGTACAGTTATTACATTATTTGGCCCTAAGATTTCTGCTTGGCTCTTTTCTGTATTTTCCATCTGTATGCTGATACTCTCATTTTGTTCCTGCCTCATTGAGCAACTTGAACATGGTATTTTGAATTATTTGTCAGGTAATATATATATACCTCCATTTCTTTCAGGTGACTTCCTAGAGATTTATGCTGTTTCTTTGATTACACATTTCCCTGTTTCTTCGTGTGCTTTGTAACTTTGAGTTGGGATCTGTGTATCTGAAAAAAAAAGCCACTTCTTCAGTGTTTATGGGTTGCTTTTGTACAAAGAAAGACTTTTTCCAGTCATCCTGGCTACAGATTCTGAAAGCTTCTCAAACCCTTTCTGTGTATGTAATCTTCTCCGGATTTTTGCATGTAAATTCCCAATTGGAGGGATTTGCCAGTTTCTTTTTTCAGGGCCTCATAATCTCTTGCTCATTCTCGTGTCTGTGTGGGGTTTTGTAAGTTCTCTAACCTGCTACAAGCTGCCCAATCTCTTTTTGGTCTCAGAAGCCTGTAGGCTTCTAGAATATGTCAGGTTCCATCAGTAATCTGGAGATGGGTGAGACAGAAACTAGTACCTCAGGAAGTCTCCTGAAAAGTCAGAACATTGGAAGCACTCTTTTTTTTGTTCTTAAAGCAGCCAGGCATTGGAATTTGCTCCAGCTCATTTCGTGCTAAGTGGAGTGAAGAATTATGGCAAGTGTATAGTAGTCCAAACCATTGCCTTAGTTCTCAGAAGCCTTAGTCTGATGCTCTTTCTTGTCAGCATTTAGATTCAGGCAAGACAGAAACCAGTCCTATGGGTAGCCACCTAAAATGTCTAATCCTTGAATGTATGTTTTAGTCTTCTTTTTTCCCTCCCCAGAAAGAAGCCAGGAGATGAATGCTTTTCTCCTGATCGTGCCACACTGAGCCAGGGGAGGAACTATGGCCAATGAGTATGTGTTAATTCATTCTCGCATTGCTATAAAGAAATATCTGTAATTTATAAAGAAAAGTGATTCAATTGTCTCACACTTCTGCGGGCTGTACAGGAAGCATAATACTGGCATCTGATTGGTGATTGGAAGCCTAAGGAAACTAACAATCATGGCAGAAGGCAAAGGAGGGGCAGGCACAGTCATATGGCCTGAGCAGGAGCAAGAGAGAGAGCTAGAGGACAAGTACTACACTTCTTAAAGAAGCAGATCTCAGGGTGGAGCCAAGATGGCCGAATAGGAACAGCTCCGGTCTACAGCTCCCAGCGTGAGCGACACAGAAGATGGGTGATTTCTGCATTTCCATCTGAGGTACCAGGTTCATCTCACTAGGGAGTGCCAGACAGTGGGTGCAGGACAGTGGGTGCAGCGCACCGTGCGTGAGCCAAAGCAGGGCGAGGCATTGCCTCACTCGGGAAGTGCAAGGGGTCAGGGAGTTCCCTTTCCTAGTCGAAGAAAGGGGTGACAGATGGCACCTGGAAAATCGGGTCACTCCCACCCTAATACTGTGTTTTTCCGACGGGCTTAAAAAATGGCACGCCAGGAGATTATATCCTGCACCTGGCTCAGAGGGTCCTACGCCCACGGAGTCTCGCTGATTGCTAGCACAGCAGTCTGAGATCAAACTGCAAGGTGGCAGTGAGGCTGGGGGAGGGGCGCCTGCCATTGCCCAGGCTTGATTAGGTAAACAAAGCAGCCAGGAAGCTGGAACTGGGTAGAGCCCACCACAGCTCAAGGAGGCCTGCCTGCCTCTGTAGGCTCCACCTCTGGGGGCAGGGCACAGACAAACAAAAAGACAGCAGTAACCTCTGCAGACTTAAATGTCCCTGTCTGACAGCTTTGAAGAGAGTGGTTCTCCCAGCATGCAGCTTGAGGTCTGAGAACGGGCAGACTGCCTCCTCAAGTGGGTCCTTGACCCCCGAGCAGCCTAACTGGGAGGCATCCCCCAGTAGGGGCAGACTGACACCTCACAAGGCCAGGTACTCCTCTGAGACAAAACTTCCAGAGGAACGATCAGGCAGCAGCATTTGCGGTTCACCAAGATCCGCTGTTCTACAGCCACCGCTGTTATGCAGCCACTGCTGCTGACACCCAGGCAAACAGGGTCTGGAGTGGACCTCTAGCAAACTCCAACAGACCTGCAGCTAAGAGTCCTGTCTGTCAGAAGAAAAATTAACAAGAAGAAAGGACATCCACACCAAAAACCCTTCTCTATGTCACCATCATCAAAGACCAAAAGTAGATAAAACCACAAAGATGGGGAAAAAACAGAGCAGAAAAACTGGAAACTCTAAAAAGCAGAGCACCTCTCCTCCTCCAAAGGAACGCAGCTCCTCACCAGCAACAGAACAAAGCTGGACGCAGTATGACTTTGATGAGCTGAGAGAAGAAGGCTTCAGATGATCAAACTACTCCAAGCTACAGGAGGAAATTCAAACCAATGGCAAAGAAGTTAAAAACTGTGAAAAAAAATTAGACAAATGGATAACTGGAATAACCAATGCAGAGAAGTCCTTAAAGGAGCTGATGGAGCTGAAAGCCAAGGCTCGAGAACTACGTGAAGAATGCAGAAGCCTCAGGAGCCGATGCGATCAATTGGAAGAAAGCGTATCAGTGATGGAAGATGAAATGAATGAAATGAAGTGAGAAGGGAAGTTTAGAGAAAAAAGAATAAAAAGAAATGAACAAAGCCTCCAAGAAATATGGGACTATGTGAAAAGACCAAATCTACATCTGATTGGTGTACCTGAAAGTGACGGGGAGAATGGAACCAAGTTGGAAAACACTCTGCAGGATATTATCCAGGAGAACTTCCCCAATCTAGCAAGGCAGGCCAACATTCAGATTCAGGAAATACAGAGAACGCCACAAAGATACTCCTCGAGAAGAGCAACTCCCAGACACATAATTGTCAGATTCACCAAAGTTGAAATGAAGGAAAAAATGTTAAGGGCAGCCAGAGGGAAAGGTTGGGTTACCCACAAAGGGAAGCCCATCAGACTAACAGCGGATCTCTCAGCAGAAACTCGACAAGCCAGAAGAGAGTGGGAGCCAATATTCAACATTCTTAAAGAAAAGAATTTTCAACCCAGAATTTCATATCCAGCCAAACTGAGCTTCATAAGTGAAGGAGAAATAAAATACTTTACAGACAAGCAAATGCTGAGAGATTTTGTCAACACCAGGCCTGCCCTAAAAAAGCTCCTGAAGGAAGCACTAAACATGGAAAAGAACAACCGGTACCCGCCACTGCAAAATTATGCCAAATTGTAAAGACCATCAAGGCTAGGAAGAAACTGCATCAACTAACGAGCAAAATAACCAGCTAACATCATAATGACAGGACCAAATACACACATAACAATATTAACTTTAAACATAAATGGGCTAAATGCTCCAATTAAAAGACGCAGACTGGCAAATTAGATAAAGAGTCAAGACCCATCAGTGTGCTGTATTCAGGAAACCCATCTCACATGCAGAGACACACATAGGCTCAAAATAAAGGGATGGAGGAAGATCTACCAAGCAAATGGAAAACAAAAAAAAGGCAGGGATTGCAATCCTAGTCTCTGATAAAACAGACTTTAAACCAAAAAAGATCAAAAGAGACAAAGAAGGCCATTACATAATGGTAAAGGGATCAATTCAATAAGAAGAGCTAACTATCCTAAATATATATGCACCCAATACAGGAGCACCCAGATTCATAAAGCAAGTCCTGAGTGACCTACAAAAAGATTTAGACTCCCACACAATAATAATGGGAGACTTTAACACCCCACTGTCAACATTAGACAGATCAACGAGACAGAAAGTTAACAAGGATACCCAGGAATTGAACTCAGCTCTGCACCAAGCGGACCTAATAGACATCTACAGAACTCTCCACCCCAAATCAACAGAATATACATTCTTTTCAGCACCACACCACACCTATTCCAAAATTGACCACATAGTTGGAAGTAAAGCACTCCTCAGCAAATATAAAAGAACAGAAATTATAACAAACTGTCTCTCAGACCACAGTGCAATCAAACTAGAACTCAGGACTAAGAAACTCACTCAAAACCACTCAACTACATGGAAACTGAACAACCTGCTCCTGAATGACTACTGGGTACATAATGAAATGAAGGCAGAAATGAAGATGTTCTTTGAAACCAACGAGAACAAAGACACAACATACCAGAATCTCTGGGACACATTCAAAGCAGTGCATAGAGGGAAATTTATAGCACGAAATGCCCACAAGAGAAAGTGGGAAAGATCCAAAATTGACACCATAACATCACAATTAAAAGAACTAGAAAAGCAAGAGCAAATACATTCAAAAGCTAGCAGAAGGCAAGAAGTAACTAAAATCAGAGCAGAACTGAAGGAAATAGAGACACAAAAAAACCTTCAAAAAATCAATGAATCCAGGAGCTGGGTTTTTGAAACGATCAAAAAAATTGATAGACCACTAACAAGAATAATAAAGAAGAAAAGAGAGAAGAATCAAATAGACGCAATAAAAAATGACAACGGGCATATCACCACCGATCCCACAGAAGTACAAACTACCATCAGAGAATACTACAAACACCTCTATGCAAATAAACTAGAAAATCTAGAAGAAATGGATAAATTCCTCGACACATACATCCTCCCAAGACTAAATCAGGAAGAAGTTGAATCTCTGAATAGACCAATAACAGGATCTGAAATTATGACAATAATCAATAGCTTACCAACCAAAAAAAGTCCAGGACCAGATGGATTCACAGCTGAATTCTACCAGAGGTACAAGGAGGAACTGGTACCATTCCTTCTGAAACTATTCCAATCAATAGAAAAAGAGGGAATCCTCCCTAACTCATTTTATGAGGCCAGCATCATCCTGATACCAAAGCCGGGCAGAGACACAACAACAAAAGAGAATTTTTGATGAATATCCTTAATGAACATTGATCCAAAAATCCTCAATAAAATACTGGCAAACCAATCCAGCAGCACGTCAAAAAGCTTATCCACCATGATCAAATGGGCTTCATCCCTGGGATGCAAGGCTGGTTCAACATATGCAAATCAATAAATGTAATCCAGCATGTAAACAGAGCCAAAGACAAAACCACATGATTATCTCAATAGATGCAGAAAAGGCCTTTGACAAAATTCAACAACCCTTCATGCTAAAAACTCTCAATAAATTAGGTATTGATGGGACATATCTCAAAATAATAAGAGCTATCTATGACAAACCCACAGTCAATATCATACTGAATGGGCAAAACCTGGAAGCATTCCCTTTGAAAACTGGCACAAGACAGGGATGCCCTCTCTCCTCACTCCTATTCAACATAGTGTCAGAAGTTCTAGCCAGGGCAATTAGGCAGGAGAAGGAAATAAAGGGGTTTCAATTAGGAAAAGAGGAAGTCAAATTGTCCCTGTTTGCAGATGACATGATTGTATATCTAGAAAACCCCATTGTCTCAGCCCAAAATCTCCTTAAGCTGATAAGCAACTTCAGCAAAGTCTCAGGATACAAAATCAATGTACAAAAATCACAAGCATTCTTATACACCAATAACAGACAAACAGAGAGCCAAATCATGAGTGAACTCCCATTCACAATTGCTTCAGAGAGAATCAAATACCTAGGAATCCAACTTACAAAGGACTTGAAGGACTTCTTCAAGGAGAACTACAAACCACTGCTCAATGAAATAAAAGAGGTTACAAACAAATGGAAGAACATTCCATGCTCATGGGTAGGAAGAATCAATATCATGAAAATGGCCATACTGCCAAAGGTAATTTATAGATTCAATGCCATCCCCATCAAGCTACCAATGACTTTCTTCACAGAATTGGAAAAAACTACTTTAAAGTTCATATGGAACCAAAAAAGAGCCTGCATTGCCAAGTCAATCCTAAGCCAAAAGAACAAAGCTGGAGGCATCACACTACCTGACTGCAAACTATACTACAAGGCTACAGTAACCAAAACAGCATGGTACTGGTACCAAAACAGAGATACAGATCAATGGAACAGAACAGAGCCCTCAGAAATAATGCCGCATATCTACAACCATCTGATCTTTGACAAACCTGACAAAAACAAGCAATGGGGAAAGGATTCCCTATTTAATAAATGGTGCTGGGAAAACTGGCTAGCCATATGGAGAAAGCTGAAACTGAATCCCTTCCTTACACCTTATACAAAAATTAATTCAAGATGGATTAAAGACTTAAACATTAGACCTAAAACCATAAAAACCCTAGAAGAAAACCTAGGCATTACCATTCAGGACATAGGCATGGGCAAGGACTTCATGTCTAAAACACCAAAAGTAATGGCAACAGAAGCCAAAATTGACAAATGGGATCTAACTAAACTAAAGAGCTTCTGCACAGCAAAAGAAACTACCATCAGAGTGAACAGGCAACCTACAAAATGGGAGAAAATTTTTGCAACCTACTCATCTGACAAAAGGCTAATATCCAGAATCTACAAAGAACTCAAACAAATTTACAAGAAAAAAACCAAACAACCCCATCCACAAGTGGGCGAAGGATATGAACAGACACTTGTCAAAAGAAGACATTTATGCAGCCAAAAAACACATGAAAAAATGGTCATCATCACTGGCCATCAGAGAAATGCAAATCAAAATCACAATGAGATACCATCTCACACCAGTTAGAATGGTGATCATTAAAAAGTCAGGAAACAACAGGTGCTGGAGAGGATGTGCAGAAATAGGAACACTTTTACACTGTTGGTGGGACTGTAAACTAGTTCAACCATTGTGGAAGTCAGTGTGGCGATTCCTCAGGGATCTAGAACTAGAAATACCATTTGACCCAGCCATCCCATTGCTGGATATATATACCCAAAGGATTATAAATCATGCTGCTATAAAGACACATGCACACGTATGTTTATTGTGGCACTATTCACAATAGCAAAGACTTGGAACCAACCCAAATGTCCAACAATGATAGACTGGATTAAGAAAATGTGGCACATATACACCATGGAATACTATGCAGCCATAAAAAATGAAGAGTTCATGTCCTTTGTAGGGACATGGATGAAACTGGAAACCATCATTCTCAGCAAACTATCGCAAGGACAAAAAACCAAACACCGCATGTTCTCACTCATAGGTGGGAATTGAACAGTGAGAACACATGGACACAGGAAGGGGAACACCACACACCAGGGACTGTTGTGGGGTGGGGGGAGGGGGGAGGGATAGCATTAGGAGATATACCTAACGCTAAATGACGAGTTAATGGGTGCAGCACACCAACATGGCACATGTATACATATGTAACAAACCTGCACATTGTGCACATGTACCCTAAAACTTAAAGTATAATAATAATAATAATAAAAGAAGCAGATCTCACAAGAACTCATTCACTATCACAAGAGCAGCACAAGCAGATGGTGCTAAAGCACTCATGAGAAATCCACCCTCATGATCCAGTCACCTGCCACCAGGCCCCACCTCCAACATGGGGATTACAATTCAACGTGAGACATGGCAAGGACACAGATCCAAACCATATGAGAGTGCCACAGATTTTTTTCTACTGTATTTAATGCAGCTGGTTTTGCATTCATCTGGAGTGCAGGAGCTGCTTAACTTGTTTCTAGATTTCTCACAATTGGTTCATCAGTGCCTCTGTTGTTATATCATTGCCTCTGTAGTGGAAGGAGGTTCTGGGGCTTCCTAATCTACCATTTTGGTGGTGTCACCCAGAAACTTCCTTTTAATTACAAATCCAGTAAGGCTTACATTTCCTGAAAGTCTTTGGAAAAGTATTGTAATGTAGCTGTTTCAATTATAATTCTTCTTAATAAAAAGCAGAGGAAAATAATTAAGGCTGCCTAAATTTCCATGACTTGTAAAGAGAGGATCACAATACAATTAAAATATTTTTCTACATTTAATTTATATGCACTTTTTAATCTAAATTAAGACTATTTGAGTGTTATCTTTATGAGGGTAAATGCAGAAAATTAAATAAATGTAACAAATATCAGTTTTATAGTCACATTTTATTATATCCACATAAATTTATATATATGCATTACACATAAATACATATTTACACAGATGTATACACTTATGTAGATATATACACACATATATAAATGATATTTCTGTATATATGTGTAGATGCACACACTAAGCAATAAAGCTACTCTTTTCTTTTGAGAATAAATAGCCAAAATTTTTTTGAAAAGAAAAATACAATCCTATATGAATATTGTCTTTCAGAAATAAATGAAATATGTTGTGTTTACTATATAATAAAAAAGGATTCTCTTTTTGTTCTGTTTTGCTTTGTTTTATAGAGATGAGGTTTCCCTGTGTCATCCAGGCTAGAGTACAGTGGTACCACCATAGCTCACTATAGCCTTGACCTCCTGGGCTTAAGCAGTCCTCCTGCCTCAGCCTCCCAAGTAGCTAGGACTACAAGTGTGTACCACTATGCCTGGCTAACTTTTTTATTTTTTAATTTTTTACAGATGCGGTCTTACTAAGTTGCCCAGGCTGGTCTTGAACTCCTGGCCTCAAGCAATCCTCCCACCTCAGCCTCTTACAGGTCTGAGATTACAGGTGTGAGCACTGTGCTTGGCCAAAAAAGGGTTATCTTTGATAAATATAAGAAAAACATTGATAGGTCATCACCTAGATGACATCCAGTTATCAAATTCTAGGGGTTTGATATATTGTCTGATATTATCTAAGAAAGACCAAAGCCCAGAAAACTTTTCTTTATTGAAAGATAGAAGAGAAGTATCAACATTTTTAGTTGTTGTTTTGTTATGTTATGACATAGAAAAGTACATACAATGTTAATGTAAAATATCTTGGGTTTTCAGAAATATATTTGTTAGAACTCTTTTATTAACAAGTAACAAAACTAGTTTCTTTTTTTACTTATAACACTAGCCAGGCAGTACCTAGACTACACACATATTAATATATACATGCTCAATAGTTATTAAGGTGTTTCTTACTAGTAATTTTCACCAATCCAGGAACATAAATGGCATTGAATTCACAATAATAACACTGGATGTTGGAAAAAAATGATGCAATGTATTACAGTTGAGAGGAAAAATCAAATGTCTCAAAAATTTAACTTTTCAGGCACTTTTTCTGAGGAAGCCACTGAAAAGTATACCATGCTAAAATGAAGTCATAAAGGAAGACAGAGACCAGGAATCCAGGAAACAGAAGACCCAACAGAGGAAAGTGGTAAAAGAAATTTGTACAAACTTGTCAAAAAGAAATCCCAAGTTGAGAGTCGTGCAGGAAGCCTACACTGAAAACCGTCATGTCACAGAAAGATGCAAGTTTCCTAAAAGGATGCGTTTATTAAAAAATAAATAAAAGCAGTGATACCGTTACTAGCAGATTATCTGAAAAGTTTTACTGCTTTCAAAATTACATTCAGAGATATTTTCTAGAGCTGTTAGAAGGGGTAGAAAGAAGAGTTGTTGATTTAAAGAAAACCAGGTCAATGGTGGAGGGGAGGCAATTATCAAATTCAAAGAGAAAAGATCTGACTGGAAACTAATCATGCTACAATGCTTGAGTTCAGCAGTAGAGAAAAAAAAAACTACATGTACACACACATTTATAAGGGAAACACTGAAAACTGGTTTAACCAAAAACCGTAACATTAACTATATTAGAATAGAAAAAAGATAGAGAAAATTCTCATCTACTATAACAAGAAGTCAACAGTGTCTAAAAATTTTAAAAGAAACATGAGAATAGTTTGCACATATTTAAAAACAGAGAAGTAAATTCCAAAAAGAAAAATTTTTACGTTGAAAAATGTAAAGTAATAGTCCTTGAGAATGGTAAGTTGGGAGATGAAGGAGGACATTGGCAAAAGAATACAAAGAAATTTTGAGATTCTGAGAAGATAAGTGAGGTGATCATATATTCTGGTTTCTCCAGAACAGGATTAGTTTTTTTTTTCCTTTTTTTTCCTTTTATTTATTTATTTATTTATTTTTATTATTATACTTTAAGTTTTAGGGTACATGTACACATTGTGCAGGTTAGTTACATACGTATACATGTGCCATGCTGGTGCGCTGCACCCACTATCTCGTCATCTAGCATTAGGTATATCTCCCAATGCTATCCCTCCCCCCTCCCCCCACCCCACAACAGTCCCCAGAGTGTGATATTCCCCTTCCTGTGTCCATGTGATCTCATTGTTCAATTCCCACCTATGAGTGAGAATATGCGGTGTTTGGTTTTTAGTTCTTGCAATAGTTTACTTAATCAAATAACACTGTTTCCATATTAAATTAGCTTATTTTTCCATTACACATTTTCTTGTATTTGTATGAAAAGCAAATGATAGCAGTTAATAGGTTGGCAGAAGCAAAACACGACCTCGTTTTGCCAGTTTCATATCTGTGTCATCAGATCCTTCAAGTGGAAAATGAGTTAATGCTAATAATCATTTGATTTTTTTCATAAAACTTACGGAATCAAAATGAGACTTTAGGAAATCCATTCCATTGAAGAGCAAACATCTGACATTATTATGAGTGCCACTGAAAAAAAGTGTTTGTTTTTCCAGTAATAATACATATACAAATTTTGAGCTGAGCACAGTGGCTCATATCTGTAATCCCTTTTACTCGGGATGCTAAAGTGGAAGGGTCCCTTGAGCCCAGGAGTTTGAGGCTCCAGTAAGCTATGATTGTGCCACTGTATTCCAGACTGGGTGACAGAGCAAGACACTGTCTCTAATATGTACATATAAAAATTCTAACGGAGGCCATCATCACAGTAAAAACAATGCTCCTGCTGTATTAAAAACCTATGACATGGAAATGTGCTTAGAACTGATTGTTTTCCACTCATCATTTATAACTGCATTTAAATATGTCATGATATTCTACCAGTTAAAAAAAGCAGAACTTTTTTAAATGTACAAATATTTTATGTTTACTACAAAATTTTGTAATAAAACTAATATAAAAATAAAGCTACAGCAAAAAGAAAAAAAAAATTTCCAAATGGTGATATGCATTTCCTCTTGGCTACCTCTCACAAAATATTTAACCCTTTGGAAACTTTGTTAAATTCAGTTTTAAATGTCTTAAAAAGACATGGAACTTTTTGTTAGCAAGTGTTTTACATTTTGATTACATCTTGTTCAGACTCGGGAATTTATAATTAAAGATTAAATGATTAGATGTTTTCCAGGTGTTTGGAGAAAGAGAAGATTTAAATAGGTGAAGTACAAGGAATTTTTGGGGGGTAGTGAAACTCTGTATGTGGTAGATACATGACACTCTACATTTGTCAAAACCCTTATAAGGCTGGGCACGGTGGCTCATACCTGTAATCCCAGCACTTTGGGAGGCTGAGGCAGGCAGTTACTTGCGGTCAGGAGTTCTAGACCAGTGTGGCCAACATGGTGAAACCCGTCTTTACTAAAAATACAAAAATTATCCTGGCGTGGTGGCTAGTGCCTGTCATTCCAGCTACTCAGGAGGCTGAGGCAGAAGAATTGCTTGAGCCCAGGAGGCAGAGGTTGTCATGAGCCGAGTTCATGCCACTGCACTCCAGCCTGGGCTTTCTCAAAAAAAAAAAAAATATATATATATATATATATATTTATATATAATTATAACACAAATAATGGACCTTATATATGCAAATTTTAAAAATCTTAGGAGGTCAGTGGAATCTCACAATAAAATACAGAATGTGACAAAACCATCTAGCTGTATTATGGTATACGAAACAACCTCACTAAAGAAGTTGGGCGGGGGGGATATGTTGACCTAAGTAAGTTTGGAAATTATTGGCATCTGTAAAATGAAAGCCAAAAGAAACTGTAAGCATTGTACTCTAGTTGTCAATGTTGTTTGCCAAAGAAGTAGAGATTAATAATTCTGATATGCCTATCCATGTATAATGAAATTAATTAATTAGATGCCAGGTAGTAAAAGCCAATTTCTCAGTGTTGGAGTGAAAGATTACAGATAAGGAAGGGCAGGAGGCTAGAAGGATCTGCATGGTGATGAATCAGAGTTGAAGACATCCGTATGAACTAATGTTTAGCTTAACATGATAAAGATGGATACACACAGAGACGTTTATATTTCTGTGTATTTCTAAACATAGATATATGAATGTGTAGATATTTATACATATGTGTGTATGCACAGGTTAGTATACATCCATGTATTTTCTTGCTTTGTCAATTGAAAGGGCAAAAAAAACAACAACATCTGAATACCAATGAACACATCTAGTACCCAGATTTAGTTTGTAATACCATTCTCCAATAAAAGGAATAAGGGCCCTTGGAGAAATAATTGAATCTAGACCTGGTGCAGAAAATATACAAGATGAACCTGTAGCATCTTATATCTGCAATGAATATTATATCTGCAAGTAAATAAATAAATTACTTTATTTAAGAAAAAATAACATATTAAGTTGACAGTTTATTTCATGACTCATTTAAATTTCAAGGGATTATATTAATCTGAAGGGTTAGCACTGCCTCATAATTAAATTATGAAGATAAACAATACGCAACCAATTTTACAATAAATCATATCTTCACTTCTATGCAATGTTATCTTCTAAGTTTTCTCAAGGATACTTTTGACATTACTTATTAACTGTAATGGCAGTTGTTGAGGGAAAAATGCTATCATCTTTGAAGCCAAGATATTGATATAAGAAGTGACTCAGGTTTGTGTAACACAGTACTGATGGCCAAATTTTACAATTACCAGTTATTTAATATTGCAATAATATTTGAAATTAATAGTCATTATATTTCAATACTACTCTCATTAAATTGTGTTTTTAGAAAAAGTAGCAAAAGACACATTTCCCTACTCAATGCAAAATAGTGCTTAAATTTATGCAAGTTTAGAACAATTGGTTAAGATTCCTTTACTAAGAAAAATAGAAAGAGATCTTGGGTATATTCTGGAATGTTTTAAAAGACAACAAAAGCAAATTCTTTTAACAAATAACAAATGAGAACTATACACTGCAATGTTTTCAATTATCAGAAATTAAAAAGGCTGAACCAATTTTACCAACAAATTTAGGGACTGGAAATATGAAAATCTTTCTACTAAACATTCTGCCTTAGTTTCCTAATATGAAATATTAATCAAATGAAGGGTGAATCGTAGTATCTCAAATAGCTAAGTAATATCATTAGACATTTCCTCAATGGTTTGGTTAATTGAGACAAAAAAATTTTTTTTACCTGAATAATCAAACTAAGCATAGCCATAATTGTCATTTACTTTTCACAGCTAAACAAACCCTAAAGGATCCTACTCACACATTTTTCCTGCCCAGCAGAACTTTCAGGTTATATTATTTACACATCTTCTTTTCTATCCCCCGGTACTCCATTTATCTTTGTACCTCCTTCTACTTCATAGCCTTCTCTTTATTTTATTTTCCAAACACCAGTCCTTGCATTTGTCTTCAAGTTGTCCAACAAGCTGGGCTTCAGAGCTCTTCCAACCTGGAGCACACCATGCTTCAAGGTGACTTCTCCTTTCTGTTGGTGTTTCTATCGCAAGGGGTACCACCACACACAGCTACAGAAACCTCATGTTAAATGACTACAACTGCCTAGTCGGCTCTGAAAACACTCTTGAGTCAAAAACCAAACTCAGTAACATGGTTATATTTCTCATTTATTATCTTGATTGCTCACTTCTCCAAACTTGATACCAGGATATATTGCTCTCTTGTCTAGGACTACAGATTAGGAGACCTGCATGAGGACATTGGTGCTATTTATTTGTCCTTGGCTTTGCTTCTGAGCTAAATCTTTGTATTTCAAAACCAGGGCTTTCAGCTTCTCTACAACTTCAGAGCTCTTCCTCCTTAGAAGTTAATTTGCTCTGTCTCCATTACACCATTGCAGAACTCACCAAATTCCCTATGCTGAGCTAATATCCAAATGATCAATACCTACAAGTCAGTTGGGAAGAAAACTGGACACAAATCTTTGAAGTCCAGTCAGCAATGCTTCTCAAAATTTTTAATTTATAACACTCTTTAGAATTAGAACTTCTGGGACTTTGTTGTTTGGAAGAGATTAAAAGACTCAAATCAACTCTATCATGTCAGCAATAACATAATCACTCCTATAGTTGGCATCTCTACTCCACTCCCTAGGATTTCCTTCCATAGAGTCATGGTAACCAAGAGGTAAACATTCTAGCCAACCATACCAGCAAAATAAATGACAGACACCATATCCAGGATACTCTTGGCAGACTCAATAAATCTCTTTTTTTACTGCCTGTATTTCCCCCAAAAGATTTCATTATTTGTCCTGTATTCCAAACTCTCTCAAACTCCCAAAGCATTCTCATCGCTTTCAAGGTAAAGCTCTGAAGACCACATGCTGCTTTGCTTTTATGATTTTTTTAATTGCATGTGGCTTCTTTTTATTATTGATGAATGGGGTGGAAGCAAGAGCTTCCCATATCCAGGTTGGGTAGTAGTGATGTCAGCACAGTTTAGTTCTATGCAGTTTATTTTGCTTCAACCCCCAATTTTTTTCGCTCACCTGATTTCTGTGATCAAAGATGTAACATTCGAGAGTTCTTCCACTTATCTCTTGTATCTCCACGTAGCTTATTGACCAAGACATAGTTTCTTAAATCAACTAATTTAATGCATCCTGTTTTATTGTACTTCTATTATGTACTGATTATTCTCAAGTATAAATAACAATAAAACAGCTAACTAAATACATTTTATATATGTATTACCTTCATAGTGGACTTCCTTTCTAGTTACAACTGTCATATTTTATCACATGGAGACTTTAAGCTTCTTTGGTTATCTAACTATTTAGCAGTCATTTGCTAGAATTTCTTTTGCCCTGACCACACTTTCATGGTTATTCATGAGGCAAAATGCTCACACATCAGAGTAAACTCACAATCTTTCATAGGCGTGGTTTGAAATAAGAAGCGTATGATAATATTATAATATGCCTTATATTTACTAACTATATAATAGCTTTTAACTCACTCTGCATGGTGTCAAATGACCCACTCAATTCAATTATCTATCTAATGTATAATCACCACAGTAAGTTAGCAAAATAATTATACATTGATAAAAAGTTGAAGAGTTCATTGTCACCTGTTAAGCAACAACTGGCACAAGTGAAAGCTGAGTAATGTCAGCAAGATAACAAGAGTAAAAGACCCCAGCATTTGTTTTCCCACAAAAAAATAACAATTAGCCAATTATCCACAAACAAAAATAGCTTGGAGCACTCTGATGTCCACTTAAAAAGCTGCAGCAACATAGTGGAGCAAAAGAACCTGAAAATAAGTACACAGAAAAGGTAGGAAGAACAGTTTCCTTTTGCCTATATCATCCCATCCCCCAGGATGGCACTGCTTAGTGCTGAGAGTGAACTCTCCCTCAGGGAAAAGGAGAGTAGAGTGAACAACCAGTTTTCCCAGCCTTTGAGGGCATTGCCTGAAGAACCACTTTGGCTTCACTCCACCCAGATCACTGGGGAGACCAACAAAGCTGAGACATCTGAAGACAGCTAGGAACAAAGAAGAAAGGCAGGGGTTTTCACTGTCAACCATGCAGCAATATTCAGCATGGTTTCCAGTGGCTTGCTCTGCAAAGAACCCCAGTGGCCTTCACTATTGAGAACCTCAATAGCCCTTGTGGCCACTTCAGCCCCCAACACACTTTTGCCATGGAGACACAAAATTTTTGCCCTCACAAGCTTCACTTCTGAAGTAGCAGCACCCTCATCTGCTACTACTATAGGTACCCTGTCCCCAGGAACCACAGCAGCCACTGCTTACATGCCCATCTGCAACTAAGGCTCCTGTTACCAGCCCTGGGTCCCAATGTGGTGTGAAGCTGATCCCACAGCTGCGTGCATACGCATAGCCAACCTCGATCTTTCTGCCAGCTTCCAGCACTATAACATGGCTCCTACACTTTCATGCACATACACATAACTAGCCCTTAACCCTACCACAACTGACTGGCCCAGGTTCTCCCCCCTGGACTTGGAGGTGCCACT
The DNA here is from genome assembly GCF_029281585.2 of Gorilla gorilla gorilla. NCBI lineage: Eukaryota > Metazoa > Chordata > Mammalia > Primates > Hominidae > Gorilla > Gorilla gorilla. The sequence continues at coordinate 163,784,672 of NC_073227.2, forward strand.
GACGACCACAATAGCCCTTACACCCACTTCAGACCTCTTACAGACCTCTTACACAAAGACCATATGGTTACCAACTTTACAGACCTCAACTGCCTGAGTCAATGAGACAACATTGCCCCCAAGACCCAGAGCCACTACACAATCCCTAACTTGGTGTCTGCACAGCAGTGCACCTAGCATAACCTACCCCCCTACAGATGAAGGCCTTTCCTTGCAAAAGCCAGCCCATGAAGACTGGAAGTGGTGCCTGCTTCAAATGTGCTGACATCCATTCAAAGTGGCAAGGATTATGAAGAATCAGGAAAACATGACATCACCAAAGGAACACAATAAACTTCCCATTACTGACCCCCTGAAAAATGAAGATACACAGATTTCCTGACAAAGAACTTAAAATAATTGCTCTAAAGATCAGAGAGCTACAATCAAACACAGAAAAAGAATTTAACAAAATCAGAAAAACAACACAAGAACAAACTCAGAATTTCAACATGATAGAAAAAGGTAATTTTAAAACTAACAAAAATTTGGGAGCTGAAGAATACAATGGCTGAGCTAAAAAAAAATCAATAAAGAGCTTCAACAATAATTTTGATCAAGGAGAGAGTTAGCAAACTGAAAGAGGGATCATTTGAAATAATCTAGTCATAGGAGAAAAAGAAAAATAAAATAAAAAGAATAAAGAAAGCCTAAAGAATTTATGATACACCATTAAAAGAATGCTAGCATTGGCCAGGCGCAGTGGCTCACATCTGTAATCCCAACACTTTGCGAGGCCGAGGCAGGTGGATCACCTGAAGTTAAGAGTTCCCAATTTTAAGGAAGGGACCTGGTGGGAGATGATTGGATCATGAGGGTTGATTTCCCCTTGCCTGTTCTCGTGATAGTAAGTGAGTTCTCATGAGATCTGGTTGTTTAAAAGTGTATAGCACTTCCCCCTTTATTCTCTCTCTCCTTCTCCACCATTGTAAGATATGCTGGCTTCTCCTTCCCCTTCCATCATGATTATAAGTTTCCTGAGGCCTCTCCAGCCATGCTTTCTGTATAGCCTGCAGAACTGTGAGTCAATTAAATTCGTTTCTTCATAAATTACCCAGTCTCAGGTAGTTTTTTATAGCAATGTGAAAATGGCTAATACAAACAGAGAACTTTAAAATCAATAATAGAAAAGAAGCTCATCACCTACAAGAGAACCCTGATAAGATTATCAGTAGGATTATCTGCAAAAAGCTTGGAGGCAGGGTTACAGTGAGATGATGTATTCAAAGTACCGAAATAACAAACCGCCAATCAGGAAAACTCTACCTGGCAAATCTTACTTCCAGAAAGGAGGAAGAGATAAAGACTTTTCCAGACAAACAAAAGCCAAGGAAATTCACCATCACCAGAACTGCCTTACAAAAAATATCAAAGGAAATTTTTAACGCTGAAAGAGAAAGAGGCTAATTAATAACATAAAAAGCATATCAAACTGTAAAACTCGCTGGCAAAAGTAAGTATGAGGTAATATTCAGAATAATCTAATACTGTGATGGTGGTGTGTAAATCACTTATGTCTTCAATATGAATATTAAAATCAAAACCACTAAAAATAACAATAGCCACAATAATTTGTTTAAGAATACACAGTATAAAAATATGTAAATTCTGACATCAAAAACATAAAATGCGTGTCAGCAGTAGAGTTAAAATGCAGAGTTATTTCATGCAATTAAAGTTAAGTTGTTATCAGCTTAAAATAGAAAAAGAGGAAACACTTGCAAATGTATTTATTAAGGCTAATATTGTCTTGATACCAAAATCAGACTAAGACAGTAACAAAAATAAATAAATAAATAAAAGAAAATTACATACCACTATTTCCCATGAACTTAGACAAAATTTCCTCAACAAAATATTAGCAAATTGAATCCCACAATAAATAAAGTGAATTCTACATATTTCAGATATGAAAGACTGATTGAATATTTGAAAATTCATCAATGCAATCCACCATATCAGCAAGATAAAGAGGAAAAATCATATGATCTCATCAATATATGCAGAAAACACATATTGATAAGATCCAATACTTGGTCATTTAACAACTCTCAGGATGTTAAGAACAGAGGGAAACTATCTCAACTTAGTGAAGAGCCATAACAAGAAAACCTACGGCATATTAAAATAATATCATACTTTGTGGTGAAAGACTAAATGTTTACCCTAAGATCAAAAATAAGGCAAGGATGTCCACTTTCACCACACTTATTTAATACAGTACTGGATATTCTAGATGCTGAAATAAGGCAAGCAAAAGTAATACAACTAATCAAGTTTAAAGAGAAATAAATAAAACTGTTCTTATTTGAAGAGAATAAGATTGCTGGGTAGAAAGACTATTTTTTTAAAAAACCAGTATATAGTCCTAAAAGATCACAATATACAAACTCAACACACACACAATTACATTCTATATACTAACAATGACTACATAAAAGCTAAAATTAAAACACAATATCATCTACAATCATTCCAAAGAAATAAAAAATACAGATACATACTGAGCAAAATCTGTACATAAAATGTATAGTGAAAAATTACAAAATACTGATTTAAAAATCCAAGATAACCTAAATAAATTGAGAGACATACTATATTCATGGATTGGAAAACTCAACATAGTAAAGATATTAATTCTCCTTAAATTGATATATCAGTTTAATATAATTCCTATCAAAATCCCAAATCAACTTTTAATGCATAAAAAATCTTATGTTAAAACTTATGTGGAGCCTCTCCCTCTCCCTCTCCCTCTCCCTCTCCCTCTCCCTCTCCCTCTCCCTCTCCCTCTCCCTCTCCCCTCTTTCCACGGTCTCCCTCTGATGCCGAGCCGAAGCTGGACGGTACTGCTGCCATCTCAGCTCACTGCAACCTCCCTGCCTGATTCTCCTGCCTCAGCCTGCCGAGTGCCTGCGATTGCAGGCGCGCGCCGCCCCGCCTGACTGGTTTTCGTATTTTTTTGGTGGAGACAGGGTTTCGCTGCGTTGGCCGGGCTGGTCTCCAGCTCCTAACCGCGAGTGATCTGCCAGCCTCGGCCTCCCGAGGTGCCGGGACTGCAGACAGAGTCTGGTTAACTCAGTGCTCAATGGTGCCCAGGCTGGAGTGCAGTAGCGTGATCTCGGCCCGCTACAACCACCTCCCAGCCGCCTGCCTTGGCCTCCCAAAGTGCCGAGATTGCAGCCTCTGCCCGGCTGCCGCCCCGTCTGGGAAGTGAGGAGCGTCTCCGCCTGGCCGCCCATCGTCCGGGATGTGAGGAGCCCCTCTGCCTGGCTGCCCAGTCTGGAAAGTGAGGAGCCCCTCTGCCTGGCTGCCCAGTCTGGAAAGTGAGGAGCCTCTCTGCCCGGCCGCCATCCCATCTAGGAAACAAGGAGCGCCTCTTCCCGGCCGCCATCACATCTGGGAAGTGAGGAGCGGCTCTGCCCGGCCACCCATCATCTGAGATGTGGGGAGCACCTCTGCCCTGCCGCCCCGTCCAGGATGTGAGGAGCGTCTCTGCCCGGCCGCCCCGTCTGAGAAGTGAGGAGACCCTCTGCCTGGCAACCGCCCCGCCCGAGAAGTGAGGAGCCCCTCCGCCCGGCAGCCGCCCCGCCTGAGAAGTGAGGAGCCCCTCCGCCCGGCAGCCACCCCGTCTGGGAAGTGAGGAGCATCTCCGCCCGGCAGCCACCTCGTCCGGGAGGGAGGTGGGGGGGTCAGCCCCCCGCCCGGCCAGCCGCCCCGTCCGGGAGGGAGGTGGGGGGGCCAGCCCCCCGCCCGGCAAGCCGCCCCGTCCGGCCAGCCGCCCCGTCCGGGAGGGAGGTGGGGGGGTTAGCCCAACGCCCAGCCTGCCGCCCTGTCCAGGAGGGAGGTGGGGGTTCGGACCCCCGCCTGGCCGGCCACCCGGTCCGAGAGGTGAGGGGCGCCTCTGCCCGGCCGCCCCTACTGGGAAGTGAGGAGCCCCTCTGATCGGCCAGCCGCTCCGTCCGGGAGGGAGGTGGGGGGGTCAGCCCCCCGCCCGGCCAGCCACCCCGTCCGGAAGGGAGGTGGGGGGGTCAACCCCCCACCCCGCCAGCCGCCCCGTCCAGGAGGGAGGTGGGGGGGTTAGCCCCCCACCTGGCCAGCCGCCCCGTCCGGGAGGTGAGGGGCACCTCTGCCCGGCCGCCCCTACTGGGAAGTGAGGAGCCCCCTCGCCCGGCCAGCCGCCCCGTCCGGGAGGGAGGTGGGGGGTTAGCCCCCCACCTGGCCAGCCGCCCCGTCTGGGAGGTGAGGGGCGCCTCTGCCCGGCAGCCCCTACTGGGAAGTGAGGAGCCCCTCTGCCCGGCCAGCCGCTCTGTCCGGGAGGGAGGTGGGGGGGTCAGCCCCCCGCCCGGCCAGCCGCCCCGTCCGGGAGGGAGGTGGGGGGGTCAGCCCCCCGCCCGGCCAGCCGCCCCGTCCAGGAGGGAGGTGGGGGGGTTAGCCCACCGCCCAGCCTGCCGCCCTGTCCAGGAGGGAGGTGGGGGTTCGGCCCCCCGCCTGGCCGGCCACCCGGTCCGAGAGGTGAGGGGCGCCTCTGCCCGGCCGCCCCTACTGGGAAGCGAGGAGCCCCTCTGCCCGGCCAGCCGCTCCGTCCGGGAGGGAGGTGGGGGGGTCAGCCCCCCGCCCGGCCAGCCGCCCTGTCCGGGAGGGAGGTGGGGGGGGGTCAGCCCCCCGCCCGGCCAGCCGCCCCGTCCGGGAGGGAGGTGGGGGGGTCAGCCCCCCGCCCGGCCAGCCGCCCCGTCCGGGAGATGAGGGGCGCCTCTGCCCGGCCGCCCCTACTGGGAAGTGAGGAGCCCCTCAGCCCGGCCAGCCGCCCCGTCCGGGAGGGAGGTGGGGGGGTCAGCCCACCGCCCAGCCTGCCGCCCTGTCCGGGAGGGTGGTGGGGGTTCGGCCCCCCGCCTGGCCAGCCGCCCCGTCCGGGAGGTGAGGGGCACCTCTGCCCGGCCGCCCCTACTGGGAAGTGAGGAGCCCCTCTGCCCGGCCAGCCGCTCCGTCCGGGAGGGAGGTGGGGGGGTCAGCCCCCCGCCCGGCCAGCCGCCCTGTCCGGGAGGGAGGTGGGGGGGGTCAGCCCCCCGCCCGGCCAGCCGCCCCGTCCGGGAGGGAGGTGGGGGGGTCAGCCCCCCGCCCGGCCAGCCGCCCCGTCCGGGAGATGAGGGGCGCCTCTGCCCGGCCGCCCCTACTGGGAAGTGAGGAGCCCCTCAGCCCGGCCAGCCGCCCCGTCCGGGAGGGAGGTGGGGGGGTCAGCCCACCGCCCAGCTTGCCGCCCTGTCCGGGAGGGAGGTGGGGGTTCAGCCCCCCGCCTGGCCAGCCACCCCGTCCGGGAGGGAGGTGGGGGGGTCAGCCCACCGCCCAGCCTGCCGCCCTGTCCGGGAGGGTGGTGGGGGTTCGGCCCCCCGCCTGGCCAGCCGCCCCATCCGGGAGGTGAGGGGCGCCTCTGCCCGGCCGCCCCTACTGGGAAGTGAGGAGCCCCTCTGCCCGGCCAGCCGCCCCGTCCAGGAGGGAGGTGGGGGTGGTCAGCCCCCTGCCCGGCCAGCCGCCCCGTCCGGGAGGTGAGGGGCACCTCTGCCCGGCCGCCCCTACTGGGAAGTGAGGAGCCCCTCTGCCCGGCCACCACCCCGTCTTGGAGGTGTACCCAACAGCTCATTGAGAACGGGTCATGATGACAATGGCGGTTTTGTGGAATGGAAAGGGGGGAAAGGTGGGGAAAAGATTGAGAAATTGGATGGTTGCCGTGTCTGTGTGGAAAGAGGTAGACATGGGAGACTTTTCATTTTGTTCTGTACTAAGAAAAAATTCTTCTGCCTTGGGATCCTGTTGATCTGTGACCCTACCCCCAACCCTGTGCTCTCTGAAACATGTGCTGTATCCACTCAGGGTTGAATGGATTAAGGGCGGTGCAAGATGTGCTTTGTTAAACAGATGCTTGAAGGCAGCATGCTCGTTAAGAGCCATCACCACTCCCTAATCTCAAGTACCCAGGGACACAAACACTGCGGAAGGCCGCAGGGTCCTCTGCCTAGGAAAACCAGAGAACTTTGTTCACTTGCTTATCTGCCGACCTTCCCTCCACTATTGTCCTGTAACCCTGCCAAGTCCCCCTCTGCGAGAAACACCCAAGAATGATCAATAAAAAAAAAAAAAAAAAAAAAAAAAAAAAAAAAAACAGGACAGGACTTGTTTCCTGAATGTAATGTGGAGGAAAGAGCACAGGCTGTAGAATCAGAGGGCTGTTCAGATAGTGCTTCTGCCAGCTACTCACTGTGTAACCTTAGGCAGTTTATTTCTCTGATCTTCAGTGTTTTCATCTGAATAATGAGAATAAAACTACATTTCTGAGTGTAAAAAAAAAAAAAAAAAAAAAAACTTATGTGGAAAGGCACAGTCCTTAGAATTACTAAAATCATCTTAAAAAAGAAAGATAAAATAAAAGGAGTCATTCTACTCCATATTAAGGCTTACTATACAGCTATAAAAATCAAGCTATTATGCTATTACCAGAAGGATAGACACATAGATCAGTGGAACATAATACAGAACCCAGAAATATACATGCAAATGACTTTTTTAAAAAGATGCAAAAGCAATTCCAAGGCTAAAAGATATCCTTTGCAACAAATCATGCTACAGCAATTGAGCATCTACAAGCAATAACAAAAAGAAGGAAAGGGAGAGAGAGACAGAGAGAGAGGGAGAGAGAGAGAGAGAAGAAAGACCTAACAATCACGACTTATGTTTTAAAAAGGTAACTAAAAATGGGTCATAGAATTAAATGTAAAATTATAAAACTTATGTAAAAAACATAGGAAAACTTTTTAGAAATAAAGGATAGACAAAGAATTTTTAGATTCGACACAAAGCGTCATCCATAAAGCAAAATTGATCAATTGGATCTCATTAAGAGTAAAAACATTTTCTCTGCAAGATATTTTATTAAGCTGGTAAGAGATAGCTAAAGAATGAAAGAAAATAGTTTCAAACCACATATCTGGCAAAGAACTGTTATCTAAAATATATAAAGAATGGACAAAACTCAAGAGTGAAAAAGAAAGAACCAATTCGGTTAGAAGAAGGGTAAGGCTTAAACAGATGTTTCACTGCCAAAGATATACAGAAGGCAAGTAAGCACATGAAAAAATGTTCAACTTAATTAGCCATTGGAAAAATTCAGAATAAAAACACAGACAGGTAGACATTACTACACACTTACAAGAATGATGAAAATAAAACATACTGAAAATATCAATTGCTACTTCCCTCTGAGACCTCATCACCCTGGCCTTCACTGTCCATATTTCTATCAGCACTTTGGCAACAACCACTTACCAGCCACTAAGAAGCTGCAGACTTTCCCTCATCCTCCTGTCTTCTGAGCCCTCCAAACTCTTCTGAAGGAATCAACCCATTATTTTGGAAGAGTTTGAGGACAGAGAAGTTCCAAAGCTGCTTCCACTTTTTCAAGTGTCTTTATAGCAATGCCCCACTCCTCAGTACCAATTTTCTATTTTGGTCCATTTTGCATTGCTATAAAGGAATACCAGATACTGGGTAATTTACAAGAAAAGAGCCTTATATGGCTCACAGTTCTGCAGACTGTACAAGAAGAGTGGCGCTGGCACCTGCTCCTGGTGAGGGTCTCAGGAAGCATACAATCATGACAGAAGGTAAAGGGGGGGCAGGTGTATCACATGGCAAGGGAGAGCAAGAGAAAGTGGAAGAAGTGCCAAGCTCCTTTAAACAACCCACTGTTGCATGAACAGAGCAAGAATGCACTCATAACCATGGGGAGGGCACCAAGCCAATCATAACAGATCTACCTCCATGATGCAAACACCACCCACTAGGCCCACCTCTAACATAGGTAGTCACATTTCAAGATGAGACTTAAAGGGGACACATATTCAAATCATATCAACACTGCTAGACATTTATTCAAAAGAATTTGAAATTTATACTTATACCGAAACCTGTATGCAAATGTTTACAGCAGTTTTATTCATAATAGCCTTAAAACTGGAAACAAAGCAGATGTTATTCAACAAAAGAATGGTTAAACAAACTGTGGTAGCTCCATACTATTTAGCAATAAGAAGGAATGAATGATTAATACACGCAAAAACTTAAATGAATCTCCAGGGCTTTATGCTGAGTGAGAAGACCAGTCCCACAACCTTACGTACAGTAAGATTCCATTCATATAGAATTCTTTAAAGGACAAGAAATCTGAGAATTATGCTCAGCAAATCAATGAGATGCACTGAAAACTGCAATGACTGCAGCAGGCATTGGTTAACAGAAAAGACCCAATTTTTCTCCATGGCAATGGAGAAAGCTGTAGTGGATCAAACTGGCAGCAGACGGCCAAACAGTGACCATGACTTTTTTTGGTGCAAGTTTGGTTTTGGGAAGTGCTTTGGAGCTTGTTCTCAGTCCAACCCCTGAACTAGTCATTGCTGGTTGTCATAAAAAATCCACTGTTTGTCATGCATCACAATCTGATCTAGAAATGGTTCGCTGTTGTTGCATAGAATAAAAGAAGATGACACTTCGAAATGACGATTTTTTAAAAATTTTCGGTCAGCTCATGAGGCACCCACTTGCCAAGCTTTTTCACTTTTCCAATTTGCTTCAAATGCCGAACAACCATAGAATGGTCAATGCTGAGTTCTTCTCAACTTCTCGTGTAGTTGTAAGAGGGTCAGCTTCAATGATTGCTCTCAATTGGCCGTTGTCAACTTCTGATGGCCAGCCACCAAGCTCCTCATCTTCAAGGGTCTCATCTCCGCAAAACTTCTTGAACACCACTGCACTGTACATTCATTAGCAGTTCCTGGGCCAAATGCGTTGTTGATGTTGTCAGTTGTCTCCACTGCTTTATGATCCATTTTGAATTTGAATAAGAAAATCAGTGGAATTTGCTTTTTAGCTAACATCATTTCCACGGTCTAAAATAAACATAAAATGAATAGCAAGTAATAAGTCATTAGCAAAATAAAGCAAGAAATGCTCATTAAAGTGATGTATAACATAACCACATTTATTTAAGGATATATTCCAATATCAAACAGCAAATTCCAACAATGCAAAAACTGCAATTACTTTTGCACCAACCTATAATTTGCATTTCACTGATCATTAGTGAAATTGAGCATTTTCCATATCCCCGTTCACCATTTGTATGTCTTCTTTTGAGAGACGGCTACTCGGCACATTTGCCTATTTTTAAATAGGATTATTTATTGTCTTTTTTCTGCCATTGAGTTGAGTTTCTTATATATTCTGGATATGAATCCCTTGTCAGATGAATAGTTTGCAAATATTTTATCCAGTTCTTTAGGTTGTCTCTTTATTCTGATAACTTTCCTTTGTTGTGCAGAAGCTTTTTCGTTTAATACAATTCCATGTGTTTATTTTTGCTTTTGTTTCCTGTGTTTTTGAGGTCTTACACACACACAAAAATCTTTTCCCAGACAAATGTCCTGAAGCATTTTGCCTATTTTATTCTAGTGGTTTTACAGTATTGGATATTACATTTAGGTATTTGATCCACTTTTAGTTGATTTTTATAGAGTGACAGATGGAGGTCTAGTTTTATTCTTCTGCATATGAATATCCAGTTTTCTCAGCACTGCTTATTGAAGAGATTTTCTTTTCCCTAACATATATTTTCTATGCCTTAATCAAAAATTGGTTCGCTGTAGATACATGGATTAATTTCTGGGTCTTCTATTCTGTTTTATTGTTCCGTTTCTGGTTTTATGCCACTATCATGCTGCTTTGTTTACTAAAGCTTTGTAGTATATTTGGAAATCTGGTAGTGTGATGTCTCCAGCTTTGCTCTTTTTGCTAAGGATTGCTTTAGCTATTCAGGGTATTTTGTGGCTGCATACACGTTTTAGAATTGTTTTCTGTATCTGGGAAATATATTATTGGTATTTTGATACAGATTGCATGAATTTGAATTTGTAGATTGTTTTGGGTAGTATGGTCATTTTTAACCATATTAATTCTTCTCATCCATGAGCATGAGGTTTTTTTATTTGTTTGTATCTTCAATTTCTTTCATTCATTTTTTGTAATTTTTATTAGTAGTGATCTTTCACCTTCTTGGTTAATTTTATTCTTAAGTATTTTAAATTTTTTTGCAGCTACTACAAATAAGATTCTCCTCTTGCTTTCTTTTTGGCTATTTCATTCATTGTGTATAGAAATGTTACTAATTTTTTGTATATTGATTTTGTATCCTGTAACTTTACTGAATTTGTTTATCAGCTTTAGGAGTATTTTGGTAGAGTCTACATTTTTCTTTATATAAGATCATCTGGATCTGCAAACAGGAACAATTTGACTTTCTCCTTTCCAATTTGGGTGCCCTTTATTTCTCTCTTTTGCCTAATTGCTCTGCCTAGTACTTGCAGTACTAAGTTAAATAAGAGTGACTAGAGTGGACATCATTGTTTTGTTCCAGTTCTTAGAGAAAAAGCTTTCTGCTTTTCTCCATTTACTATGACATTAGCTGTGGGTTTGTCACATATGACCTTTATTGTGTTGAGGTGCATTCCTTCTATACTTAATTTATTGACAGTTATTATGAAAAGGATATGTTGAAGCTTAGCAAATGCTTTTTCTGCATCTATTGAGATAATCATATATTTTTTGTTCTTCATTCTGTTGATGTGGTGTATCATGTTTATTGATTTGCATATGATGAACCATCCTTACATTCTTGAGATAAATCCTACTTGATTGTTTGTATTATGTTTTTGATGTGTTGTTGGATTCAGTTTGCTAGTATTTTGTTGAAATTTTTTGTATCTAAGTTCATCAGATATATTGGCTGGTAGTTTCCTTTTTTCTTGTGTCCTTGTTGTTGTTGTTGTTTTTTATTTTGGTTTTTTGCTTGTTTGTTTGTTGGTTTGTGTTGGTATAAGTGTTACCCAGGCTTTGTAAAGTGAGTTTGAAGAATTCTCTCTGCTTCAATTTTTTGGAATAGTGTGAGAATAATTGGTATTAATTATTCTTCAAAGGTTTAGTAGAATTCAGCAGTGAAGCCATCTAGTTCTGGACTTTTCTTTGTTGGGAGACTTTTTGTTAGTTATTCCCTCTCATTACTCATCTGGTCTGTTCATGTCTTCTCTTTCTTCTCAGTTCCATCTAGGTAGATTGTATGTGTCTAGGAATTTAACTATTTCTGTATTCGTCCATTCTCATGTTGCTAATAAAGATATACCTGAGACTGAGTAATTTATAAAGAAAAAGGGTTCAGTTGATGCACAGTTCAACATGGCTGAGGAGGGCTTAGGTAATTTACAATCATGGCAGAAGGCAAAGGGGAAGCAAGACACCTTCACGAGGTGGCATGAAGAATGAGTGCCCAGCGAAGGGGGATGCCCTTTATAAAACCATCAGATCTAATGACAGCTAACTCACTATCTTGAGAAGAGGATGGGGAAACCACTCCCATGATTCAATTATCTCCATCTGGTCCCTTCCACAACATGTGGAGATTATGAGAACTACAATTCAGGATGAGATTTGGGTGGGGACACAGCCAAACCATATCAATTTTTACTACATTCTTGAACTTTTTGACCTGTAGGTGCTTGTAATACTCTCTAATAATCCTTTGGGGTTTTTTGTGGCATGAGTTGTAATTTCTTCTTTTTCATCTCTGATTTTATTTATTTGGGTCTTTTCTTGTTTAGTCTAGCAAATGATTTGTTGAATTTGCTTATCTTTTTTAAAAAACAACTTTTTGTTTTATTGGCATTTTGTGTTTTTTGTCTCTATTTTATTCGTGCTTTGATTTTTATTATTTATTTCCTTATACCAATTTGGGATTTGGTTTGTTCTTGATTTTCTAGTTCTTTGTTATGTATCTTTTGGTTGTTTACTTGAGATCTTTCTGCTTTTTTGATGTCAGTGTTTATTCCTATAAACTTCCCTCTTACTACTGGTTTTATTGCATCCTATAGGTTTCAGTATGTTGTGTTTCTATTTTCATTTGTTCCAAAAATTTTCTTCTTATTTATTGTTCCAATGGTCATTTGGGAACATGTTGTTCCATTTCCCATGTGTTTATATAGTTTCAAAAGTTTCTCTTGTTATTAATAGATAATGTTATGCCATTGTGGTCAAAAAGGATACTTGATATGGTGTCAGTTCTTTTAAATTTGTTGAGACTTGTTTTATGGCCTAACATGTAGCTTATCCTCGAGAATGTTGTATGTGTTGATGAACAGAATGTGTAGCCAAGCACGTGGGCTCATGCCTGTAATCTCAGCACTTTGGGAGGCTGAGGTGGGAAGATTGCTTGAGCCCAGGAATTTCAGACAAGCCTGGCAACATGATAAAGCCCTGTCTCTACGAAAAATTCAAAATATTACTCAGGCAAGGCTGGGCGCAGTGGCTCACACCTGTAATCCCACCACTTTGGGAGGCTGAGGAAGATGGATCATGAGGTCAGGAGTTCGAGACCAGCCTGGCCAAGATGGTGAAATTCTGTCTCTACTAAAAATACAAAAATTAGCCAGGCGTGGTTGCGGGTGTCTATGATCCCAGCTACTCGGGAGGCTGAGTCAGAGAATTGCTTGAACCCGGGAGGCAGAGGTTGCAGTGAGCAGAGATCGCACCACTATACTCCAGCCTTGACGACAGAGTGAGCCTCTGTCTCAAAAAAAACCAAAAAATTTCTCAGGCGTGGTGGCATGTTCCTGTAGTCTCAGCTACTCAAGAGGCTGAGATAGGAGGATTGCTTGAGCCCAGGGGTTCAAGGCTGCAGTTAGCTGTGATTGCTCCACTGCACTCTAGCCTGGGTGACAGAGTGAGACCCTGTTTCAATAAAAAAAAGAAAAAAAAATGTATTCTGTAGCTTTGGGATGAAAAGTCCTGTAAATGTCTATTACTTATATTTGTTCTAAAGTACAGTTTAACTCCAATGATTCTTTGTTGAATTTCTGTCTAGATTATCTTTTTAGTTGTGAAAGTCAGGTATTAAAGTCTCCAACTACGATTTTATTAGAGTTTACCTCTCCCTTTAGATCTAGTAATATTTGCTTTATATGTCTGGCTGCTTTAGTGTTGGATGCATATATATTATATGTATTATATTCTCTTGCTGAATTGATCCTTTTATCCTACATAGCGACCTTCTTTCTCTCTCTTTACTACACTTGAGTTAAGCTCTGTTTATCTAAAACAAGTATAATTACTCCTCACTTTTGGTTTCCATTTGCATGGAATACCTTTTCCATCCTTTCACTTTCAGTCTACGTGTATCTCTACAAATGAAGTGAGTTTCTTACAGGCAGCAAATAGTTGGGTCATGTTTGGTTAACTATTCAGCCAGTCTGTATCTTTTAAGTAAGAAATTCAGTCCATTTCTATTCAAGACTATTCTTGACAGCTGAGGACTTAATCCTGTCATTTTGTTCATTGTTTTCTGGTGGCTTATTTATTATTTATTGGTATGCCATGCATTTCTTTCTTCTCTTATTGATTATTATTGTAGGTTTGTCATTCTCTGTAGTAATGAAGTTTGATTCTTTTCTCTCTCACTTGTGTATATGCTTTGCCAGTGATTTTACACTTTTGTGCATTTTTATAATGATAATTATTATATTTAACTTCTATATACAGGGCTCCCTTGACTGTTTCTTGTGATGCTAATCTAATAGTGATCAATTCTTAGTTTTTGCTTCTCTGGGAAAGACTTTATTTCTCCCTCAGTTCTGAAAGATAGCTTTGTTGGATATAGTATCCTTAACTGATAATTGTTTTTCTATCAGCACTTTAAATATATCATCCCATTCTCTCCTGGCCTATAAGGTTTCTGCTGAAAAATATGCAGTTAATCTACAGGGAGTTCTTTAATATGGGACTTGATGGTTTTCTTTTGCTGTTTTAGAATTCTTTGTCTTTGACTTTTGAAGATTTGACTGTAATGTACTTCAGATGAGACATTTGTGGGTTGGATCTATTTAGGAATCTTTGAGGTTCTTGAATTTGTACAATATCTCTCCAAAGACTTGTGAGGTTTTCAACTACTGTTTAATTAAATTGATTTTCTATGTTTTTTCCCATCTTTTCCCTTTCTGGGACTCCCATAATATGAAGGCTTTCTTTAATCTTTTTTATTCTTATTTTTTTTCCTCTGATGAGGCAACTTCAAATGACTTATCTTTAAGTTCAAAGATTCTTCCTTCTGCTTAATAAAGTCTGCTGTTGAAGCTCTCTATTGTATATTTTAATTTTATTAATTGAATTCTTCAACCATATAATTTTTGTTCGGTTACTTTTTGTGATATCTATCTGTTTGTTAAGTTTCTTTTTCATAGGACTTGGACATTAGAGGACTAAAAATACTTCTTATTCATATTGTATGTTTTTTTGTTTGTATTAAATTGTGTATCTGCATTTTCTTGTATGTCACTGAATTTCCTTAAGATTATTATTTTAAACTCCTTTTCTGACAATTTGTAGATTTCTTTTTCATTGGGGTTTATTATTAGAGATTTATTCTGCTCACCTGGTTGCATTATATTCTTTTGCTTTTTCATGTTTCTTTTATCCCTGCACTAATGTCTATGCATCTGGTGGAACAACTTCCTCTTTTAAGTTTTCTAGAGTGGCTTTCATAGAAAGACTTCCACCTACCATTACATCTTAGTGTACCAGTTGGAAAGGGTATAGTGACTCTGTTTCTGGTAGACACAGTGGTATAGTTTTTGTGCTGCTTCTTCAGTTGTGTTCAGTAATAACAACTGAGGGTGTCTCCATGGCATAGGTTGTAAAAGTTTGTGGCAGTGGCAGCAGCATAATAGGTTGTTAAGGTCTTCAGTGACAAAGGCTTTGGGGTCCTCCTATTCTCATTTTACCCAAAATGAAGAGACTTAGCTGAAGGGATCCCTGTATCAGGTCTAACGTGGCCTACAAGCAGCTGCAGCTGTGCTGGGTTCCATGTGCAGGTACTTGGAGCAGCTGTGGAGCCCAGGTCCTAGGCTCAAGGTCTCATAAACCTATTGTGGCACCTGCATATTGAGTTGCAGGTTTGTTCTCTGTGGCAGGGTCAGATACTGGTTGCCCACAGAGCCAGGGTCTGTTACTCTGAGGCACCCATAGAAGTTTGGGCCCAGGGACTGGGATGTAACTCTGATTTTACTCCCAGGGAGTAAACAACCCTTGTCTGACTCCAGAGAAAAAGGAGTGCTCTGAAGTTTTGAGTCCAGGGAGTTATGGTTGTAATTTGAGAATCTGAGCCAATAGGGCTCAGTAGCAACTCAGGTCCCAGAGGACAAGGCACTGTAGAGTGGTGACACTAGACTCTGGGATGTTGAGGTGTGGCTATATCATAAACTCACTGAGACCAGGTGCAGTGGCAGCATGGTGGAGCACAGCTGTCATTTGGGCTCTGGTGGGCAGGGAGCAGCACACTAATGACTCCACTCCCCAGGGAGAGGAGCATGTCAGAAGTTCGGGCTTTAGAGAGCTAGTTCAGCTTCAAGTAAGCGGGATACTAGAGTTGTTTTGCCTGTAGAGCAAGGCGTCTCAGCTCAGCCACTGCTCTGTTTCCCTAGGATGCGGGAATTATGTCAACTTAACCCTGGGATGTGTAGCTACTCAGCGTGGCCAAGGCACCACTTCCCTGGGAGGCAATATGCTTCTTCAACTCAGGCGCAGGGTGTGTGACTATTCTGGCCCAGGCACCATTTCCCTAAGATCCAGTGTCTTGCTTCAGCTTGGTTATTGTGATATGTGACTGCTCTAGGAAGCCAAGGCACCATTTTCTGGAAGGGCAGCATAGCTGCTCTGGTAGGTCAAGGTACTGTTTTCCCAGAGGACAGGGTACTACTTCAGCTCAGGCACAGAGGGGTGTGACTGCTCTGGGTGGCTAAGGCACCATTTCCTTGGGATGCCTGGCATTGCTTCAACTCTGACACAGGGTTCAGGGTGCTTTAGCAACCTGGAGAGATATGTCGAGGAGCTCTGCTGAGGTACCATTTCCTTTGGAGGCAGTGTGCAGCTTTAGCATAGGGTTCTAGGGGTGGGGTACAACAGTGACTCAGAAGGGCATATGGAACCACTCCACCAAGCCACTGTTTCTCTGAGGAGGTAGTGTACTGGTTCAGCTCCATTCCCCCAACACAGGGCACAGCAACAGTGACTGTGAGGAGTAGCTGGAGCAGCTCTGCCAAGACACCATTTCCTTCAGTGGTAGTATACAGCTTCAACTCCCTCAAGGGGGTAGGGCACAGCAGTGATGGGAGAAGTCTATGGAATGGCTTTGCCAAGGCACTGTTTTCTCAGGAGGAAGTCCATAGCTTCAGCTCAGAGCCCTTAGGAGCACAGTGCACCAGTGACTGGGAGGAGTAGATGGAGTTCTACCAATTCACCATTTTTCTAGGGGGTGGTGCACAGCTTCAGCTCAGGCCCCTAGGGGTGAGGTGCAGCCATGACTAAGAGAGGTAGATGGAGAGGTTCTGCCAAAGTACTATTTCCCTAGGAAGGGTGTGCAGCTTCAGCTCTGGCCTGAGGGGGCAGGGAGTTATGCACAGGACAATACTAGTTATATATCTGGCAGTAGCATCTGTTGGTAGCTCAGCTGGATCTTCTGGGCTAAGATTATTAGGGACAATTGGAAATTAAGAGACTCTGAGGCTAATTTAAATAAAACAAACAGAGTGCTGTGCTGAGAGTCTCAGAAAGAAACTAAATAATGCATCATGTCCAAGATCAAGCACAAGAAAAGAAACAGGATGTGAAGCCAAGAGTTCAGGGGTCAGGTAAGCACAGAACATAGCAGGATGCAGTAAAGAAGCAAAGTTCCAGGACAATTATTGTGCATTGGACACATGATGTGTGGATGGATCAGCTCGATCTAAAGGCAGAGTATTGGAACGGGTTTAGTTCTCCAGAGGCTGGCTGTAGAAGCTTTCTATGAACACTAAACAAACAATACTCTGAGTCTCAGAGAACCAAGCTACAGGAAAAAGGAATCAAGAACATATACCAGGCCAGACATGGTGGTTCACCCCTTAATCCCAGTGTTTTGGGAGGTTGACGTGGGAGGATCATTTGAGGCCAAGCTAGGCAAAATAGTGAAACTTCCGTCTCCACAAAAATATTAAAAAATTAGCTGGGTGTCATCAGCTTATTGTCCTAGCTACTGGGGAGGCTGTGGCAAGATAACTGCTTGAGCTAAGGAGTTCAAGTTTACAGTGAGCTATAATCATGCCATGGCACTCCAGCCTGGGAGACAGAGCAAGATCATGTCTCTAAAATTTAAAAGAAAATATATGAAAAATATAAGGTCTAATTTTCTATTATTATAAGCCATCTTTAATTTCTAAGTTACACACATACACTTCAGTCAAACACATGCTTTCATAAAAAGGAAGCTGCAAAAAAATGATCACTCCTTCCAGTTTCATTATTAGTGTAAGCCTCTTCTTTGACCACTGGTATAAACATTTAGCTTATTTTGTGTTAGTTCATATTTTTGGTATTTCCACCACTGAACATGACAGAGGCTATACTCCTGAAAGCTACTTGATAATTGTAATTGACAATTTCCAAATTAAACTGATAAAGAAACAGTGAGCATTTGTTTTAATTTTTTACATATTTTTATAGATATCCAGGAAGCTTGTCTGAAGTTTTTAACACCATCTGTTGCTTATCATATACTTTTAATGGAATACTGGAATGCTCTATCTTTTATATTAATTTTCCTAAAGTAAATGAACTTTTTATGTAATAGAATAAAATTAATACCTTTGATACATCATCTAATAAGTATAATTTGGAGGAAATGGAGTATTAATGACTCAAGGTGCAAATTACCATTTAAGTAAGGGTAGAAAGATGATAAAACGCAGACTCATTATGTACCTCTAGCAATTTTTCAAGTTTTATTCTTTTTACCATTTAAGTAATTATGTCCTCCCTTTGGACATCACTTTTTTCTGTTCTCCAACTAAATAATTTTTAACTTACAAACATTCAGCCCCCTACTTTTGTGGCTGCTTTTGCAATTCCAAATGAAAACGTCTTCTACAAATTTAATCAATATATTTACAAAAATAACACAAAATTTTGCTAACATCCTCTTTCTACTGATTTCAAATTAATCCAAATTTAGTGTTCATTTAGTTCAGAATCAGGAGATTCCAGTAACCACTGTGCAGTTCCCAGAATTAAACAGTTGAATTCTATTCAGTTGACTGGGGAAATGTAAGACATGCTGGCTGTCCCATTAACTTCCTAACATAATTAGGAATTAAATAATCTAACTGCTCCAAGTCAGCTCAGGATATGTTTTACAGTCTTATATCTCATAAGAGGAATCCCCAGTGTATGGGCTGGACCAAATCTAAATCCACTTTATTCAGTCCTCAAGGTCATAATACTGCACTAGGTGCTGCCAATATATTCCAAGACATGATCCTATATGTCTGTCAGAATGTACATCTAATATCGGGGTAACAAATAGGTTTAATTTTGCATGTCAACTCGATTAACTGGTGGAGTCTGCCTTGAGCAGCCTGTTAAGGACATTTTAAGGCTACGTACAGACTTGGAAGAATAGATGTATTAGCAATGTCGGCCATGTGTTCAGAAAGGGGGAAATTGCAACTTAAATGTCTCATATTTACTGATCCTAATCAAAGAATTTCAAGAGAAAAAATGGAAATGCCTAACCCAGAAGTTCAAGTAAAATCTGAAGTGTAATAAGAATAGTTTATACCTACTAATCTGCATTCCCTTTCTTCTTAACGGAAGAATTTCCATCTCTGCCAGTTTTCCTTTTACATGTTTCTCTCTCTTCTGCTGTATGTCCTAATTCCTCCCTTTCTCTACCACAAAATAGAAGTCAGAATTCATTTAATAAAGTATTTTTTCATTTCCTCTAATATTTTTATACAGTGAACTTTTAAATAGCACCCTCTCCCTACCACAATGAAAGTTTTGAATCAAAACAAAAGTTGTTCTTTGACTTGTATGTGGAAAACATTATTACTTTTAGTAGATCAATTTCCTCTTAGCAAAATAAAAGTCATCCTATTTCCTTTCAGAAGGTCATTAGTGAAGGCTGCTTGATTCATGTAGACATGTGTGTTCAGGCCAGACCTTGCCTTGGAATCTGTCTGCCCAGCAACCACTGCTCTGCATCCTGTACTCCAGCTCACCTCCAATCTTGCTAATTGCTTCTTGACTCTATTCTGTGCACCACAGTCCACAATCTTCATTCCCTATGGTTTGGGTGGAAAAGCAGGAATGGCTCCACCCTTCCAATATCCAGGAATGTGCATGTCACAGATCTGACCAATCCACACAGTCATGATTATTTCAAGGATGGACATATGACTCAACTTTGTCCAGTTGAGAATTGAATCTGAGACTTTTGTGAATATGATTGAATATTCACAGAGAAGAAACTTTCTGAAGTCACTGAACTTAAAGGATGTCAGCCTGGCACTGTAGGAGATGCACTACAAAAACAGAGCCTGCACACAGAAAGGAAGTAAAATAGAGGCTACCAAGGGCTGGGGGGATGAAGGGAAGGTTATTGTTTAATGAGTATAGAGTTTCTGTTTGGGATGATGAAACATTCTGGAAATGAATAATGGTGATGGTTACACAACATGGTGAATATACTTACTGCCACAGAATTGTACAATTAAAAATAGTTAATATGGTAAATTTTGTGTTATATATTTTAACACAAATAAATAATAAAATAGCAGTTAAAAACATCTGAGGAGGAGGTGGAGCAAGATTGCCAAATAGAACCCTCCACTGATCTCCCCCACAGGAATACCAAATTGAACAGCTTACTGGAAGGCACCTTACTGAGGACCAAAAATCAGGTAAATGATCACAGTACCTAGTTTTAACATCATATTAAAGAAGGAGGCACTGAAAAGGATAGAAAACCCAGTCTCGAATTGACAACACCACCCTGCCCCTATCTCCCAGCAGTGCTGCATGGCATGAAGAGAAAGAGTCTGTGCAATTGGAAAAGGAAGAGTGTAGTGATTGTGGGACTTTGCATTGGAACTCAGTGCTGCCCTGTCACTGTGGAAAGCAACACAGTGTCCATGAAGACAGCATTTATACCAGCCCTACTCAGAGAGGAATCATCCATCCCAGCAGTTGGAACCTGAGCTCTGGCTAGCCCCATGACTACCACTGCTCTGAGGTCCTAAATAAAACTGAAAGGCAGTCTAGGCCACAAGGACTGCAATTTCTGGGCAAGTCCTGGTGCTGTGTGGGCTCAGAACCAGTGGACTCGGGGTGCAATGACTTGTGAGACACCAGCTGGGATGGCCAAAGAAGTGCTTGTGTCACCTCCACCCCAATCCCAGGCAGCATTGCTCATAGCTCCAGGAGAGACTCTTTCCACTTGAGGAAAGGAGAGGGAAGAGTAAAGAGGACCTTGTCTTGCAATTTGAATATCATTTCAGCCACAGTAAAATAAAGCACCAAGCAGAGTCCTGAAGACCCCATTTCAGACCCTAGCTCTCAGATGACAATTCTAGACATACCCCAGGAAAGAAGATAACCCAATACCTTGAAGGGAGGGACCCATATCTGGCAAGATTCATCACCTGCTAACTAAAGAGCCCTTGGGCCTTGAATAAACATCAACAGTACATACCCAGGCAGTACTCACCAGGGGCCTTGGGTAAGACCCAGTGCAGTACTCACTTCAGGTGTGACCCAGCACATTGCCAGCTGTGGTGGCCACAGGGAGAGACTCCTGCTTAAGGAAAGGAGAAGGAAGAGTAAAAAGAACTTAGTCTTGCAACTTGGGTACCATCTTAGTCACAGTAACACCAAGTAGAGTCCTAATGTTCACAACTTCAGGCCCTAGCTCCTGGACAGCACTTCTAGACCCACCCTGGGCCAGAAGGAAACTTATTACTCTAAAGCGAAGGAGACAAGCCTGGCTTGATTCACCACTTTCTAACTAAAGAACTCTTGGGCCTTGAATAAATATCAGCAGTAGCCAGGCAATAGTCACCATAAGCCTTCAGCAAGGCCCAGTACTGTGCTGGCTTCAGGTCTGACTTAGCAGAGACCCTGTGGTGGTGGCCACAGGGATGCTGAGTCATCCCTCCCCCAGCTGCAGGCAGCAGGGCACGAAGAGAGAGAGAGAGACTCTGTTTGTTTGGAGAAAGGTAAGGTCGGTACAAAAGTAATAATTGTGCCATTGAAAGTAATGGCAAAATCTGCAATTATTTTTGCACCAGCCTAATAATTCAAAGAATTCTTTGGGATCTTATCCAAAACCTCAAGGCAGTACCTCTACTAGTCTGCAAGAGTCACAGCATTACTGGGCTTGGAGTGCCCCCTAATGTAGATATGGCTGCAGTGATGAAAGACATAGATCACAGCACAATTCCTTTTGAATACTTGGAAAATCTCCCCAAGAAGGATGGGTACAAACAAGCCGAGACTGCAAAGACTACAATAAATACCTAACTCTCCAATGCCCAGAAATCAACAAATATTCACAAGCATCAAGTCCATTCCACAAGGGAGATGGGTCAACATGGCTGACTAGAAACAGCTCATGTGTGCCTGTCTCATAGGGAGTGGACAGAGTGGCTAGTGAACATTGACCTTGCAAGTCGGTTGTCTAAGAAACCACATTAGGATCCAGCAACACAGTGAGGGGACAGACAGAGCAGAGAGGAGCAAAGCTGGCCAGCAGCCCATCTGGGATCAGCACAGAACCAAGAGAAGCTTCTTAACATGGGGAAGAGCGTCTGGAAAATTCACACTTCCTACAGGAACCTGTACAAGTCTGGGAACAGGAGAATCCCTCCAACCCCCGACCCTGGGCCTCTAAACTGAAGCAAAGAGCCACCCGGAATTTTTGCAAAGGCAACACTCAAGTCCACAGGGACCTCTACAAGCCCTGGACCCTGGAACAAACCAGCACCAATGAGATAGCTCCAACAGATGCTGCAATCATTGTGCCCAGGAGCAGTAAGATTGCTTCACATCCCTCACCAGATAAGGCTCAAAGCCAGTTTCCACACAGAAGCCCTGCTTCTTCCTGAATTCTGTAAGTAGGTTCAGCTTTCTGTTCCCCTGGGAAATATCTGGATGCCAGATCAGGCAACTCCACCCACCCTGGCTGCTCAAAACCAGGTAAGCCATGCCTGCTAGAGCTTCCAGAAAGCAATCCTGCTTCTGCCTGAACTTTGTGGCCAGGCACAGCCCTATGTTCCCTCAGTAAACATCCAGACAGCAAGGCAGGCAACTCAACCCACCTCTACCATGTGTAGCCAGGCAAGTTACCTGCTAGAGCTTCCAGCCCAGTAGTCCCACTTCTGCCTGAACCCTGCCAGTAGGCTTAGTCCCCTATTCCCCCAGCAAACATCCAGATGGCAAGGTGGGTGACTTCACCCACACCCACCACTTATAGCCAAGCAGGCCATTGCATGCTAGAGCCCACAAGTGGTAGGTCAGGTGACTTCACACATTAACACTGCTCCTAGGTGAGACTTGCTAGCTTGGGCAGTGTCCAAGCAGTGCTGAGCTCTCACTCTTAGACCACAAAGAGGGGGGAGATTCCTAGGTTTGCAGGCCAGCAGAAAAGCAGGGTGTGTCTCCCTCCACATGGCTGGCCCAGGAAGGGTACAGTCTGTCTGCCAACTGCAGGCCCTACCTAAGGGAGCCCCGGCTTCCAGAACACCTAACAAAAGAAATGTGGGGATGGAGTCAGTGATTGGAAAGGGCTCCTCCAAGGCCCAGGAGTGGATCAGCTGAAGGTGTCATCTTGCTCCTCCCACACCACAGAGCATTGCTGCCAACTGAGCCAAAACAAAACAGCCATGCAGCTGAGTAAGAGCCTATCTGTCAGCCAACACTCTTAAGCACCAAAGCAAAGATCCAGCCACAAATAAAGAGTCTATACAAAGTTCTAGCACTCTGGAAACACCCAGAAATTAAGCCTACTGACTATACTCAATTTACCTCACAGTTAAAGGAAGACCAGCCCGCACACATGAGAAAGTATCAACACAAGAACTCCAGCAACTCAAAAAGCTGGTGTGCCCCTTTACCATCAAACAAACACACTAGTCCCCCAGAAATGATTCTTGGCAAGATTGAGATGACTGAAATGACAGACATAGATTTCAAAACGGAATGGCATAGAAGCTCATTGGGATAAAGAAGAAAGTTGAAACCCAATCCAAGGAGCTTAGTAAAACAACCTAGAAGCTGGACGATGAAATAGTCATTTTAACAAAAAATCAAACTATGAAATTCTGGAACTGAAAAGAAAATCACTTCAAGAATTTCACAATACGATCAGAAGTGTCAACAGCAGAATAGTTCAAGCTGAAAAAAGAATCTCAGAGCTTGAACACCAGTTCTTCAAATTCAAATCAACTCAGACAAAAGTAATGAAAAAAAGAATTTTAAAAATAAACAAAATGTCCAAGAAATGAGATTATGTAAAGAGACCAAATCTATGACTCATTGGCATTCTTTTCTTTCCTTTTTTTTTTTTTTTTTTAGATGGTGTCTCGCTCTGTCACCTGACTGGAGTGCCGTGGTGCGATCTCGGCTCACTGCAACTTCCGACTCCTTGGTTCAAGCGATTCTCCTTCCTCAGCCTCCCAAGTAGCTGGAGTTACAGGCACATGCCACCATGACCAGCTAAATTTGTTTTTATTTTTAGTAGAGATGGGGTTTTACCATGTTGGCCAGGATGGTCTCGATCTCCTGACCTCGTGATTACATACACAATGGAATATTACTCAGCCATAAAAAGGAAAAAATTAATGGCATTCACAGCAACCTGGATGGGATTGGAGACTATTATTCTAAGTGAAGTAACTCATGAAGAGAAAACCAAACATCATATGTTCTCACTCATAAGTGGGAGCTAGGCTATGAGGATGTAAAGGCCTAAGAATGACACAATGGACTTTGGGGACTGATATGGTTTGGCTCTGTGTCCCCACCCAAATCTCATCTTGTAGCTCCTATAATTCCCACATGTTGTGGGAGGGACCAGTGGGAGATGATTGAATCATGGCGGCAGGTCTTTTCCATGATGTTCTCATGATAGTGAATGGGTCTCATGAGATCTAATGGTTTTAAAAATGGGAGTTTCTCTGCACAAGCTCTCTTTTTGCCTGCTGCCATACCCATAAGATGTGACTTGTTCCTCCTTGCCTTCCACCATGATTGTGAGGTCTCCCGAGCCATGTGGAACTGTAAGTCCAATAAACTTCTTTCTTTTGTAAATTGCCCAGTCTTGGGTATGTCTTTATCAGCAGCATGAAAATGGACAAATACGGGGATTCAGGGGAAAAGGGTGGGAAAGTGGGGAGGAATACAAGACCACAAATTAGGTTCAGTATATACTGCTCAGGGGATGAGTGCACCAAAATCTCATAAATCACCACTAAAGAACTTACTCATGTAACCGAATACCACCTGTTCCCCAAAAACCTATGGAAATAAAAAAAAAATTTAATAAAATAAATAAAAATTAAAAAGAAGACATAGAAACAAAGAACTGACACCTGCTATCTCAAAAATACACTCAAGCACATAGCCCACGAAATATACAAAGCAATTATACAATCAAGTCTACAAAACAAACAGCAACAACACAATGACAGGATAGAGATCTCCTATATCAATACTAACCCTGAGTGTAAATGGTCTAAATACCCCCACTTAAAAGGCATAGAGTGGCAGGCTGGATAAAAAGACAAGACTCAATTGTCTTCGGTCTTCAAGAGATGGATGTCACATGTAATGATACTCACAGGATCAAAGTAAAGGAATGGAGAAAGATCTACCAAGCAAACACAAAACAACAAAGAGCAAGAGGTGCTATTCCTATATCAGATAAAACAAATTTTAAGCCAACAACAATTACAAAGGACAAAGAATGGCATTACATATTGATAAAGGGTTTAATTTTTTTAAAGACTTAACTATCCTAAATATATACACACCCAACATAAGACAAGAAGTTTTTCTCAACCTGTGAAAACACTTAAACAGCCACACAATAATTGTGGGAGACCTTAACATTCCATTGACACCATTAGACAGATTATTGGGGCAGAAAGCTAACGAAGAAATTCTGGACTTAAACTCAACAACTGACCAGTTGGGCATAATAGACATCTGCAGATCCAAAAATCACAGAATATATATTCCACTCCATCCAAAAACCACAGAACATATACTCTTCTCATCTGCACATAGAACATATTGTAAAATCAGTCACCTGCTCGGCCATAAAGCAAGTCTCAAAAAATTCAAAACATGCAAAATCATAACAAGGATATACTCAGACCATAGTGCAGTAAAAATGGAAATCAATACCAAGAAGATCTCTCAAAACTACACAAAAATGTGGAACTTAAACAACTTGCTTCTGAATAACTCTTGAATGAACAACAAAATTAAGGTAGAATAAAAATATATATATACATAATTAATGAAAATAGAGATACAACTTGCCAAAACCTTTGGGAGGCAGCTAAAGCAGTGCTAAGAGGAAAATTTATAGTACTAAAATGCCTTCACATCAAGATATGATGATGACCTAACATCACAAGTAGGGGAACTAGAAAAAAATGAACAATTCAACCCCAAAGCTAGTAGAGGAAAAGAAATAGCTGAAATCAGAGATGAACTGAATGAAATTGAGACCCAAAAATCCATACAAAAGATTGATGAAACTAAGAGTTGGTTTTTCAAAAGAATAAGCAACATTGATAGCTGATTAGCTAGATTAACAAACAAAAAGAAGATCCAAATAAGCACAATCAGAAACAACTAAGATTACATTACAACTGATCTCACAGAAATTAAAAGATCCCCCAGAGACTATTATGACCTCCTCTGTACAAACATTTTAGAAAATCTAGAGGAAACGGCTAAATTCCTCAACATGAACACAAAAATCCTCAACAAAGTGCTAAGGAACTGAATCCAGCAAAACATCAAAAAGTCAATCCACCACAATCAAGTAGGCTTTAATTCTGGGAGGCAAAGTTGGTTCCACATAAACCAATATGACTCACCACATTAAAATAATTAAAAACAAAAACCCTATGATCATCTCAATAGATACATAAAAAGCCTTTGATAAAAATCCAACTTCTCATTCATGTTTGAAGAATAATTTTACTGGATATATTGTTCTAGGATAAAACTTCTTTTTTTATTGAGCACTTTAAATATGTCATGTCACTCTGTCTTGGCTTGTAAGATTTCCACTGAGAAGTCTGCTGCCAGATATATTAGAGCTCTTTATATGTTATTTGTTTCTTTTCTCCTATTGCTCTTAGTATCCTTTCTTTATCCTTGATCTTTGTGAGTTTGCTTATTAAATGTCTTGAGGTAGTCTTACTTGAGATGATTCTGCTTAGTGATATATAACCTTCTTATACTTGAATATTGAGCCAGCTATAACAAACCCACAGCCAACGTCATACTGAATGAACAAAAGCTGGAATCATTCCCCTTGAGAACTGGAAAACCTAGAAGAAATAGATAAATTCCTAGATGCATCCCACCTACAAAGATTGAATCATGAGGAAGTTTAAAACCTGAATAGACCAATAACAAGTAATGAAATCAAAGTCATAATGAAAAGTCTCCCAACAAAGAAAAGCCCAGAACCCAATAGCTTCACTGCTGAATTTTAATAAACATTTAAATAAGAACTAATACCACTCCTACTCAAATTATTTCAAAAAATAGAGGAAAAGGGAGTACTTCAAAACTCATTCTATGAGGCCAGTATTACCCTGACACCAAAACATGATACTGACACATCAGAAAAAGAAACTACAGGCCAATGTCCCTGATGAGCATTTATGTAAAAATCCTCAACAAAATTCTAGCAAACTGAATTCAAGAACTTATTAAAAAGATCATCCATCATGGCCAAGTGGGATTTATCCCAGGGATGCAAGGATGGTTCAACATACACAAATCAATCAGTGTGATATGTCATATCAACAGAATGAAGGACAAAAACCATATGATCATTTCAATTAACGTTGAAAGGGCATTTGATAAAATTTAACATTCCTTCATAATAAAAATCCCTCAAAAAGTGGGTACAGAAGGAACATACCTCAACATAATAAAAGCCATATACAATATGCCTACAGTTAGTATCATACTGAATGAAGAAAAACTGAAAGCCTATCCTCTAACATTTGGAACAAGAGAAGGATGCCCACTTTCACCACTAACATTGAACATAGTACTGGAAGTCCTGGCTAGGGCAATCAGACAAGAGAAAGAAATAAAGAGCACCCAGATTGGAAAGGAAGACATCAAATTATCTTTGTTTGCAGATGAGATGATCTCATATTTGGAAAATCCTAAAGACTCCACCAAAAAAAAAGAAAAACTGTTAGAACTGTTAAACAAATTCAGTAAAGTTGAAGGATACAAAATCAACACACAAAAATCAGAAGCATTTTTATGTGCCAACAGTGAATCATCTGAATATGAAATGAAGAAAGTAATTTAATTCACAGTAGCTAAAAATAAGATAAAATACCTAGGAATAAACTTAATCAAAGAAGTGAAAAATCTGTATAATGAAAACTATAAAACACTGATGAAAGAAATTGAAGAGGACACAAAAAATGGAAACATATCCCATATTTATCAGTTGGAAAATATTGTTCAAATGTCCATACTACCCAAAACAATAAACATATTTGATGCAATTCCTATCAAAATACTAATGGCATTCTTCACAGAAATAGAAAAAATAATCTTAAAATTTGTATGGAACCACGAAAGACCCAGTATAGCCAAAGCCATTCTCAGCAAAAAGAACAAAATTGGAGGAATCACATTCCCTGACTTCAAATTATGCTACAGAACATAATCAAAACCACATGATACTTGCAAAAAACAGGCACACAGACCAATGGAACAGAATAGAGAAACCAGAAATAAATCCATATGGCTACAGTGAACTTATTTTTAACAAAGATGCCAAGGACCTTAGGGAAATGACGGTCTCTTCAATAAATGCTGCTGGGAAAACTGGATAGCCATACACAGAAGAATGAAACTAGACCCTTATTTCTCACCATATACAAAAATAAAATCAAAATAGATTAAAGACTTAAATCTAAGACTTTAAACTATGAAACTACTAAAAGAAATATTAGGGAAACTCTCCAGGACATTGGTCAAGGCAAAGATTTCTTGAGTTATACCCCATAAGCACAGGCAATCAAAGCAAAAACGGACAAATGGGATCACATCAAGTTAAAAAGCTTCTGTAAAGCAAAGGAAGCAATCAACAGCAACCCACAGAATGGAAAAAAGTATTTGCAAATTGTCCATCTGACAAGGGATTAATTACCAGAATATATAAGGAGCTCAAAAAACTCCATAGGAAAAAATATCTAATAGTCTGATTTTAAAATTTGATTTCTCAAAAGAAGGCATACAAATGGCAACACGTATTTTGAAAAAGTGCTCAACATCATTGAGCATCTGAGAAATGCAAATCAAAACTACAATGAGATATCAGCTCCCTCTGGTTAAAATGGCTTTGATCCAAAAGACAGGCAATAAAAAATATTAGTGAGGATATGGAGAAAAGGAAACCCTCACACACTGTTGGTGGGAATGTAAACTAGTAGTACAGTCACTGGAGAACAGTATAGAGGTTCCTCAAAAATCTAAAATAAGAACTACCATATGATCTAGCAATCCTGCTGCTAGGTATATACCCAAAAGAAAGGAAATAAATATAACAAAGACATCTGCATCCCCAAGCAACCTAAGTATCCATCAACAAACAAATGGATAAAGAAATGTGGTACATATACATAATAGAGTACTATTCAGTCATTAAAAAGAATGAGATCCTGTTATTTGCAACAACAGGGATGGGACTGAAAGTCTTCATGTTAAGTGAAATAAGCCAGGCACAGAAAGACAAACTTTGCGTGTTCTCATTTATACATGAGAGCTAAAAATTAAAACAATTGAACTCATGGAGATAGACAGTAGAATGGTAGCTACCAGAGATTGGGAAGGATAGTGGATGGGGAGGGAAGTGGGGATGGTTAATGGGTACAAACAATATAGTTAGATAGAATGAACAAGGTCTAATATTTAATAGCACAACAGGGTGACCACAGTCAACAGTAATATATTCTACATTTTAAAATAACTAATAGAGTATAATTGGGATATTTATAACATGAAAAAATGATAAATGCTTGAGGTGATGGACACCCCATTTACCTTGATGTGATTATTACACATTGTATGCCTATATCAAAATGTCTCATGTACCCCATAAATATATATATATATATACCTACTGTGTACCCATAAAAAAATTAAAATTAAAATCTTTAAAAAAACTAAGACATAAATCAATTCATTTAATCTTTTAAAAATCCTCAGAGACCAGTAATACTATTCCCATTTAACAGATATGGTTAAGTGACTTGATCCAGACCACACAGTTGGTCAACAGCAGATCCTGGGGCTAAATGATCTGTGATAGAAAACATGTAAGATTCCCAACTATCATATATTGATGCTTTCAAAGATCCAATAAATATAAACAATTTCAAGAAATATAATTTTAAAATAAAACCATATGAAACAAACAAAAATATAGCCTGTCTGTGAGTGAAGCAATACTAGGAAAAGGAACTCTCATGGCTGTATCAAGAATATATTTTTTTCTGATTTGTCTCCACAAATATATTCCTGATACAGCCATGAGAGTTCCTGGCTCAAACTCTGACTAAGGCAATGTTATATCTAGATATTTCAGTGTTATGAGTTAATAAATTCCCAATTTTCCCTAATTACTTTGAGTTTCGCTTCTGTCAAAATCAACAAAAATATCTCTGGCTAACAGATTTATCAATTTACAGAATGATTTATTTTCAAAAATGTGTGGAAATCTGGGGAAAGGGCTTGCCTGGTGAGACTGTTCCCCCACAAGAGCAGCTGAGGTAGGAGCCTGAATTAATTTCCCAGTTTGATTGAGGACCTGTAGAGGACCATGCAGTATCAAGCATGAGGCCAGATGACATAAGGCTAAATCATAGATATTAAAGTCCCTAAGACCTATAGTGAAGATAATAGTCTTAGTCTGTTTTTGTGTTGCTCTAAAGAAATATCTGAGGCTGATATTTCATAATTTATAAGCAAAAGAAATTTATTTGGCTCATAGTTCTGCAGGGCTGTACAAGAAGCATGACACCAGCATTTGCTTCTTATGAGGACCTCAGGAAGCTTCAAATTATGATGGAAGGGGTGTAGGAGCCAGTATGTCACATGACGATAGCAGGAGCAAGAAAGAGGGGAGGGGTGTCACGCTCTTTTAAAGAATCAGCTCTTGAGTCAGCTAATAGAGCAAGAACTCACTTATTGCCACTGGGATGGCACCAACCCATTCATGAGGGATCCACCCCCATGACCCAAACACATCCCACCAGACCCCACCTCCAACACCGAGGATCAATTTCAGCATAAGATTTGGAGAGGACAAATATCCAAACTATATCAACATTGAGCTCATGAAACATTGAATTGGAATTTTCTGAAAAACTGTGGAGAATTTGGCTTCATCTTTAAATTTGAGGTTTAAAAGAAAAAGTGCAGAAGTATAAACTCAAGTGCAAAAAAGCAAAGAGAGGAAACAAGAAGTAAGATTAAGAATTCACAGGAATTCACAGAAATTAGGAGAAGATTCTCACAAGCTGTAAACTGGTGGTTCCAGACATGTTGAACCAGATCTTTAAATGGTAGAGGGCTCTAGATAACATCAATATTACAGGATTTTGTGAGACACATTTATTATTCATTATTACCTAGTCTGGACCGAAAAGGTCCCCATTTAATGATTGATTAAGATCCAACCTTGCTATTTCCAACTTTTCAGTAGACATCAATATTCCAGAGATTGGCTTCCTGTTTCTGATAGGGAGCTGGGTACTAAAGGTCAGGCTTGGATTGAAACAAAAAGTTGAAAGATGGATGGAGAAAAGAAGAAAGTTCTCACCAATCTCTACACCCTCTCAAACACCTTTTCAAAACACCCCCTCTGAAATCTATCCCCCACTTTACTGAATGTTCATTGCTTCCTTAAAGGAGAAACAAACCCCAAGTCGAAAAACTTCACTCAGTTTTAGATAGAATTTATTCAGAAATTATTCTGTAACCATGAGGAAAAAGCAACCAATAAATGTTGGTCAAGTGAAAATATAGGAAAAGCCATAGCATTTGATGACATGCTTGAGTAACTTAACTTATACACATTGGATTTCTTGTATGTAACAACAACAACAACAACAACAACAAAACATATTTTAAGCAACTCTTGACAGGATTTTTGTCTTTTCCAATCAAACAAAATCCTGAATAGTACATATATAAAAGATGTAAAAATGGATAGTGAAACACAAACTTTTTAAATTTAGAAAATCTTCGTGAAGGAAAAAAAACTGCATGTGAATGCTGTGATTTAGGTCCCTCTAAGAAAATAACTATGTCATATATCATAATAAAGCTGTCAAGAGAAATTAAAGTTGAAACAAATACTAAATAAAGTTAACAAAGATCTCATTCAGTGAAATGCTATTTGTACAAAGAATACTTGACCTTCAAAAGCCAGAATCTGCAAAGTTTTTAAGAGTTTGTAAACCACTGAGATAAATCCCCATTCAAAAGAAACAGTCCTTATATTGGAAGATCTCATTCACAAAAGAAAACAGAAATAGCACTTCAGTGCAACCTCTAAGAACGAAAAAGACACAAAACATGTCTTTGCATGGGCTAGAGATTAGAGCAGAAATGTTTTTAAATGGCAAGAAGAAAATGATACAAAATATTCATCGTAAATCTCTGACAGTCAAATCCCCATACAATTAGAAAAAAAAAAGAAAATGCTTTAAATGGCCTACAGATTTCAAACTCATATAAGAATTGTTCAGATTTCTCCTTTATTTAAAAAAAAATCTGAAGAAGCTCTCAGATAAGGGTGCAAAAAATGTATTATGTAATAAATAAATTTGTAGAGAGTGTGTCAGCCAAAACCTTTAGCAAAGCACTACTAAGCAGTAGCACTACTAATTCCATGTGAGACAGATACTTGCTCTCAATAGACCTCAGGCTACTCTACTGTAAAGGAGGAAAAGGAGTTTGAACTAGATAATAGCTAAGACTCACTACAATCCTAAAATTCTTAAATAATACATTTCCTTATTACATAAATAATATGTATTCATTAGAGAAAAAAAGAATAAACACAGATTAGCAGAAACAACATGTGATTCTTGCCAAAACCAAGGTTATCTTCTTTGACAATTTCTTTTCAAAACAATGAAACAGAGGTTTCAGAATACTGAGAGAGCTCAGTCAGATTTGTTTGTCTATTTTGTACCCATGGTCATGACTTGGGTCATGACCTAAGGACGGGTCAGATGTTTGGGTCAGATATTACCTAAACTGCTTCTCAATCATCTGCTAGTGAGACTTTCTCTTTCAAATATGCAAGTCATCTGGACCTTTTCCAGGATAAATATTTGGACAAAAAGGGGGGTTTTATACTCAAACTTTGTGAGTACAATCTGGAAATTTCTTCAAAGCAGAATAATATTCCCATCTAAATGTACCTTGTTGGCTTCATTGAAGCACTGAAGCGCAATTTTTTTGTTCCCTAATAAAATCATTAAAAGAACTATAAACCAAAACTCTAGAAGACAGGGCTGTAATACAGATCTTTTAAACCCTCTAGGTTCTCTTAAACTGTTGTGGTACTGAGCTTAGGAAAGCTAATGTTAATTCATTGGTCCATTTTTTTTCCCAGGAGAAGAAAGATTGCCATACGTTCAATGTTAAAAACCTCCCCAGTCTATAACCAGGATGGTATGAGGGTCTTCTGAGATAGTGAGATAGTTGTATTTCAACTGGCTTTTTGTCACGTAACATATCAGAAGCATCTTTCCATTCATTAAATGTATCCCTGTATCGTTATTATTATTATTATTATTTTATTTTAATTTTTTTTTTTGAGACAGAGTCTCGCTCTGTCGCCCAAGCTGGAGTGCAGTGGCACGATCTCGGCTGACTGCAAGCTCCGCCTCTCATGCCATTCTCCTGCCGCAGCCTCCTGAGTAACTGGGGCTACAGGGGCACGCCGCCAAGCCAGACCAATTTTTTGTATTTTTTAGTAGAGACGGGGTTTCACCGTGTTAGCCACGATGGTCTTGATCTCCTGACCTTGTGATCCACCCGCCTCGGCCTCCCAAAGTGCTGGGATTACAGGTGTGAGCCACTGTGCCCCGCCTCATTATTTTTTTTAAGAATTAACTTTCTTGCTATTTTTAATTACAAATGTAATACCTCCTCCATTGTTTCATCTTGAACACTTTACTTAAAATAAAAGCTTCAATTTCCTCATCAGTAAATTGAGAAGAATATAATCCTATCTTTTGTTATGAAAATTAAAGAGAAAATTAGTATGTGTCATTTATCACAGTGCTGGAAATATAGCATCATATTATAAGTATAAGGTTTTTAAAAAAATTCAAACAGTATAGTAAATTATTAGTAAATTTTACTTTTACTAATTAATTTTAAAAGTAAATTTTACTTTTACTAATTAATTTTAAAAGTAAATTTTACTTTTACTAATTAATTTTAAAAGTAAATTTTACTATTACTAATTAATTTTAAAAGTAAATTTTACTTTTACTAATTAATTTTAAAAGTAAATTTTACTTTTACTTTTAAAAAAGTAAAAATAACCAGCAATCCTATCACCCGTAGTAACTTCTTTTGGCATTTCCTTTCAATCTTTATAGAACTTTCTCTAGACATATATATATATATGTAAGTGCTCACAGACAAAAACTCATGCTTTATATTTTTATTTTTTGCCATTGTTTAGCAGAGTGTTACATAAATATTTGTGTAATGTTGAGCATTGAGGATTTAATTAGCGTAAATGTTACTTTATGAAAAATTTCTATTGTATTCAGCCCCAACCAATGGAGCATTTATTTCATATAATGTTTGACACATTAAAAACTCAGTATAAAAAAGAATCTGAATATTTTTTCACAGTTCATTAGAATATGATTTAACTTATAATTTGAAAAATGTATGTGTGGGCTTATATCAATTAAAATGATTTGCCTACAAGTAACAGAAAATGTAATTCAAATTGAATTTAACAATGGAAACATTTATATTTCCCTATAACCAGAAATTCAGAAATAGGGTGTTCAGTTCAGAAATAGGGTGGCTTGATCTATAGTATTTTGGGCTCAATTTCTTTTGGTCTTGATCTCTTTCAGATTTTAGATTCATCTCCATGCTATTAACATGATACAGAACTTCCTTGTATCACATTTACACATAAGAATGGCACAAGGTAAATATGATTTACTTCTAGAAGTTATCTGGAAATTCAGCCATAATAGGTTAATAGGTATCAGGTTTGCCCTCCTGCAGTAAATAGCAACAAAGCAGAGCAAATATATGAGGCAGATGTTTTCAATCATTAGACAAAAGAAAGCATGAGACAGTGATCTTTGGGAGAAGAAAAACACATAACACAAGTTCTACTGCTCCTGTTTTGGTTCTATGCACACTTTCAAACTGCCTTAGATAGAGGTATAACCTGAATCAGTCTTGCTGAATGTATAATATTAATATTAGAGTTAAGGATTACTGAAACAGTAAGAATTGGCTAAACAGAGTGCCAGAGAGGAAGAGGTTATGCAGAGCAGGAAACACATAAATATACTAGAAGTTATCTTGAGTCTTGGCCAGATCCTTAGTTGTGTATGCACAGGGTGGAATTCTGCAAGCCCTGACGGGGATCAACTACTAGAAGTCTTTAAGCTGAATAAAGATTCCAGAGATCATACAATGCTGGGATTCTGACCACTCATAGACTTCATACAACTTTCTAAGCATTCAATATCTTTTAAACCAATTTTTTATGTGACATCAGAAAAGCCATAACTTAGGAATAGGGCATATCTTAGTCATAATGTAGGGCTTCTGTAGACCCACACAAACAAAGCTGAAAACAATGCCTCAGAAGTATCACCAAATCTATAAATCAATTTTCTGCCAAAATAAAAATCGACCCTTTGTAAAGAAAGACAACATAATTTTGACTCTCAACATGACTTTTATAATGTCAAGCATACAATAAAAAATTACTAGATGTAATTTGACTCATAACCAGGAGAAAAAAGAAATCAATAGAAATAGTGCTAGATATAATAAATATGTTAAAATTAACAGGAGAAAAATTAAATTGATGATAATTTCACAACATCATGAAAATTTTTGTGTGCTAGTCACTTTGTCTATTCTCAAGTAGACAAATATAAAATATCCCAAATACCCTCCCAATTTCCCAAATATAAAAGAAAATGTTATATAATTTGATGTCTTCACTGTCAATCACCCCAGGTACAAAGGGGGAGACAGTTACCCTTGGAAAGGAAGAAACAGGAACTAGATCATATTCATAAAGCTTGACTGTGGGTGAACTTCATTTTGTCTGCCTTATGCTGATATGGTGATATTGGAAGATAGAAGATGGATAGTTGTTTGTGGCCATTGTAATTTGAAACAGAGCCTGAGGGAATGTAGGGCATTATAATTTGAAACAGAGCCTGAGGGATTCAATGGCTTTTTATTGGATAAATTATTTGAAACATACAACCTCCGGAGATTGAACCAGGAAGAAATGAAACTCCTGAACAGACCAATAATGAG
Source organism: Gorilla gorilla gorilla (assembly GCF_029281585.2). Classification (NCBI taxonomy): domain Eukaryota; kingdom Metazoa; phylum Chordata; class Mammalia; order Primates; family Hominidae; genus Gorilla; species Gorilla gorilla. The sequence continues at coordinate 163,820,507 of NC_073227.2, forward strand.
TAGAAAGACTGAATCAGTTATAAAAAATCTCCCATCAAAAGAAAAGCCCAGGACCAGATGAATTCACAGCCAAATTCTACCAAACATATGGAAAAGAACTTATGCCAATCCTTCTGAACGTATTTCAAAAAAGCCAGGAGAAAGGAATTCTCCCTAATTAATTTTTCAAGGCTGATATCACCCTGATACCAAAATCAGACAAGGTCACAACAAAAAAAGAAAACTACGGACCAATATCACTGATGAGCATAGATGCAAAAATCGTCAAAAAATACTAACAAATCCATCCAACAAGACATCACAAGGATAATAAATCATGATCAGGTGGGATTTATCCCAGGGACACAAGGACTGTTCAACATTTGCAAATCAATGTGATACATCACATAAACAGAGTTAAGGACAATAATCATATGATCATCTTAATAGATGCAGGAAAAGCATTCAGTAAAATTTAGCATCCCTTTATGATAAAAATCCTCAACAAACTAGGCATAGAAGGAACATACCTCAACATAATAAAGGCAACATGCAACAAACCCACAGCTAACATATTTAACAGGAAAAAGTTGAAAGCATTCCCTCTAAGGACTAGAATGAGGAAAGGATGCCCAATTTCGCCACTGTTATTCAACGTGGTACTTGAAGTCCTCCCCAGAGTAATCAGGCAAGAGAAAAAAATAAAAGGCATTCAAAATGAAAAGAGGAGGTCAGACTAGTCCTGTTTGCTGATGATATAATCTTATATCTAAAAAACCCTAAAGACTCCACCAAAAAAACTTTTAGATTGACATATGAATTCAGTAAAACTTCAGGATAAAAAATCAGCATGCAAAAATCAGTAGCATTCTATACACCAATAATGATGTAGCTGAGGACCAAGTCAAAAATGCAATCTTACAGTAGCTACAAAAAATAAAATAAAATAAAATACCTAGGAGTATATTTAACCAGAAAGGTGAAAAATCTCTACAAGGACTACAAAACACTGATGAAAGAAATCACAGGTTACACAAACAAGTGGAAAAACATCTCATGCTCATGGATTAGAAGAATCATTATTGTTAAAATGACTAAACTGCCCAAAGCAATCTACAGATGTAATGCAATCCCTATCAAATTACCAATGTCATTTCTCACAGAATTAGAAAAAACAATTCTAAAATTTATATGGAACCAAAAAAGAGCCTGAATAGCCAAAGCAATCATAAGCAAAAAGAACAAATCTGGAGGCATCACACTACCTGACTTCAAATTATACAGCAAGGCTATGGTAACCAAAACAGTATGGTTACTGTAGCCATGCTGGTAAAAATAAAATAAAATAAACATTCAGATCTCAATGGAACAGAATAAAGGACCCAGAAATAAAGCCAAATACATACAATCAACTGATCTTCAACAAAGTCAATAAAACTATGCATAGGGGAAGGACACCCTGTTCAATAAATGGTATTGGGAAAATTGGGTAACCATATGCAGAAGAATGAAACTGGACCTATACCTTTCACCATACACAAAAATTAACTTACCATAAAATTAAAGACTTAAACATAATATCTGAAACTATATTTCAGGTATTTTCAAAGAAAAACTAGGAAAAACTCTTCTGAACAGTGGCCATGCAAAGTAGTTATGACTAAGTCCTCAAAAGCAAATGCAACAAAAACAAAAATAGACAAATGGGACTTAAACTAAAAAGCTTCTGCACAGCAAAAGAAACAATCAATAGAGTAAACAGAAAACCTACAGAATGGGAAAAAATATTCGCAAACTATGTATCCGACAAAGGGCTAATATCCAGGATCTACAAGTAACTCAAACAAATCAACAATAAAACAAATAGCCCCATTAAAAAATGGGCAAAGGAAATGAACAGACATTTTTCAAAGAAGATATACAAATGGTGAACAAGCATATGAAAAAATCAACATCACTAATCATCAGAGAAATGCAAATTAAAACCACAATGAGATATTATCTTACACCAATCAGAATGGCTATTATTAAAAAGTCAGAAATAAACCAGGTGTTGGGGAGGATGTGGAGAAAAGGAAATGCTATACGCTGTCAGTGGGATGTAGATTAGTACAACATTTATGGAAAACAGTATGGAGAGTTCTCAAAGAGCTAAAATGAGAACTACCATTCAATCCAGCAATTCCACTATTGAGTATATGCCCAAAGGAAAATAAATCATTATATCAAAAAGATACTTGTGGCCAGGCATGGTGGTTCATGCCTATAATCCCAATATTTTGGGAGGCTGAGGCAGGCAGGTCACCTGAGGTCAGGAGTTCGAGACCAGCCTGACCAACATGGAGAAACCCTGTCTCTACTAAAAATACAAAATTAGCCAGGCGTGGTGGCACATGCCTGTAATCCCAACTACTAGGGAGGCTGAGGCAGGAGAATCTCTTGAACCTGGGAGGCGGAGGTTGCAGTGAGCCAAAATTCCACCATTGCACTCCAGCCTGGGCAACAAGAGTGAAACTCTGTCTCAAAAAAAAAAAAAAAAAAAAAAAAAAAAAAAACCTGCACCAATATGTTTATTGTAGCACTATTTACAATATCAAAGATATGTTATCAACCAAAGTGTCCATTAACAGAGGATTGAATAAAGAAAATATTTTAATATTTTAGATAAAGAAAATATTTTATTTATACACACACACTATGAAATACTACTCAACCATAAAAAGAATGAAATTATGTCTTTTGCGGCAACACAGATGGAACTGAAGGCCATTGTCTTAACGGAAATAACTTATATTGCATGTTCTTACTTACAAGTAGGAGCTAAACAATGGGTACACATGGACATACAAAGTGGAATTATAGACACTGGAGACTACAAAATGTGGAAGGATGGGAGGGAGGTGAGGGCTTAAGAATTACCTATTGGGTACGATGTTCATTATTTGGTTGATGGGTACACTAAAAGCCCAGACTTCACCACTATGCAATATATGCATGTAAGAAATCTGCACTCGTATGCCTTAAATATATTATAAATAATACACAAATAAAAAGAAAATAAATAGTCACATATTTGATTGTAAAACTTATTTCCCAAATCAGCCAGGATTCATTCAGAAAAGCAAAATTCATTTTACCTGTTTCAAGCAATAGGATGTTACATCCAGTAACTTCGATGATTACAAAATCAGTGGAAGGACTGGTGGAATGAAGGTCAGAAAAAGCCAGCACTAACTCTCAGGGTCACCAGTGTCTTTCAGAAACTTCAAAGGTTACAAGCATTGCAGGATATATCTGGCAATGAACATAGGTCTTCTTGCTCCGTGGTGGGTGATATTCAAGTAAATGCCCAGAGACCTCTACAAAAAGGCCTCTCTCAGATTGCTCCTCATGAATCCATCCACCGCTGCTGAAGCAGTCTTTCAAATAACATACAGACGCCTCTCATTGATAGAATCTAACCCAGAATTCTGCTGGCCAGGATTCTGAAAATTTTGTTTCCAGGCATCCAATTTCCACTAAACAGGGAAGATTCTAGAAGAAAGAAAATGCCTCTGAGTTGCCTATAGGCCGTCAGAAATATCTTCCATCACCCCTGTTCATCAAGGCTTATATGCCTTGTGTTTGCAAAGTATTTTCACACGCTTTTTTTTTTTTGTTTTAGTCAGAGTCTCACTCCATCACCCAGGCTGGAGTGCAGTGGCGAGATCTCAGCTCACTGCAACCTCTCCACCTCCTAGGTTCAAGCCATTCTCATGCCTCAGCCTCCCGAGTAGCTGGAATTTCAGGCACACACCACCACGCCCAGCTAATTTTTGTAGTTTTTGTAGACAAGGTTTTGTCATATTGGCCAAGCTGGTCTCGAACTCCTGAACTCAAGTGGTCCTCCCGCCTCGGCCTCCCACAGTGCTAGGATTATAGGCATGAGCCACCATGCCCAGCCTATTTTCTTACTTGAGTTTCACCATAACATTTTGTGCTCATATGGCTGATATCGTGACCCTTAATTTACATTTGCCTTTTCTTTATTCATTCTACAATAGGCTAGTTGGCCCAAAGACGCTGAGTTGTATTCCAGCAGATGCATTCTAATCAAGGAAATTTTTTTGACTCTAAGATAGCAATTTAACTTCCACACCAAATGGTGTGATAGTGAAGGTCACTAATAGTAGTTCTCAAGTGAACTTACAAGTTTACTTCTTTAAATTGTACTTTATGTTATCTTCAAATATGAGAATTCTTAATATTTCTAACTTTATATTAATGAGGAATAATTGCGTAGACTTCTCTTACATATGTGAAAAGGACTTAAAAGTTATACAGTCAGACTTTCACTACCTACCAGTAATCACTTGCAAGATCAAGTTGGGCAGCACACAGAAATTTTTTGAACATTTAATCAACAAACCTAAACACATAAAGTAGCAGTGGTAAATGGCACAGTTAATATTAAGATACAAACACACCTAAAATAGTTCTTGTGTGGTATGGGGAATTGAGAAAACAAGAGAAATAGTCAATGCAACCAACAAATCACAAACCATGGCGTCTCAACGAGCTCTATTAAAAGTAATGGCAAAAACTGCAATTACTTTTGCACCAACCTATATAAGACCTGTATATTCCGTCACTAACAATTCCAACAATATAAATTTAAATTTGGCTGAGGTACCTGGCCTGGAGGAGAGGTCCACAGTCCTGGCTAGGGGGTCTGTGTGGGCTCAGCCTCCCAGTCTGTCTCGATCCTTGGTTTGGGGCCAAGCCACCATTCCCCAGGCTCCTGGGTGACCCTTCTGCAGCTGGACGGGCGGTGACCCTGAGTGTCCAAGGCCGACCCCAAGTGACTGAGGTTCTGCCTTTGTGGAATGTTGGGGCCCCGCCCTTACAAGCCTTGGGGTTGGCTGCTCCACGTGCGTTTTTGTGTGAGCTTTCGTTTAGGAACCCCCTCCTTTCACGGAAGGGGCCAGCCTGACCAACATGGTGAAACCCTGTCTCTACTAAAAATACAAAAATTAGCCGAGCGTGGTGGCACATGCCTGTAATCCCAACTACTGGGGAGGCTAAGGCAGGAGAATAGCTTGAACTCAGAAGGCAGAGGTTGCAGTGAGCCGAGATCACGCCACTGCATTCCAGCCTGGGCAACAGAGCAAGACTCCATCTCAAAAAACAAAACGAAAAAAGAATGCCAATGGGGACTCCTCTGAGGAACTCACCCTCACACCCTGTGGTTCTGTGGCTTGGGACAAGGAGTCCTGAAGAGCAGTGCCTACCAGCCCCACCAGCCAGGAGCAGGCGCCAGTGCCACTGCAGCAGGGGCTGGCCCAGGAGGACAGCCTCAACAAGCTGGCTTTGCAGGACAGCTGCAAAGTCACAGATATCAAGATCAACAACTTCATGAGAGTTGTTGACCTTTCAGACTTGTATGCCTTGGAATACATTACGATTCCAGTGAAAAACAATGGGATCCTAACAAAGACCCACAAAGAACTAAAACCCCTTCTGAGCTCATTTTCAGAGACCGAAGTGACCATAGACCTGCCAAATCCAGACAGCAGCCGCAGACACTGATGCCCAGGCCAGTCAACTGATGGATTTCTTTAAGGAGATTGACCAGAATATTGAGTGTGCATTGCAGTCAGAAATCTTTTTATGGGAAAGTTACTGCATAGAGACCCTCCTATCAGCAACTGCTCCCAGCTCCTCAAAAGATGCCAACAAATGGTGCAGACTGTGGAATTCAGTGATGGAATGTCTTCTTTTATCATGCTTCTAGTTGGGATTGTTTTGCCCATCTTTCATTTGGTCTATTTTAAAATACAGGCTACTGGCGAGACCCTAATAGCATGAACACAACTCCTGTCCCCAGTGGTTCCATGGCAATGAGTACAATGCCAGAGCAAATCCCCAGGTGAGCCACTCCAGTGCCAACCACAACCTCTTCAGACAGCCAGTTCAGTCAGACCACCCAGCCAGGGAACTAAGCTTTGTTTTTAAAGAACCTGCCCAGCTTTTGCAGTTGGCTCTTGAAGTGTATCAGCTGTCACTGGTCACATCCTAGGGGTGCTGCATTTTGTGTCCTGGGAAGGATGGACACGTTTCAGAAGTCACCACAGTGTTCTCAATTGCAGTGACCCTGAGGAATGGCCTCACCCAACCCAAGCCTCCAGGATCAAAAACACCAGCACCCTTAGCTTCTTCTATCCAGACAGGATCAGCAGCAAGGTGTTTACATGTGACAGATGGTTATTTCTTGTAGACATTTAGTGGACTGGCCATGTCTTCACAGCAGCACTGCGTGGGTCCCCAAGTTGGATATGCTTGGAGAGAAAGGAATGGCCTTGGCCAAGGGACCTGTAGTGTGGGAGCCCCTGTGATTGGTGTGGGTCGCCTGGTTGTTGCAGTTTCCCTGCTTGCTGGGGAGCAGGGACTGGCTCTGAGAAGGGTTGTTCTCTGTCTCTCTGGCAAAGGTGCTATGGAATAGTCTTGGCATGTCACCCTGTTTTAGAGAGTGACAAATTACAATTGTTAACAAGTCCTACTTCATATTTGCTTCATCGGTTAGTCTTTTTGAGGCAATGCCATTTCTAGAATTGAAAAAGCCCCAAGTCCAAACTGCTGTACTGTTGAACAAAGGGCAGTTCTGCACTGTTGAATAAACAGCAGTTCTGCTCCTATCCTCATTTAGAGCTGCTTAGTCTGACACACAGGCATGTCTCAAGCCAAGCATACGCACACAGAGCCGTTGCCCAGTTCCTCAGAGGCTCCCTAGATTCTCCCAGCAGGCTTCCTTGGAAGGAGCGCTTGCTGGCCAGCATCTGGAGAGGAGGATGGGTGCCTGTTGCTGAGACACCAGCATGGATATCTATATGAAGCTGCGCAGTTGCCAGGCCAGCGCTGCTGAGAGCAGCAGCTCCTGTACTATTTGGCACGGGGTGTTCCCTGCTGCTTCCCTAACTCAGTTCTTAGGAACTCTAGTGTCACAGCATGAGAATGTGGCTCAGTCCTTTTCTTTCAGGTGATGCCCCTAAAATAACACTCTATATACACTGTAGCTCGTAATGTTAAAGGACCAAATGCTTCATGGAGGGGCTAGAGGTGAACTTTGCCAAAGAAAGGCCATCAAAACATGGGGCCTGATACCTGAGGGAAGAGGCCTGCGGTTTACCTGGTCCTCCTCCCTGACAAGGCAACAGCAGTGCTGTGGATGGGCTGGAGGTGAGATCCTGCTGCTGCCTTAGAGTCAGTGGCCTGTAGCACAGAGGGGCAGGGAAGGGTGGAGGTGGCTGGCGGCCCAGCCTCCAAGGCGTATGGACAGGAGGAAAAAACACTGCACAAATGCTGGGCTTAGGGATGGTTATGGCCTTTGATACATCAGGCCTGGAGAGAATTTTAAAAGATCTCACCATGTACAAGGATGGGAGTGTGGCCAAGGAGTACTTGAGATTGGCTCCCAATTTCTGTGATCTCAGTTGTGTGAAAAAACAGTTGGCCTAGGGCTCAATAAGCAAATTCAAATTATCTTCAATGATAAATGTTTTCTTGGACACCAGAAAGATCTTCAGGATAAAAAGAACTTCTGAACTTTTGCTACAGGAAATGTGTTAATCATGTAAGTGCTTTTCCAGCCAAATATCTGTGCTCTCTGTGCCATTGAGGGCCACAGTTTCCTCTAACATCTGCCCCCAGAACTTCACCAGGCAGGGCCTGGAGTCCCATGGGAAAATCACTTTTTCCAGGCAAAGAATGAATGTATCCTTTACTTTCCAATGAAATAATTTCTTCTGTGAAAAAAATAAAATAAAACAAAATAAATAAATGTAGGCCAGGTGCGGTGGCTCACACCTGTAATGCCAGCACTTTGAGAGGCCGAGGCGGGCGGATAATGAGGTCAGGAGATCGAGACCATCTTGGCTAACACAGTGAAACCCTGTCTCTACTAAAAATACAAAAAATTAGCCGGGCATGGTGGCGGGCACCTGCAATCCCAGCTACTCAAGAGGCTGAGGCAGGAGAATGGCGTGAACCAGGGAGGCGGAGCTTGCAGTGAGTTGAGATTGTGCCACTGCACTCCAGCCTCGGCGACAGAGTGAGACTCCGTCTCAAAAAAAAAAAAAAAAAATTAAATGTAATCTTTTAATAATTTATTTTCTTTTTATCAATATATCAGTACATTTGAACCATACCTTTTCTAAACTTTCTAGCAGAAAATATTGATACATAGATATTTTTATGTGATTAGCAAATTAATGCCAGGACAATCAAAGAAAATTTAAATTTTAATAAAATAGGTAGCATTATAAATAATAATACCACTGATAGATTACTTCTGGGAATAAGTTGCAAACTAATTAGACAATGTAAAAGTAAAAGTTGTCATAAAAAATTTAAGAGAAATAATTTTATCATATTATCTCATTAAAAAAACATTTTTGTGATCTAGACACACAAATAAAAGTGACTTTAATCACATTTATTTCTCCTCCTTCTTCACTTTATTCTGTCCCCTTCCTCTCCCATTCTTCCTCCTATTACCCTTCTCCATTTTATCCTCTTCTTTCCTTCAACTCCTCCTCATTCTTTCATTGTTCTTCTCAATCTCCCTTCCTCCTTCTCCTCCTCTCAGGTCCTAAGATTTCCTACTAATGAAAATTGACGAGGCCGGGTGCGGTGGCTCACACCTGTAATCCCACCAATTTGCGACGTGGAGGCAGGCAGATGTCTTCAGCTTAGGAGTTTAAGACCTGCCTGGGCAACATGGCAAAACCCTGTCTCTACCCAAGAAAAAATTAGGGGGCTGTGGTGGCACATCCCTGTAGTCCTAGATACTTGGGAGGCTGAGGTGAGGAGATCTCCTGAGTCTGGGAATTTGAGGGTGCTGTAAGCTGTGATCGTGCCACTGCACTCCAGCCTGGCAACAGAGCAAGACCCTGTCTCAAAATAATAAAATAAAACATAAAACAAAATAAAATTGGCTAAACAAGAGAATGACCCTCACAAACAGAAAGTTGTTTAGCAGAATAGTGACATAAACAATAATTTTTTAAGTGTAATACTCATTAAAAATCAGTTCTTAAAAACCCATTTTTAAAAACACTGATGGAGTGCCTCATGGGTATCAAACACAGTCTTAAGTATTTGAAAAACATTTTATCCTGCCAAATTGCATATGATGTAGTTAACTAAATCAAGATTCAAACCCAGGCCAGTTCTGATGCATGTCCATGCTGCTTCCTCTAGTTTCTTCTTATTGGGGACTTTCATTTACACCTACGCTCTGGTCTACTTACCAATTGCCTCTGAATTAATTGCTATTTAAACTAATTAGAGGAACAACTTCCATTTGCCTTCAAGTCTCCCAATCAACTAAAATTATCTGCTGCTCCTTCTGACATTATTACATCCTCATTATTTACCACCTCTCTTTCCAAAGCAGACAACTGAAAACTCCTGTCACATGAGCACCTCTTAACCCCATTTATGAATCTTTTTATTTAATTGGGAAAAAGTTTATATGCCACTCTCAGAGGAAAGAGAACTCTTTCCCTCCCCCTAATAATATTTGCTCTCTAGAAGAACTGAGTGGGAGAAGAAAATAAGTGAGGCAAACAGCATAAGAGGACAGGAGGCATCTCAAATTGTAACCACAGTGATTCTTTGCTAATCAGCTGAGATAGCCTAGCAACCTGAAACTTTGAAAAATGTTCCTATGGTACAAAAAATTATAGCTTCGTTAGAAATCTAAGTAGACATCTTAGCAAGAGATATCTGAAAAGGTTTGTCAAAATAAAAACATCTGTTATATATTTAGCACTTCTCCTAATAATTTTTATAATTATTATATTATTGAGCCTTACAACAAGCATGTAAAAATGTCTAAACAACTTTTTGGCTTTTATATTTAAAAAATAATACATACATTTTTATCGTTAAAAATTCCAATAATACAGTAGATAGAGCAAAATGTGAAGGTCCCCTTTGTTCAAGTCCAGTATTCTTTTAACTATTTTTCTATGTATGCGTTCTCATACACATACACGCAAACAGTTTGAGATGGCAGGTGTTTATAAGTGGGATACTATACATACTATTTTGTGAAATGCTTTTCATGCTTACCAACATATCTTGGAGATGTTTCTATGACACGATCAAAAATCTGCCCAATGCTTGCAACCTGCCACATAGCTGTCCATAATATGGAAGTAAGCATAAATTATTAAGTCATTCCTCTAGATGTATATCGGCTTTTATTAATTATGATAGGCTAACACCTAAAACAAACAATGCTGAAACTTTGAGTAGTAAAGTTTATGGCTGAACTCACATCACAGTCCAGTGTGTCACAGGGGGTGTTCTTCTTACCATGGCCCTTCAGGTCTCAGGCTCCTTCCTTACCCAGCAGACAAGAAGAAAGAGAAAAGGTGAAGCCACATCCACTCTTCCATGCCTTGCTTGGACTGGAAGTGATTTATCTCTCCTACTCAAGTTCTGTTGGCAAGATCTGGTCATATAGACCACCAAAAGGTCTGGGAAATGTGGTTGAGTTCATGCCAGGAAGTGGAAACAAGCTTTATATGCATCTAGCCAGTCTCTGCCACATAGGTCAATTCCGCTCTTTTCACTATTGTAAGCAATGGCTATAATAAACCCCTTATATGTGCACTATGCCAGTATTTCTTCAGGATAGATATCTAGACCAGTAATTGATAGACAAAAAGATGTGTAGAATGTATTTTCTAAACTCCTATTTGAAATAGGAATATTTTAGCAGATACGTTACCTGTGTAAAGTAGCACAGTATTTCACTAGAATAGAACCGTCTTCTAGTGCACACTAAGTATACACTAAGAAGTTGGCATTCCAAGCATTGTACAATCCAGTTTTTATCATTGAAACTCTTCTCTCTCCTATACCCCATAAGGATCCTCTTCCTCTCTCAGACTCCCAAACATGTCATGACTATTTCTTCCAGATCCTGGATCTTCAGGTTACTAGCTCTGTGTTCTTGGGAAAGTCACTTTGATCCATCTGAGTCTTAGATTCATCATTTTGAAAAATATTAGAACTACACCAGTTTTTTTAAAAAGTTAAGTAATGAAAAATGGCCAGCCTGGCCACCATGGCAACACCCCATCTGTACTAAAAATAAAAAAATTAGCCGGGCATGGTGGCGGGCACCTGGTAATCCCAGCTACCTGGGAGGATGAGGCAGGAGAATTCCTTGAACTTGGGAGGTGGAGGTTGCAATGAGCAGAAACCATGCCATTGCATTCCAGCCTGGGCAGCAAGGGTGAAACTCTGTCACAAAACAAACAAACGAACAAACATAAAAAAAGAAAAACACGCACACACACACAGAAAAGAAAAATGGCACATGGGAAATGCCTATCACACAGTAAACGCTCAGTGAGTATTTGCTTCTACCCTTCCTCCTCTGATTATCCCAGGCAAACTAATAATCATTCAGCAACTGAATTCCTTCAGTATTCACCTACTTTTCTGCCACCTGGCATATATGAGTTTCTATCATCATTTATCTTTTCATGTGTATCTTGCCTCCCCATCTTGATCAATCCCAAATTGATTACAGGCAACTTGAAAACAAGAACAATATCACAGTGTTCCCTAGATCACCATCACCTTGCACAGTGCATTGTGGTGTGAGCCCTAGATACATATTCGTGATGATGCCACCTAAATTGAGCAAACTAGTGAAAGAGAGAAAGCAAAATGAAAAAAACATCCATCCTAGTTATTTAATTATAGAAGAACATGAAAGATCTTTAAAGATTAGTCAGGGGAAAAATTGCATAATAGCATTTAAAAATTCAATAACCCACAGGAAGTTGAAAAACATTTGTGAAGAGTTCATTGTAAACCCAAGATAAATGTATGTCAAATTTTAAATGCCAAGCCTGTGTATCTGTGTATGCAGCAAGGCTAAGGGAATGTGAAAGCAGATTTTTCCATTTAAGAGAGCTATTTGAGAAAGAATTTTTTTAAAGTAGAGAAGGGAAGAAGGGAGAAAGGAGAGAAGAAAGGGAAAGGAAGGGAAGAGAAAGAAAGCGGGGAAGGAGGGAGAAAGGAAAGGAAGAAAGGAGGAAAGGAGTGAGGGGAAAAATGGGGAAAATAAAGAGAGAGATAAATAAGAGGAAATAACCTTTCAAAGACTAGAAAGCTAGCTCAACTAGAAAGAAGTGGAAAGCCCAGAAGGAATACCAGGTCATATACCAACCAAATTTTATTAGGCCAGTTAAAAAAGAATTTTGAGGGACATTTAAAAAAATTTTTTAGACAGGTTCTCACTCTGTCACCCAGGCTAGAGTGCAGTGGCACAATCAAGGCTCACTGCAGCCTTCAACCTCTGGGCTCAAGGGATCCTCCTGTCTCAGCCTCCTTAGTAGCTGGGTCTATAGTCCCATGCTACCAGGCCTGGCTAATGTATGGAGCCTTTGAAAGAATGTCCAAAACCATCAGCAGAACTTGTGGATGTTACCTGTGGAACTGGTGGGACCACTTAAAGGTCATGGTGTACATTTTCACCCAAGAACTTGGTGAGGAAGAGGAAAATGATGCTGCCTCAAATGAGCAGATGCTTGAGCTGATTTAAGGAGCTGAGGCTTTGGAAAGGGTGTTTCCTGTCTAGATGAGCAGGTGTGTGGAGATGGAGACTAGGTAGGGTGAGCAAGAGATAAAGGCCTTTATAGTTATATTTCACTTTTTCATTTATATTTTTATATTTATATTTCACTTACTCTCTCTCTTTCTCATTTCTGCTTTTCCTTGCCTGGCTGTCTTCCACTTTCCCCTCTTACCTCAAAATTCCTATGCCTTTTTCCATCATTCTCTCTTTGCCTTAAAGAATCCAACCCTCAAATATATAGTTTTGTATGGAGTGCTCCCTGTTTCTCAAAATCTAAAATTGATGTCAACATTTAAATAAAGTATGAATGTTAAAAACATTCCATATTTCAGATGCCTCTTAAAAACAAACAAGATCTGGCAACATAAGGTCCTAGTCCCATAGAAGCAAAGAGCTAGCACTGAGTCACTTCCGTACTTCCAGACAGAACAAGTCTCCATCCCCTCAGTCTCTATCCAGCCAGTTAGCACCGATACCATCTGCCAGGCCCATTCAGGATGAAAGTTTGCTCCCCTACAAGCATTCCTATCCCTTTTCTTTTTTCTCTCATGGAGTTTATTCCTTTCTTTCCCCAAGGTATTTATTTTCTTCTTAAATTTCCATAACCTATAACTGTGGTACATATGTTATTTACTTTGTCTGTTCCCAATTTTTAACTGAACAAATAGAAACTTTTAGTATTCTTTTTATTTCATGCCACCTCCATACCAAATAATATGCTTTTAAATTAGTTCTTGACTATGGATAAAAATATCCTTAGCACCCATCCAAAAATGAATAAATAAAACCATTTTGCTCTTGCTTCACTGCTATTTCAAAGTTGGTACAAGTGGTGAGGTTTGTCAGTATGATAGCAGTGAAAATAACACAAGTATTTTAATATATATAGGTTTCTCTTTGACAACCATCAATCCAGAGGTGGTGTTTGTTTGCTTTTGTAAATAGCGATTGTTTGTTTCTGTTCCTAGAAAAACAAAAATCACTTTCACGTTCTTATAATCAGTATGAACATAAATTTAGTTCTCCTAAAACTTGTTTATGAAGAGCTTTCCAATGACTTGTCTGCCTAGACATTTTCTTTCTTTTAATTTTTATTAGGTTCAGGGGTACATGTACAGGTTGTTATATTGGTAAACTCGTGTCACAAGGGTTTAGTGTACAGATTATTTCATTATTCAGGCAATAAGCATAGTACCCAATAGGTATTTTTTTCTGACCCTCTCCCTCCTCACACCCTCCACCATCCAGCAGACCCCAGTGTGTGTTGTTCCTCTCTATGTGTACATGTGTTCTCGTTATTTAACTCCTACTTGTAAGTGAGAACATGCGGTATTTGGTTTTCTGTTCCTGCATTAGTTTTCTAAGGATAATGGCCTCTAGTTCCATTCATGTTGCTGCAAAGGACATAATCTTGTTCTTTTTATGGCTGCATAGTATTCCATGGTATATATGTACCATATTTTCTTTATGCAATCTGTCACTGATGGGCATTTAGGTTGATTCCATGTCTTTGCTATTGTGAATAGTGCTGCAATAAACATACATGTGTGTATGTCTTTATAGTAGAATGATTTGTATTCCTTTGGATATATACCCAGTAATGGGATTGCTAGGTTTAATGGTATTTTTGTCTTTAGGTCTTTGAGTAATAGCCACACTGCTTTCCATAATGCTTGAACTAATTTATACTCCCACCAGCAGTGTATAAGCATTCTCTTTTCTCTGCAACCTTGCTAGCATGTGTTATTTTTTTATTTTTTTAGTAATAGCCATTTTGACTAGTGTGAGACGGCATCTCATTGTCGTTTTGATTTGCATTTCTCCAATGATTATTGAAGGTGACCATTTTTTACAGTCAGTTCCTGATCTGCCCAGTCTCACCCTGCATTGACAACTTCCCTTCCCATTGAGCTGTGGCTTCATCTCTAACAGAGCTCCTCATTTACCTGTTGTTTACAGATTTGAAATTCCTTCACACAATTTTGATGATTGTACATCATTCTGACCATATGTAACATGATGATCCTGACATCCTCCTGAAGATGTCAGGTGGGACTCACTGCTAGTTTTATTCATTTAGTTAAAAAATATTCCTGGATGGCCTGTTTGAGGCTACATGTTGTTCTAGGTGCTGAGGATACTGCATGAAGCATAACATAATCTCCATTCCAAGAGTATATTTTTCCCATTTTTATAGGCAAGGAACCAAAGATAACTTGACATTTCTCTCAAAATCACTAATATGTAAAAGATACAATGTAATAGCAGATCCAAATTTGTTGATGTTTACATAATTTCTCTTTCCCAAGATTATGGTGCCTATTTGGATTTTTTTTTCCTTTAAAGCGTTGCTTTTCCTCCCTCCTTTTTCATCCAAACAGTTTGTCTAAATGTCTGTCTTTCATTAAATTCAATGACTATTTTATTCTCAGACCAAAAAAATCAAACGGATTGTATTATTTATCTGCTCAGACATTACTTTCTTATGGCACAGAGCTGTTATATATGTTAATGATCTCAGGTGTTTGTACAACTCAGATCTCTTATTCTTATATTTTTAATTCTTTTCTTTTTTCATGCCTGCTTATTTCCTTTGTTTCGTCATCTCCTCACAAACTGGGGTAAAAGACTTCCAAACACAGTATTGCAAAATAGTCTCCACAGGAAATTCAGAAATAGTAATTACAGACATTCTGACATCCCCACTTGTTTAAGTAGGCATTTTAAACAAACTTGGCACAGATTCATTCACAAGTCTCTATTTTTGTAAAAAAAAAAAAAAAAAAAAGAAAAGAAAAGAAAAAGAAGAAAAGAAAAAAGAAAAATGGGTTTTGTCATTTTTTTCAGTTATACCACTTTTTAAAATTCATCACATTTCTAATATTCAAGTAGTTTCTTGTAATGTTTTACTTCTATTCACAATTACTTCCTTGAGTATTTTTTTGTATTTTAAATCTGAGGCCCAGGCAAGATTTTTTAAGTCTATTTCTAGCTGATAATTATTTTGTTTGGGGCTCTTGGAAAATCCTTGGATGTATTGATTTTAATCACTAATAAGATGGTCATGTCATGATTTTTCTTGCAATAGTAAGCTCCCTCTCCAACCCCTTTTTATCTGCTTCCTAATTCCAATTTTCTCTTGGGCACTAATTATCTTAATCAACTGCAATCAGTAAAACAACTTTTGGTAAAGAAATAGGCTAGTAAGATTTCATTTTTATTTCCTAAAGCTTAGATAAAATATTTTCCCCAAATATTCACTCTACTTTTGTTCTGATGCCTGGTATACAAGCTATCCACAAAGTTAATAGTTCAGTTTTTCAGATTCCCGGATAACAAGAAAGGAGGGTGTCTTGGAGAGAGAATTATGAGTATTCTTGTTACTACATAAACAGGTGTGCTCCAGTATAAATTAATTAGCATTCTTGTATATCTATTAAAATCATGGGAATTTTGTCAATATGAGTCTTCAATGGAGCAGCAAATTATTTGAGTATACTGAGAAAATCTCATTTCTAGAATAGCAAGATTGAGGAATAGTAGTTCCTGGCAGTGGTGATATTGATAAGAAGCCCTGTCTGCCACCAGTCCTGCCACACGCACCCACCACTAGCAAAATGTGATGCCATTGCTAAGTGTGCGTCAAGCACCACACCCAATACTATGAGGCATACAATATGCAGCACTGCAGGGTTTTTAGTCAGCCCTCATGACTTTCCTTCAGGAGCCTGGTCTGTGATTATGGGATTGCAGAAGGGGACCTTTTCTTTGTTTCTTTCCTTCTTTCTTTCTTTTCTTTCTTTTTTTTTTTTTTTTTTTTTGACGGAGTCTCGCTCTGTTGCCAGGCTGGAGTGCAGTGGTGCAATCTCGGCTCACTGCAATCTCTGCCTTCTGGGGTTCAAGCGATTCTCCTGCCTCAGCCTCCCGAGTAGCTGGGACTACAGGCATGCACCATCACGCCCGGCTAATTTTTGTATTTTTAATAGAGACGGGGTTTCGCCATGTTGGCCAGGATGGTCTCTATTTCTTGACCTCATGATCCGCCTGCCTCGGCCTCCCCAAGTGCTGGGATTACAGGCGTGCACCACCGCCCCCAGCTGGAAGGAGGCCTTTCACAATATAATTCAGATAGAAAAAAGAGAGAGACATCTTTTAACAGAATAATAACCCGGAGTACTACTAAGAACCAATCACCTTGGCAGGGTAAAACTTGATTTTTTTCTGTAGCTTTTTTTTGGAGGTGGGGGGTGAGGGGATGCTGGGGGTGGGGGGTCTTGTTTTGTTTTGTTTTTACCACAAGGCTGAACTAATGAAGGCAATTTCCCTTCCTCCACACTCATGGATTAAAAACACACTCAGGTAGCCTCGCCCAAAGAAAGAGAGAATAGAGTTATTAACTACTGCAAACCCAAGACAGGGATGGGCGGAATCTCCATCATGAGAAGAGGCTCCCAAGCAACCAGGAATCACCAGTTTGGGAAGAAGGGATACCATCTGGAGCACAGCGCGGCAGCCACTCCTGTTTCTCCACCCAAGAAGGAAAAAAAAATCCTCCCTTCCCCTTTCTCACTCCAATCAACGAACAGTGAGAGCTTCTCACAGAATGGAGACTAGACTATATTATCTTACCCTCCTGAGAGTTGAGGCACAAGAAAGAGACTAAACAATGAAAAAAACCAAAAAACAGCCTACTTTCAGGAAGCTAACAATAAAAAACAACATGGGCCAGTTTGTATAATGCTATATGTACTTTTTAAGTTTATTTAAGACCTAACATCAATACAACAATGGCTCTATTGGATGTGGTGGGGGAGGGTGGCTGTGGGTGTATGCATGGGAGCGTATATATATTCAGTTGTAAGACATATACTGATTTTAGAAATGTTAACTAGAAAATGGCTTAATGACCTACTAACAATGTGGATAAAAATATTGCTGCCAATTGTAATGGTGCAAATTAAATCTACGTCTAATTTCCACCACTTGTGAAAGACGTAAAAAGTGGCTAAGCAACGAACTCCATAATACACTTAGGATAGAATGCAATAAGACAAATTTTTTTTTGATCAAGATGTTTCTTCAAAAAAGAATTACTCTATCAAAAAATCAAAAAGGAGAGAGAGAAAGAGAGAATTGCCCATACCTGAGCTGAGGTAGAACTCTGAGTTATGTAATTAGCAGCACCTTATGGAAAATATCTATTATTCATAACAAAATGCTGAAGCAATTTTCTAATAAATTCTCACAAGATTCAAACTTCTTTTGAGTCCAGGCGCAGGGGTTCATGCCTGTAATTTCAGCACTTTGGGAGGTCGAGGCGGGAGGATCACTTGAGCTCAGGAGTTTGAGGCCAGCCTGAGGAACATAGAAAGACCTTGTCTCTTCTGGAAGTTTTTTATAAACAAAACAAAATCAGCTGGGCATGGTGGTACATGCCTGTAGTCCCAGCTACTAGAGAGGGTGAGGCGGGGGGATCACTTGAGCCCCTGAGATCAAGGCTGCAGTGAGCTATGATTACACCAGTGCACTCCAGCTTGGGCAACAGAGTGAGACCTTGTCATAAAAAAAAAAAAAAGAAAAAAAAAAAACTCCTTTTGAGAAATTAGAGTAACACCACCAGCTTGTAGTCATCTTGTAATAGGCCTAATGATCTTAAACTATACATGCTTTTTAAAAATATATAATATAATATTGATTACATAACCATGCATTTCCACATAAGATACCTCTACCAAGAGGAAATCTTTGAACTGGCTTTCTTAGAAGCCTCTTCCCTATTGTAAGTTTGAAATAAAACTTTGGCACACGCTCACAACTTGAGAAGCTGTAACACAAGGATGAAATCACAACTCACAACCTGAGAAGCTGTAACAGAAGGATGAAATCACAAGTAGGATTGATAAACTTGATACTCCTCTGCTTCTCCCAAGGAAGACAATAAGGCTCGGGTTTGAGAGGTCACGGTGTAATGTGTAATTAGAAGAAAATCCAGGCCAAAAAAAAAAAAAAAAAAGAGAGGAAAAAATTTGATTCAGTAAAAGCTAGAAGCCATGGAGGACAGATTCTCCTTTAACTGGGGAAAAGGGAAGCTCAGATTGAGATGAGATGAAGAAAAGCAGTTTGCAACTCAGGACACAGACTTCACTAGCAAAACTTCAGCTTTTCCACTTCTAAGAGAAGACACAATGGGGAGCAGTTTAAAAAATGTAAATTTGGAAGGACATAGGCAAAAGTATTCACACAGATAGAAAAACAAATGAAATTTTTAACTTTTAAGTTCACATGTACACGTGCAAGTTTGTTACATAGTTAAACTTGTGTCACGGAGATTTGTCGTACAGATTGTTTCATCACCCAGATATTAAGCCTAGTACCCATTAGTTTTTTTTTCGTGATTCTCTCCCTCCTCCCAATCTCTATCCTCTTATAGGCCCCAGTGTGTGTTATTCCCTTGCCTGTGTCCACATGTTCTCTTCACTTAGCTCCCACGTATAAGTGAGAACATGCAGTATTTGGTTTTCTATTCCTGTGTTAGTTTGGTAAGGATAATGGCCTCCAGCTCCATCTATGTCCCTGCAAAGGACATGATCTCATTCTTTTTTATGGCTGCATAGTATTCCATGGTGTATATGTACCACATTTTCTTTATCCTATCTGTCATTGATGGGCATTTAGGTTGATTCCATGTTTTTGCTATTGTGAATAGTCCTGCAATGAACATACATGTGTATGTGTCTTTATAATACAATGATTTATATTCTTTTGGGTATATACCCAGTCATGGGATTGCTGGGTTGAACAGGATTTCTGTCTTTAGGTCTCTGAGTAACCTCTGTCTTCCACGCTTTCTTCCACAATGGTTGAACTAATTTACACTCCCACCAACAGTGTATAACCGTTCCTTTCTCTCCACAACCTTGCCAGCATCTGTTATCTTTTGGCTTTTTAATATTTGCCATTCTGACTGGTGTAAGATGGTATCTCATTGCGGTTTTGATTTGCATTTCTCTAATGGTCAGTGATGCTGAGCTTGTTTTCATATGATCATTGGTCACATTTATGTTTCTCAGAGACTGCTTTCAGATAGTCATGCTGGGAATATTCTGCAGTCTCCTTTTGAGAAGTGTCTATTCATGTCCTTTGCCCACTTTTCTATAGAGTTGTTTTTTTTTTCTTGTAAATTTGTTTAAATTCCTTATAGATATTAAGCCATTGTCAGATGCATAGTTTGCAAATATTTTCTCCCATTCTGTAGGTTGTCTGTTTACTCTGTTAATAGTTTCTTTGGCTGTTCAGAAGCTCTTTAGTTTAAACTGGACCCCTTCCTCACACCTTATACAAAAATTAACTCAAGATGGATTAAAGGCTTAAATGTAAAATCCAAAACTATAAAAACCCTGGAAGAAAACCTAGGCAATACCATTCAGGACATAGGCATGGGCAAAGATTTCATGACGAAGACGTCAACAGTAATTGCAACAAAAGCAAAAGTTGACAAATGGAAAAAATGAAATTTTTAAAAAAGCATATTAGAGGTTCTCTGACTCTATTCTGAACGTATGCTTTCCCTCCTTTTGTGTCTTCACCACCTGTGGCAAGGTCTCTTTGGTGGAGTTTCTGAAAGAGTGCTTTCAGATAGTCATGCTGGGAATATTCTGCAGTAAAGGAACCATACGGGGGATAAAAGCAGGGCTGACCTTTTATAGCTAGTGACCCATGAAGTATCCAAATCCCATAGTGGTAGTATCCAAGGGAGAAGTCTACTGCAAAATTTGGCCCAAGTTTACCAGATTTACTAAATAATATGTGCCTGCTGAGAAAGAATGTAAGGGTAGAGACTCAAACTCTTAGTCACAAAGTAGCTTTAGATGTTCCTGTGGTGGCAGAAATGGTAGAGTCTGCTTTTCCCAAAAAGATGGTGACACATTGTCAGTTTTTATATTTGCCAAGTAGCAAATATAGATTGAACAAGGTCTTCTGAAAATAGTACCCTAGCCTAGGGGACAGAATTTCAGGCGCATGGCAAGCTTTTTAAGGCTTTTCTAATCAATCAGTAGACCTCTCTCTAATTTATCAGATACTTCATCCCTAAACCAAGCAAGGAACAAATGAAGAAACAATACCATGAATGTAAAAGAATTTAATGCTGTTGGCATTATTTAGGAAAATATAAAGTCACACTTAATTTCAACACACACAGACATACACACATCAGATAAATTTAAGAACTATAAACAAATTTATAAAAATATTAGAATAAATTCTACTACAATATTTTTATAACCTTTGGTTCTAGGAAAGGCCTTTCTATGCATAAAGAGAAAGATACTCAAATTTGATATTTAAAAAATAAAACCCTCTTGGGAGGCCAAGGTGGGTGGATCACGAGGACAGAAGATCAAGACCATCTTGGCTAACACGGTGAAACCCCGTCTCTACTAAAAATACAAAAAATTAGCTGGGCATGGTGGCTGGAGCCTGTAGTCCCAGCTACTCGGGAGGCTGAGGCAGGAGAACGGCGTGAACCCAGGAGGAGGAGCTTGCAGTGAGCCGAGATTGTGCCATTGCACTCCAGCCTGGGCAACAGAGCAAGACTCTGTCTCAAAAATAATAATAATAATAAATAATAAAAAAATAAAACCCTCTGAATAAAAATGTTCCATAAAGTTAAATCAATTGAGTAGAAAAAAATATTTGCAGCATATATAACAATGATCACCATCAAGAATATATAAGTTTCTTATGAAGCATGAGAAAAAGACATAGCTCAAAATAAAAATGGGAAAAAAATATGAGCTGATAAATTACCAAAAAAATACAAATGACCAATATATTTATTCTTTGATTCATTCAACAATTATTTATTGAGTGTTATTATATGTCAGGCACTGCCTCAACAGGTACATGCATGTAGCATTAAACAGAAGATACAAAAAGGAAATTAAGAAATAAAGTAGCAAATCTAATTTGCTCATTAGATTGGCAAAAATTTACAGAGATTGATAATATCAAGTGCTGGTGAGATGTGGGAAAATGAACCTGCTGATGGCAGGGAGTGTAAATTCGCACAGCCTTTTGAAGTCCAGATTGGCAGTATCTATTGGAATTTTAATTATTCGTATGATTTTTTTATGAGCCATTCTGTTTGATTGAGTCTATCCTACAGACATATTCACACCTTGCACAAGGATGGTCATTAGAGCATCATTTATAATTGGGAAAAATTGGAAAGGGTCTGTCTATTCCCATGACAACCATTTAAAAGGTTTGCTACATACGTACTGTGGAATATTTAGCCACTTTTTAAAAATGTAGTAGATTATATGTAATGAAATTTAAAACTCTAAGAGTTATTTTGCAGAAAATCAAATCATGAAACAATCTGTGGTACAAATCCCACTTAAGTTTAATAAAAGACACACGTGCATAGGTATAGCTATACACACAAATGCATACAAGGGGAATGAGAAGGGGACACAGAAAAGTTGCTGAGACTGCTAATCTCTGTGTCAGGGAGAGAAGGTGGGGATGAAGGGAGTTTTTGAAGTTTCTTTCCATGTATGGTTGATGATCAGATTAGAAAGTCCATAATGTGGACTCTGGAGTCAAATTATGTGGGTTCAAAATCTAGTTCTACTATTTTCCAGATGCAGAAACCTGGAATTCCCCTTTTGTAAAATAATTATGGGGCATAGTTCACAAAATTCTGAGAATTCTGAGAATTAAATTAGGTAATCCATGACAAAATACTCGAAGTAGGCACATAGAACTCATCTGTAAGTCATTATTAATGTTTTGAATTGTTTTAATCAATTACAATGAGAATCTATCCATACATTATTTCTGTAATTGAAAAAATACCATCAAAGCACTGTTTAACTAAAAGTACAAATTGAAGGCTGTAAGAATTCAGAAGAGACAGAAACCTTTATAATTATTCTGCCACATCCTAAACCTGCTTCTCTCTTGAATGTAACAAATGCAAACACATGAATCACAAATCTTGTTGGATAAAACCACAAACTAATATTTGTACTATGTCTCCCTCTTTTATAAAAATATATAGAAAAGAAAAGCATTTCTACATCAATTAACAAAATTAAATATTTATAACTCTTATAAATAAATTTGTTTCCTTTTTAATTTGGCAAGTTAGACACGTTTATAAAGAATTTTACTGAAGAGTCCCTTGGTAACTAAAGCAGACTCCAAATTCTGTAGAAATAATTCCCATCCATGGAAAATATATATTTTCTCAATGATCATTTTTATTTTAAAGTTATATTTAAACTTTCACAAGACATGTTTTATCAACCATTTATTTCTAACAACAATTATTCTTTTTACACCATTGGTGGGAGTGTAAATTAGTTCAACCATTATGGAAGACACTGTGGTGATTCCTCAAGGATATAGAACCAGAAATACCATTTGACCCAGCAATCCCATTACTGGGCATATACCCAAAGGATTATAAATCATTCTATTATAAAGACACATGCACATGTATATTTATTGCAACACTGTTTACAATAGCAAGGACTTGGAACCAACTCAAATGCTCATGAATGATAGACTGGATAAAGAAAATGTGGCACATATAGACCATGGAATGCTATGCAGCCATAAAAAAGAATGAGTTCATGTCCTTTGCAGGGACATGGATAAAGCTGGAAACCATCATCCTCAGCAAACTAACACAGGAACAGAAAACAAAACATTGCATGTTCACACTCATAACTGGGAGCTGAACAATGAGAACACATGGACACAGGGAGGGGAACATCACACACCGGGGCCTGTCAGGGGGTTGGGGTAAAGGGTAGGGAGAGCACTGGGACAAATACCTAATGCATGCAGAGCTTAAAACCTAGATGACGGGTTGATAGGTGCAGCAAACCACCACGGCACATTTATGCCTATGTAACAAACCTGCACATTCAGCACATGTATCCCAGGACTTAAAGTTAAAAAAGTCGGGGGGGAGGAGGGGTCAGTGCTACATGACTTTGTCAGAACATAAGAATCATCTGGCAGCTTATTGGAAATAAAGATCCCCAGGCCCCCACCCTTGGATAATCTGATGCAATTCGTCTAGGATGTGACAAAAGAATCTGCTGTGACAGGTACCCTGGGCAATTCTTAGGAAGTTAGGGAAAACCTGAGCTAGATTATCTGTTTCATGAGCTACATTATCTGTGTCCTGAGCTATGTCTCAATTTCACAGGAAGCAGCTGATCTATAAGGTGAAATGTTTCTGTGTATCAGAAAAAAAAATTACAAATTGTGTTCTTGCTCCTCTGCACAGCCAAACTTTTTGAAAGAGTTGCCTACAAATGTTACGTCTATTTCTTCATTTCCCAAAATCTTTTTTTTTTAAGGAAATGAAATGTCTTGATACGTGTTGGATGACCTTTTCTTCTTTATTCTTGTACCTCAAATTTATCTTGGCTAAATTGGATCCTTTACCTTTCAATAGAATGTATGGTCAGCTTATCAAGATCTATAAAAAAAACGCACTAAATTATAAGGACAATTTGAGGAGAATTGTCACTTTTCCAATATTGAGTTCACTCACCCATATTGAGTTCCAGGGCCATGGTTGTACATAATTTTCTCACTCCATGCCCTTCAAGAAACTTTCAGAATTTTCTTCATAAAAGTTATATGTGGTTTTTATAGATTTATTCTTAAGTAACTTTTAGCTTTTATTGCTAACCTGAATGGAATTTCATGAGTGTGGGTGTGAGTGTGAATGAAACAGAGGAAGAAATACATTATACAAAGAGAAGAAATATGAAACATCATGATTTTAAAAACAGCAATATAAAACACCCGTCTGCTTCCTTCTCCACAAGAAATAGGACTTAGCAGAACCTTATGTGTTCCTCTCTGATCTTATTAGCCTCCCTCCTCCACACTTATAATCTCTATCTTAAATTTTGTGTTAAACATTCCAGTACTTCTCCTTACAGTGTTTTTACCTGTGTATGTTCCCATGAACAATGCATTGACTAGGTTTTGATGGTTTTCAACTCTATAAATAAAATCGTGTTTTTGCAGTTCAGCCACATTAATGCATGTGATGGTTATTCAATCATTTTCACTGTGTGGTACATTTCATAGTATGAATATGCCAAATTTTATCTGTTCTCCTGTAGATAACTATTTGGGTTATTTTCATTTCAGGACTAAAACAAATAATGCTCCTATGAACAAAGCTAGGCAGTATCTTCTGGCGAATATACCGGTTTTTCAAAGGTCTATGGCTGCGAGTGAAAATGGTGAATCATAGTGTCTGCTTATGTTCAAATTTAAAGCTGTTTTTCAAAGTGATACACCAAATTACACTCCAACACTGTCTGAGAGTTTCTGTTGCTCCATATTATTAAAAACAGCTGGTATAAGGCTAATTGTGTTTTATATCCACAAACTTTTTTTTCCATGTGTACATTTCACCTAGCTCCCATTTATAAGTGAAAGCATACAGTATTTGACTTTCTGTTTCTGAGTCATTTCACTTAAGATAATGGTCTCAAGTTTCTCCCACATTGCTGCAAAAGACATAATTTCATTATTTTTTATGGTTGAATATTATTCCATTGTATACATATACCACAACTTCTGTATCCACTAATCCACTGATGGACACTTCCGGTGATTCCATGTCTTTGCTACTGTGAATAGGGCTATCATAAGCATACAACTGCAAGTATCTTTTTGGT
The DNA here is from genome assembly GCF_029281585.2 of Gorilla gorilla gorilla. Taxonomy (NCBI): domain Eukaryota; kingdom Metazoa; phylum Chordata; class Mammalia; order Primates; family Hominidae; genus Gorilla; species Gorilla gorilla. The sequence goes on from NC_073227.2 coordinate 163,845,851, forward strand.
ATAATGATTTATTTTCCTTTGGGTAGATACCCAGTAGTGGGATTGCTGGATCAAATGGTAGTTCTACTTTTAGTCCTTTGAGAAATCTCCATACTCTTTTCCATAGAGGTTGTACTAATTTATATTCCCTCCAGCAGTGTGTAAGCCTTCCCTTCTCTCTGCACCCTCACCAGCATTTGCTATTTTTTGTATTTTTAATAATAGCATTCTGATAGGGTAAAAGTATATCTTATTGTAGTTTTCATTTCCATTTATCTGATGATTAGTGATGTTGAGCATTTTTTTCATATGCTTATTGGCCATTTGTATGTCTTCTTTTGAAAAATGTCTATTCATGTCCTTTGCCCACTTTTTGATGTGGTTGTTTTGTTTTGCTTTTTTATTTTTATTTTAAATTCCAGGATATATGTGCAGGATGTGCAGGTTTGTTACATAGAAAAATGTGTGCCATGGTGGTTTGCTGCACCTATCAACCCATCACCTAGGTATTAAGCCCAGCATGCATTGGCTATTTTTCCTGATGCTCTCTCTCCTGCCGTACCCGCCAACAGGCCCCAAGGTGTGTTGTTCCCCTCTCTGTGTCCATGTGTTCTCATTTTTCAGCTCCCAATTATAAGTGGGAACATCCAGTGTTTGGTTTTCTGTTCCTGCGTTAGTTTGCTAAGGATAATGGCTTCCAGCTCCATCCATATCCCTCCAAAGGACATGATCTCATTCCTTTTTATGGCTGCATAGTATCCTATGGTGTATATGTACAACATTTTCCTTATCCAGTCCATCATTGATGGGCATTTGGGTTGATTCTATGTTTTTGCTATTGTGAATAGTGCTGCAATGAAGTATGAGTGCATGTATCTTTATAATAGAATGATTTATATTCCTTTGGGTATATACCTAGTATTGAGATTGCTGGGTCAAATGGTACTTCTGTCTTTAGGTCTTTGAGGAATCTCCACACTGTCTTCCACAGTGGTTGAACTAATTTGTATTCCCACCAACAGTGTAAAAGTGTTCCTATTTCTCCACAGCCTCACCAGCATCTGTTGTTTCTTGGCTTTTTAATAATAGCCATTCTGACTGGCGTGAGATGGCATCTCATTGTGGTTTTGATTTGCATTTTTCTGGTGATTGGTGATGTTTAGCCTTTTTATGTATGTTTGTTGGTTGCATAAATGTCTTCTTTTGAGAAGTGTCTGTTCATGTCCTTTTCTCACTTTTTAATGGGTATTTTTCTTGTAAATTTGTTAAAAATTCCTTGTAAATTCTGGATATTAGTCAGATGGATCGATTGCAAAAATTTTCTCCCATTCTGTAGGCTGTCTGTTCACTCTGATGATCATTTCTTTTGCTGTGCAGAAGCTCTTCAGTTTAATTAGATTCCATTTGTCAATTTTTGCTTTTGTTGCAATTGCTTTTGATGTGTTTGTCATGAAATCTTTGCTCATGCTTATGTTCTCAATGGTATTGCCTAGATTTTCTTCTAGGGTTTTTATAATTTTGAGTTTTACATTCAATTCTTTAATCCATCTTGAGTTAATTTTTGTATAAAGTGTAAGGAAGGGGTCCAGTTTCAATTATCTGCAAATGGCTACCCAGTTCTTTCAGCACCATTTATTAAATAGGGAATCCTTTCCCCATTGCTTGTTTTTGTCAGGTTTGTCAAAGATCAGATGGTTGTAGATGTGCGGTCTAATTTCTGAGTTCTCTATTCTGTTCCATTGGTGTATGTGTCTGTTTTTGTACTAGTACCATGCTGTTTTGGTTATTGTAGCCTTGTAATATAGTTTGAAGTCAGGTAGCATAATGCCTCCAACTTTGTTCCTTTTGCTTAGGATTGTCTTGGCTATTTGGGCTCTTTGGTTTCATATGAGTTTTAAAGTCATTTGTTCTAATTCTGTGAAGAATGTCAATGGTAGTTTAATGGAAATAGCATTGAATCTATAAATTACTTTGGGCAGCATGGCCATTTTCACAATATTGATTCTTCCTATCCATGAGGATGGAATAATATTCCATTTGTTTATGTCCTCTCTGATTTCCTTGAGCAGTGGTTTGTAGTTCTCCTCGAAGAGATGCTTCACTTCCCTTGTTAGCTGTATTCCTAGGTATATTATTCTCTTTGCAGCAGTTGTGAATGGGAGTTCATTCATGATTTGACTCTCTGCTTGTCTATTTTTGGTGTATAGGAATCCTTGTGATTGTTGTACATTGATTTTGTATCCTGAGAATTTGCTGAAGTTGCTTAACAGCTTAAGAAGTTTTTGGGCTGAGACAATGGGGTTTTCTAGATACAGAATCATGTCCTCTACAGAGACAATTTGACTTCCTCTCTTCTTATTTGAATTCCTTTATTTCTTTCTCTTGCCTGATTGCCCTGGCAAGAACGTCCAATAATGTGTTGAATAGGAGTGGTGAGAGAGGGCATCCTTTTCTTCCGCTGATTTTCAAGGGGAATGCTTCCAGCTTTTGCCCATTCAGTGTGATATTGGTTGTGGTTTATCATAAATGGCTCCTATTATTTTGAGATATGTTCCATCGATAGCTAGTTTATTGAGAGTTTTTAACATGAAGAGATGTTAAATTTTATCGAAGGCCTTTTCTGCGTCTATTGAGATAATCATGTGGTGCTTGTTTTAGTTCTGTTTATGTGATTAATTATGTTTATTTATTTGTGTATGTTGAACCAGCCTTGCATCCCAGGGATGAAGCTGACTTGATCATGGTGGATGAGCTTTTTGGTGTGCTGCTGGATTCAGTTTGCCAGCATTTTATTGAGGATTTTTGCATCGATGTTCATCAGGGATATTGGCCTGAAGTTTTTTGTTGTTGTTGTATCTCTGCCAGGTTCTGGTATCAGGATGATGCTGGTCTCATAAAATGAAATAGGGAGAAGTCCCTTCTTTTTAATTGTTTGCAATAGTTTCAGAAGAAATGGTACCAGCTCCTCTTTATACCTCTGGTGGAGTTCAGCTGTAAATCCATCTGGTCCTGGGCTTTTTCTTGGTTGGTAGGCTATTTATTACTGCCTCAATTTTAGAACTTGTTATTGGTCTATTTAGTGATCCAACTTCTTCCTGGTTCAGTCTTGGAAGGGTGTATTGCTCCGGAATTTATCCTTTTCTTCAAGATTTTCTAGTTTACTTGCATAGAGATGTTGATAATATTCTCTTATGGTTGTTTGTATTTCTGTGGGGTCAGTGGTAATATCCTCTTCATCATTTTTTATTATGTCTATTTGATTCTTATTTCTTTTCTTCTTTATTAGTCTAACTAGAGGTCTATTTTATTAGTTTTTTCCAAAAACCAGCTCCTGAATTTGTTCATTCATTAAAGGGTTTTTCACATCTCTATCTTCTTCATTTCTGCTCTGATCTTTGTTATTTCTTTTCTTCTTTGGGGTTTGTTTGCTCCTGGTTCTATAGTTCTTTTAGTTGTGATGTTGGTTAGGGTGTTGATTTGAGATCTTTCTAGCTTTTTGATATAGGCATTTAGTGCTATAAGCTTCTCTCTTAACACTGCATTAACTGCATCCCAGAGATTCTGGTACGTTGTCTCTTTGTTCTCATTGGCTTCAAAGAACTTCTTGATTTCTGTCTTAATTTCATTAATTACCAGGAGTCATTCAGGAGCAGGTTGTTCAATTTCCATGTAGTTGTGTGGTTTTTAGTGAGTTTTTAATCTTGAGTTCTAATTTGATTGCACTGTGATGTGAGAGACAGTTTGTTATGATTTCAGTTCTTTTGCATTTGTTGAGGAGTGCTTTACTTCCTGTTATGTCATCGATTTCAGAGTAAGTGCCATGAGACACTGAGAAAAAATGTATATTCTGTTGTTTTGGGGTGGAGAGTCCTGTAGATATGTATCAGGTCCACATGATCCAGAGCTGGGTTCAAGTCCTGAATACTTTTGTTAATTTTCTGTCTCGACAATCTGTCTAATATTGACAGTGGGGTGTTAAGGTCTCCTACTACTATTGTGCGAGAGTCTAAGTCTCTTTGTAGTTCTCTAAGAACTTGTTTTATAAATCTGGGTGCTCCTGTATTGGGTGAATATATATTTAGGAGAGTTAGCTCGTCTTGTTGAATTGAACCCTTTACTGTTGTGTAAAGCCCTTCTTTGTCTTTTTTGATCTTTGCTGATTTAAAGACTGTTTTGTCAGAAACTATGATTGCAATCCCTACTTTTCTTCTGTTTTCCATTTGCTTGGTAAATTTTTCTCCATTTCTTTATTTTGAGCCTATTTGTGTCTTTGCACATGAGACAGGTCTCTTGAATACACCACACGGATTGACTCTTTATCCAGCTTGCCATTTTGTGTCTTTTAATTGGAGTGTTTAGCCCATTTTCATTTAAGGTTAATATTGTTATGTGTGAATTTGATCCTGTCATCTTGATGCTAGCTGGTTATTTTTTAGACTTGTTGAGGTAGTTGCTTCATAATATCATTGGTCTTTGTACTTCAGTGTGTTTTTGTAGTGACTGGCAACAGTTTTTCCTTTCCATATTTAGTGCTTCCTTCAGGAGCTCTTGCAAGGCAGGCCTGGTGGTGATGAATTCTCTCAGCATTTGCTTGTCTGAAAAGGTTATATTTCTCCTTTGCTTATGAAGCTTAGTTTGGCCACATAGGAAATTCTGGGTTGGAAATTCTTTTCTTTACAAATATTGAATATTGGCCCCCAATCTCTTCCTGCTTGTAGGGTTTCTGCTGAGAGATCCGCTGTTAGTCTGATGGGCTTCCCTTTGTAGGTGACCTGGCCTTTCTCTCTGGCTTCCCTTAACATTTTTTCCGCCATTTCGACCTTGGAGAATCTGATCATTACATGTCTTGGGGTTGATCTTCTCATGGAATATCTTACTGGGGTTTTACAGATTTCCTGAATTTGAATGTTTGCCTGTCTAGCTAGGTTGGGGAAGTTCTCCTGGATAATATTCTGAAATATGTTTTCAAACTGGGTTCTGTTCTTCCCATCTCTTTCAAGTACCCCAATCAGTCATAGGTTCAGTCTTTTTACATATTCCCATAGTTCTTGGAGATTTTGTTCATTCCTTTTTATTCTTTTTTCTCTAATCTGGTCTGCCTGTCTTATTCAGCAAGATAGTCTTCAAACACTGATATTCTTTCCTCCACTTGGTCTATTCAGCTATTAATACTTGAGGTTGCATTGTGAAGTTCTCGTGTTGTGTTTTTCAGCTCCATCAGGTCATTTATGTTCCCCTCTAAACTGTTTATTCTGGTTAACAGCTCCTGTAATGTTTTATCATCATTCTTAGCCTCTTTGATTTGGGTTAGAAGATGCTCCTTTAGCTCGGTGATGTTCGTTATTACCCACCTGCTGAAGCCTACTTCTGTTAGTTCATTCATCTCAGCCTCAGCCTAGTTCTGTGCCCTTGCTGGAGAGATGGTGCAATCATTTGGAGGAGAGGATGTGCTCTGGCTTTCTTGAGTTTTCAGCATTTTTTTATTGATTTTTTTCCTCATCTTCATTAGTTTATCTAGCTTTGATCTTTGAGGCTGCTGACCTTTGGATGGAGTTTTCGTGAGGAAATTTTTGTTGATGCTCTTGTTGCTGTTGCTTTCTGTTTCTTTGTTTTTCTTTTCACAGTCAGGCCTCTCTTCTGCAGGGCTGCTGTGGTTTGCTGGGGGTCCACTCCAGACCCTATTTGCCTGGGTCCCTCCCACACCTGGAAGTGTCATGAGTAGAGGGTGCAGAACAGCAAAGATGGCTGCCTTCTCCTTCTTCTGGGAGCTCTGTCTCAGAGGGGCACCGACCTGATGCCAGCAAGCTCCTGTATAAGGTCTCTAGCAACCCCTGTTAGGGGGGTCTTACCCAGTCAGGAGGCATGGGATCAGGGACCCTTGTAACAAAGTACTCTTGCTGCCTCTTGGTGGAGGGATTGTGGTGTGCTGAGGGGAATCTCACTCCTCCAGACTGCCTGGATTCCTCAGAGCCAGGAGGGAAAAAGACTAAGTCCACTGATCTATGGAGGCTGCAGCCACCCCTCCCCACTGGGGCTCCACCACAAGGAGATCAGAGCTCTGTTTGTAAACCTCTGGCTGAAGTTGCTGAAATTACTACAGGGATGCCTCACCTGGTGAGCAGGGATGGGCCCGGGTCCGGCCTAAAGAGGAAATCTGACCATGATCTGCCACAGCTGCTGTGCTGTGGGGAATTCCTCCTGGGTCCAAACTGCCCAGTCTCCCCAGCACCGGCAGGGGAAAATGGATGACCGAAGCTGCAGTAATAGCTGCTGCCCCTCCCCTCAGAAACTCAGTCATCTTAGGCAGCAGGCAGCTGCAGTGATGATAGCCGGCCCACCCTCCAGGAACTCGGTAGCCTTAGGCAGTCTCCAGCTGAGCAGCTGAGAATCTGCACAGCTCTGTGCTGGAGACCTAAGGCCCTGGTGGCACAGGCTCACAAGGGAATCTCCTGATCCACAGGGTTGCACAGATCCATGGAAAAAGCATGGTTTCCTGGGCAGGGTAGCACAATCACTCACTGCATCCCATGGCTGGGGTTGGGGGATCCCCTTGCCCTGTGTAGTTCCCAGTAGGCCATTGCTCCACCTGGCTTTTCCTCATTCTCCGTGGGTTGTGTCAACTGCCTAGTCAGTCCCAATGAGAGAACCTGGATATCTCAGTTGCTAGTGCAGGATTCACTTGCTGTTTTTTTTTCTTCTCAGTGGGAGCCTACCACAGCTGTTTCTGGTCTGGTCGGCCATCTTGGCCCCTCCCTTTTTAGTCAATCCAGAGAAAAAGTAAAGATGATCACAAGATGAAGTCCCACAATAGGCCATCTGCAAGCTGAGGAGCAAGAAAGCCTGTCCAAGTCCCAAAATCTCAAAAGTAGGCAAGCTGACAGTGTAGTCTTCAGTCTGTGGCTGAAGGCCTGAGAGCCTTGGCAAACCACTGGTGTAAGTCCGAGAGTCCAAAAGCTGAAGAACATGGAGTCCAATGTTCAAGGGCAGTAAGAATCCTGAACAGGAGAAAGATGAAGGCCATAAGACTCAGCAAATCTGCTCTTTCCATCTTCTTCTGCCTGCTTTTGGTTATTTGTTTTGTTGTTGTTGTTGAGTTGTTTGAGTTGATGGTGAATTCTGTATATCCACAAAGTTTTATTTATTTTTTAAGTTACAAGTAAAAATTGTACATATTTATAGTGTACAATATGATTTTTTGATATATGTATACATTGTGGAATGGCTAAATCAAGTTCTTTAACACATGCATGACATCACATACTTATGTAACCCAGAGTCCCTGGGTTTGGGGGTATGTACTGTGAAAAAGTACCCACTTGTAACTTGTACCTTGAGTTATTATTGTTTCAAAACAGTTCCAGGAAGAAGTTCAGCCCCCAAAAAACAAAAACCAGTTAGATTCAGAAAGGCCTGAATTGGAGATGAACTTTGGCAAACTCTCCTCATTACTATTCTAAGATCTTGCCTATGGAGGAGTTTTTCACCATTTTCTATACATACAATGTATGTAGAAGCATGATCAGTGACTGTGCTTGCACTGCCTTTACTGCACCTCTACATCCATAAAGTTAGCTAGTCCTATACAAGATGTTTTCACCTTTATTTGGAGAGGCACTGCTTTGGGAACTATCCCAGGTGTCCTCTTTACTTATTGCATGTAATAAAATCCCTGTGTTAAATCCTCCTTGGTTGTGGTCATTGGACTGTCACCCACCAAGTGATCGAACCCACCCATTGTGTGGTTAACACCTATTTTGTGCACGTGGTGAGAACATCTAAAATCTCTCTTAGCAATTTTCAAATATGATATATAATGATTAATTGTAGTCACCATAACAGACATAGGAAATAGACATCTTGAAATTATTCCTTCTGCCGAGATAAAATTTTGTGTCTTTGACTGGCATCTCCCCAGTCTCCTCAATCCCCAGCCTCTGGAAACCAACATTGTATTCTCTGCTTCTATGAGTTCTATATTTTTAGATTTCACATGTAACTAATATCATGCAGTATTTGTCTTTCTGTGCCTGATTTATTTCACTTAGCATAATATCCTACAGGTCATCCTTTTTGTGACAAATGCCAGGATTTTCTTCTTTTTTTTAGGATGAACAGTATTCCATCGTGTATATATACACCACATTTTCTTTATCCATTCATCTGTTGACAAACACCTTGCTTATATTATATCTTAGCTATTGTGAGTAATGCTGCAGTAAACACAAGACTGCAAATCTCTTTGACATACTGATTTTACATTGTTTGGATATGCACCCAGTATTAGGATTATCAGATCATATTATAGTTCTGTTTTTAATTTTTTGAGGTGCCTCCATACAGATTTCTGTAATGGCTATAATAACTTATATTCCCACCAACCTCTAGCAGAGTTCCCTTTTCTCCACATCCTAGACAACATTTCTTATGTTTCATCTCTTTATAATACCCATCTGAATGAGTGTGATATTGTATCTCTGTATTAGTCTGTTTCCACACTGCTGATAAAGACATATCCAAGACTGGGTAATTTACAAAAGAAAGAAGTTTATTGAACTTACAGTTCCACATGGCTGGGGAGGCCTCACAATCATGGTGGAAGGGAAAGAGGAGCAAGTCACATCTTACATGGATGGTGGCAGGCAAAAAGAGAGTTTGTGCAGGGCAACTCCCATTTTTAAAACCATCAGATCTTGTGAAACTCATTCACTATCATGAGAACAGCATGGAAAGATCAACCCCCCGTGATTCAATCATCTCCCACTTGTCCCTCCCACAATACATGGGAATTATGGGAGCTACAAGATGAGATTTGGGTGGGGACACAGAGCCAAACCATATCAATCTTATAGTGGTTTTGATTTGCATCTCCCTGATGATTACCATTTGTATGTCTTCTATTGAAAAATGTCTATTCAGGTCCTTTGCCCATTTAAAAAATCTGTTTTCTTAATACTCAGTTGTTTGAGTTTCTTATATATTTCAGATATGAATCACTTATTAGATGTGTGGTTTGCAAATATTTTCTTCCATTCTGTAGGCTGTCTCTTCACTAGGTTGAGTGTTTCCTTTGCTGTGAAGAAGCTTTTTAGTTTGATGTAATCTTATTTGTCTATTTTGCTTTCGTTGCCTGTGCTTTTGGGGTCACATCCAAAAAACTCATTGCCAAGACCACTGTCATAGAGCTTTTCCTCTATGTTTTCTTGTAGTAGTATTATAGTTTCAGGCCTTATACTTAAGTATTTAATCCATTTTGAATGGATTTTTTATATGATAAGAGATGAGGGTCTAATTTTATTGTTCTTCATATGGATATCTAGTTTTCCCAGCACCAATGCTTGAAGAAACTGTCTTTTACCCACTGTGTGTTACTGACATCTTGGTCAAAATCCGTTGATCATAAATGTGTAGATTTATTTCTGGGCTCTCTATTCTGCTCCATTGATTATGTGTCTGTTTTTATGCCAGTTCCATACTGTTTTGATTACTGTAGCTTTATATATATTTTCAAATCAAGTAGTGTGATGTTTCCAGCTTTGTTCTTTTTGCTTAAGATTGCTTTGGCTATCCAGTCTGGTCCCATACAAATATTAAAATTGTTTTTTCTAGTTCTGTGGAAAATGCCATTGGAATTTTGATAGGAATTGCATTGAATCTGTAGATCACTTTGAGTTTTATTCAACAATATTAATTATTCCAATCTACAAACATGGGATATTTTTCTATTTGTTTGTGTCTTGTTCAATTTCTTTCATTAGCATTTTATAATTTTCAGTATACAGATATTTCACCCCCTTGGTTAAATTCATTCCAATTTTTTTGGTAGCCATTATAAAGGGGATTTTTTTCTTAAATTTTTTCAAATAGTTTGTTGTTAGTATATATAAATGTTACTAAGTTTTAGATGTTGATTTTTTATCTTGCAGCTTTACTGAATTCATTTATTCACTCTAACAGTTTTTTGCAGAGTCTATGTATATGATTATGTGTCTGCAGAGACAATTTTATTTCTTCCTTTCCAATTTGGATGCCTTTTATTTGTTTCTATTGCTTTGCCTAGTATGTTCAGTATTATGTTGGTTAAAGTTGCAAAAGTGAGTGTTCTTGTATTATACCTAATCTTAGAGAAAAAGCTTCTCCCCCATTGAACTTTTCACCATTTAATATGGTGTTAGCTATGGGCCTGTCATATATGACCTTGATTGTGTTGAGATACATTTCTTCTTCACCTAATTTGTTGAGAGTTTTTATCATGAAAGTATGTTGAATTTTGTGAAATGTTTTTTCTGCATATATTGAGATAATCATATAGCTTTTGTCCTTCATTCTGTTTATGTGGTGTATCACATTTATGGATTTATTTATGTTGAAACATCTTTGCATCCCAAAGATAAAATGCTTTTTCATTTTGTCCCATATGTTGGGTATAGAGTGGTATCTCGTTGTGGTTTTAATTTGTATTTTTCTAATTCTAATGATGTGAGTACCTTTTTACATCTCCACTAGTCACTTGAATCTCTACTTTTATAAAGTGCATATTAAAACTTTTTGTCCATTTTCTATTGAGTCTCTCTTTTGTTGATTTGCAGATCATTATGTGTCTTGAATATTAATCCTATTTCAATTACATTTGTTGTAAAATATCTTCCCACTTGTGATGTCTTTTCACTCTCTTTATGTGTCTCTTGAGAGAGACATTCATCATTTTAAAGTGGCCAAACTTAGTCTTTTCTTTATGGGTCTCGTTTTTAAAATAATATTTAGGAATTTCTTTCCTACTTTATGTTATAAAGTTAATTTCTCACATTGCCTTCAAGGTATAAAAATTCTAAAATTTTCATAGTTTTGGTTTAAACATTTAAGTACTTAATCTACATGGAATTGATGTTTGTGTATGACATAAGGTAGGGATTGAATAAAAGTTAAAATTACATTTTGCCTTTTGTATTTGTTTGCGGCTGGTATATGGGAACAACATCAATGTCAATAAATTTATTTTGTATTCAGCAGCCTTGCTGATCTTTCATATTGGTTCTAATATTTGTTTGTAGATTTTCTTTGATCTTCTATGTGAAAATCACTGTCTAAAATTTTTTTTCTTCTTGCCTGGTGCTTTATCATTTCTTTCTCTATTTATCTATTACATTGGATAAGAGCTCCAGCACAATGTTGCATGGAAGCAGTGACAATAAGAATTCTTGTGTAGCTCCTGATTTTAAAATAAAATGTTCCTAAAGATACCATTCACTGGACTACAGAAATGTCTTTCTATTCCTAATGCTAAGTTTTCTTGTTGCTGTTTATTTTAAAATTTTGAATGCACGTTGTATTTTATCGATTTCTTTTTCTAAGATGTAGTAGGCAAAATAACAGCTCTCATAGATGTCTATGTCCTAAGCCCAATAGCCTGTGAATATGTTGCCTTATATGGCAAAAGATCTTTGCAAATGTATTTAATAATTTTGTGATGGGAGGAATATCCTGGATTCTCTAGGCAAGTTAAATGTAACCATGGATCCTTGTAAGAGAAAATCAGGAGAGTCAGAGTCAGAGAGAACAAGATTGGACCATACCACGCTGCTGGTTTTGAAGGTACAGGATGGGTCCACAGCCAAGGAATGTAGACTGCTTTTAGAAGCTGGAAAAATCAAGGAAACAAGTTTCCCCCTTAAGCCTCCAGAAGGAATGCAGCTCTGCCAACACCTTGATTTTAGCACACTGAGACTGACTTTGGACTTCTGACCTCCAGACTCTAAGATAATAAATTTGTGTTGTTTTCAGCTCGTAACTGTGTAGTGATTTCTTTACAGCAGCAATACAGGATAAACGGGCTATTGTATTATGTTTTAACCGTCTTTAGTCTGTGATTATAATAAATTACTTTATAGAATTTTAGTTCTAAGTGATGGAAGTTGCACTTCACATCTTCCCACTCTTTCAGTAGCACAAATAAACCATCCTTATATTCTTGATGTGACCCTTGCTTGGTTAAGATGTCTTATTTTTATTATTCAGTAGTAAATATAGTTTGAAAATATTTTCTTCAGTATTATTATAACTATCTTCATAAATGAGACTGACCTTTAATTTTTCTTCCTCATAATATCTTATCTGTTTTGCGTATCAAGGTTCTTGGACTTATTAAAGGAAATTAAGAATATATCCTCTTTTACTATTGTATAGACATGTTTTATAAGATTGGGGTTTTTTTTTTCCTTAAAACCTTCATAAAACTCATCCTTAAAACGTTCAGAGATCAGTACCACTGTTGTGTGTAGATATTTAAATGCTTGTTCAAATTTTTAGTGCTTATAAATCTTTTGGGTTTTGTAATTAATTTTTAATAAATTTTAGTGATTTACATTTTTCCAGAAAGGTGTTTTTCCCAGCTCTTTTTTAACCCAGTAACATAAATCTGTTTACAGTAGTCTCCTATTTTTTTCACCATTTTACTTTTACTTCACATGTAATTATGCCTACCATTTAATTACTGCTATTGTTTATTTATGACTTCTCTTAGCTTATCTTGTTCAATGTTGGACCAAGTTAATCTATTTTGTAATCATTTCCAATAATTCACTTTTGGTTTATTTAATTTTATATTGTTTGTTTGATTTCCATTTTCTTAATTTATGTTCCTATCATTATTATTTTCTTTCTTTTATACTGTTTGGGTTTACTCTATTATTGTTATTTTTAACATTTAGTTGAATACTTAGCTTATTATTTTTCAATCTTTTTGTTTTCAAATTTGTATGGAACTATTATGTTTAAGGAAGAAACCGAATGAAGTACAAACAAAGTAATTGTACCTGCCCCCTGTTGCCTGTTGAAATTTTATTAGGTTGGTTCTTTCTTGTCCTCTGAGGAAATTCTACCACAGGACTGATAACTTTTCCACCATTTCAAATAATAAGCATCTTCTGATTTCTGTAGTCCCAAGACTAATCTGATTTCAGTAATTAAAATGGTGGGTCTCGTGTAATAGTCAAAACTCTGAAATTCATTAAAAGTTAAAGGTTATCATCATTCAGGTTCTTCAGAAGAGAAATCTGCTGTGCAAAAGAGAGGTACGGGAGCCAGGCATAGGGTACACATGTCTGTAGTCCCAGCTACTCTAGAGACTGAGGTGAGAGAATCTCTTGAGCTCAGGAGTTAGAGGTTGCAGTGAGCTATGATCATGCCATTGCACTCCCACCTGGGTGACAGAGTGAGACCTCATCTAAAAAAAAAAAAGAAAAAGAAAAGAAAAGAAAAAAATAAAAGACAAAAGTGACATGTGGTGAGTTTCCTCTTTATTCCTAACCCTGTCACTTCTGCCCCTCCCCACTAGCTTCGTAGCCAGAAATAATGGTAAGATGCAGGAAGGCCTTCCTCTGCTAGAAATGGTACTCAAAGGTTACCCTTTTATTTATTATATTAGTTAAGGTGCAGTCTATGGTGCTATGAAAAAGAAGACTTAAAATACGGTGAGAAGACAAAAGCTTATTGTCCCTCATAGAGATAGACAAGTGATCTAGGCTCATGAGACAGCTTGGTTCCAGAGGTTTTCCCAAGACCCAGGTTTCTTCTAATTGCTCCATACCTCAAGAGTTTTGTCCTCATTTTTATGCTCCAAGTGGTCATCACCTTGCCTGCATTCCAACTCACAGGGAAGAGGAGGAGGAAATGGAGTACATCCAAGGAAAGCAGTTTTCTTTTAAGCAAGTGATGGAAGTTGCACGTCGCATCTTCCCACTCTTTCAGTAGCACAAGCAGTTCACTCTTCTCTTTGCTTCTGAAACATTTTGCTTATCAAAAATGTATGCTTTGAACTTAGGCATCTAGATTCATTTAGACAAGCCCAAACTGAGGGACATTTGCAATATTTCTGGCCAATACTCTTCAAAAATGTCATGGTCATGAAAGACAAAGGAATTATTCCAAATCAAAGCAGACTAAGGAGACATTACAACTGAATGCAATGTGTGATCCTACATTAGATTCTAGATGACAAAAAGAACATAAGAACATCCTAAATTTAGATTCTAGATGACAAAAAGAATAATTGGTAAAGTTTGAATAAAGTCTGTAGGTTAGATAGGGCTGTGTTGATGGTAATGTCCTGGTTTTATCATTATACCGTTATTATGTAAGATGTTTACATTTGGGGAATCTGGATATATACAGGATTTTTATACTATTTTTCAATTTTTTGTGTGTCCAAAATTATTTCAAGATAAAAGGTAAAAAACAGAATTTATGTGCTTTTGATCTCAAATATCTAGCCCAAAACTCACTTCTGAACTAGTATACACAGCTGCCTAATTGAGGTCTCCACTGAGATGTACCACAAGCATTTTCAAGCTTAACATTTCTAAAATTGAACTCTTGCCCTAGCTTCAAAATCTCTTCTTTCAAAAGTCTTTTCCAGATCACTAAATTCCACCACTACCCATCCAGCCACTCAAAGCAGATTTCTTGACATCATTCCCCATATCCAACTTATCATTAAAATCTGTTGATGCTCTCTTCAAATACATATCTCAAATACATTTGATTGTTCCCATCTTCATTGGCCTTACTCTAGTCCAAGTCACTTTATCTGCTGTGTAGTGTATTGTAATCATCTCCTAAGAAGTCTTCCTGCTTTGACTAAGATTGCCCTCCAGTCCATTCTCCAAACAGGAGCAGAAGTGATTCTTTTGAAATGTAAATGAGATAATGACTGTCTTATTTTCAAAATATTTCAACAACTTCACATACCTGGAATAAAATTTAGAACTCTTAACCTGATTTAAGATGAACTAAGCATTATATAATTGTCTGCCTTCCCTACACTTCCTTCCAACACAGAATGTACATTCTGTGTACTCTTAGTACTCCCTCACTCACCAGCTCCAGATCACAGTGCACATAAGGTTCTTTAAGAACTGCAATTTATTTGCTGAACCATAACCCTCTAACATTGCTATTTCTTCTCCATTGGATGCTCCTTCCACACCTAGGACCCTCTTCCTTATAGTCCTCTCTTGACTATTTCTTTTTCATCCTTCAAATTCAGATCTCAGATGAAATATCATCTTCTTCTAGAGGTCTTCCTGGCTACCCAACTTAAAGTGTGCCCCTACCATTATTCTCTCTCACAGAATTCTGCCACAGGAAAATTTTTAATTATACTTTTACTTGTTATTTGTTTGGTGTCTGCATTTCCAATTAGGCTAGGAGCTCAATGAGAGCAGAAATCAGGTCTGTTTTATCCACCTTATATATCAAGTACCTAACTTATGTTCAGCGAATACATGGTGAGCAACTACATAAATAAATTAATTAAAGTATCTGTGCTGAGATGAACTATTCCCATTTACCAAGAGGATTGGGTAGTTCTGGTTCTGATTCACTGCATGAAATGTGTCTCTTGTCCTAGGGAACTGAGACAAACCCTCAATTCAGTAGCTAGTAGAAGTACGACTACATCATTTTGAGCACAAAGCTAAATTTGTTTTGTGATGGTGATCACCCCAGGTTAGAGATGAGGAATTATTTCCATACTTCAAAAGAATATAGAAGAGATGTTCTATTCAGTAAATGTAGTTGAGCACCTCCACTTAGAGGTCATTCTGTGATTTAATGTGAAGTGAGTAGCTTGACTTCATATGGTTGTTGGGCCATTCTTCTAACCACCAATTCATTCTGGAATTGTATTCTGCAATGCATTAAAAAGTACATGCTGGACCTCTCCTTGTATGTTGAAAACATACACCAAGGGACAACCATTTTTGAGTCTCAGAACTATACTCTTGGGAAAAATCAAAATTCTATAGGGAAATTGGCACTTCCTATATTCGGGTTAGAATATTCTAGATATGGGGTTGCAATAAAAATGTTCTTTTATAACTTACTGAACTTTGGAAAATGGGATGCATGAGAGATCTGAGTTCAGAATAATTTGCCTTTGAAGGTCTTCTTGGGAATATATTAGTTCCAGAAGTAAAATAAAAAGAAATGAGAGGGGAGATTTTATTTTAAGGATTTTAATTTCACTGTGGAAACTTGATAATTGAAACAGAATGGAAACAGAAAGTGTTCGGATTTCAAGCTTTCATATTACTGCCCTGTATTAATAGGATTACTGGCATCTGTACATAATTCTCTCTAATTAGCTGAGTTACATAGTCTAAAATGGATTATAAAATAGGGGGTGAAGTTTTCCAGAATGTAACCTAAGAATTAGCATAAGCAATATAATCTGGACTCATTTCAGAATATCCTCTGATTATTTCTTAATCTTTTTCCCATAAGAGACATCCTCAACTTTAGATTTGCCTTTGAAACCCAATGAATTAACAGGATAAGTAGCAAAGTCAAAGAAAATAGGCATTAGGAGAGGGAAAACCACCTCTACTGATTGGGACTTTTTTACCTGCAAGAAACAACTCTCAACACAAACAAGGTTAAATAAAAGGGAGATTAATTACTAACACACTTCCATAATCATAGACTCAAAGAGGAAGCAAAGAAGCTTTGAAGACCTCAAGAAGTAACTCCCCAGGATCATCTCTCATCAGTCTTAGTTTCCCCAAGTGGTGAGAGACATAGAACCAGCAGCTCTAAATCATATTCCTTCAGCTTTTTGCAGTAAAGAAAGAAAGAGAAAATTTCCCCCAGAGAGCTACTTAGGAAACAAATCTCAGGGAAGTATTCTGGTTGGCTACTGAGCCAATCACAGTGTCCAGGGGAACATGATAATCTAATTGGATAGAACTGGATCATGTGCACAGCCCTGAGACAAGGAGCTAGAGGAGTACTATGATTGGAAACTCTACCAGAATATCACAGTATGAATTAAAAAATAGAACCCACACTTCCCCCACCAAAGGCTAAGAGGACATTTTTGTTACAAGAAGACAAGAGAAGCTGAGTAGCCAAAACCACAGATATTCCTCTCACTTTCCTTCCATCTACATTCAGGAGGGAAAGGAAGAGAAAGGGAGAGGAGGGGAAGGGAGGGGAGCAGAAGGGAGGGGAGGGGAGGGGAAGGGAAGGGAGTTTTAAAGTCAAAATGACTTAATCAAAACTTTTCCTCACTTTATTTGTGATAGAAAGTGAAGACTTTTTTCTCCCTTTATTTAGAGAGACATACATATATATCAACATTTGAAATGGGGATTTCTATACAGGGGATTTGTAAGAGTTATGTGCATCCAGTTTTCAATGCATCTTATTATTTTTTTTTTTTTTTTTAGAGAAAGGTATGGTGGGCAAAATAATGGCCCCAAAGATGTCTACATTCTCATCCTCAGAACACATGAATATGTTGCCTTACATGGCAAAGCAAAGGGGACTTTTAAAATGTGATTAAGCTTACAGACACTGAGAGGAAAAGATTGCCTGTATTATCCAAGTAAGCCCAATCTAATCACATGAATAATTAAAAATGGAAAACCTCTCCTGGCTTTGGTTAAAGAGAGACTTGGTGAGGGTTAAAAAGTCATGGAGATGCAAAGTTGCTGACTTTGAAGATGGAAGAAGGACACCAGGAGTCAGATGGTACAGATGACCTCAAAAGAAGGAAAGGCAAGGAAGCAGATTCCTCCCTAGAGTCTTCAGAAAGTAACTGAGCCTGTTGATACCTTAACTTTAGCCCAGTGAGACTGGTTGTCAGACTTCTGGCCTACAGAGCTTTAAGATAATAAACGTGTGTTGCTTCATAACACTACATGTGTGGTAATTTGCTATTGCAGCAACAGACAACTAACAAAAGGCAATAGGAAACTATTTACAAAACTTTGATTAAGAACAATAGACCATACACAGAGTCTGTTAATATTTGCTTCCAATGACAAGAAAAAATTGTAAAATAGCTCTTCTATGGGGGTTGCAAGTTCTATTGGGAGGATTTTCCAATGAATTAGTAAGATGTGAGGACATAAATTATACCATATTCACACAGGTGATGTCATCCCTTGTATCAAAAGGTTAGTGTACAGTGTAGTTTGGTTTTTTCTCCCCTGACTTTTTCTTCTAGCTAGCCTAAATTATGGAAAGATTTCAATTGGCTTTAGGAGATTTGGGCCATTGAGTGATATGTTTCTGCTTCTCATATAACAAACTATGGGGCCAGAAACCATGTAGAAATGACTGTGACCTGAGAGACAGAAGCAAAGCAGGGGTGAGAAAGCACTGGGTGAGTCTGAATCTACATTATAGAACAGAACTGTAGAAATAAGACATTCTGTCTGGCAGATATCAATGATGCCAGTGGTAATGCTCAAGATCTTTATAGGCAAGAATAATTGAAATGGCATGTATCTTCAAGAGAAGAATTCCCACTATAAAAAGAACTCAGCTGGTATTGTGGTGGGAAAATTGAAATCCTGAAAATTGGTGTCACTTCCCTCTTTGTTCAAATGCCCAATAAATACAAGAGTTCTAAATGTAGTCAAATAATGGATAAACTAAAGAGAACCTAAGCAAACCATGTGTAAATTACATAAGCCATTCTGCAACAACTGGCCTTAATGTCATCAGATACAAACTCCTTGAAGGCAGAGACTTTGTTTCCTACTTTATACTCAGTGTCTGGCAGTAGATAGTTAATACGAGCATGCCGAATACATGAAAAGCATTCCAGCTGCATCATGACTTCAGATGCCAGGATGTCCTGTTTGGCTTGGAGCCATCCTAAGAGGACATAATCCTAAATTTCCTCAGCTAAAGAACAGCCAATTCCAGAGCAGTTCTTTCTTTTGCCTGATAGTGCATGCCAGTCACTTAAAATGAGCAGCAACTCCTGCAGCTGTTATAAAGACACACACCAATGACTGCTTATCTCCAGGGGAAGCCTGAACATTAGATGTCTAATGTCAGCTGCTTAAATAACAAGCTGATGATATTGGATGAATCTTTTAGTGGCACACAGCTCTGTCTCCTTCTTCCCAAACTGAGAGAGCAATAACCTCTTTCCCCCTCAGGCCTTTGTACCGACTGTTCTCTCTGTTTGGAATGCCCTCCCCTAGAATTTGCCAACCTGGCTCCTCCTTACCATTCTTGGCTTAGCTGGAATGCCACCTACTGAAAGAGGCAATCCCATCTGGAGTAGCTCCTCAGTCACTGTTTATCATCTCATCTCGTTTTATCACCAGCTTATATTCTCTTGCTTCTTTGATTTTGCTTTTGCTTTTGCTTTTATTTTTGTTTATTATGTCTTCCCACTAAAATTTAGCTCTTTTCCTCCTTCTTCACCTCTATATACCCAGCTGCTAGAACACAGTATATGTTCACAGTATATGTTTAATAAATATTAATGAATAAAATATGTCAAAGGTAAGTTCATGGGACCCATTCAATAGACAATGTTACAATACCTGAGAAAGGCTTAGGACTGCAGTTCCAGTAGACAAACAGAGGACAGGAGACTAACTGGTTAGTCCTTTCCCCCTTCCTCCCCACAACCCCTACCTGCACTCTGTAATCCCTTACAGGAGCACCATACATACCATCTGACATTCTCTGGAATGCTGAAGAGTTTCACCACAGACCTAGAGGCTCTCCAGGAAAGAAACAATGCATTATTCAGTTCCATGTCTCAAACCCCTGGCATGTGACAGTCACCAGCAGGGCACTCATTAAATGTTTGGTTGAAGGAATGAAATTGTTGAGACTCAGTCAACAGAACTGAGCTTAAGTATCATCTTTGCTATATAATAGATGACTTGGGCAAATCTTACACTCTCTGAGCCTCAGTTTCCTCATTTGGTTAATAAATATCAAATGAGATAACAATTTAGAATCTCCTAATATAGGGTCAGTTTTCAAAACACATTGGTTTAGGAAAAAGGGCTATTCACTTTGGTGAAGCTTACTCTTTTGAATGAAAAAAAAGTGACAAACAACATTTTGAAGACTAAGAACAAGAAATATAATTTATTATCCCATAAATAGCAAGACACATATTTCAGTTTCCTACTAAGGAAAATATGGTAAGAGCAATAAAGATAAAACCTTGTTGTTTTTCAAAGCTGCAGGAGGAAATGATAATTAAATAACACTGTGATTTTTCTTTTAATGCAATTTTTAAACGCATAAGGAAATGGCTAAAGGTTGCTAGGATTTGTCACCAAAAGTATTTTAATTCCTCCTTAAGGTTCAGAAACATATATGAAGTCTCCCCCATTTTTTTCCTAAAAACGGTTAATGTCATGATTCAGGAATATTTCACAAACTTTCACAGAGTAATGAGCCCATCTTGTGGCCTTTTATAATATTGCCACTTTCAAAGTGAAATATTACTTGTTAACCATAGGTTTAAATGGTGTCTTTTATTCAACAAATAACTTTTGAGCACTTACTGCATGCCAGGTATTATGCTGCTGAATGCTGGAGATACAATGATGGGAAATGAAAAAAAAAAAAAAAAAAAAAAAAAAGACAAGGTCCCTGCTCTAAAATCATATAAATTTAAAGGTGACAGACTTTTGGGCAGAGACATTATAGTAGAAGAATAGTTAAGTGCAATTGTACAAGGGTATAAACTTCAGTTACTACACAAGAGTTAAGTGTTCCCAGAACTCAGAATGAAACTGCTATATCCCCACTTCCAGGAATAACTCTGATCACTAAAGAAATCCTCTCTCCTTAGAGCCTGGGTTAAATATTAATTTCTAGTCTTCCACTTTATGAGAAAGTGTTACATATTTTCTTAACCTACTGAACCCACAGAAACCTGAGTACACCTAGTTCTCATCTAAATCTCTAATTCTCAGAGCACATCAAGGATAAAAATATTTTCAATAGCTTCTTATGTGTGTTCCCTATTGGTAAACAGGTTTTCTATTTCCCTAGGCCCACTCAAATCATAGCTTTAAGAAAATGGACAGGCAAAATTCTTTTAAGGAAATGAAGGATATAAAATAGAAATTTTCATCATGCAGGAAAAGAAAGAGAGAGCCCATTCTTTCCAACCTCATGGTTTGGGGGGAAAATAGGGATAGAAGTCGGGAAAATAGGGATAGAAGTCAGGAATATTAGCAATCAGATCTGTGCCCCAACCTCCTGGCTTCCAGGTTTTGTGGGATAAGGAGGTTGTAACAAGTGGGGAAGAGCATTCCCTATTTGAAGGTATTAGAGGACATCATTCTGCAGAGTGGCCTCTGACAAACAAGTGGCCACATCTAGTATAAGGGAGACAGTGGAGAGGCATGGTCAGCCACAGAGATAGAAGGCTGCCCCTCTATTCCTGTGTGACAGAGATACTGGGATGAGAACCCATGGGCCAATTGTGGGATCTGCCATAGCAGGGGCAAAGCTATTGCTGCTGTTGCAGGGTGAACATTCTTGGCCAACGGCAAATGGAGGGTGTGAAAAAGACTCAAAAGTGTCTCAGAACTATCAATGGCTAAAGAGAGGCCAAGTTATCAGGAAGGGAAAATCTGAATCACATCTTGTCCAAGCTGAGAAAGAGGAATGCATAAGTTTACCCGGCAGAGAGGTCAGCAGTGGACCCTAGTAGAAAGCAAGAATTAGAACAGATCAAACATCCTTCAGTAGACAGCAGATAATCTACACCTAAGGATACCATGTAGGTTACAACCATATACCCCGATGCCTACATTTCTCTATCTCTTATGTATAGACTACCACCTTCACTTGCTTTTACAACTCATGCCTCACATACCTTATTCAGTAAAAGAAAGGTTCTTCCTAAGAATCCATTCTTCTTAAAAGGCATAAAAGAAGGAAAAAAGCTAATTATTTCTAAAATATATCCTCTAACAATGTTTATATGATCATGAGATTGAAAGTGTGAAAGTAGGGTTTCATGGCAAAAGCAAATTTTAAAATAATATTGAAGGCAATGAAGAGAGAACAGATTTTAAGCTTGACATAAGTTCTTTGGAAAGATCTCTGTGGTAGAAGTATGCAAGGTGAGCCAAAATTTTCTTCCCCTTCTTTCCCTCTTTATTCATTTAATTTCTTCAACAGATATTTTGGAGAACCTACTTTACACCAGATGCTTAGCAGATAATTAGCACAAATATGACTTAAGAGAGAAGGGAATCTTTTCTTCCTCCAAAGTTTTCAGATCTGGAGATTAGATGATTTTTTTGTTTTGTTTTGTTTTGTTTGTTTTTTTGACACACAGTCTCATTCTGTTTCCCAGGCTGGAGTGAAGTGGCAAGATCACCGCTCACTGTAGCCTCAACCTCTCAAGGTTCAGGTGATCTTCCTGCCTCAACCCACTGAGTAACTGGGACTACAGGCACCTGGCTAGTTTTTGTACTTTTAATACAGACAGGGTTTTGCCATGTTGCCCAGGCTGGTCTCGAACTTCTGGACTCAAGAAATCCACCTCTCTTGGCCTCCCAAAGTGCTGAGATTACTGGCGTTAGCCTCCCTACCCAGCCTAAATGAATTCTTTAGCAATCCATTCAACAAATATGTGTTGAGTGTTGACTACGTACCACACACTGTGCTAGGCACTAGACAGGAACAGTTGTACCAGAAATTAATATAAGAAATGAAATATGTTGCAGAAAGTTTAGATCAAGTAATCTGTCATATTCTGGAGCCATGTAGATGAACCAAGAACATAAGAAGAACATAAGGATTTTGTTAGTTCCTTCAGATCACTCAATCATAAGGTTGCTCTCCTGAAATTAAAGAATGACTATCAATTCCTCAGTTAAGAGACTGTATGTTGGGGGTCAATATGACAATTTTCTTTATAAATTCCTTTTAAATAAATAAAAATTCAATTTCTTTCCTGTTCTTCTACTCCTCATTCACTCAATTTATTCACTAAATATGTATTAATTGCTACTATGTGCCGGTAAACTCTAGTTGATGCTTGAGATACAATTATAAACAAGACCTTTTGTCAGTTCCTACAGCATGTTTTTTCCGTTGATCTTCCCTCTCTAAAAGACTCTGGAATTCTAGACTTCTATCCCTATATCAAGCCCATTCACCTGATCACCTGCCTCAACCATTGCTGTCAACCTCCAAGGTATCATGTTTCTCCAGCATCATGACAAACTCAGGGCTTCTCTAAGAGGCTTCCCTGAGTTATGGAAAGGAAAGCAAGGATGGAAAACTCTTTTGCTGTTCTCTCCCTCATGTTTCAGGATCCTCTACCTGATCCAAAGAGGGCTTTTGTCTTCTCCCTGTATAACTTTCCTTCACCCTCCCTGCCCTAGAGGTTAGAGTAAAATTCTATCTTAGTCCCACAAGCTTTGAGTATTGATTATTAACCCATTTCCCATTTGCCCTGAGAGTACTTATCTCCAATCCTAATGTAACATCATATACTTTTCTGTTACATTAGGATTAGAGAGAAGTTCTGTTTAGAAATAACTCCATGAACAGTTTTTATATTTTATTTTCACATTAAAAATCAGTCAGATTTGCTTCGGCCTCAAAAAGCATGTTTATGTAAAATTAAATGAGCGCTGGCAGTGAGATGCACCTTTTATTCCTAAATGGGAAATAGGTTAAAGGGAAGCTTTTGGAATTCAGGAACCCCTTTTCTCCTTGGGGTGACTAGCTCTTGCAACTGAAAGCTTGGCCTTCAAGATTACTGTCATACTATGAACTATTAAATTCAAAACTTATCAGTGATCTCATTATTCTAGTCTGTCTTTGCCTTCTTCCTAAATCAATGAATGGGAGAAGAACACTAAGATGACAAGAATGATTTCAATAAAGAGGAATAGAGAACCCCAGTTTAAAAATCTCCAAAAAGGATTCTTCTGCTTATATTTGAGTAATTACTTAGAAAATGTCAATTTCTCTCACCATGCTGCAAGTGTCTTTACAACAGGGACTATATCTGTTTCCCTGCCAGTGTGTTCCCAGTTAATGAAGACATGGTCCTTGCCCTGGCAGTGTTAGACTGCTCAGACAGACAATTAAACAAACAATTACAATGCAATGTGTTTTGTTCTAAAACAAGAAACTGTAAAGCACCTTAGAAGAACATTTGAGGGTGACAACCCAGACTTGAGCACCAGAGAAGGATCCCTGGAGGAATTAATAGATAAACTGGGACCTGAAGGGTAAAGAGAAGTTAGTCAAATAAAGGCCATTTGTGAAGGACTCTCTATAAACTATGCTCCAGAGTTTGGATTTTTTTTCTAAAGGCAATAAAAAGCCATTGAAGGATATAAATAGGGGATTGGGACCTTTTAAAAGGTCACACTGTAGGATAGAAATTGAATACAGAAGAATGTGTCGAGGTGGGAAAGGCTGTTAGGAAATGTTGGTTGAATTCCAAGCAAGTCTAGAATTCCAGGGGGCCTGGCCCAGGGTGATGACAGTAAGAACGGAGAGAGGTACATGAGTTGCTGATAAAGTAGGGAAGGAGCAAGAGGAATTTAGGACATTAGCTAGATTTCTGGCTTAGGCAATTGGGTGATGACACTGACCAATATGAAAAAGAAGTATAGAAACAGTTTTGTGAGCAATTTCCAAATGCATTTAGAACAGTTATACATAGTGGCTCCAGGTTCATTTATTCATCAATAAATACTTTGATTGTGAAAAAGGTCATTGTCACAAATTCCTCCTTACTAGCAATAATCACTTTACCTTTCCAAGATTTGGAGAGCATTAGGGACTATTGTTTCAGCACCTACTCTTTAATCTCACTTCAGCAGAGGCAAAAAACTTTTTCTGTAAAGGGCCAGATAATAAATATTTTTCACTTTGAATATCATACAGTTTTGTCACCACTATGCAATTCTGCCACTGTAGCAAAAAGCAGCTGTAAAAAAAAATTTTAAATAAATGGGTGTGGCTCTGTTCCAATAAAACTTTATTTATAAAAATAGACAATGGGCAGGATTTGGCCCACAGGTCCAACTTTGCCAAACTCTGACCTAGAGTTATGTTTCCCAGCACATCCCAGCATTGTGTAATGTTTCCATACCCCTGGATATACTTTGTGAAAGGAAAATATCTTGGACCTCCAAAATCACTAAGGAAAACTCAAGCTGGAAACTGCTTAGGGCAAACTTGCTTCCCATTCTATTCAAAGTCACTCTCTGTTCATTGAGATAGAGGCATATCTTATTTGCCTCCTTTGGAGAGGCTAAACAGAAACTCAAAATAACATAACCATTTCTGTATCACCTACCTGTGACCTGGAAGCTCCCTCCCCACTTCCAGTCTTCCTGCCTTTGCTTCAAGTTGTCCTGCCTTTCTAGACTGAACCAATGTACTTCTTACATATATTGATTGATGTCTCATGTTAAGGGAGGAGACCACCCCTCATATTGTCTTATGCCCAATTTCAGCCTCCAAAGAAAGAAGAAATAAAATCTAAAAGGCAGAAATGAAATCCACAGGCAGACAGCCCGGCACCACACCCTGGGACTGGTTGTTAAAGATCAACCCCTGACCTAACCAGTTATGTTATCTATAGATTCCAGACGTTGTATGGAAAAGCATTGTGAAAATCCCTGCTCTGTTCTGTTCCGTTCTGATTACCAGTGCATGCAGCCCCCAGTCATGTACCCGCTGCTTGCTCAATCGATCATGACCCTCTCACGCAAACCCCCTCAGAGTTGTAAGCCCTTAAAAGGGACAGGAATTGCTTACATGGGGAGCTCGGCTTTTGAGACACAAGTCTGCCAAAGCTCCCAGCCGAATAAAGCTCCTTCCTTCTTTAACCCAGTGTCGGAGGAATTCTGTCTGTGGCTGGTCATGCTACAATGTCTCCCTAAATGTATAAAACCAAGCTGTGTCCTGACCACCTTGGGCACATGTGGTCAGGACTTTCTGAGGCTGTATCACAGGCACGTCCTCAACCTTGGCAAAATAAACTTTCTAAATTAACTGAGACTTGTCTCAGATTTTCTGGGTTCACATTTTGGTCATCACGAAGGGATTCTGAGTAGAGATACCCCTGACCTTTGACAAATCTCCTATCAGTGCTTGGTACCAACATGAACTAACTTTATGGCTCAAACCAATGGGACAATTTGCTGAGGTCTGAGAGCACCCCCTCCAGAGAATCCCTGAGCTCCAAAAATTTGGGCTAGATTTAAAGTTTATTTTGCTGTACAACTTCCCTTTTTTTGGAGTTTTACTTGCTTCTAACAGGAAGGCAAGTTTTCCTGCTTCCATGACAATGGAAGGCAGATAACACCTTTATGGAGTTTGAGCTTGCTTACAAGAAGGAAGATGAGGTTTTTTTCCTACCTCTAGGATGGTAGAGAGCAATCTACAGCCTGAGGCCCATCACGAGGTAAAAAACTGGTTTGGGATTCTGTCTTCCAAATTCTTTTTAAATAACTAAAGTTAGCATTAACAACAAGCTGGTGTTAATTTCTGCTTAAACTTAGAGCTCTCAGAAATTGTATAATTTGTGTGATCATTGTTAGTTTAGCAGCATTTTGTCTTAGCTGAAATATGGTAATGAAATTTAAAAAGATTTTTTGTTGTTGTTAAAGGAGCTCAATAGTTAAAAGTCAGTTTAATTAAAAGGCTAACATCCAAGATGTGCGCATGTATGCATGCATTTGTGCATGTATTTAAAAGGCCTTCATGTTTTGGGGTTTTTTTGTTTGTTTTTCTCTCCTAAGACCTTGCCTTTTTTTTTGAAAAAAAGGTTTTTTTTTTCTCTTCAGTTGACTGAATTCTGTTTTCACCCGATTTTTTGACTAAAATAGTATTGCAACAGAGGCTACTCTTGGGTTTTTAAGGAAGAATGTAGTTTAGACACTCAGAAATGTCTTCACTTTAAAAAAATTTTAAGTGCACTTTAAAAGCATCTCCCTCTAGCATCACCAGACTTTTGCTCTGTACCTTATGATGTAAATTTTGCTATTTGATTTTCACCTCAGTTGTTTCCTTTAATATGCAAATTTAAGGCTATTTAGCTGACAACTGCTTAGGGTTGTGAAACAGATTATCAAGAATCTGAAAGTCTAAGATAGAAAAAAACAGGGGGGGAGGGTCTTTATAAATCTATAAAATGTACTTCCACAGCAAGCCTAATACATTTTTATATGTATTTACATGTTAGGTACAGAATGTTTTACTACTAAAAACACATAAAAGAGCTCTAATTAACTGGCTTAAAAAAATTAAAAGTGCCTAAATTAGATACTAAAAAAGAAAAGACTAGTCAAATGCTTTTTCAAATTTATATTTTTGTAAATTTTACAATAAAATTTTTAATAAAATTAAGTAAAATTTTTAATAAACAAGTTAGCTTTAAAAATATTGGTAAAGTGGTCAGGCGCGGTGGCTCACGCCTGTAATCCCAGCACTGTGGGAGGCCAAGGTGGGCAGATCACGAGGTCAGGAAATCGAGACCATCCTGGCTAACATGGTAAAACCCCATCTCTACTAAAAATACAAAAAAATTAGCTGGGTGTGGTGGTGGGCGCCTATAATCCCAGCTACTCGGGAGGCTGAAGCAGGAGAACGGCGTAACCCGGAGGTGGCTTGCAGTGAGCTGAGATCGCACCACTGCACTCCAGCCTGGGTGACAGAGCAAGACTCTGTCTCAAAAAAAAAAAAAAAAAAAAGTATTGGTAAAGTAATATTAGAAATGTCTTAAGAATTGCCCAGCATACATTTTTGTTTGAATATGTTAATCGAGCAATTTCATACTTATCCCTGCCAAATACTACAAGATGTCAAAATTTGCCATAGGGGTTACAAAACTGTAAACCCATCCCAAATCAGAATGATTTTTGTGCAAGTAATTTTTAATAAATAAGACACTGATAAGGGTTTAATGAAAACAGCTGCATCTTGAATTTAGTAAGACTACCATAACTTCTAATCCTGCAGCTTTAGGCAGTCTAGTCCACAGACAATAAGGAGGTTTGTTTGGGGAAAGGACTGTTATCACCTTTCTTTCAAAACTAAACTATACACTAAGTTTCTCCCAAAATTAGTTCAGTCTATGCCCAGGAATGAAAAAGTACGGCTTGGAGGTTATGAGCAAGATGGAGTCAGTTAGGTCAACTCTTTTATGCACGGTCTCAGCTATAATTTTGCAATGGTGGTTTCAGAACTTTAAATCATGACTATCACAGCTTTCATAAATAATCTAGGTAAACAATTAAAATAAAATAATTAGGTAAATGTAATGGGATAAATACTTGTAGGCAAACTGGTCATAATTTAGAATGTAAAGTTAAATTAAATAATAGATATTTCATTATTTGGGTATTTTCCCATAAATATATATTGTAGGAAAACATTCTTGCTAAAAAAAAAAAAGAAAAGAAAAACATTGAAGTGTATCTTTTTTTTAAAAAAAAAGGTGAAAATTTTTGTCTAATTCAAAGCTTATTTAAAGGTTATGTATAAAACAAGGCAAAAGGAACCAGGAAATAAAAAAATATGTAAAGGAAGTTATAAAATTAAGGAAGTTTTTTTGAGGTAAAAAAGCTTGAAGAAAAATAATTTTATATAAGAAAAAAATCTTGTATGGTAAATTTAGTCCTAAAATGAAATAGCTGGTTATTCAAAAAGGGGGGATGTTCACGACAAACCAGAAAGTCATGAATGGTCCATGTAAGTCACAATAAGAGGATTTATATATATTAAAAAAGAAAACCAAAAACTTTAATATAATCAGGTTGTCATATTATTGTTAAGTTTTTGTTGGTTAGGAAAAAAAACCGAGAAAATTTTAAATTAAGGTTATTACATCCATGTATTTCCCCATATGTGCTTCTGAAGTCCTTGTACATTGAGTTACAGGGCTTTAACTCCTGGGTCCAAAAAGGACACCAAGTCCTGCTAAATCTTAAACACTGACAGCAATTAAAGCCTCATCTTCAGGCCCCATAGAAGATGCCAATCAAGATAAACTGCTTTCCTGAGACACAGGGCAAGAAATTAAAGCTATTCAACTCCTCAAGGCCCAGGAACTATTGCAGAAGAAATGGGAGTATAAGATTGTAAGGGCCAATTTTGAAAGATAAAATAAGTTCAGTTTATCTATAAATTAATTATTAATGTTAAAGGCACACTGATGCAAAACCAGTATATGGACCCTTGAGTCAGATTAACAAGGTTTTCTAGAAGCATTAACCAACTCCTTAATAAAGGTTATAAAAGGCTTATGGAAGTTATATTTTATAATCAAGATTTAATTTTATAGATTGTTTACAAAATTTTGAAAAACAAATGTAATTGGTTTCATGCTGTTTTTATTAGGGCTTCTTGTTTAGAAAATTAAGTCTCCTCTCTCAAATAATGAAGATTATTGCTTTTTTTGAAATCCTTGAATTATCACTTTGTTAAACAAATTACTTTACAATGACTTGTAATCCTATTTTGTAATATCAAGGGTCTTAAACCTTTTGTATTTGACAGACTTTCCAAAATCAAATTATGAATTATGTCTTTCTCTAACCTAATTTATCCTTTAAGACATTAGGTTCTCTAAAGTCCAAAAATGATGAAATTTGGCTTATTTGGTACAAAAAGTTATACAGGAAGCATTGTCAAATATGAAATGGTGTTTGGGTTTCTTTGGGCTGTATTTGTATAAATACATTATTGGTATGTGTTCCAAATACACATACCAATTTATTGGTATGTGTACCAAATAAATATATTATTGGTATGTGTTCCAAAATTATGGGAAACTCCTGTAATTCTGGTATAATTTAGTGTACATTATCAGTAATAATCATAATTGCTATGTTAAAATTATTGTGTAGCACAGATGTAACAAATTTCCTTGTCAATTGTGCCTTTTAACTATGGCTGCCTTAAAACTTATTTTCATCCATGGATAATTGTTGTCTTGTTTCAGTCCTCTTTAAAAGATGGTTTTATAATCAGCTATAAATCTCCAACAGGTGTTCTTGAATGCAGGTTTCCAAAAACTTTGGAAGCTGCGACATGAGAATAGAGGAAAAACTTTCAGGACTCATGGAGAGCTAAAACGATCATGAGTATCAGGCAGAACAGGAATTAACTGCATGGACTGAACCAATCTTTTTGACTTTTTGCTTAATATGTTTGCTGATCCTTTTTGTTTATTTGTTTTTCAGAGTCTTAAAACTTTTCTTTGAGCTATTGACAGCTTTTAACAATTTAGTATACTCCTATAAACAAAATTTGGAGCATATTTATTTCTCTCTACCAGATTTCTCCAGAATTGGGAACTACTTGTGAGTGTTCTTAACTTACAATACAGTTATTTGCATAAGTGCAATAATGTGTTTTCATTTGTAACAGGACACAATTGGAGAAACTGGTTATTCTACCAAGGCTTTGACTGGAATGGTGTGCTTTCCTTTAAGGAATTAAACTTGACTTATGGAGCCAATAAAGCCCTTGGAAAAACTGGCCTCATATTTTGTGTACACAGTCCCTGTACAGGGTTTCTGACCTGTGGTAAATAAAGAATATCACTTTCTGACAAGCTCAGAAGCCCCAGGCTTATCTTGGAACCTCAAGAGGAGAGGAAATTTCACCCAACTCATGGGTATTTGATGGCACAGATCTGTGGCTGGGCTAGGCTTTAAAAAGTCTTATCTGAGA
The DNA here is from genome assembly GCF_029281585.2 of Gorilla gorilla gorilla. Taxonomy (NCBI): domain Eukaryota; kingdom Metazoa; phylum Chordata; class Mammalia; order Primates; family Hominidae; genus Gorilla; species Gorilla gorilla. The sequence goes on from NC_073227.2 coordinate 163,876,328, forward strand.
TTCCTCTTATGGAATCCCCCTTCCCCTTTGTTTTTCTTCCTTTCTTTACAGATTCAAGAGATAATCAGCTAAGAGCCAGGCACTCTTTTAGTCCCATAAGAAACATTTTACAACCTGCTCTCTCTCTGAAGTCTGCATCTGAGAGATGCCTCTGCACAATAAAACTTGGTCTCCACAATTCTTTGTCTTAACCTGAACATTCCTTTCCATTGATCCCAGGTCTTCAGATAAACAACCAATTGTCAACCAGAAAATGTTTAAATCTACCCATAGCCTGGAAGCCCCCCTTTGAGCTGTCCCACCTTTCTGAACCAAAACAATATATTTCTTAATTGTATTTGATGGATGTCTCATGCCTCCCTAAAACACATAAAATCAAGCTGTACCCCGTCCACCTTGGGTGCATGTTCTCAGGACCTCCTGAGGGCTGTGTCATGCAGCCATGGTCACTCATATTTGGCTCAGAATAAATCTCTTCAAATATTTTACAGAGTTTGAGTCTTTCGATGAACAACCTGTTGTTAGATTCCAGTCGCGACTAATTTTTTTTCCAATTTTTATTATTTTCTACAGTTTGGACCAAATTTTTACTTTTCTTGGCTACAAGTCTTCAAAATAATGTTTTCAATTTTTTTCCTTCTCTTTTTTATTTTTCCTACTTTGGAGTCACTGAAAACTAATGGTGCTTTCTTAAAACCCTGCGAACTGAAGTCAGACAACCTAAAGTTCACCTATTTATGTACATAAGCCACTTTCATACCTACCTACTAATGTATGGACTTCAGAGTAATGAGGCCTATATCAATTTTTCCAGGGTTGTTATTTTGTTGTTGTTTTTTCTCCCTACCTCTCCCCTGTTTTCTCTTCACAGGACTGAGACTTCATGACCTGCTAAAAATGATCTTTTCGGACCTACCCATCTAGGAATAAACTGTCCTAGCCATGAGAGATCAGGTGAAATCTGAGGCCAGAGACTCATTTTCTTGTAAAATGCTTTCTCCAAAAGATTTTAAAAAAGAAAAGGGGAGAAATGTGAAAGGAAAGTATTTTGTGCCCCTAAAATCACTAAAGAAAACTCAAGCTGGAAACTGCTTAGGGCAAACCTGCCTCCCATTCTATTCAAAGTCACTCCTCTGCTCATTGAGATAGAGGCATATCTCATTTGCCTCCTTTGGAAAGGCTAACCAGAAACTCAAAATAACATAACCATTTCTGTATCACCTATCTGTGACCTGGAAGCTCCCTCCCCACTTCCAGTCTTCCTGCCTTTGCTTCAACTTGTCCCGCCTTTCCAGACTGAACCAATGTACTTCTTACATATATTGATTGATGTCTCATATCTCCCTAAATGTATTAAACCAAGATGTGCCCTGACCACCTTGGGCATATGTCATCAGGACTTCCTGAGGCTGTGACACAGGTTCACCTTCAACCTTGGCAAAATAAACTTTATAAATTAACTGAGACCGTCTCAGATTTTCTGGGTTCACAACTTTCACTTTGGAATTTTAAAAATCGTTTCTTCATTTGGGGGTAGTATATGGTAAAGAAGTAATTTTAGATCATTGTGTTATTAAAAACTGTTACATTGACTTTATAACCATGGCATGTTCATAACATATAAAACTAAATTTTTACTCTCTCCCCTTTAACAAGTAACATATTTTAGCTCTTATCATTCATGCTGAGAATATTTTCTACATGACAGGATAATACAGAGAGCTTCAGTTTCCCTTGTGCAGATGTGGATTATCCTTATCATTCCTAAATAAAATGCCATTTGAAAAAAATCATCACTAAATTTTTTCTTCTTTTCATATAGGTATTTGAAATACTGGAGATACTTTGACATGCAATATGAGAAAGCTAAAGAATGGAACTTTTGTATCTGTTGAAAATCAAGTTGAAATAAAATTCAAGAATTATCATCTCCAGGATGTCCTTTCAAATCCCAGCATATACACTAGATTACATCCCCCTGCTACATATTCTCATAATCATGTAAACCTTTTATTTTGGGAATGACATAGGAGCCGAAAACAGAAGTCACACGGGAGCTGAGATCCTGCATATGTCCAATCACACCAGTCCCTCTCCTTACAACCCTCCATGGGTGTCATTTCACTTGGAGCAAAAATCAAAGTCTTAACGCTTGCTTAGAAGGCCCTGACCTCAATTCCTGCCCTCTTCCCCTTTGCGTGTTCCACTCAAGCTTCCTTGCAGTTCTCAAACATGCCAAACCCTTTTTCTTATCAAGGCCTTTGCTCTTGACCTTCCCTCTTCCGGGAGCACATTGCCTGATATGTGTATGACCCATTCTTTTATTTCTTTCAGATCTCTGCAGAAATGTTAACTTCTTGGTGATACTGACTTAAGGAGCATTCCATGTAAAATATCACCAGCAGTGTCACTCCCTGTCTCCTTTCTCTTTCTTGATTTTTCTCTATAATACTTATGAAAGTCTAATTAAGTATCTATATATTGGTTTATCTGTTCTCTGATATTGCACAAGGATTAAAACCATTTAATTCACTCCTCTATGCCCACTACTTAGAGCAATGCTTAGCAGGCAATTTGTGCTTAGTAACTGTTTGCTAAATATGAATGCATAGCATGTATTTAGTTTGTACTTGTATTATTGTGTGATAATTTGATTGAAGTTTGTTTTAGTCAAAACTGTAAACTCTAACTCAGAGTCTTTATCTGTTTTTATCCCTTTATTTATGTAGAAAGAGCGCATATATATTTTTTTTTCCATAGGTTTGGGGGGACTAGGTGGCATTTGGTTACATGATCAGTGATCACTTGTGAGGTTTTGGTGCACCCATCATCCAAGCAGTATACACTGAATGCAATTTGTAGCCCTTTATCACTTACCCACTTCCCACCCTTTCCCCTCAAGTCACCAAAGTCCATTGTGTCATTCTTATGCCTTTGCATCCTCATAGCTTAGCTCCCACTTATGAGTGAGAACATAAGGTGTTTGGTTTTTCATTCTTGCGTTACTTCACTTAGAATAATAGTCTCCAGTTCCATCCAAGTTGCTGTGAATGCCATTAATTCATTCCTTTTTATGGCTGAGTTGTATTCCATTATATTTATATATTATGTGTGTGTGTGTGTGTGTATATACATATATATGTGTGTATATATATTGGTTTCTTTACTCATTGATTGGTGGGCATTTGGACTGGTTCCATATTTTTGCAATTGCAAATTGTGCTGCTACAAACGTGCATGTGCAGGAATCTTTTTGTATAATGACTTGTTTTCAAGAGTGTGCCTATACTATATCAGCAGTGTTCTACAGACTACACAAAACTTTTGTTTTCATAGAGCCTACATTCTAAAGGTCACTAATTAATTACTTATATATAACCTAGTGACTGCTACTTAGTACAGTGTGGCTGGTTGTATTTCCCAAATAAGACATAACATTTCCCATATGTTAGGAGTTGAATTGTGACCCAGCAAAAGACATAATGAATTCCTAACTCCCAGTACCTCAGAATGTAACCAAACTTGGAAATAAGGTCATTACAAATGTAATTAGTTCAGATGAGGCCATACTAGAGAGTAGGATGAGCCTTTAATGCAATGTGACTGGTGTCCTCAGAACAAAAGCAGAAAGAGACAGACAGCAAGAGGATGTCATATGACAATGGAAGCAGAGATTGAAGTTATGCAGCTACAAGCCAAAGATTGCTGTCAACAGCAGAAGCTAAGAGAAAGATGTCGAACAGTTTCTTTCTTGAGCTATTGAAAGGATATGGCCCTGCAACACCTTGATTTCAGACTTCCAGCCTCTAGAACCGTGAGAATAAAAATTTCTGTTGTTTTAAGTTACCCATTGTGTGGTACTTTGTTACAACAGTCCTAGGAAACTATTATAGCATCCCACATGTTCTTCTTCAAATGTGACCTTGGCACTCATTCCATCAAGTAGGAGGGACTTCTCCCCTTGAACCTGAGTGAATGTTTATTACTGTCTCAACCACTACAAAGGAAGTGATGTCATGTGACTTCTGAAGCTAGGTCATAAACATGTCATCCACTTTTGTATTGTTCTGTTGGGATCCCGGCTCTTGAAATCTATTCACATGCTGTGTGGAAGCCCAAGCAGTCAATGTCTCAGCCTGTGTGGAGAGGTACCAAAGTATCTGGCCCAGAGCCTTTACTGAACTCCAAGCCAACACCAACTTGCCAGCCATGTGGGTGAATTATCTTTAAGGTGGATTCTCCAGCTCCCAGTGAAGCCACCCCAGCTAAAATTATGTGGAGCAAAGATGAACTATCCCCATTGAGCCCTTCCAAAATATAGATTCATGAGCAAAATAAATGATTGTTTTTAAGTTAAGCCAAATTTAGGGATAGTTTATTACACAGCAATAGAAAACCAATGCATACAGGTTAATTATTTACTGAATGAACAAATAAACAAATCCACGCTTCATACTGCCAACATGGCTTAGTGACATTAAGTACATCCCTCAAAACTGATCTAATTTAAACCTGAAAGGTTATTTATTCTGTAAGTTCTAAATAGACATTATAAATTGCACACACTGACATAAACAACAGACTAAGAATCTGGAGAGGCTTGAGAGAATGGATGCAGTGGTGATGTAGAGACCACTCTGAAGGGAATGAGACACAATTCCTCTACAATGGAGCGATGGAGGTAAGGACTTGTGCAACTATAGGACTCTCTTATAATGATATTTGACAAAGTTGAGCATGTGACCATTCTAAATAGTATGAACTTCTATCCAAAGGTATAACAAGGTTTTGCAGAGGCCTGAAGCTTATACAATTTGAGGTGCTCACTTCTAGAAAAAGAATCCAAAAACGCATATTAAAAACAAGTCTTATTGATGGATATTATTTTGAATGAGAAAAATCACAAGTCATAAGTCTTAAAACGTTGACAAAGACCAGAATAATAATAAGTTTATTAACTGCCTAGCATTCATTTATGTTTTTCTGTATTTTTTGGCTGCATTCTCTTTGATCATCTTTTCATATGGCAAAAATTTTATAATATTTTCTATAGATGGAATAAAAAATAATTATTATTTCCTCTAGCATGATTAAAAGGAATTTGGTTTTTTAACTATTGGTAGTTTAGGAAAGTGTCTTTTATCTCTACAATTCATTATAAGAAATGCCTTGTAAGTTTTTACAAATTTTGTCAAATTTTTAAAATCTCTATCATCAAGTTTCTTTCATTTTAAAGGAAAGATTTGGAAAATTTTCCCACAGACTAGCTTCTGATTCCAGACGTTTTAATCCTTGCTTCTCATCCACTAATCACTTACTTCTATTCCTGGTCCCATGAGACAATTTATATGCCAAAATAGCCTCTGGTCCTGTATACCTTCATATCATAACAATGGGGTAACTGACCCAGCAGGTGACAGACATATTCCTAGAACCCGTTGCTACACTAGGATAGCTAATAGCTAATAATAACCATGCAGAAATGACTACAAGCCACATAAATATTATGCACTAAAGATAAACTAATTATATTTCCTATTCTACTCTCAATTAGCTTCACCTCATATCTGTCTCTGCTTCTATCTATTCCACCTCCTTCCTCTTTCTTGCCCTACCAAACATCAATACACACACACACACACAAATACACACACACACACGTATATCTTTATTATCAGAGCTTAAGTCTTTGATCTTTATTAAAGTTGTTAAATGCATGAAGTGTTAGAGTCAATTTTATGGTCAGGCTTCTTTAAGATAAAAGCCAAGAGAATTACTGTCTCCTAATATAGGAAGGCTTAATCAGAACCTAATTAGGGAAGAAATATAATTGAGAAATTAAGATTAATTTTAGCCAATTTCAGTGTTACTTGGTTTCCTGGTAGTTTCCACAGAGATAGATTAAATCAATGCCTAATATACTAGGTTTTAGAAATTTGTCTTTACGAAATATCTAGAGATTTGCACAAAGATTGATTTAAAGGATGATTGGGGAAATGAAGGACTAAAAGTGGAGGATGAACAGGGAGTATTAAAATATTGTCAATTATTCACTTCTCAAAAGAAGACATTTATGCAGCCAACAGACACATGAAAAAATGCTTATTATCTCTGGCCATCAGAGAAATGCAAATCAAAACCATAATGAGATACCATCTCACACCAGTTAGAATGGCGATCATTAAAAAGTCAGGAAACAACAGGTGCTGGAGAGGATGTGGGGAAATAGGAACACTTTTACACTGTTCGTGGGACTGTAAACTAGTTCAACCATTGTGGAAGACAGTGTGGTGATTCCTCAAGGATCTAGAACTAGAAATACCATTTGACCCAGCAATCCCATTACTGGGTATATACCCAAAGGATTATAAATCATGCTGCTATAAAGACACATGCACACATATGTTTATTGCGGCACTATTCACAATAGCAAAGACTTGGAACCAACCCAAATGTCCATCAATGATACACCGGATTAAGAAAATGTGGCACATATACACCATGGAATACTATGCAGCCATAAAAAGGATGAGTTCATGTCCTTTGTAGGGACATGGATGAAGCTGAAAACCATCATTCTCAGCAAACTATTGCAAGGACAAAAAACCAAACACCACATGTTCTCACTCATAGGTGGGAATTGAACAATGTGAGAACACTTGGACACAGGAAGGGGAACGTCACACACTGGGGCCTGTCATGGGGTGGGGGTAGGGGGGAGGGATAGCATTAGGAGATATACCTAACGTAAATGACCAGTTAATGGGTGCAGCACACCAACATGGCACATGTATACATAAGTAACAAATGCACACACTGTGCACATGTGCCCTAGAAGTATAATAATAATAAAATAAAATAAAATTTTGTCAATTATTACATTTCATTGAATGTAATAATTTAGAAATTTAGAACTCTAATAGTGTGGATATTGGATGTGATGGGCATGTGTGTGTGGGTGAGTGTATATGTGTGTGTGAGAGAGAGAGAGAGAGACATTGTTTTGTTTGGGTTTTGGTTTTTATTGCCTTTTTATTTGGGATATTCTAGGAAAAACAAGTTGAAATATTTATAGGATAACCTTATAAAATAATATATAATTCCAAGCTGATAGAAGTCTGAGTAACTTTTTTTTTCCTTTTTTTTTTTTTTTTGAGACAGAGTCTTGCTCTGTTGCCCAGGCTGGAGTACAGTGGCACGATCTCAGCTCACTGCAATTTCCATGGTTTAAGCAATTCCCCTGCCTCAGCCTCCCAAGTAGCTGGGATTTCAGGCACACCACACCACACTCGGCTAATTTTTTTGTATTTTTAGTAGAGGCAGGGTTTCACTGTGTTGGCCAGACTGGTCTCAAACTCCTGACCTCAGGCAATCTGCCTGCCTCAGCCTCCCAAAGTGCTGGGATTACAGGCGTGAGCCACCACGCCCAGCCCTGAGTAACATATTTTAAGAACATTCTTATTTGTCTGGCAAATAGTTTTCCAAATTCCCAAATGTCTACCCTTCACATTCAACTCTGGTCCTTGTAATTGCACGTATAATATGTGTGTGGTTTGAGAACACAAATACATAAATGCTTTCTAAGCTTCTACTTCCAGTTCTGAGTAAATAAGATATAGAATAAAGAGCATAACAGACTGTTGTCCTGTTGTTGTATTATTCTGTTTTTCCTCCTGGCCCAGCTGCTAATGAGCTATGTTGTCTTGGACAAGAAACTTGGCCTCTTGGTGATTTCAAAAGTTTCTTCCAGACTTTTATGGTGCCATAACCTTGTTTTAGCCTCCCCTTATAATTTCTGGAAATCAATTCTACTTTCTAATTCAAGTTCTCTGGGTGACTTTGTTGGCTGTGTACCTGTCAGTCACCAGATGTTTTCTTAACCATACTTGGCTCTGTTAGTATAATATAAAATAACCTCTGCTTTTTTGTGTTAAATAATTCTGAAGCATTCCATTGTTCCCCTCAACGACAGTTTTTTTCTTAATGTTATTCCATGAAAATCTTAACTCACATGCTTATATTTACATATTTATTTGTTTAAATTAAACCACGTTGTTTTAAAGTTTTCTGTGTTCGGCATTTCATTTAAATTTTATTTAAATTCTTTTTGAGTTATTTTCAAGATTTTCTAACAAAAATGTGACGATTATGGTTCTAGCGAAGTACATCAGAATATAAAGAATACAGACTCTGGAATCTCTCAAGACAGTTCACTCCAGCTTCAGTAATCTCCAGCTGTAGGTCTTCAGCAAGTGATTGTCACTTAACCTGTAGCCTGAAGCTCAATTTTCTCACCAATAAATGAGAGAAATTCTAGTATGTACCCCTGGGTTGTTATGAAACTTAAATATGGTTATGTGAGTAAAGGGAGTTTAACACAGCATCGAGCCCAAAATAAACATTTCATAAGTGTTAGCTATTATTTAAATTGAAGTTATTATTATTTATTTTCCTCATTTTAACTCAGTTAATACCGTGAAACAAAAATGATAGGTTTGAACAGATAATCTCTACTTTCTTTACAAAAGACCAAGTAGTTTTTAAAGACTCATATATCAGATTAAATTCTAATTTTCTAGTAAGAAATAAGACTCAGTTTCATCAAAAAAAAAGTTTTAAATTCAGTAAAAGCTGAGATGTACTTTGAGGATCGTAGCTTAACTAAAAGAGGTATAAAGCTTTCAGAAGGTAATAGACAGTGAATACAAGCTAAAAGAAAACCTGGGAAATAATACAGATTTCTCAGGGATCTGAGCAAATAGGAGCTTGGAGAGTAAACGACAGGAAGAGGTGTGCAGAGTTGTAATGCTGCAAAACAAGCTTCCTGAGAAGACTTTCACTATCTCACCCATTCATTCACTCTTAAGTACACTCATCTATTTATTCACCTTACATTTATTAACAGAGCCTACTATGTGCCATATTCCCAGCACTGGGAATACACAAATGAACAAGATAATAATAATATTACTATAATAGCTAACTGAATGGGTTGCAATCATGGCATATTTTAAATGTTTTCCAGAGCTCACAATATTTACTCTAGCTAGCCATCTGATCTCCTGGGGTAGATAAGAATTTATTGCAGAAAGAATGGAAAAAGAAAGACTGAGTTAATGTTCAGTACTGACCTTCAAAAATATGATTTTGGCAGGGCATGGCGGCATGCATCTATAGTCCCAGCTACTCAGGAGGCTGAGGTGGGAGGACCACTTGAGCCCAGGAGTTTGAGTCCAGCCTGGGAAACATAGTAAGACCCTAAAAAATAAAAAATTAAAATTAAAATTAAAAATATAATTATGCGCTTGAACCTTTGATTTAAAAAAGAGACTATTGGATTACAGCCCTCTGAGAGCCTAACAAAAGAAGCCACCTAAGCCCTGCCCAGATTCTTGTCCCAAGAAATTGTGAGATAAACAGGTATTGTTTTAAACTGCTAAGTTTGAGGTAATTTGTTATACAACAATAGATAACTGATACAGAGAATTATTCCTATTTTTCAGTGAATGCGTAGTAATACCTAAATGTCATTGATGTTATTGGTAATTTTTTTCAGTAGGTATTTTAAGATTTATGCATGCGTGATTAGTCATACTTAATACCTGCTAGCCAAACATGTATTATGAACCTATGATTGCCTATCTATATATAGCTCGCATACTCAACATCTGTAAGAAAGCATTTTGTATTACACCGAAGACTTGCCTGAGAGGGTGATTGAGTTTTGCTACTTACTACGAAGGAAGAAAACATGTGAAAAAGTGAATGTTACATATATAAAATTTTAAATCCCAAGATAAATTCTTAGAGAGTGGTGACCTAGAAGGCAGGAAGATTACTTTAAAGCCTGGTTCAAGTTTAGCTTTACTGAACACAGAATTTCAAGTTTGAATAAATTAGGTGTATCAGATTATGACCAGAAAAAAATTATGGGGTGTAGGTAAAATAAACAAAATATTTTGTTGCCGTAGCAAGCCAGGTGTATTTCTATAGAAAGGTATTGGAGTAAAAACACTAGCTGGCAAATGCACAGTAATTTCATGCTTGTTCAACAGCTTGCAGTAACATTAATTCCTGGTAATCACTAGTAATTAAGATAACTGTTTTTCCAGTCCTATCCACTTGCAATATGAAAAACAAACTACTTCAACATCACTTTATATTTTTACTTAAGAACTGGCTAGAACAATCTTTAGATTAGAAAGTATTTACTGAGAACCATTTGTTTCGTTCAACTAATGCTTAATGAGTGTAAAGCCAGGTACTAGAAGTGGGGAATAAAATGATAAAAGATGCAGTCCCTGCCCCAAAGAAGTTTTTATTCTAATGGGGCTCCTTTAATATCCTTTTATGTCCTCAGCTCTATACTAAGCCCTGCTGGTAATTTGTACTAATGATATGCCAGGTTCTTTACCTAAAGGAATTTGACTGTTGTTGGGGAAATGGAAACTAATATTCTTAAACTACTGATAACTCTGTTGAAACAGATTGTTCATGACATAAGATTTCAGAGAGAGAGACAGAGAGGTCACTGATGGATGGAATAATCCAAAAAGTCTTATAAAAGGACTCAAGCTGAGCCTGAAAGGATAGCTAGAGTTTAGAAAATCTAAAGAGGAACTAGAGGAAATTCTGGGCAAGGAAAATGTTCCTGAGAAAATGAGTGGAGATAGAAATGGAATTCGAATAAACTTTTTATGTTAGAGAAACACAAAGAAAATGGGTCAATGCAGAGAAGCAGGGTTTTTTTCTGATTAGGGTGGAGAATGTGGAAAATAAGAATATCTGATGAAGGTACAGATTTCAGCTATAGATAATGTGTTTTTATTCTGAGTTTTCTCATTTAAAAATTATGTTTGGAATGGGTATCATTTTCAGCAGAATCACTTGGTAATTTCAGTAATAAGTAGAAGCAATAAAATTCTTCTCTATGTAACAAAATATGTAAAATTATATTCTCTTCATAGCTGGTTCAACAAGTCTTATATGGATATTCTGAAAAGCAGATTGGAGAGATGAGACCCATAAAGGATGTGTTCATTTAAGAATAAATGGTTGTAATCAGTTTGTTGTTGTTTGGTTGGTTGGTCAGTCGGTCAGTCGGTCAGTTGGTAGGGTTGGTTTGGTTTGGTTTTGGTGTTTGCTTTCGTTTTTGTAAGCACTAAGATGTTAGATTATGCTAAGTTGAGATATCATTGGATGACTACAGAGTCATCTCAGCCAAAAGTATGTGAGGTAATCACACTCAAAGTATCATAATTTAATATATTAAAATACATTTAACACATTAAAATAATTTAATACATTAAAATCATGTATGATCGTTCAAGAAATGCAGAATCCCATCAAGATATAAAAGAAGTTACCTGCGCCCTTGGTAGGTGTGCTGACTTCTCCCTTTTCAAATTATAAACAATAAGAATTGAATAAGGGTATAACTTTAGCCCAGGAATAATAGTTTGTGAAATCTAAAATGCGTGGACTCGAAGGGCCCTGTTTTCATACAGGATGATGTAGCTGTTGCTAAGGAAGACACACGCACATCTGCAAAAGCAGATTTCATGTCTCACTGTCAAATGTCTGGCCTAAAATAGTCACAATAGCATGAACATGAATTGGTGATGTAATCTCAACCTGTTTGAGATGACAAAATTGTTATCTTAGTGGGAAGTGCCTTTTATACCTCAAAATGGTTTTAGATGAAAGAAATAATGAAGTAAATGAAATCACAGTATTAATACTCTGGAGATAATGAATAAAGTTCTGAAATTGATGCTTAAATGAATTAGTGCATTGGAGAATGTAACACTGGCTTCGTGATTCTAATAAAAAATGTATAATTGATTTTAGATTTGTGATTGTGAAGTTGAAAGGCATGAGACTTTAACTTAGGTCAAAGGATTTTACTCCTCATTGAGTGATTGTATCTCTGGAGAGTATAAAGAAATCAGATTTTAAGGTCTCTTAAAGGATCTCTGTTTTGATTAGCTTATAGAGATAAATCAAATATTTTGATTTATCTAATGTTTTGATTAGCTTATAGAGATAAATCAAATATTTCTAATATCCTTGAGAAAATACGGAAATTGGACTTTTAATATTTTAAATGTGCTAGACTTCTACCAGAATAATTTTCTGTGCTTTATTTTGTGCTTTATTTTTCTGTGCTTTATTTTGGCTTTATTGTGTCTCTGATTATTTAAGAGGAAAGGAAACAACAACAACAAAAAGCTACAGGTCTTCTTTGACAAAAAAGAAGAGTCTCAGAGGCTTATGGAAAGACTCTAACAGGTACTTTAAACTATTGACACTTCAAAGAATTAACTCTTAAGTACAAGTTTCTAGGCTGATGTTGCTTAGACAGCTACAAGTGAACTCAGTCAGGATTTCCAGGACTTTTCATGATTACCAATTATTAAAAATGAAATCAAAGAGACACATGCACATTTAGGTTTATTGCAGCACTATTTAGGTTTATTTAGGTTTATTAGGTTTATTTAGGTTTATTGCAGCAGTATTTACAATAGCAAAGACTTGAAACAAACCCAAATGCCCATCAATGATAGACTAGATAAAGAAAATGTGGAACAAATACACCACGGAATACTATGCAGCCATAAAAAAGAATGAATTCATGTCCTTTGCAGGGACATGGATGAAGCTGGAAATCATAATTCTCAGCAAACTAACACAGGAGGAGAAAACCAAACACCACATGCTCTTACTCATAAGTGGAAGCTGAACAGTGAGAACACATGGACACAGGGATGGGAACATCACACACCAGGGCCTGTTGCAGGGTAGGGGACAAGGGGAGGGAGAGCATTAGGACAAATACCTAATGCACGCAGGGCTTAAAACCTAGATACGGGTTGATAGGTGCAGCAAACCACCACAGCACATGTATACCTATGTAGCAAACCTGCCGGTTATGCACATGTATCCTGGAACTTAAAGTAAAAAAAAAAACCAAAAAACTTATCCACACACATTTGGTTGCACATTTGGTGTAATCAAAAACTACCTGTTCCCCAAAAACTATTAAAATAAAACTCTAAAAAGAGGACTTATATAAAATAAATGAAGTCCACCAGTGAGTACTTTTGTACATATGAGCTTCCTTGTGATTTTTCTGAAGAACTAAAACATAAGGCAAAGGATGTTATATCTTATTATCTAACACTGTGAATTAGCACATTTGCAATTATAGCCCATATCATATAGGATTACTTTTCATTTCACTTCTCAGGAAAATGCTCCATAAATGTCCCCTTCTCCCACACAAATACATATTCTTTACCATAAAAATTGACCCCCCACATTTAACAGACTCATCATACATGGTGTTTACCGGTTTAATGGGTTGAATAGTGCCCTCTAAAATTAATGTCCACCCAAAACCTCAGAATGTGTGTGACCTTATTTGTAAATAGGATATTTGCTGATGTAATTGAAAGGATGGAGATGAGATCGTACTGGATTAGGGTGGGCCCTAAATCCAATAAAAGTGTCCTCATAAAAGACAGAAAAGGACATCCAGAGGTACAGGAAAGAAAGCCATATTAAGACAGAGACAGAGATTGAAGTGATGCAGCCACAAACCAAGGAATGCCAGGAGCTGCCAGAAAGTGGAAAAGGTAAGGAAGGATTCTCCCCTAGAGATTCTGGGGGGGAGAATGGCCCTGCTAACAGCTGCCCTTCAGAACAGTGAGAGAACACATTTCTGTTGTTTTAAGCCACCAAGTTTGTGGTCATCTGTCAGAGTAGCCCAAGGAATCTAACGCACCTGTTATTAATCATTACTAGTCCTTAGATGATGAGGCCCTGTTACATATACTTCAGCCTTCTGAAGCTCTGCTTGAGTACATTTACCTATATTTAGAAATAAAATCATCTCAGAGATCGAATGACAAAATGCCCAAGACCTAATAGGATGTTTAATTTTATTACTCAACAAGTCTGAAGAGAAACAAAAATCATTATGTAGATTATATCCAATATCTCTAAGAAAATATGTCAAAACTTTAATTGGAAAGGGGGCTTTAATATGTGTTTTAGTATTAATTTTCCTTTAGAAAAATTAAATTATGTATTTCTAGAATTCAGTTGGATTGTTATTAAATTTGTTATATATTTGCTTCTAAATTGTTCTTTATATTTTGAACTTCTTTGAATTGAATCCTTTCACTTTTGCCACTTCAATTATTTTTAGCTTGTTAGCCTTTAATTACTTTCAACCTTTCTTGCAAATTAGAAAAACCAGGGGAGCTTTCGAAAAATATCTATGCCTAGTCCCTATGCCTAGAGATTCTGCTTTAATTATTTTAAATGGAGCCTAGGCAGCAATATATTTTTCAAATCCATTTTTTTCAGACTCCTTATGATTCCCACGTACACATAAAATTGAATGCTATTTGCTAAAACTACTAGCCTGCCAGATTAGCAGTGATTTTGTAGTAGATTGAATGAATTTGTACACCAAGAGCTAATCTGGCAGGCTAGCAGTTTGTTTTTATTAACACTACATACTATTTAGAGATTTTATAAGACTTTTCATTAATGATAGACAATGATTTCACACAGTGAGATATTTTTTAAATGCAGGTAAAATAAGTTATTGAAAATGCCACACAACTATAGTTTTAAAATTAGAGCAGAAAGGAACCTAATGGGCCATGGACCCCAACTCTTCCAATTTATAAATAAGATCTTCTAGAAATGTATGAGATCTGTCCAAATTTAAACAGCTAGAAACTCACAGCATTAGATATTAAACCTGGTTTTCTGATTGCCTATCAACTATAAAGAGTTGTAATGATTTTTAAAAGCCCTACATTTGTCCTCATAAAATCTAAGAAACAGAGAGGATTTAGTGTTTCACAGGTGGGTGAAAAAAAATTTTTTTTTCTAAACCTTAAACTTCACTGGGTTTTTGTGTCTCATAGATAACTATTTCCTAGGTCAAAGACAGAAGCATTATAAAAGCTCACTTAAAAAAAAAGAATGATTATTCAATATTTGTATGAGTAAATCGGTTTTGACCCCATTAAATTTAAATTACACTTTTCAATATGGCAAACTAGCATGGGCTGCTGGCTGTCTCACCTCAAATCAACCCTGGAGAAACTGTAAAAGCAAGGGAGAAACATGGGTTTTAGGTATTAACAGCAATTACAAAAGCCACAGGAGACATCCGTGGAGAAACGGAACACCATGTCTTGAACAGGTGTAACGGTTATGGAAACCTCTGATTTGTAGTCAAGTTGAACAGAAGTGTGGGAAGCTGGGGATCCACTACTTGCAATTGGCATCTTAAGTGGAAGGCAGTCTTGTAGGACTGATCCTTTAACCAATGGGGTCTGCACTAACTCTGGGAAGTTAGTGTCAGAATTAATTAAAGTTGAATTGTAGAACACTCAGTTGGTGTCCACAGAGAACTGGAAAATTGCAGTGTGTGAAAAACCCACACATTTGGTGTCACAAGTACTGTTAGTACAGAAACATGTATTTTGCCTTTAGTGACAAATATAATTTAGGCAAAATATGTGTATATATGAATATATTTATATATATACATATATAATACATGTGTATATTATAATATGCCTATATATACCCAGTATGAATATACATCTACATAATAAGGAAAGAAGGATATAATATACTGAAAAAAGAATGATAAAAAGAAGAAATATTTATCGTAAATGTCAATGTACCTAACATCCTCAGATACAGGAGGTTTTCAAACCGTTAGGAACAAAGAAGAAGCACTTGAATTTGGGATATATTTTGAAGGTAGAGCTGACAGGACTTGCTGATGGACTAGATTTGGGAGATGAGGAAAAGAAAAGAATCAAGAATTCGCTGAGATGGGGAAGAGGATGAGAAAAGCCAGTTGGCAAGGGGTGGCAGATGCTGGAAATTAAGTATTCAGTTCTGGACTTGTTAAATTTGAGATGCTTATTGACATCCAATTTGAGGCAACAAGCAGGCAGTTGGATACACAAGTCTAGTGCATGGAGAGGGCAGGAATGTAGGTAAAAATTTGGAAGTCGTTACCGTATAGATAACATTGAAAGTGATGGGACTGGATTAGATTACCTAAGCAGAGCATAAATAGAGAAGAAACCCATGCTGGGGACTGAAACCCGAACACCCCCAAATACATAGATCAAGCAGAGAATGCATGCAAGTGAAAGAGCCTGAAGAAAAGCCAGGGAGCTCTGAAGAAAACCAGGGCAATGTAATGCCCTGAAAACCAAGTACGGTAAGTTTCAAGAAGTGGGCAATCAGCTGAGTCAGATATTGCTGAGAATGTGAATAACATAAGGAGAGAAAATTAACATTAGATTTGGCAAAAGGGAGGTAGTGGTTGACATCAATAAAAGCAGTTTCAATGAAGTAGTGGAGAAATAAATCTCTTGTAAGCTGGGTCAGTGTGAGACTTATCACCTCCAGGTAAATAAATCAAAGTCAGTTTTTGGACCAGCAAAACTGAACGTGATATGAACTACTGAGAGATGATTCCAGCTGGTGACATGCCACTGAGAGAATCAGTTGCCAACTCTTATGTATTCTATGTCACCTTTTGAAAACTCAGAGTAATAACAGAAGTTTTAATATTATATTTTAAGTGCTCTGTGACACTTTATGCTTACAGTAGACTTTACGGTTATTGTAATCTAATGGTAAAGTCCTTTGCCAAGTGAAGAATCTGCTTAAAACCAGTAATTCCTATTTTATGAATAAGTGAAAAATCTTAAATATATCTTTTATATGTTATTTTCATGAATGATGCACTTGGGAAGCAAAAAAGGTGGCCCAAATCGCAGGGCAGTTAAAGGGCAGTTCCAGGCTTATAATAGAGGATAGAAAAAAGGGAAGATGTGAAAGCACAGAAAGTCATGCTTTCCTTTCATACTCTCCAGGGAATAATTTATTCAAGATTGAAAACCTATGCACAGACATGTGATCACAAAGAAATACACATTCTATTTCCTGGAGTGCTGAATCAAATGGGTCAGGAAGCAGGGATGCTCACTATAATTCATTAAAAGCCCTTCCTCTCTCTAGGACTCCTGACCCCTAATAAGGAAAAAAAATAAAAGAAAAAAGGGAATAAGAAAAAGTATCTAACTCACATATTCAAAATTTTTGGTCTTTCTCCATGAGCTTCTGTAGCCCCAAACCCACTCCCCATTCCTCAAACATACACATATTCTTTGCTTTTCTCATTCTTCTTTTCTGACCTGGACACAACTCTGAGTAAAGACTGAAAACTCTGAAAAAAAGGCTCCCAATATGACCAGTGTGGGTGAAAAGACAAAGTTCAGTCATAATGAAAACAAACCTATAAACTAACTGTGTCACCTTAGACAGTCCCTTAAGCCCCCTGAGCCTGTTCGCTCAACTATTTAAAACAGAAAAAAAAAAGAAAACATTGATATTATTAACTCAATGGTCTCTTCTAACTTTAAATTTCTATGACTTTAACAAGGAGGTCTGACACTTCAGCAGTTTACAAAACAATTGGAATAATTTCTAACTTTATCATAATTCATGTATGCCAAACTATCACCTCATTTATTCATGTACTTAACAAAAATATTAAATGTCTACTACATGTGAGGCACTGTGTTAGATCCAGAGAATGGAAAGACAGGCCCCTGCTCTTTAGAAGGCCATAGTTGAATGAAGTTAAATTTTCCAAACAAATACTTTCCAACATGCTGTCCATGCCATATCAGAGTTCTATGCCAGTTGTGGTCCACAAAGAGAGAGCAACTAACTCTTGAGAAAGGGAGGGGATGGTAAGGGAATCATTTGAAGGAAATTATGCTTGAGATGAACCTAGAACCCTTTTGACTGATAAAACATTTTCTTTAAATCTCAACCCCTGAAACAAAGCAAACAAACCAAAAGCCCTCTTTTTTTTCTTTGAGAAAAACAAATCTTTGTTTACTCTTTATTAATATATATGATCTGAAACCAAGCAATTCTAAAAATGAAGTTAGAAAAATTCATTCACAGGAAAGCATTGTTCATCTTGACATTTCATTCAGTTTTATTCGCTTGATTGAATCATAAGTTATAAGCTTTTCACAATGATAAAACTTTTTAAACTCAAGAAAGTAAAAACCCTATGGAGCGCTCAGAATTTTGTAATTTTAAATTAGCTTTATAATGTTATCAATATCCAAAGTATGGATCTTTGCATCTCCAAAGGTTGTCACAATGCCTGATGCATATTAGGTACCCCATAAATATTTGTTAAATTTAATTGAATAAGTAAAGAAATGAATGAAGGAGGCCAGGTGCAGTGGTTCACGCCTGTAATCTCAGCACTTTGGGAGGCCGAGGCGGGTGGATCACCTGAGGTCAGGAGTTCGAGACCAGTCTGGCCAACATGGTGAAACCCTATCTCCACTAAAAGTTAGCCAGGCATGGTGGCATGAACCTGTAATCCCTGCTACTCAGGAGGCTGAGACAGGAGAATCTCTTGAACCTGGGAGGCAGAGGTTGCAGTGAGTTGCGATCACACCACTGCACTCCAGCCTGGGCAACAGAGCAAGACTCTGTCTCAAAAAAAAAAAGAATGGATGAATATGAGAGACATTGTCTAGAGAAGATATCAAAAGAGAGTTAACCAAAAAAGAATTTGCATTTAGTATTTTTAAATGTAAAGATTAAATTTGGCCACAAATTATTTTAAGTCTCTCTCATCAAGAAGTGGAGTCTATTTTCCAACCACTTGAGTCAGGGCTGGATTGTGACTTGCTTTGACCAATAGGATTTGCCAAATTAATCCTAAGTGATTTATAAGCGTTGGTCTCAACCTTTAGAATTCTACTCTCATCCTTGAACCCCTGCCACCACTGCATATGATATGGTTTGTCTCTATGTCCCCACTCAAATCTCATCTCAAATTGTCATCCCCACGTGTCAAGGGAGGGAGGTGATTGGATCACGAGGGCAGTTTCCTCCATGCTATTCTCTTGATAGTGAGTGAGCTCTCACAAGATCTGATGGTTTTGTAAGTGTTTGGAAATTCCTCCTTTGTTCTTCTTTCTCCTGCCACCTTGTGAAGAAAGTGCTTGCTTCCCCTTCACCTCCTGCTATGATTGTAAGTTTCCTGAGGCCTCCCTAGCCATGCAGACCTGTGAGTCAGTTAAATCTCCTTTCTTTATAAATTACCCAGTCTCAGGTATTTCTTATAGCAGTATGAAAATGGACTAATACAGCAAAAGAAACCCAAATTATCCTCGAAGAGATGACCTGTAGATAAGCAAAAGTATCCAGCCAACAGTCCCAGCTAACAACCAGACATACTCTCAGTGGAGCAGCCAGATTACTGCAGCCACAAAAGTGACCCCAGGAAAAATCAGTAGAAGAACACAGATGAATCCAACCAAACTGCATAATCATAAGTAAGTAAATGGGTTGTTGTTTTAAGCCACATCTGGGGGTGCTTTGTTATGCAGCAAAATAATTGATACAGAAATTTATACACAGAATTGGGATGCTGACTTAACAAAACACAAAATAGGCATCATTGGATTTTGTGCCAAGTCGTGAGCAGTGGCCAAAAATGCAGCAAGAATGACAGAAGAAATGGTGAACAAACTGTTACTGGTTCTGTGAGGCCGTGACTTTTTTTATTGGAGTCTAGAAAAATGAAACTCATGGTATGTAGTGGGGGTATAATTGGTGAAACTGTTATCTGAAATAACTTGAAAGCTAGATCATGTACCTAATGAATTTTGGGATCCAGCTAATGGGTTGTTATACAGAATATTGAAACTGTCAATTATCTTCTTCGGGCTAAGGTATGAGACATAAGAGATTACATAAAGAAGGAGTTTTTCAGTTTGAAAATAGAATATACAAAAAATTTAGAGGGCCCAGAACTTGATAACTTAGAATATAAAATTGTTCCCCATGCCAACCCTCTTCAGCAAAAAATTCTTAAACCAAGAAATGACCTTCCTTAGAGTAAAGATTATCTCAAGAGTGTGGCTGTAAGACTCAAGGGTGTTAGCTAAGACCTCAGAAAGGTTTAAGATTCTGCCTAGTAGACTCTCTCAATTAGACAAATGGTTACTAAGAATTGTAAAGGTGTTTTTCTCCAGTATCTGTTGCTTCATTCTGATAGAGATCTGTTTCAAACCAAATCATGGATTTGAACTAAAAGTAACTAAGATTATTCAAATTGAAAAAAGGACTTCAATTTTCTACAGTGATGGACACTGTATTGCATCATCCAGATCCTACTTCAGGGATAAAGGATTTATCATTTAATATTTGGAAATGTTGCTCTGGCAGACATTCCCATGCTGCAGCCCCCTTTGGGACTTGCCATAACTAAAGAGAGTACTTTGATCAAAGTCATGCCTCTCTTAAGAGTCCCATATCCAATAGCTGACAATTCTGTGTGTATAAAGGCCCAGCCCTTTCTCCCCAACTCAATCCAGCTTTATAACTACCCATACAGTTAGCTGAGTCCTCCATTCAGACTTCATTATAGCAGCTCATCATTTCCTTCTGCCCAATCTGGCTTTTTTTTTATCCCTACCGCTCCACAGGCATTGATCCAACAAGCATTCCTAATAAGCCTCCCACACACTAATTTCCACCTAAGATTCTACTTTCTGGAGAACCCAATCTGCAAAATTTGGTACAAAGAGTGGGGAAAAGGAAAGTAGAGGTATGTAAATGTACGTATATAAAAGTAGTCATGAAATGTGAAAGTCTTTGCTTTGCATGTTAATTAATGCCTACTACAAAGCAAGCATCACAGAAGAGTCATTAAGCAATCAGGTAAACAAAATAATTCAGTAAGGTGATGGCAACTATTCTGTCATCAGCCATCTAGTGCTGGTACAATGGGCACCTGAACAGAGTAGCTTTGGTGTCGGGGATGAAGGAAATACATGAGTGCAGTAGCATAAACTCCCATTTACCAAGGCTTATCTAGCTACTACCACTTCTGAATGTCCAACCTGCCAATAATAAAGAACAATGCTGAGTCTTCCATATGGTACCATCTCTTGAAGAGGCCAGCCCGCCATAAGCTGGCAAGTTGGCTGCACTGGACCACTTTTACCCAGTGGACCACTGTTACCCTTTAGATGAAAATGAAAAAAAAATTCTGGGTATTGGTTTTTCTTTTCTGCCTTCAGCACTTTAACCTGCACCTCTCCCAGTGGGTTGACTGAATGATCTACAAGCATGTGATTACATATAATATTGCACCAGACTAAAGGATACACTTTTCAGCAAAGAAGGTGTGAGTACAAGTATATGACAATGAGATCCACTGGTCATATCACATATTACACCATCCTGAAGCAACTAGTTTAATAAAGCAATGGGATAGCCTGTTAAAGGCATAGATGAAGCATGTTTGAATGAGATTCTTTTTCAATGTAGAGTTCCATCCTCCAACACAGTGTACACTTCAAATCAGAAAGTTTTATATGGTGCCAGGTCCCTAGTAGAAAGAATATTTTTCTCTGGGAACCAAGGTGCTCTTGCTTCCTATTCTTCCCAGTGATCCATCTCAGGAATGTATACTTCTCATACCTTCAAGGCTAGGCTTTGTGGATTTAGAGGTACTGTTTCCCAAGGGAGAAAGCTTATACTAGAGTTTACAGCAAAAGTCCCATTGAACTATAAAGTATGACTGTCTGGGTATTTCAGTCAACTGTGTTAAAGGACCAGTAGGCAACAAGTCATAATTTTGGCAAGGATAATTGTCCCTGATCAAAAGGGAGAGGTAGGAGTGCTGTTATGCTATAGGGACAGGAATAACATATGTGATAACAGGTGATACACTTGGGTATATTGTGATACTCCTTTGCCCAATTTTGATGGTAAACAGATAAGTGCAGTGACTCTGACCCAAGAAGGGCATGGTGGTCAGGGGCTCAAACCCCTCAGGAATGAGGGTCTGGCTGGACCATGCTACCAAATAAGCCACTGAGACTGAGACCACAGGTTCTAATTGAGGGTGAAGGCTATATAAAATGAATAATAAAGGAGGTAGAGAATGAGAATCATTGCAATACCAGTTGTAGTAATAGGGGTTGTAGTTCATTCCAATAATCTTTCTCTTCTAAGTTTGACCCACCAGAATGTTGGTGAAGTTATTTCCAAAACTTTTAGGAAGAAGTAGATATGAGCAATATGAAGAGTGGACTATGGTGGATTCTGTGATTCAGCACCTAGATTCCCCTTCAAGAATGAATAGTTTATTATTTCAGCCTCTGAAAGTGCTGCTGATAGACAGCCTTCCACTCTCAACCTCCTTAGATTGCTACCTCTGAAGAGAACCACCTCATCCAAAGGCATACCCCTTCCTAGAGTAGCCTACACATAATGATTGATCAACACTATGGTTTAAAGGTTAAGGCCTCTTGCCCCATCTTAAACAGCTTTGAGGAGTCATCTCATCTTTAGAATACTCTGTAGGGACAGTGGAGTCTTCTATTAAGACTGCATCACAGCTCAATTTCTCCCCTACCCAGTCCCACTCTCTTCCCTTCCCTTCAACAAGTGTTGGTCCCATGAGCACTCCCTAATAAACATCCTACACAATAATCTCCATCAAGGAGTTCATTGCCCGTGAAAGCCAACATAGAGGCAGACAGGAATCAGCCTCTAGGTTGAGAAAGCTGTTTAGTTGCAAGCACAGGTTATGTATTAGGGACAGTATTCCATTTCTTTTTTCTTTTTTCCTTTTTCTTTTTTTTTTTTTTTGAGACAGTGTCTCATTCTGTCACTCAGGCTAGAGTGCAGCCGCATTATCATGGCTCACTGTAGCCTCAACCTCCTGGGCTCAAGAGCTCTTCCCACTTCTGCCTCCTGAGTAGCTGGAACTACCGGCATGTACCACCACACCTGGCTAATTTTTTAAAAAATTTTTGAAGTCAGGTAGCGTGATGCCTCCAGCTTTGTTCTTTTGGCTTAGGATTGACTTGGAGATGCGGGCTCTTTTTTTTGGTTCCATATGAACTTTAAAGTAGTATTTTCCAATTCTGTGAAGAAAGTCATTGGTAGCTTGATGGGGATGGCATTGAATCTATAAATTACCTTGGGCAGTATGGCCATTTTCATGATATTGATTCTTCCTACCCATGAGCATGGAATGTTCTTCCATTTGTTTGTATCCTCTTTTATTTCATTGAGCAGTGGTTTGTAGTTCTCCTTGAAGAGTTCCTTCACGTCCCTTGTAAGTTGGATTCCTAAATATTTTATTCTCTCTGAAGCAATTGTGAATGGGAGTTCACTCATGATTTGGCTCTCTGTCTGTTATTGGTGTATAAGAATGCTTGTGATTTTTGGTGGGGGGAGGAGTCAAGATGGCCGAATAGGAACAGCTCCGGTCTACAGCTCCCAGCGTGAGCGACGCAGAAGACGGGTGATTTCTGCATTTCCATCTGAGGTACCGGGTTCATCTCACTAGGGAGTGCCAGACAGTGGGCGCAGGCCAGTGGGTGCACGCACCGTGCGCGAGCCGAAGCAGGGCAAGGCATTGCCTCACCTGGGAAGCGCAAGGGGTCAGGGAGTTCCCTTTCCGAGTCAAAGAAAGGGGTGACGGACGCACCGGGAAAATCGGGTCACTCCCACCCGAATATTGCGCTTTTCAGACCGGCTTAAAAAACGGCGCACCACGAGACTATATCCCACACCTGGCTCGGAGGGTCCTACGCCCACGGAGTCTCGCTGATTGCTAGCACAGCAGTCTGAGATCAAACTGCAAGGCGGCAGCGAGGCTGGGGGAGGGGCGCCCGCCATTGCCCAGGCTTGCTTAGGTAAACAAAGCAGCCCGGAAGCTCGAACTGGGTGGAGCCCACCACAGCTCAAGGAGGCTTGCCTGCCTCTGTAGGCTCCACCTCTGGGGGCAGGGCACAGACAAACAAAAACACAGCAGTAACCTCTGCAGACTTAAATGTCCCTGTCTGACAGCTTTGAAGAGAGCAGTGGTTCTCCCAGCACGCAGCTGGAGATCTGAGAACAGGCAGACTGCCTCCTCAAGTGGGTCCCTGACCCCTGACCCCCGAGCAGCCTAACTGGGAGGCACCCCCCAGCAAGGGGCACACTGACACCTCCACGGCAGGGTATTCCAACAGACCTGCAGCTGACGGTCCTGTCTGTTAGAAGGAAAACTAACAAACAGAAAGGACATCCACACCGAAAACCCATCTGTACATCACCATCATCAAAGACCAAAAGTAGATAAAACCACAAAGATGGGGAAAAAACAGAACAGAAAAACTGGAAACTCTAAAACGCAGAGCACCTCTCCTCCTCCAAAGGAACGCAGTTCCTCACCAACAATGGAACAAAGCTGGATGGAGAATGATTTTGACGAGCTGAGAGAAGAAGGCTTCAGACGATCAAATTACTCTGAGCTACGGGAGGACATTCAAACCAAAGGCAAAGAAGTTGAAAACTTTGAAAAAAATTTAGAAGAATGTATAACTAGAATAACCAATACAGAGAAGTGCTTAAAGGAGCTGATGGAGCTGAAAACCAAGGCTCAAGAACTATGTGAAGAATGCAGAAGCCTCAGGAGCCGATGCGATCAACTGGAAGAAAGGGTATCAGCAATGGAAGATGAAATGAATGAAATGAACCGAGAAGGGAAGTCTAGAGAAAAAAGAATAAAAAGAAATGAGCAAAGCCTCCAAGAAATATGGGACTATGTGAAAAGACCAAATCTACGTCTGATTGGTGTACCTGAAAGTGATGCAGAGAATGGAATCAAGTTGGAAAACACTCTGCAGGATATTATCCAGGAGAACTTCCCCAATCTAGCAAGGCAGGCCAACATTCAGATTCAGGAAATACAGAGAGCGCCACAAAGATACTCCTCGAGAAGAGCAACTCCAAGACACATAATTGTCAGATTCACCAAAGTTGAAATGAAGGAAAAAATGTTAAGGGCAGCCAGAGAGAAAGGTCGGGTTACCCTCAAAGGGAAGCCCATCAGACTAACAGCGGATTTCTCGGCAGAAACCCTACAAGCCAGAAGAGAGTGGGGGCCAATATTCAACATTCTTAAAGAAAAGAATTTTCAACCCAGAATTTCATATCCAGCCAAACTAAGCTTCATAAGTGAAGGAGGAATAAAATACTTTACAGACAAGCAAATGCTGAGAGATTTTGTCACCACCAGGCCTGCCCTAAAAGAGCTCCTGAAGGAAGCGCTAAACATGGAAAGGAACAACCGGTACCAGCCGCTGCAAAATCATGCCAAAATGTAAAGACCATCGAGACTAGGAAGAAACTGCATCAACTAATGAGCAAAATCACCAGCTAACATCATAATGACAGGATCAAATTCACACATAACAATATTAACTTTAAATGTAAATGGACTAAATTCTCCAATTAAAAGACACAGACTGGCAAGTTGGATAAAGAGTCAAGACCCATCAGTGTGCTGTATTCAGGAAACCCATCTCACGTGCAGAGACACACATAGGCTCAAAATAAAAGGATGGAGGAAGATCTACCAAGCAAATGGAAAACAAAAAAAGGCAGGGGTTGCAATCCTAGTCTCTGATAAAACAGACTTTAAACCAACAAAGATCAAAAGAGACAAAGAAGGCCATTACATAATGGTAAAGGGATCAATTCAACAAGAGGAGCTAACTATCCTAAATATATATGCACCCAATACAGGAGCACCCAGATTCATAAAGCAAGTCCTGAGTGACCTACAAAGAGACTTAGACTCCCACACATTAATAATGGGAGACTTTAACACCCCACTGTCAACATTAGACAGATCAACGAGACAGAAAGTCAACAAGGATACCCAGGAATTGAACTCAGCTCTGCACCAAGCAGACCTAATAGACATCTACAGAACTCTCCACCCCAAATCAACAGAATATACATTCTTTTCAGCACCACACCACACCTATTCCAAAATTGACCACATAGTTGGAAGTAAAGCTCTCCTCAGCAAATGTAAAAGAACAGAAATTATAACAAACTATCTCTCAGACCACAGTGCAATCAAACTAGAACTCAGGATTAAAAATCTCACTCAAAGCCGCTCAACTACATGGAAACTGAACAACCTGCTCCTGAATGACTACTGGGTACATAACGAAATGAAGGCAGAAATAAAGATGTTCTTTGAAACCAACGAGAACAAAGACACAACATACCAGAATCTCTGGGATGCATTCAAAGCAGTGTGTAGAGGGAAATTTATAGCACTAAATGCCCACAAGAGAAAGCAGGAAAGATCCAAAATTGACACCCTAACATCACAATTAAAAGAACTAGAAAAGCAAGAGCAAACACATTCAAAAGCTAGCAGAAGGCAAGAAATAACTAAAATCAGAGCAGAACTGAAGGAAATAGAGACACAAAAAACCCTCCAAAAAATTAATGAATCCAGGAGCTGGTTTTTTGAAAGGATCAACAAAATTGATAGACCGCTAGCAAGACTAATAAAGAAAAAAAGAGAGAAGAATCAAATAGACACAATAAAAAATGATAAAGGGGATATCACCACCAATCCCACAGAAATACAAACTACCATCAGAGAATACTACAAACACCTCTACGCAAATAAACTAGAAAATCTAGAAGAAATGGATACATTCCTTGACACATACACTCTCCTAAGACTAAACCAGGAAGAAGCTGAATCTCTGAATAGACCAATAACAGGAGCTGAAATTGTGGCAATAATCAATAGTTTACCAACCAAAAAGAGTCCAGGACCAGATGGATTCACAGCCGAATTCTACCAGAGGTACAAGGAGGAACTGGTACCATTCCTTCTGAAACTATTCCAATCAATAGAAAAAGAGGGAATCCTCCCTAACTCATTTTATCAGGCCAGCATCATTCTGATACCAAAGCCGGGCAGAGACACAACCAAAAAAGAGAATTTTAGACCAATATCCTTGATGAACATTGATGCAAAAATCCTCAATAAAATACTGGCAAACCGAATCCAGCAGCACATCAAAAAGCTTATCCACCATGATCAAGTGGGCTTCATCCCTGGGATGCAAGGCTGGTTCAATATACACAAATCAATAAATGTAATCCAGCATATAAACAGAGCCAAAGACAAAAACCACATGATTATCTCAATAGATGCAGAAAAAGCCTTTGACAAAATTCAACAACCCTTCATGCTAAAAACTCTCAATAAATTAGGTATTGATGGGACGTATTTCAAAATAATAAGAGCTATCTATGACAAACCCACAGCCAATATCATACTGAATGGGCAAAAACTGGAAGCATTCCCTTTGAAAACTGGCACAAGACAGGGATGCCCTCTCTCACCACTCCTATTCAACATAGTGTTGGAAGTTCTGGCCAGGGCAATCAGGCAGGAGAAGGAAATAAAAGGTATTCAATTAGGAAAAGAGGAAGTCAAATTGTCCCTGTTTGCAGACGACATGATTGTTTATCTAGAAAACCCCATTGTCTCAGCCCAAAATCTCCTTAAGCTGATAAGCAACTTCAGCAAAGTCTCAGGATACAAAATCAATGTACAAAAATCACAAGCATTCTTATACACCAACAACAGACAAACAGAGAGCCAAATCATGAGTGAACTCCCATTCACAATTGCTTCAAAGAGAATCAAATACCTAGGAATCCAACTTACAAGGGATGTGAAGGACCTCTTCAAGGAGAACTACAAACCACTGCTCAAGGAAATAAAAGAGGATACAAACAAATGGAAGAACATTCCATGCTCATGGGTAGGAAGAATCAATATCGTGAAAATGGCCATACTGCCCAAGGTCATTTACAGATTCAATGACATCCCCATCAAGCTACCAATGACTTTCTTCACAGAATTGGAAAAAACTACTTTAAAGTTCATATGGAACCAAAAAAGAGCCCGCATCGCCAAGTCAATCCTAAGCCAAAAGAACAAAGCTGGAGGCATCACACTACCTGACTTCAAACTATACTACAAGGCTACAGTAACCAAAACAGCATGGTACTGGTACCAAAACAGAGATATAGATCAATGGAACAGAACAGAGCCCTCAGAAATAACGCCGCATACCTACAACTATCTGATCTTTGACAAACCTGAGAAAAACAAGCAATGGGGAAAGGATTCCCTATTTAATAAATGGTGCTGGGAAAACTGGCTAGCCATATGGAGAAAGCTGAAACTGGATCCCTTCCTTACACCTTATACAAAAATCAATTCAAGATGGATTAAAGATTTAAACGTTAGACCGTAAACCATAAAAACCCTAGAAGAAAACCTAGGCATTACCATTCAGGACATAGGCGTGGGCAAGGACTTCATGTCTAAAACACCAAAAGCAATGGCAACAAAAGACAAAATTGACAAATGGGATCTAATTAAACTAAAGAGCTTCTGCACAGCAAAAGAAACTACCATCAGAGTGAACAGGCAACCTACAACATGGGAGAAAATTTTTCACAACCTACTCATCTGACAAAGGGCTAATATCCAGAATCTACAATGAACTCAAACAAATTTACAAGAAAAAAACAAACAACCCCATCAAAAAGTGGGCGAAGGACATGAACAGACACTTCTCAAAAGAAGACATTTATGCAGCCAAAAAACACATGAAAAAATGCTCACCAACACTGGCCATCAGAGAAATGCAAATCAAAACCACTATGAGATACCATCTCACACCAGTTAGAATGGCGATCATTAAAAAGTCAGGAAACAACAGGTGCTGGAGAGGATGTGGAGAAATAGGAACACTTTTACACTGTTGGTGGGACTGTAAACTAGTTCAACCATTGTGGAAGTCAGTGTGGCGATTCCTCAGGGATCTAGAACTAGAAATACCATTTGACCCAGCCATCCCATTACTGGGTATATACCCAAAGGACTATAAATCATGCTGCTACAAAGACACATGCACACATATGTTTATTGCTGCATTATTCACAATAGCAAAGACTTGGAACCAACCCAAATGTCCAATAATGATAGACTGGATTAAGAAAATGTGGCACATATACACCATGGAATACTATGCAGCCATAAAAAATGATGAGTTCATGTCCTTTGTGGGGACATGGATGAAATTGGAAACCATCATTCTCAGTAAACTATCGCAAGAACAAAAAACCAAACACCGCATATTCTCACTCATAGGTGGGAATTGAACAATGAGATCACATGGACACAGGAAGGGGAATATCACACTCTGGGGACTGTTGTGGGGTGGGGGGAGGGGGGAGGGATAGCATTGGGAGATATACCTAATGCTAGATGACGAGTTAGTGGGTGCAGCGCACCAGCATGGCACATGTATACATATGTAACTAACCTGCATAATGTGCACATGTACCCTAAAACTTAAAGTATAATAAAAAAAAAAAAAAGAATGCTTGTGATTTTTGTACATTGATTTTGTATCCTGAGAATTTGCTGAAGTTGCTTATCAGCTTAAGGAGATTTTGGGCTGAGACAATGGGGTTTCATAGATACACAATCATGTCATCTGCAAACAGGGACAATTTGACTTCCTCTTTTCCTGATTGAATATCCTTTATTTCCTTCTCCTGCCTAACTGCCCTGGCCAGAACTTCCAACACTATGTTGAATAGGAGTGGTGAGAGAGGGCATCCCTGTCTTGTGTCAGTTTTCAAAGGGAATGCTTCCAGTTTTTGCCCATTCAGTATGATATTGGCTGTGGGTTTGTCATAGATAGCTCTTATTATTTTGAGATACGTCCCATCAATACCTAATTTATTGAGAGTTTTAATTAAAAAATAAATAAATAAATAAATAAACTAAAATAAAATAAAAAAACTTTTTGGAGAGATGGGGTCTGGATTAAGACACTGATTGAGTCATCGCCATATGAGTAAACTCAATCTCCAGCCCACTCCCCTCCCTAGAGATTAGGCTGCCTCAAAGTCCTAACCCTCTGATCACGTAATTGGTCTTTCTCCCTCTGTTGCCCAGGCTGGTCTCAAACTCCTGGGCTTGAGGGATCCTTCCTCCTCCACCTTCCAAAGTGTTGGGATTACAGGCATGAGCCACTGCACCTAGCCCACTATTCCATTTCAACTCAAACTAGATACACTGCAACTCAAATCTAGCTCTAACCACCTAGAGTTAGTGCAGACCCCACAGTTGAGGATTCAGTCCACCACAAGATTGTCCTCACTTTAAATGCCAGCCACAAGTCCAGGGAGTCCCCAGGTAACACATCTCTCTCACTTACTGGCTACAAATTTAGGGGTTTCCACATCCCCCTCAGGTTCAATAATCCACTGAAACAATTCACACAACTCAGGAAAGCATTACACTTAAAATTATATTTCATGATAAAGAATACAACTCAGAAACAGCCAATGGAGACACAGATAGGCCAAGGTCTGTAATGGTTCTGGACACATAGAGTTCATGCCCTCTCCTTGTGAAATCAGATTGTGTCACATTCTTAGCACATCTATATATCACCAACCAGGAAACTCCACTGAGCTTCAATGTCTAGAGTTTTTATATAGGGCTTCATTACACAGACATGATTAATAGGGTCATTGCCCATGTAGGTAAACTCAATCTCCAGCCCACTCCACTCCGTGGAGTTTAGGCTGCCTCAAAGTCCTAACCCTCTGAACATGTAATTGGTCTTTCTGGTGAGTAGTCCACATCTTGAAGCTATCTCGGGCCCCCATGAGCCACTTCATTAGCATAAATTCAGGTATTATCCAAGGGACTCATGAACAACAAAGACATTTCTATCCTTTGGGAAATTCCAAGAGTTTAGATTCTCCTTCCAAGGCACTAGGGACAAAGGCCAATAAAATAGTTTATTATATAACAGACAAGGAAGAACCCTTTAGAGTACAGCAAGAGCCCACAGGGTAGAGGCAAAAATCACAGAAAACAATGGCTTGGGGAACCACTGCCATGGACAAAACTAGGCCCTAATCAAGCAACATTTCCTACATTGGAGTACAGACCCTGACAACATGTGCTCAGCTTGATTTCACAATCTCATGTACCGGTAACAAAGGCAACTTTTAATTCACAGTTCTCTGAAACCAGAAAAATTACTTCAAGAAGCCACATCTGTTTACAGGCTTGATGAAGATCATAAACTCATATGTCAAACTTGATACCAAAATTGAATAAGACTTTGGGGGTTTTGAGAAGTGATGAGCATAATTTACATG
Source organism: Gorilla gorilla gorilla (assembly GCF_029281585.2). NCBI lineage: Eukaryota > Metazoa > Chordata > Mammalia > Primates > Hominidae > Gorilla > Gorilla gorilla. Next base: position 163,907,513 of record NC_073227.2, read on the forward strand.
TAGGAGAAATGTACTTACAGTTGATCTGTGGGTAACACAGAGGTTAGGGATGCAAAATCCCCCTCCCTACAGAGCCAACAAAAAAATGTATAATTTTTACTTCCCCAAAACTTAACAATTAATAGCCTACTGTTGACTGGAAGCCTTGCCAATAACATAAACTGCTGATTAACATATATTTCGTGTGCATTATATAATTATATACATGATTAAGGTAAACTAGAGAAAGACAATGCTATTAAGAAAGTCATAAGGAGGAGAAAATATATTTACTATTCATTAAGTGGAAGTGGATCATCATAAAGGTCTTCAACCTCATCATCTTCCCGTTGAGTAGAAGGAAGAGGAGGAGGAAGGGGAGGGTTGGTCTTGCTGTCTCAGGGGTGGCAGAGGTGGAAGAAAATTCTCATAGGAGTGAACCCATGCAGTTCAAACTCATGTTGTTCATGGGTCAACTGTAATTGTGGCCAGGGAGTGGACTGTGATAGATGAAGTGTGGCTACTAATTTATTTTGGCTCCTCCCATCAAGAGGTAAAGTCTATTTCCCAACCCCTTAAATCTGAGCTGGCCTTCTGACTTTCTTTGACTTACAGAATGTGCTAAAAAGGATGAGAATGAAAGTCTAAAGTACCTTCACTTAGGGAGTGGCCTATTTCCCTATTTTCTCATCCACTAAGCAAGAACTGTCAGATTAATCAGATTATCCCAAATTAATTACATTATCTTCTCCAACAAACAGAATAGGGAGAGGGATAAAAGCTTCCCTGCCAACCTGTCCCCCTAGGGAAGGGGTCTGCAAACATAGCCTTTGGGTCAAATCTTCCCAGCCTTCTGTTTTTGTATGGTTGTATGGGAAAATAGCCATGTCCATTTGTTTACTTATTGTCTATGGCTGCTTTCATACTATAATGGCAGAGCTGAACATTTGCGACAAAGACCATATGGCCCACAAAATGGAATATATTTACTATGTCGCTCTTTACAGAAAAGGTTTGCCAAACCCTGCTCTAGAAATACTGGCTTAGCAAAACTTTATGACCATATCCACAATAAAAAATAGTCTTCGTAATGTGATCCTCTTTACATAATCATATATATTTTATATAATGTAATCTGAAACAAATGTTTCATGAAATAATACCTCTTACTACATGTGATGCACTCTGACACTTTCTCTTCTCTTTTATATCATTTTTAAAGCTGATCACAATTCACTAAATTGACTTCATAACCCACTAATGAACTGCAACCTCCACCTTCTCTGAGGCAAGCATATAGGGAGAATGGTTTTCTCTGAGCTACAGTACATAAGAAATGCTGAAAAAGATGATAGCAGGTGTTTGTTTTTTAATTAACTTTCTAGTAAAACATACCACTGCAGCAGGACAGAAAACATATATTTAGATTTTCCTGTGCTCAGTATTCATTTATTCAACAAAATTTCAACAATTATTTACATAATACCTATATTTCAAGTCTTTGCTAGGTTCTGTGGGTATAAAGGTGAAGAAAACAAACATGGAGATTAGACTTTAGTGGGGAAAACAAATTTGAAACAAATACAAAAACATGTAAGTACCAACTGTGATATGAAAAAAAGGTACTGAGTCCCATACATTTACAATGTGAGACGTGGATAGAAACTTACCTAGTTTAGGGCAGGATGAGGCTTTGTCTAGTTGGAATGGCTTCACTGGAGAAGTGAAAGTGGACCTGATAACTTCACAATTGAGAAGTTAACTAGGCAAACAAGGTGGGAAAGAGGAAGAGCAGAACCCAAAGAAAGGACTAGCCAAATCAATTTTAATAATTACACATCAAACATTATACAGCACCTGCTATACTTCTCTAAGCACTTTATACATATTAACTCATAATTTGCCAGAAAGAGGCAGATATGAAACAAAAATTCATGCCCCAAAGCACGACTAAACCAAACAGTTGCAAGGCAGCCTTATAGAACAGGAAAAACGCGGGCTTTAGTGTCAACTATACTTGTGTTTAAATTTCTACTTATCTGAGTGATCACAAGCAAATTGCCTAACTTCTCTAAGCCCCAGCTGCTTTACTACAAAATTAAATGTCATGAAAAATTAAATCAGTAATATATTGTACTATTGCCTGACATAAGTTAAACATCAAATATTAGTTTTTTAATTCCAAATCTTCCCCTACAGACTCGAAACTCCTTGAAAGCATGTGGCTAAATCTAAGTTCATTATTAATTCAGAAAAAAAAATTGTGGAGGGAAATTATACATATTGAACTGAAAAGACAAAAAATAATTCCTTCAAAACACTAAGGGAAAATTTTTTTCTACATTAATGCTGAAACCAATCTCTCTATTATATAAGAATGAGAGTAGAAAAGATATTTTATGACATGCAAGGTCTCAACAATTTACCTCCAATTCACCATTTTTTAGGTAGCTACTGGAGAACGTGCTCCACCAAATTAAGGGAATAAACTAAGAAAGAGGAAGACATGAAAAACAGGGCACAGAAGAATCCACACAGGGTAGAGTCACAGAGGATTCCCATATGATGGTGAAGGGAAGTCCCTGCAGGCCTAGAGACGCATCAATCCCAACTGCGGAACAGCACAGGCTCTGAGAGGGATGTCCTCATTAAAACTGACAAACTATCAATGTATTGACTACACTGAGAAGAATTCCAGGATTCTGTAGAAAACTTGGAGGGGATGAATTAATAAAATGAATATAGAAAACAAAGCAAATTTTAAAATGAAGCAATTTTTAACTCCATGAAAAACAAAAATTGTACACAAAAGGAAATATAAACATGGCTTAGCTATGAACAATATTTACATATTTAAAACTATGTATACAATTACTATTCATTGAACCAAAAATTATGATTCAGGTGTATGGAAAGCATAGCGGGAAAGGCCATGTGTATTTCCATGGAGACAAGAGAGCTGTAGCCTCATCTTCCATATTAGGAAGTCAACAGGAAGTTTAAAATTTAAAAAGCAAGAAAGGGTAGTATATAGAAATATAGTAGAAATAACAGAAGAAACAAGCTAAAAAGAATTGAAAGTGGTTGGGAGAGGGTTGGGGATAGGGAGGATGGAGGACAGAACTGCTGCTTGTGTTTTAAGCCTTACAATAGTACATGTGCATTTGTGTGCAATAAATAAGAACTGAACTTTAAAATGATATTCAAATTGCATGTTCACAGAACCCCTGAAACACCTCTGAAGAGTCCAGGAAAAGTATTTTAAAACAATTTAAAGCTCAGTGGGAATTTCTTAGAATACTGGACACAGTACTGGATCACTCATCATAGATAACAAAGCTTAAATGATATTATATGAATGCTTTATTGGGGGCCACTTGAATTACACTTATGTTAACACTATAAGGTATCATTTTCCCATGTTACAGATTGGAAAACAATGTTAAATAACTCACTCAAGAGCACACTGCCAGTACAAAGATATGTGTGTGGTTTATATTCCCACACAGTACCAAAGAACACACCCAATTTTTCTTGAGTATGAAAAATACAATTCCAAGAGTCAAAATTTTTGTTCAAATGTGTAATATAAATTTCTTTTTCTGAAATTTAATCCTTAATTTAAAAATGAAATTTTAAAAGTTATTCATTAAACTATCTCTTAGTAGCATATTTTTCTTTGCTATTCATTCCATAAACACATTTTTATTTATTACTGTGCTACAATTTATTGTCAACCACAAGATTTACTACAAACTCACGATATAAGAAAAGTTAGCAGCAACAAAAGGATACATGAGCTGTAAAACTATACAAGATCATGAAAAATTATTTATGGGAAATGTCAGACAACATATGATAATTGCATACTGATGATCTGTCTGAATAGAACATGTCCTGGGGTCAGATTCTATTTTTGATAAGCTAATCATTTAAGTCTGAAATTATGGACAATTCCTATAGTACATTGGCACTCACAAATTTACTTGGGGAAATGTCCTTAATAGTGTGAGCAATCTATGATGAACAATCTAGCTGAGAATTAAGACTTTGTTCAACATTTAAATAACTCCAAATAAATCAAACATTAATTTTGCCTTCTGACAATCTTTAACTTAAAAATTCTTACAAGGCTTTTTTAAAAAAATAAATAAATACAATGGGCCAGGCGTGGTGGCTCATGCCTGTAATACCAGCACTTTGGGAGGCCGAGGTGGGCAGATCGCTTGAGGTCAGGAGTTGGAGACCAGCCTGGCCAACACGGTGAAACCCCATCTCTACTAAAAATACAAACATTAGCCGGGCGTAGTGGTGCACATCTGTAATCCCAGCTACTCAGGAGGCTGAGGCAGGAGAATCACTTGACCCCAGGAGGCGGATGTTGCAGTAAGCTGAGATTATGCCACTGCACTCCAGACAGAGCAAGACTCTGTCTCTAAATAAATAAATAAATAAAACACAATGAAACTTGCCTCAAAAACTATTTTTCCCACCTAACTAAAAAGCAACATGGTGGCTCATGCCTGTAATCCCAGCACTTTGGGAGGCTGAGTGGGGTGGATCTCGAGTCCAGTTCAAGACCAGCCTGGCCAACATGACGAAACTCTGTCTCTACTAAAAATACAAAAATTAGCCAGGCATGGTGGCACAGCACCTGTAGTCCCAGCTACTCGAGGGCTGAAATGGAAGAATCACTTGAGCCCAGGAGGTAGAGATTGCAATGAGTCAAGATTATGCCGCTGCACTCCAGCCTGAGCAACAGAGCCAGACTCAGTCTCAAAAAAAAAAAAAAAAAAAAAAAATTCAAAAAAGTCTGTATAACTATTTTTGAAGAGTTGTCTCCTTACTCCCTACATTCCATGTTGTATAGTAGTTGGAAATAATAGAAACAACAGGAGGGAAAAAAGCAATTACAAATGAACGGAATGATTTCCTGGTCAGCAGGGCCTCCATATTGGTAGGCAATCATTTTCTCTGTCTCTATTTGGGTCTTGTTTTGGTTTTTCCATCAGGGGTAACTCAAAGTTCTAAACTCTTTACTCCATGCTGCATTCCTCATGTTCCCTCAAGAGACTATATCAGATAGAACAGTTGCTACAAGCAATTTAAGGAAAAGAGATTATTGAAATGAAAAAGATTTACTAGCACTCATAGGACTAAAGGAAAATCTGAACACAATCTTAGCAAGGGTGAAAGCCCAGTGAGTTGAAAACATCATCACCATCAAATGACTCAGCTCCAATCACCTCTTGCCTCTAAGAGTCTTTACACAAGTTTAAAAGACTAAGAACTGGTTGGACTCATTTTGGTCACATGGAGGACAGGGAACAAAATCTAATTATTAGAGAAACCCTCAAAATTTATATGAGAGAGAAGTACAGTGGGAATAGCTCCAACAAAAGGATTGCCGCTCAGAAAAAAAAAAAAAAAGTCACAAGTGCAGTTTTGTACCACAAAACGACATTCCAGTCAATGACAAACTACTTATACAATGGTAGTCCAAGGAGATTATAATGAAGATAAAAAATTCCTATCACCTAGTATTTACTACACTAAACTTTTTACTGTTATTTTAGAGCATACTCCTTCTACTTGTAGGGAAAAAAAATTTAACCATAAAACAGCCTCTTGCAGATCCTTTAGGAAGGTACTTCAGAAGAAGACAATGATAGCTCCATGCACTCTATTTCTCCTAAACACCTTCCAGTGGGACAAGATGTGGAGGTGAAAGACTAATAATATAGATGGTCCTGACCCTGTGTAGACCTCTGCTAATGTGGGTGTTTGCGTCTCAGTTTTCAGCAAAAGTTTGAAAAATAAAACTAAAAATAATTTTAAAAATAGAACAAAGCTTATAGAATAAGGATATAAAGAAAGAAAATATTTTTGTATGACTATACACTATGTTTGTGTTTTAAGCTAAGTGTTACTGCAAAAGAGTTTTAAAAAGTTAAAAATATTTAAAGGTTCATAAAGTAAAAAATGTACAGTAAGCAAAGGTTTATTATTAAAGAAAAAAATTTTTTTATAAATTTAGTGTAGCCTACATGTAGGGTGTTTATAAAGTCTACAGTAGTGTACAGTAATGTGCTAGGCCTTCATACTCACTCACTGACTCACCCAGAGAAACTTCCAATACTGCAAGCTCCATTGATGGTAAGTGTCCTATACAGGTGTACCTTTTTTTTTTAATCTTTTAAACCATATTTTTACTATATGTGGGTTCCTTTCTCATTTCACATAGGTGAAAAATGAGGTCCAGAAAGATATTAAACAACTTAGGTTTACTGTTATGTAGTCAACAAGTGGTATAGCTGAGATTTGGCTCCAGAGTCTGGGCACTCAACCATTACACAACAGGCAAAAAAATCGAAGAGGTAGAATTTAGCACTTAACTAGAAACAGGGGTGAGAATGACGAAGAGCTCAGGCATGACTCCTAGGATTCTGGATTCTGGATTTTACATATTGTACTATACCTTTTCTATGTTTAGGTAAACACAAATGTTTACCATTGTGTTACAACTGCCTACAGTAATCATGCTGTATAGGTTTGTAGCCTAGGAACAATAGGCTACGCCATATAGCTTAGGTGTGTAATAGGCTATACTATCTGGGTTTGTGTAGATACATTCTATAATGTTCATGCACAATGAGGAAATTGCCTAACAATGCATTTCTCAAATGTATCCCCATTGTTAAGTGACATGTGACTGCAGTCTTCATAGAGAAAACAGGAAAATTAAACATAAACTTCATCCACATAATACTCATTCAATCAAAAAAAAAACTCATATGTATGTCTACCCACCCATTAGCCCTTCTCCTTTTGTGAAACAGGTGCTCGCCTCTCCTGTCCAGACTGAATATCTCCTAATGCACCTTAGACCTCACATTTGCCAGTCTCTTCATTTACCATGTCTTCCAGTAATTTCCACCTCTCTCTAAGGACTCCTTATATCACATATAAATATGCCAAAATCTTTCCCATGCTAAAAATCATTCCTTCCACCCTGGTATCCCTTTGGCAAACCCTTTCTTCTCTCCTTTATAAACAAGCTTTTAGGAAGAGAAGCCTACTACACTCTTGACTTCCTCATCTGACCCAGGGCTCTGCTTTAGCTTACACTACCCCACTGAAACTGCACTCTCAGGGCCATAAACAACCTCTTCACTGCCACATGTAATAAATACATTTGGCCTTTGTTTTTGTGAGCAAGCATACCATAGTCACTTAAGAGCATGAACTTTGCAGTCACTCTCAGAGTTCACAATCCTGGCTCTGACACTTACCTTAGACAAACTATTTTAGCTCTGTTTTCTTATCCATAAAGCATGGTGATAAAAATATCTTATATCACAGACGCGTCTTGAAGAACTAACACATATAAAGTACTTAAAGCATTGCCTGAGACATGTTAAGTGCTATATAAGTGTTAGCTATATGTTATCATCATTTTATTAGATCCCTTCCTATGACATTTAATATTGTTAACAATGTCTCCCTTGAAATCCTCAATTCCCTTGGCTTCTCTGATATTATTATCTTAAGGTTCTTGTACTTCTCTATTGCCTCTTCAAGTTCCTCTTCCTTTATCTGACTATTAAGTACTAATGCGCCTAAGAATTATTCTTGGTTCTCATTCCTTTTCATTTAGCACATTGCCCCTGAAAATTTTATCTACTCCCTTAACCCCAATTACCAATTCTGTCCTTTCTTTCTTTCTTTCTTTTTCTTTTTCTTTCTTTTTTTCTTTCTTTTCTTTCTTTCTTTTTCTTTCTCTCCATCTATTATTTTATCTAACAAATATTCATTGAGTTATTCTGTGCCAGGCATCATGCCAAGCACTCTGGCCCAGGCTCCTGCCGGAGCTCCAGATCCACATAATCTATTTGACTTCTCTATCCATGTGCCTCAAAGGTACCTCAAATTCAAGATATCCAGAACTAAATTTGTCACTCTCTCATCCTCCAAACATGTTCCTCCTTCTGTATTCTCTGATCCAGAGACAAGCATTATCATGCACCAGGGTGGCCAATCCAGAATCCTAGGAGTCATATCTGAGCTCTTCATCATTCACATCCCTGCTTCTAGGTAAGTGCTAAATTCTACCTCTTCAATATTTTTGCCTGTTATGTAATGGTTGAGTGCCCAGACTTTGGAGCCAAATCCAGCTATACTACTTGCTGACTACATAACATTAAACATAAGCTGTTTAACGTCTCTGGACTTCATTTTTCTCCTATGTAAAATGAGGAATGAACCCAGTTCACAGGATGTGATGAGTACTAAATGGAACAATTCACATATATTACATAGTGTTGATGGCTGTTGTGACACCTTGGTTCTTCTTAGTTTAAAAGAATTTAAACAAGAGACACACAGCAAAGAAGATGCAGCATAGAGTAATTTATTGCAAAAGAAATTTTGAAAGTTAGAACAGACAGTACACCATGAGATTGTGAGAATTTCGGGTGGGCTGCTTTTAAGGGTGAGATGGCAAAGACTGGAACTAGGGAGACTCCCTTTATGAGAGTCTTACATGATTATTCAAAGGGGGTGGGAAGAGGTGTTACTAGTAAGCATATTCTGCGTGGTCTTCTGGATGCACACGCACAGTAGCTGTACATGCTTGTTCATACATTGCATGTCTCATTAGCATCTTAAGTCTCCACCCATGGGTGTGTTTTTTTACTATTATAATGAGCAAAGTGTCAGTCTGAGAACAGGTAAAATCAAAACGTCCAAGCTTTGTAGAGGGGAAATTCCACACTGAAGATATCTTTGTTTAACTGAGCTCAATTACAGTGCAAATGCTGAGGCTTATTATGGTGACCATACGGTCACCATAGTTGCTACATTACAAGAACATGGTTACTTCCTTGACTACCTGTCCTTCCTCAATATCACTGTGTCTAACACATAGTAAGTACTGAATAAATACAGATTATTTCATTTACATCTTCCCTACTTACATTATATTAGTTCAAGCCTCTGTTCTCCCTTAGCTATCATTCTAACTGGTGTCCTTGTGTCCAGTCTTGATCCTCATGAGCCCATTAGTCATACTACTGCCCAAAAATCTGACCTAAAACTCATTACCATAAAATAGAAATGCAACAAACTTGAAGTGAACAGTATAGACTCAATTAATCACACATGGAGGGAAAACTATCCACAACTTGGATCCATCTGAAAATTAGTATCAGGTTAATAATAAAAACGAAGACTTAGAATCAACTTTCAGACAAAAATCATATTTCCCACCTATTGGCAAACTTCCCCCACAGCAAATGCTATTCATATGCATTCAGCTTGGCTTAACCAAAGCAAGCAAGTGATTAAGATCATTTATTACAAGACGCCAGTTCTTGATTCTTTTTTGATCATGCACAACATAAAGGAGAATTAATGTTTATAGCTATCTTCAATACTGAAGGAAGTCTATTACTGAAGTCAGTATTATTCCCTTCAGTAATCAAAAATTACTGAATTTTTGATGGGAGTGTTACATGATTATTCATAAGGGGGTGGAAAGAGGTGTTGCTGAAATTACTTAATTTTTGATAGGTGTATTTAAAATTCTGAATTGTCAAGAACCTGGAGAACTCTGAGCCCTGAAAGGAATGCAGCATGAAAAGAAGATTTAGTTGATAATTTATTAATTTAACATAATAATTGAAGCATAAAAAGTTTGAGTAAGGTTAAACCATATTGGTTAATAGTTATCATTTGATATATTATGGAAAACTTGTTGAAAAGAAAAGTTATACCACTGAATCTTATGTTCCTATTCTAAAGTGGAAGAAAACTTGCAGCATGAGTTGAGAAAGAATACTTCTAAGCCAGATAGTCTGGAACAAACTAATTTTATTTATATACATAAGTACTGATATATTAGATGTTAGCCTACCTTTTATTTTCTACTGCCAGTAACAGCTTTTCTTGTCTTGATTTAAATTTAATCAAGCTGCCTCCCTCTAAATCACTCAGACTGGAAAAATGCTACCCAAGAAAAGTATGGCTTAGTTTGACCAAGTAAAATAATTAACCTGAAAATGTACAAATAGCTGGGAAATTTTCTGTTAACCATTTAACCATGCTCCGGAAAGAAAAAAAAACAAAAAAACAATTTCATAAGGCAGCATTTTATCTGTCATTAACTGAATCACATTTTTAGTCAAAAACACACACTTAAATTAATATTGTTCACCCCTTAAAAACAAACAAGCAATATAACTTTATTGATTATCAATGCAAAAGAGCTAGAGGAAATACTGAGAACATCTTATTTTTCATAGTTCAATTAACTCTGCATTGAAATGAATCTGCAGTACAACACGCATTATGGAATAACTAATATCTTCACTGCTGCTTTCTTTGGAAGTAATGTCATCTGTCATATAATCTCATCTTGGACTATGTTATTAAAAAGCTATAGAAGATAGACATTGGAAGATCAAGATTAGTTTTTTCACAGATGAAACCACAAAATCAATGAAGCATCATTATTCATACAGAAATAGAAGGAAATATACAACTTTTACTGCTATCATACCCCCAAAAATGATGTAGGTCAAAAGGCAGTTTCCATATCATCATACAATAAATCCTAGTCACAAATTTATGTCATTGTGTGAAGGCATTTGAAGGGTTGATAATGGAACTTGTTCAGCTTTTTTTTTAATGGCTAAAGATTAGAGACAACTCTAAAAAGAAGGGTAATTTTCAAAATTCTGTCTCTCTCTAAAATAAAATCTTATTGCAAAAAAAAAAAATTGTTAGTAAATAATTGGATTGACTCTACAATATTTGGAGCCCAAATCTCAGTAGATTTTGTGGGGGGATTATTTGATGTGTATTATAGGATAAGTCAAATAAGAAATTATGTTTATATTGTTGATCACAGAGATTTTTAGGATCTTTGAAAGGAGACAAGCAGATTCATGATCAATAAGATTAAAAAACAATTATGTCCTGAATTTGGACTGGAAATATACGTGTGACCTCATTATGGATTTTATTTTTAAACATATATCAAGACAGAAAGAGAGAGAAAGAAAGCTCATAAATCCCTCAGAAACAATGGAAATCACTCAGAAACAACAAAAATAAGGCAAATTTAGTAGCATCCAGAATGGGGTCTCTAAATACTCCTTCCCCCAAAGAAGAACAAGGATAATTTGGAGAAGAAGCTACCTCCAGAGGTGGGACAGGAAATGTTCAAGATGAGCCTATAACATCTTGTCATACCAGAGATCCACGAAGGCAATAGGGACTACTAGGGTCATGTCACGAGGATTCAGGAGTCAACCTGAATAAACTCCTCCTGTACAAATATAGTATAATTTGAGCATCAATACGATTAATATTAAATTATGTTTGCACCCATTAATTCTTAATAATATGAAAAAAGCTTATTTATTTCCTTTGAAGGATACTCTACCTTCCTTAGCTCTGTCTGAAATAAACAAGTACACAGATCTAAAGACGTGTATATGTTTATTTTTTGTAGCAGCCAGGCTTTTAGCACAATATGAAAAAATACCGTATTCAACTCAAAATAAATTTAAACCATGAATATGCCTACTAATATATTTAACTTTTAACCCAACAAAAGCATTTTCCATAGGTGGCAATAGCAGAAAAAAAATAGAGAGCACAATGTGATTAGAGAAATTTACATAAATTCATTCCTGTTGCTTCTATAGAAGTTAATGCAATTAATTCTCTACAAGGTCAATTAAGAACTGCTGATGAAGTTTTCTGAAGGATTGCCTGAATCCTTTTAAATCTTTTAGATTTAGTCTATATCTATTACATTCTTTAGAAAAACTTTTAGCAATAATCAACATTTCATCTTATTGAGGAAAGAAACTTTGCAAGAAGCAGTAGTTTATCTTTCATTTGATATATTAAATCCCTTTCAAGTATATGTTGAATCTTTGGAGGTAAATTCAGTGGGGTGTTCCCAAGGGCAGCCTCTCAGTCAGTCCTATTTTCAAACCAAAGATGCCTGTTGTTGCCAATATATTGCTGTTACGTTTTAGCAGATGGCTGTGGTAACATATTACTCCATCTAGTTAAGTAGGCTCTATTCACACAGGCATGTAACTATTTCCTTTTGTATCATTCACATTCATTTCTTAGCACACACTTTGCTTTTCTTCACATTCCGCGCAATATGTGCTTGAGATCAAACATCCAATTTTTAACACTATAATTATTCTCCCTACCATTTAAAATATCCTACAAGAGCAGTATGGTGCAGTAAAAATTACATGGGCTTTGAAATAAGACAAATCTTGGTTAGAAACACAAAATCACTATATATATGACCTTGGGGAAATTACATACCCTGAGTCCATTTCATTGCCTGTAAAGTAGGAAAAATAATACCTAACTTGCAAATTTGTTGTAAAGATTGATGTAGTACATATAGAAAATACCTCCTCCCCACCCAATGATACATACAAAGGTTTACAATAAAGCAGTAAGTTCTCATTTTCTCTCTCTGAGCTCTATCTTTCTACACAGTAAGATCATGCTTTGTATTGCTATTTTAATAATACCAACATGTCCTCCATGAGCTATTTAATCTCATACTCCACTCAATATAGTGATTGCTGATATTTTTCCTGACTCTTTTGCTTTCATTCTCTTTCTGGTGATCCTATGAGAACTGGTGTCAGCAGAGAATTTCTATATAGAATCAACTTGAAGCAACAATCTGGTAAGGAAACATTCAGAAAATTGTAAAGCTGGATGCATTAGCAATGTCTTGCTTCTTAACCTTGCTAATTTTGAGCCCCTACCTTCTTGCTCATTTTGTACCTGTTCATTGGCTTTCTTTCATTCAGATCCTTGAACGCTCCTTCCTGATCTAGGACCTTTGCACAAGCTGTTTGACTGCTCCCTGGAAATCTTAAATCTCCTCACCCTGCTCAACCTTCTGTCTTTAGCTTAAATGATGCCTTCTCAGGGAAACCCTCCTTAAATTTCCAGACTAATTTAAGTTTTTTCCCACTACATCCATACTTTTTTCATAACATTTACCTCAAATTTTTAAAATTAAGTAAAAATATTTCTGTGGGTGTCTAGCAAGATGGGTGAATAAGAACAGCTCCAGTCTGCAGCTCCTAGCAAGATCAATGGAGATGCCAGGTGATTTCTGCATTTCCAGCTGATGCACCTGGCTCATCTCACTGGGACTGGTTAGACAGTGGGTGCAGCCCATGGAGGACAAGCCAAAGCAGGGTGAGGCATTGCTTCACCCAGGAAATACAAGGGGTCAGTGAACTGCCTCCGTGGGCCAAGGGAAGCCCTGAGGGGCTGTGCTGTGAAAAACGTTGCACTCCAGCCCAGATACTATGCTTTTCCCACAGTCTTCGCAAATCGCAGACCAGGAGATTACTTCAGGTGCCTACACCATCAGGGCCCTGGGTTTCAAGCACAAAACTGGGTGGCTGTTTGGGCAGACACCGAGCTAGCTGCAGGAGTTGTTTTTCATACCCCTGTGGCACCTGGAACACCAGCGAGACAGAACCATTCAGTCCCCTGGAAAAGGGGCTGAAGCAAGAGAGCCAAGTCATCTAGCTCAGTGGATCCCACCCCATGGAGCCCAGCAAGCTAAGATCCACTGGCTTAAAATTCTCACTACCAGCACAGCAGTCTGAAGTCAACCTGGGACACTGGAGCTTTGTGGGGGAGGGGTGTCCACCATTACAGAGGCTTGAATAGGCGGTTTTCCCCTCACAGTGTAAACAAAGCCACGGGGAAGTTTGAACTGGGCAGAGCCCACCACAGCTCACCAAAGCCACTGTAGCCAGAGTGCTTCTCTAGATTCCTCCTCTCTGGGCAAGGCATCTCTGAAAGAAAGACAGCAGCCCCAGTCAGGGGCTTAGAGATAAAATTCCCATCTCCCTGGAACACAGCACCTGGGGGAAGGGGTGGCTGGGAATGCAGCTTCAGCAGACTTAAACATTCCTGCCTCCTAGCTCTGAAGACAGCAGTGGATCTCCCAGCACAGCGCTCGAGCTCTGCTAAGGGACAGACTGTCTCCTCAACTGGGTCCCTGACCCGCATGCCTCCTGATGGGGAGACACTTCCCAACAGGGGTCAACAGACATCTCATACAGGAGAGCTCCAGCTGGCATCTGGAGGGTACCCCTCTGGGACTAAGCTTTCAGAGGAAGGAAGAGACAGCAATCTTTGCCATTCTGCAGCCTCTGCTGGTGATACCCAGGCAAACAAGGTCTGGAGTGGACCTCCATCAAACTCCAGCAGACCTACATCAGAGGGGCCTGACTGTTACAAGAAAAACTAACAAACAAAGGAATGGCATCAACATCAACAGAAAGGACATCCACACAAAAACCCCATCTGAAGGTCACCTACATCAAAGACCAAAGGTAGACAAATCCACAAAGATGGGGGAAACCAGCACAAAAAGGCTGAAAATTCTAAAAACCAGAATGCCTCTTCCCCTCCAAAGGATCACAGCTCCTCACCAGCAAGGAAACAAAACTGGATGGAGAATAAGTCTGAAGAACTGGCAGAGGTAGGCTTCAGAAGGTGAGTAATAACAAACTCCTCCGAGCTAAAGGAGCATGTTCTAACCAAATGCAAGGAAGCTAAGAACCTTGAAAAAAGGTTAGACAAATTGCTAACAAGAATAACAAGTTTATAGAAGAGCATAAGTGACCTGATGGAGCTGAAAAACAGCACAAGAACAATGGGAAGCATACACAATTATCAACAGCCAAATCGATCAAACAAAAAAAGGATATCAGAGATTGAAGATCAACTTAATGAAATAACGCGTGAAGACAAGATTAGAGAAAAAAGAATGAAAAGCAACGAACAAAGCCTCCAAGAATATGGGACTATGTGAAAAGACAAAACCTAAGTTTGATTGGCATACCTGAATGTGACAGGGAGAATGGAACCAAGTCGGAAAACACTCTTCAGGATGTTACCCGGGAGAACTTCCCCAACCTAGCAAGACAGGCCAACATTCAAATTCAGGAAATACAAAGAACACCACAAAGATACTCCTCGAGAAGGGCAACCCCAAGACACATAATCATCAGATTCACCAAGGTTGAAATGAAGAAAAAAATGTTAAGGGCAGCCAGAGAGAAAGATCGGGTTACCCACAAAGGGAAACCCATCAGACTAACAGCAAATCTCTCTGCAGAACCCTACAAGCCAAAAGAGAGTGGGGACCAATTCAACATTCTTAAAGAAAAGAATTTTCTACTGAGAATTACATATCCAGACAAACTAAGCTTCACAAGAGAAGGAGAAGTAAAATCCTTTACGGAGAAGAAAATGCTGAGAGATTTTGTTACAACCAGGCCTGCCTTACAAGAGCTCCTAAAGGAAGTACTAAACATGGAAAGAAACAACCGCTACAAACCACTGTAAAAACATACCAAATTGTAAATACCATCGACATTATGAAGAAACTGCATCAACTAACGGGGAAAATAACCAGCTCGCATCATAATGACAGGATCAAATTCACATATAACAATATTAAACTTAAATATAAATGGGCTAAATGCCCCAATTAAAAGACACAGACTGGCAAATTGGATGAAGAGTCAAGACCCATCCGTGTGCTGTATTCAGAAGACTCATCTCACATGCAAAGACATACAGAAGCTCAAAATAAAGGGAGGGAGGAATATTTACCAAGCAAATGGAAAGCAAAAAAAAAAAAAAAGCATAGGCTGCAATCCTAGTCTCCAATATAACAGACTTTAAACCAACAAAAGATCAAAACAAGACAAAAAAGGGAATTACATAATGGTAAAGGAATTAATGCAACAAGAAGAGCTAACTATCCTAAATATATATGCATCCAATACAGGAACACACAGATTCATAAAGCAAGTTCTTAGAGACCTACAAAAAGACTTAGATGCCACACAATAATAGTGGGAGACTTTAACATCCCACTGTCAATATAAGACAGATCAACGAGACAGAAAATTAACAAGGATATTCAGGACTTGAACTCAGCTCTGGACCAAGCAGACCTAATAGACATCTACAGAATTCTCCCCCACAAATCAACAGACTATACATTCTTCTCAGCAACACAACACACTTATTCTAAAATTGACCACATAAGTGGAAGTAAAACACTCCTCAGCAAATGCAAAAGAACAGAAATCCTAACAAACAGTCTCTCAGACCAAATGCAATCAAATTAGAACTCAGGATTAAGAAACTCACTCAAAACCTCACAACTACATGGAAACTAAACAACCTGCTCCTGAATGACTACTGGGTAAATAATGAAATTAAGGCAGAAATAAGTAAGTTCTTTGAAACCAATAAAAACATAATGTACCAGAATCTCTGGGACACAGCTAAAGCCATGTTTAGAGGGAAATTTATAGCACTAAAATGCCCACAGGAGAAAGCGGGAAAGATCTAAAATTGACATCCTACCATCACAATTAAAAGAACTAGAGAAGCAAGAGCAAACAACTTCAAAAGCTAGCAGAAGACAAGAAATAACTAAGATCAGAGCAGAACTGAAGGAGACAGAGACACTAAAAACCCTTCAAAAAATCAGTGAATTCAGAGCTGGTTTTTGGAAAAGATCAACAAAATACATAGACCATTAGCCAGACTAATAAAGAAGAAAAGAGAAGAATCAAATAGACACAATAAAAAATGAGAAAGAGAATATCACCACTGATCCCACAGAAATACAAACTACCATTAGAGAATATTATAAACACCTCTATGCAAATAAACTAGAAAAATCTAGAAGAAACGAATAAATTCCTAGACACATAGAGCCTCCCACAACTAAACCAGGAAGAAGCCAAATCCTTGAATAGACCATTAACAGTTCTGAAATTGAGGCAATAATTAATAGCCTACCAACAAAAAAAAAGCCCAGGACCAGATGGATTCACAGCCGAATTCTACAAGAGGTACAAAGAGGAGCTTGTACCATTCCTTCTGAAATTATTCCAAACAATAGAAAAAGAGCAACTCGTAACTAACTCATTTTATGAGGCAAGCACCATCCTGATACCAAAACCTGGCAGAGACACACCAGAAAAAGAAAATTTCAGGCCAATAACCCTGATGAACACGGATGAAAAAAATCTTCAATAAAATACTGGCAAACCGAATCCAGTAACACATCAAAAAGCTTATCCACCATGATCAACTCAGCTTCATCCCTGGGATGCAACACTGGTTCAACATATGCAAATCAATCATCCATCATATAAACAGAACCAATGACAAAAAACAAATGATGATCTCAATAGATGCAGAAAAGGCCTTCCATAAAATTCAACAGCACTTCATGCTAAAAACTCCATAAACTAGGGGTTGATGGAATGTATCTCAAAATAATAAAAACTATTTATGACAAACCCACAGCCAATATCATACTGAATGGGCAAAACCTGGAAGCATTCCTTTTGAAAACCAGCACAAGAAAAGGAGGCCCTCTCGCACCACTCCTATTCAACATAGTATTGGAAGTTCTGGCCAGGGCAATCAGGCAAGAGGAAGAAATAAGGGGTATTCCAATAGGAATAGAGGAAGTCAAACTGTCTCTGTTTGCAGATGACACGATTGTATATTTACAGAACCCTGTCGTCTCAGCCCAAAATCTCCTTAAGCTGATCAGCAACTTCAGCAAAGTCTCAGGATACAAAATCAATGCGCAAAAATCACAAGCATTCCTATACACCAATAATAGACAAACAGAGAGCCAAATCATTAGTGAAACCCCATTCACAATTGCTACAAAAAGAATAAAATACCGAGGAATCCAACTTGCAAGGGATGTGAAGGACCTCTTCAAAAAGAACTACAAACCACTGCTCAAGGAAATAAAAGAGGACACAAACAAATAGAAAAACATTCCATGCCCATGGATAGGAAGAATCAATATCGTGAAAATGGCCATACTGCCCAAAGTAATTTATAGCCCAATGCTATCCCCATCAAGCTACCATGGACTTCCTTCACAGAATTAGAAAAAAACTACTTTAAATTTCATAAAGAACCAAAAAGGAGCCCTTAGAGCCAAGACAATCCTAAGCGAAAAGAATAAAGCTGGAGGCATCACGCTACCTGACTTCAAACTATACTATAAGGCTACAGTAACCAAAACAGCATGGTACTGGTACCAAAACAGAGATATAGACCAATGGAACAGAACAGAGGCCTCAGAAATAACGCCACACATCTACAACCACATGATCCTTGACAAACCTGACAAAAACAAGCAATGGGGAAAGGATTCCCTATTTAATAAATGGTGTTGGGAAAACTGGCTAGCCATATGCAGAAAACTGAAACTGGACCCCTTTTTATACCTTATACAAAAGTGATCTCAAGATGGATTAAAGACTCAAACATAAGACCTAAAACCATAAAAACCCCAGAAGAAAACCTAGGCAATACCATTCAGGACATAGGCATGGGCAAAGACTTCATGACTAAAACACCAAAAGCAATGGCAACAAAAGACAAAATTAACAAATGGGATCTAATTAAACTAAAGAGCTTCTGCACAGCAAAAGAAACTATCATCAGAGTGAACAGGCAACCTACAGAATGGGAGAAAAGTTTTGCAATCTATCCATCTGACAAATGGCTAATATCCAGAATCTACAATGAACTTAAACAAATTTACAAGAAAAAAATCAAAAAGTGGGCAAAGGATATGAACAGGCACTTCTCAAAAGAAGACATTTATGTGGCCAACAAACATATGAAAAAAAGGTCATCATCACTCGTCATTAGACAAATGCAAATCAAAACCACAATGAGATACCATCTCACACCAGTTAGAAAGGTGATCATTAAAAAGTCAGGAAACAACAGATGCTGGAGAGGATGTGGAGAAATAGGAACGTTTCTACACTGTTGGTGGGAGTGTAAATTAGTTTAACCATTGTGGAATACAGTGTGGCGATTCTTCAAGGATCTAGAATCAGAAATACCATTTGACCCAGCAATCCCATTACTGGGTATACACCCAAAGGATTATCAATCATTCTATTATAAAGACACATGCACATGTATGTTTACTGCAGCACTGTTCACAATAGCAAAGACTTGGAACTGACCCAAATGCCCATCAATGACAGACTGGATTAAGAAAATGTGGCACATATACCCCATGGAATACTATGCAGCCACAAAAAAGGATGAGTTCATGTCCTTTGCAGGGACATGGATGAAGCTGGAACTCGTCATTCTCAACAAACTAACACAAGAACAGAAAACCAAACACCACATGTTCTCACTCATAAGTGGGAGTTAAACAATGAGAACACATGGACACAAAGAGGGGAACATCACACTCCAGGGCCTGTCAGCGGGTGGAGGGCTAGGGGAGGGATAGCATTAGGAGAAATACCTAATGCAGATGATGGGTTGATGAGTGCAGCCAACCCCCATGGCACATGTATACCTATGTAACAAACCTGCATGTTCTGCACATGTATCCCAGAACTTAAAGTATAATTCATAAAAAAGAAAGAAAGAAAGAAAATTGTAAAGCTGAATTTGCAAAGCAAAGACACTGTTTTTAGTTCTATTGTAAATGATAGGGACAGAAGGCAGGGAAATTCTGGGCAGAGGAGAGGGGATCCCCAGCTAGGGACCCATCTTCAAGCTGAAAAGCCTGGAACTGCAGCCCAAAGTGAGAACATACATCCTGGTTTTCCCACTCAAATGCTGCCTTTTCCAAAACTACCAGTGGCCTGCCCTGCCCCCATCCTGTGCCTTTAAAATCCCCAGAACTCAGACTGGAGAGTGAAGAAGAAGCTGGAAATTAGAGACTACAGTTGGATGTCAGAGAGAAGCAGTTTGACTTTAGAGGGACAGCTTGACGGCATGGCTTCGGAGAGGAGTCTGGCCAGGGACAGCCAGACTCCAGGGGAAGATTACCTTCCCGCTCCATCTCCTTTTCAGCTCCCCTTCCTTCCTGCTGAGAGCCACTTTCATCAACAATAAAAATCTCCTGCACTTACCATCTCCAATTCATTCATGTGACCTCATTACTCCTGGACACCAGACAAGAACTTGGGTGCCATGACTGCAAGTGTAAAAGGCTGTCATGCTGATCCTCCACTGAGCTGTTAACACTTAAGCCATCCATGGATGGCAAAGCCAAAAGGCCACTGTAACACTTCTTCTGGGGCTTCAGGGGTCACAGACACCCCCTTAGACACTGCCGCAAGGCCCGTAGGGAATTGCTCTACCGGAGCCCAAAAACACTCACCCCAGCTCCTGCACTTGCTCACCTGCGCTCTGCCTCCTGCGAAGGGTGGAATGCAGTGGGACCAAGGGAGTAGAGTCCACCCCTGCTGCTGGCACTAAAGCAGCCGGCTAGTTCTAGCACCCGCGCACTGCAGTTCCCACACACGAAGTGGTCAGGGAAATATCCGGCTTCACAAATAGAGGAACTTTTGTGTTGATGCTGTGCTTGCAAAGCAAATACGCTTTTTTTTAAACATATATTGTATTGTTTGGAAATAGCTCTTCAGGAGGCTGATGAAGATATAAAGGACCTTAAAAACCCCCTTCTCCCATCACCTCCAGCCATCTTTTAGGCCATTGATCATTATCCTCCATGACAATGCATTCTTAGATTATGTTAATATCTATATTGATATCCTTCTTTCCTCATAACCTATTTCCTCCTCCATAATGTTTACCGTAAGAGAAATTACAAGTTACAAACTGCTCATTCCCCACCAACTAATTTTGACCAAAATGCAATTTTCTTTAATCAAGAGAGCCACATACATTGGTTAATGCTGGAGCCAGACTGCCTGTGTTCAGGCAGTTGCATGACCTTGGGCAAATTCCTTTTATCCCATTTGTGCCTCTGCTTCTTCAGTTATAAAATGAGGATAAGAATAGATCTACCCCCAAGTATTAGTGTAAAAATTAAATGAGTTAATAACTGCTCTAAACTAAGTGATATACAAAGGCTCACTATTATCACTAAAGTTTAAATGGTACCATCTTATACATATGCAGCATTTATATAGGCTACTTTTCTATAAGCAACTGTCTCACCATCAAGTCCTCTAGATATTTGGTAATTAAGTCCCACTTATGTGTGCCCCAAATCTACTGTTATTCAATTTTGATCTGTTGTAAAGTGTTATTTTATCATCCATTCTATAAGAATTCACTGAGTACTTACAATGTACCAGAAATTGTGCTAGGAGTTGAGAATATAATAGTGAATAAAAACAGATATTACCCATCCTTTTGCAATGCTTATATACAGTGGGAGAGAGCACCACAAATCCAATAATCATAAAACAAACAGAAAAAATTAACTATAAAAAATGCTAAATGCTACAAGGTGAGGCATATGATGCTATAAGAAAACCAACTTATCAAAAGTCAATTTTCATAAAGCCAACTTACCCAAAAGTCAGTTTTCCAAATGACTGATTCACTGAATTTCCTAACGGAAAATTCACTGAAAGCTAGTTTGCCAAAAGCCAATTTCTAGAAAATCAATTTGATAAAGAGTAGTCTGCCAAATCATCATTTCACCAAATGAGCAATTCACTGAATTATTGAGGATTTTTTTAAGTCTTAATTTCACAGACGTTTAATGCATCCTTTCATGACAGCTCTTTAACCCTGAATTTGACTGTCTGTCTGGGCTGAATGTCAATTCCATGTTCTCACATTTCAAACGCCAATCCCTTCGCTAATGCTCAGTGATCCAGTACTCCAATGTAAGCAAATGGTGGGCTTCTCACGGTTACTGTCTTCAGAATTAGGCTTCTGCTTATCCCTGTCACTGCCAGAAAGACAGCTGCAAAGAACCATCCTAGACTAGGATGATGAATGGATTTTCTGCAAATTGTCTACTGCCAAATTTGCTTTCAGCAAATTGGTCATTTATGGAATTAACTCTCACTTAACTGTTCCTCAGTGAAATTACCTAGAGCCAATGTGTTGAGAGCCTACAACTGGGGAATTTGGCCTTGTCAGACAAATAAAAGAAGGCTTCACTGAGGAAAAAAAATAACTGAACTAAGGTCAGAAGGATAAATAAACCAGGCAAAAGAGAAAGGAAAGAATGCCTAAGCAAAGAGAAGAGAATATGCAAAGGCCACTTGGAGAGGAAGCAGTGGAATTATTGGGGTTGCAGAAAGGCCAGTGTGGCTGAAGTACATAGAACAAGGCAGAGAATAGTGTGAATTGAGGCTAGAAATAAAGTTAGGGGCTAGACCATACTGTGCCTTATAGACCATAATAAAGACTGCTGTTCTCATTTTAAGAATTGAAATTCTTAACATATTTTAAGTAAGATATAAAATAATTAGACTTGCATTTTCTCTTTTTTTATTTTTTATGGGTACAAAATAGTTGTATATATTTATAGGGTACATGAGATGTTTCAACATGGGCATGCAATGCATCACAGTCATCATGTAAAACAGGGAATCCCTCCCCCTCAAGCATTCATCGTTTGTGTTACAAACAATCCAGTTATACTATTTTATTTTTAAGTCTACGATTAAATTATTATTGACTATGGTCACTTTGTTGTGCTATCAAATACTAGGTCTTATTTATTTATTTATTTATTATCCATTAACCATCCCCACCTTCCCCCAACCCTTCCACTATCCTTTCCAGCCTCTGGTAACCATCTTTCTACTTTCTATCTCATGAGTTCAATTCTTCTGATTTTTAGATCCCACAAACAAGTGAGAATATGTCATGTTTATCTTTCTGTACCTGGTTTATTTCACTTAGCATAATGACCTCCAGTTCCACACATGCTGCTGGAAATGACAGATTGTCATTCTTTTGTATGGTTAAATAGTACTCCATTGTGTATAAGTACCACATTTTCTTTATCCACTCATCTGTTCATGGACACATAGGTTGCTTCCAATTTTTGGCTATTGCAAATAGCGCTGCAACAAACATGCGAGTGCAGATATCTCTTTGATATACTGATTTCCCTTTGACATACTGATTTCCTTTCTTTTGGGTATGTACCCAGCAGTGGGATTGCTGGATTATATCTATTTTTAGTTTTTTGAGGAACCTCCATACTGTTCTCCATAGTGGTTGCACTAATTTACATTCCCACCAACAGCATATGAGGGTTCCCTTTCCTCCACATCCTCACCAGCATTTATTATTGCCTGTCTTTGTATAAAAGCCATTTTAAACGGGGTAAGAGGATATTTCATTGTGGTTTTGATTTGCATTTCCCTGGTGATCAATGATATTGAGCACTTTTTCATATGCCTGCTTGCCATTTGTATGTCTTCTTTTGAGAAATGTCCTTTCAAATCTTTTGCCCATTTTTTACATCAGATTATTAGCTTTTTTCCTGTAGAGTTGTCTGAGCTCCTTATATATCCTGGTTATTAATCCTTCGTCAAACGAGTAGTTTACAAATATTTTCTCCCATTCTGTGGGTTGTCTCTTCACTTTGTTGATTGTTTCCTTTGCTGTGCAGAAGCTTTTTAACTTGATTCCATTTGTCCATTTTTGCTTTGGTTGCCTTTGCTAATCAGGTATTACTGAGGAGATCTTTGCCCAGACCGATGTCCTGGAGAGTTTCTTCAACGTCTTCTTGTAGCAGTTTGATAGTTTCAGGTATTACATTTAAGTCTTTAATACATTTTGATTTTGTTTTTGTATGTGGTGAGACATAGGGGTCTAGTTTCGTTCTTCTACATATGGATATCCAGTTTTCCCAGCATCATTTATTGCAAAAACTGGCTTTTCCCCAGTGTACATTCTTGGCACCTTTGTCAAAAATGAGTTCACCGTAGGTGTGCAGATTTGTTTCTGTGTTCTCTATTCCGCTTTACTGATCTACATGTCTGTTTTTATGCCAGTACCATGCTCTTTTGGTTACTATAGCTCTGTAGTATAATTTGAAGTTAAGGTAATGTAATTCCTCCAGTTTTGTTCTTTTTCCTTAGGAAGGTTTTGGTCATTCTAGGTCCTTTGTATTTCCATATAAACTTTAGAGCTGTTATTTCTATTCCTGTGAAGAATGTCATTTGTATTTTGATAGAGATTGCATTGAATCTGTAGATTTCTTTTGGTAGTATGCACATTTTAACTATAGTGATTCTTCCAATTCATGAACTTGGATATTTTCATTTTTTGGTGTCCTCTTCAATTTCTTTCATCATAGTTTTATAATTTTCATCATAGACATCTTTCACTTCTTTGGTTAATTCCTAGGTATTTAATTCTTTATAATTTATAAATTTCTTTTTCAGATTGTTCATTGTTGTCACATAGAAATGCTATGATTTATGTATGTTGATTTTGTATCCTGCAACTTTACTGAATTTCTTTATCAGTTCTAATCGATTTTTGGTGGTTTTTAGGTTTTTCCAAATATAAGATCATATCATCTGCAAACAAGGATAATTTGACTTCTTCCTTCCCAATTTGGATGCCCTTTATTTCTTTCTCTTGTCTGACTGCTGTAGCTAGGACTTCCAGTAATACGTTTAATAACAGTGGTGAAAGTGGGCATCCTTGTCATAGTCCAGATCTTAGAGGAAAGGCTTTCAGGTTTTGCCTATTCAGTATGATACTAGCTGTGGGTATGTCATATATGGCTTTTATTATGACATACTTATTATGTTGAGGTATGTTCCTTCTATACCCAGTTTTTGTGGAATTTTATCATGAAGAGATGTTAAATTTTATCAAATGCCCTCTCAGCATCAATTGAAATGATCATATGTTTTTTGTCTTTCATTATGTTGATATACTGCACTGATTGATTTACGTATGTTGAACCATCCTTGCATCTCTGGGATAAATCCCACTTGGTCATGATGAATGATCTTTTTAATGTGTTGTTGAATTCAGTCTGCTAGTATTTTATTGAGAATTTCTGCATCAATATACATCAGCAATATTAGCCTGCAGTTCTCTTTTTTTTTATGTATTTTCTTCCCTATTATTTGGAATAGTTGAGTAGGATTGGTATTAGCTCTTCTTTAAATGTTTGGTAGAATTCAGCAATGAAGCCATCTGGCCTGGGCTTTGCTTTACCGGAAGATTTTTTATTATGGCTTCAACCTCCTTACTTGCTATTGGTCTGTTCAGGTTCGGAATGTTTTTAATGGCTCTATCTTTGTAGGTTGTATGTGTCTAGGAATTTGACCATTTCTTCTAGATTTGGCAATTTATTGGCAAATAGTTATTCAAATAATTTTGGTAGTATGCACATTTTAACAACACTGACTTTAACAATATTTCACTACTGATAGTAGCCACTAATAATCCTTTGAATTTCTGCAGTATCAGTTGTAATGTGTCCTTTTTCATGTCCAATTTTATTTATTTGGTTCTCTCATTTTTTAGTTAATCTGACTAAAGCTTTGTGAATTTGGTTAAATTTTCAAAACATAACTTTTTTATTGATCTTTTGTGTTATTTTCTTCATTTCAATTTCATTTGTTTCTGCTCTGATCTTTATTATTTACTTTTTCTACTAATTTTGAGTTTGGTTTGCTCTTGTTTTTCTAGTTCGTTAAGATGTATCATTAGGATGTTTACTTGAAATTTTTCTTCTTTTTTATTATAGGCATTTATGGCCATAAACCTTCCCTCTTAGTATTGCTTGTGCTGTATCCCATAGGTTTTGGTATGTTGTGTTTTCATTATCATTTTTTTCCAGAAATGTTTCATTTTCCTTCTTAATTTCTTCATTGGCCCACTGGTCATTCAGAAGTATATTGTTCAATTTCCATGTATATATATAGTTTCCTAAATTCTTCCTGTTACTGATTTCTATTTTTCTTCTTTTGTGATCAGAGAAGATGCTTGATGTGATTTTGATTTTTTTTGAAAGTTTTAAGACTTTTTTTTGGGACCTAACATAGATTCTTCTCTTGAAAATGATCCATGTGCTGAGAATAGGAATCTATATTCTGCAGCCATTAGATTAAATGCTCTGTAAATATCTATTAGGTCAATTTGGTCTATAGTGCAGAGTAAGTCCAATGTTTCTATGTTGATTTTCTGTCTGAAAGATCTGTCCAATCCTGAAAGTAGGGTGTTGATGTCACCAGCTATTTTTGTATTGGGGCCTATCTCTCTCTTTAACTCTAATAATATTTGACTTATATATCTAGGTGCTGGAGTATTGGGTGCATATATACTTTAAATTGTGATATCCTCTTTATCTTTATGTCATGACCTTGTATCTTCTTACAGTTTGCATCTTGAAATCTATTTTGTCTGATATAAATACAGCTACTCCTGCTCTTTTTTTTTTTTTTTTTTTTGGTTTCCATTGGCATGGAGTATCTTTTTCCATCTCTTTATTTTCAGTCTGTGTGTCTTCAAAGGTGAAGTGTGTTTCCCTTTATTTTCAGTCTGTGTGTCTTCAAAGGTGAAGTGTATTTCTTGTACGCAATAGATCATAGAGTCTTGGTTTCTTATTCATTTTTAGCCTCTCTATGTCTTTTGATTAAAGAGTTTAGTCCATTTACATTCAATGTTATTATCGATAAGTAAGGACTTACTCTTGCCATTTGGTTATTTGTTCTCTGGTTGTTTTGTGGTCTTCTCTTCCTTCTTTCCCTCCAGGCATGGTTTGGCTGTGTCCCCACACAAATCTTATCTTGAATTGTAATTCCCACAATTCCCACATGTCGTGGGAGGGACCCAGTGGGAGGTAGCTGAATCATGGGGGCAGATCTTTCTTATGCTGCTCTCTCAATAGTGAATAAGTCTCACAAGATCTGATGGTTTTAAATAGAGGAGTTCCCCTGCACAAACTCACTCTTTGCCTGTCGTCATCCATGACATGACTTGGTCCTCCTTGCCTTCCACCATAATTGTGAGGTCTCCCCAGCCATGTGGAACTGTAAGTCCATTAATCCTCTTTTTCTTCCCAGTCTCAGGTATGTCTTTATCAGCAGCATGAAAATGGACTAATCCACCTCCTGTCTTCTTTTTAGTGAAGGAGATTTTCTCTAGTGATATATTTAGCTTCCTGCTTTTTAGGTTTTTAGTTTTTGTATCCATTATATGTTTTTGGTTTGAGGTTACCATGAGGCTTGCAAATACTATCTTATAACCCCTTGCTTTAAGCTGACAACAACTTAACACTGATTGCATAAACAAACAAACAAATGAGCAAAAAGAAAACTAATAAAGATTCTATGCCTTAACTTTATCTCCCTGCTTTTTAACTTTTTGTTGTTTCTACTTTATATCTTTTTGCACTAGGTCTTGAAAAGTTGTTATTTTTGATTGGTTCATAATTTAGTCTTTCTACTTAAAATAAAAGTAGTTTACACACCACAGTTACAGTGTTATAATATTCAGTGTTTTTCTGTGTACTTACTATTACCAGTGAGCTTTTTAACTTCAGATGATTTCTTACTGCTCATTAACATCCTTTTCCTTCTGATTGAAGTGCTCCCTTTAGCCTTTCTTGTAGAACAGGTTTGGTGTTGATGAAATTCCTCAGCTTTTGTTTGTCTGGGAAACTATTTTTTTCTCCAAGTTTGAAGGACATTTTCACTAGACATATTATTCCACAGTAAAAGTTCATTTTCTTCAGCACTTTAAATATGTCACACCACTCTCTCCTGGCCTGTAAAGTTTCCACTGAAAAGTCTGCTGTCAGACATATTGGAACTCAATTGTATGTTGTTTCTTTTCTCTTGCTCTGTTTAGGATCTTTTCTTTAGCCTTGACTTTTGGTAGTTTGATTAAATGCCTTGAGGGAGTCTTCTTTGGGTTAAATCTCCTTAGTGTTCTGTAATTTTCCTGTACTTGCATGTTTATATCTTTCTCTAGGTTTGAGAAGTCCTCTGTTATTACTCCTCTGAATAAACTTACTATCCCTTTCTCTTTTCCTACCTCCTCTTTAAAGCCAATAATTCTTATTTTTGTCCTTTTGAGGCTATTTTCTAGATCCTGTAGCCATGCTCAGTTGTTTTTTATTATCTTTCTTTTGTCTCCTCTGACTGTGTTTTCAAATACCCTGTCTTCAAGCTCACTCATTCCTTCTTCTGCTTGAATAATTCTATTAAAAGACTCTAGTGCATTCTTCAGCATGCCAGTTGCATTTTTCAGCTCCAGAATTTCTGCTTGATGTTTTAATTATTTCAATCTCTTTGTTAAATTTATCTGATAAAATTATGAAGTCCTTTTCTGTATTACCTTGAATTTGAGTTTCCTCAAAAACTGCTATTTTGAATTCTCTGTCTGAAAGGGCACATATCTCTGTTTCTCCAGGATTGATCCCTGGTGCCTTATGTTGTTCATTTGGTGAGGCTATGTTTTCCTGGATGGTGTTGATGCAAGTAGATGTTCTTCTGTGTCTGGGCACTGAAAAGTTAGGTATTTATCGTAGTCTTCTCAGTCTGAGCTTGTTTGTACCCATTCTTTTTGGGAAGACTTTCAGATAGTTGAAAGAACTTGGATGTTGTGATCTAAACCATATCTGCTTTAGAGGGCACCCCAAGCCCAGTAACACTGGTTCTTGCAGACTCAGAGGAGTAGCACCTTAATGATCTTGGATAAAATCCAGGGAAATTCTTTGGATTACCAGGCAAAGACTTTTGTTCTTTTCCCTTACTTTCTCCCAAATGAATGGAGTCTCTCTCTCTCTCTCTCTCTCTCTCTCTCTCTCTCTCTGTTCTGAGCCACCTGGAGCTGAGGGTAGAGTGATACAACCACCCACCACCACCACTAGGACTGTGCTGGGTCAGACCTAAAGCCAGCACAGCAGTGAGTTTTGCCAAAGTCCTGCTGTAACAACTCCCTGGCTATGGCTTACGTTCACTCAAGGCCCTGGGGCTCTACAATCAGCAGGTGGCAAAGCCAGCCAGGCACTTGTCTTTCCTTTCAGGGTGGTGAGTTCCCCCAGGCCCTGGGCATGTCCAGAGGTGCCATACGGGAGCCAGGGACTAGAGTCAAAAATCTTAGAGGTCTACCTGGTGTTCTATTGTACTGCAACTGGGCTGCCACTCAAACAAGATGTAGTCCCTCCCCTTTCTAAAGGCAGATAAGCCTCACCCTGTGCCCACCACCACCACAAGCCCATGAGGTGTACTTCCACATTGCCACCGATGTTTTCTTAAGGCCCAAGGGCTACTTAGTCAGCTTGCAGTGAATGCCGCCAGGCCTGGGACTCCACCTTCAGGGTAGTGGGCTCACCTCTGGCCCAGGGCAGGTCCACGAATGCCACCCAAGGACCAAGTCCTGGAATTGGAGACCCCAAGAGCCTACTTGGTCCTCCACCCTCTTGTGACTGTGCTGGTACCTAAGGTGCAAGACAAAGTCTCCTTTACTTTTCCTCTGATTTTCTCAAGTAGGAGTCTCAACCCATAACCACCACAGCTGGGAATGCGCTGAGTCTCACCTGAAGCCAGCACATCCCAGAGTGTCACCCAAGGCCCTTGATGTAGTACTTGGGTATCACTGCTGGTTATTCAGGGCCCAAGGGCTCTTTAGTTAGCAGGTAATTAATTCTGCCAGAACTGGATTCTTCCTTTCAAAGCAATGGGTTTCCTTCTGGCCCAGGGTATGTCTAGAAATGTCATCTATGAGCTAGAACCTAGAAAAGGCACCTCAAGACTCTGACAGTGCCCTATCCTATTATGGCTTAGCTAATATCCAAGATGCAAGAGAAAGTCCTCCCCACTCTTTCCTCTCCTCTCCTCAAGTAGAGGGAAGGGGTCTCTTTCGGAGCTATGAGCTGTGCAGCCTGGAGTTAGTGGAGATGATGCCAACACTCCTTTAGCCACCCAACCTCGTGTTTCAGTAGGTCACATGTCCCTCCATTCCCCCGTCTCTGGGCCCAGTTCAGCATTAGGACTTGCCTAGGAGTTACAGTCCTTGTGGCCTAGACTGCCCTTCAAGTTTATTTGGAGCCCCAGAGCACTTTATCCAGTGGTGGTGAGGCTTGCAGGAACTCAAGTTCAGACTGCTGGCTTTGGAAACTCCCTTCTGGCTAGGGTTGGTTTAAATACTCCCTCCTTGAGTGGCATAAGCTCAGTCTTGTTTTCTGCTATAATAGGGCAACACTCAGTTCAATGACCCATAATTGCCCAATCTCCCTCTTCGCAGCACACAGCAATGCTCTCCACACCACACCGCCACTTCCAGGAGATGGAAAAGGGTGGCATTGCTGATTTAAGACTTTTTCCCACATCTTCTTACCCATTTCAGCCATATGAAGTTAAAACCAGGTACTGTGAGTGCTCACCTGATTTTTGGTTCCTATGAGGATGATTTTTGTGTTTAGTTGTTAAATTGGTGTCCTCGTGGAGGGGACAATCAGTGGAGCCTTCTATTCCACCATCTTACTCAGCCCAGGACCCAAACTGGCATTTTGAAAAGATTTTGTAAGTGTTGTGGAGACTGGATTTTAAGTGTGTTCTAATTTAGGGTATTTTCTCACCTGGAAATTTATTATTTCAGTAGTTAAGGAGAGATAATGTAGTACTTGGATGAAGGGATAAGGGAAAAGTAAAGCAAAATAAGTCACTTACAGAGTTACTTAGGAAGTAGAAACAACAGTATTTGTTATGGGGGTCTTGGATATGCAGGTGAATAAGAGAAAAGTGTTAGGCTAACTCCTATATTTCTGGTTTGCATAACTAAACAGTGGTGCTGTTCCTGAAAAAGAGAACACAAGAAGAATTGTATAATATTCTCTCTCAATGTATTGAGGTATATATGTCTTCTTTCAAATTTTAAGTTATTGAGATATTAATATGAGTTTGAGAATATTTTACACAATTCACTGCCTTGTATATGTGGATATGCAACGATAATCTTTTTTATACAGCTCCATCATTTACTACTTAGTTTTCTTTATGCAACTAACTTAACCTTCCTGTGCTGTTAAGGAAGGTTAACCTTAAAATGGAAATTGTATTAGTACCTGCCTAGGAAGAACTACTTAGTGATATGCCTGCAATCTATCCTCTCTCTTTAGTAGAGGGAGGGCTTTAGTAAAGAAAAAAGGTGACATAGTTAAATCTTCTTATGAACATTCTGATGACAAACATCCTGGAAAGCACATTAATTTTATTTGCTAGATAGTCCTAATTTCTGGAATGCCATTAGCTGGATTTACTTGGTATATATTGATTGGTTATGGTAAGTACACCTGGAATATAGGGATTTATGTCTCGTTGTCCTGGGAAGTGTCATGTAAACTAGTAATATCTGAGTATACAATGGAAAAGTGACATTCATTTTTTAAAAAAACTACCTATTGTGTAAGTAATGTAGCCACATGCATTACGTCTTTAAGGACCTCATATGTTAATCTATGCCAGAGTGA
This sequence comes from Gorilla gorilla gorilla, assembly GCF_029281585.2. NCBI lineage: Eukaryota > Metazoa > Chordata > Mammalia > Primates > Hominidae > Gorilla > Gorilla gorilla. The sequence continues at coordinate 163,938,837 of NC_073227.2, forward strand.
ATCCTGATTCATCAAGAAATGACATGAAGAGCAGTGTTATTGGTCCTGGGACTCTTAATGCTAAGCGTATATCTTGTAATTCCTTGTAATAAATATTAGCGAAGAATGATGCAGGGTAAAGTTTTTAACTTTTGCGTGTCTGATTTGAGAATACAGTTTATTATGTTAAGATCACTGCCTCAGAAGATTGTTTGGGGATTAAATTATTTAATATTTGGGAAGAGCTTAAAACAGTGCCAAACTCATTAGCTATTGTTATTAATATATCACTGTAATCCTAAGGAACAATAAGAGCTATAGTTTATAAAGTGAATATTATGTGACAGGCATTTATGTGAAGTGCTTCCATGGATTGTCTCGTTAATAATCCAAAAATCCCTATGTTCTGTTTTTATTACCATTTTATATATGAGAAGCCTGAGGCTATATATTTATATATATTATGTGATATATTATATTTATATATATTAATATATATTACATGATATAATGATATATTAATATATAATATTTAATTTTCCCAAGGTCATATAGCTAGTAAATTTTGGCATCGACTTTTAAACCCAGGTGATCTAACTCCCCAGTAGAGCTCTTAAGTAACCCTGCCTTGCTATACTCTCCTGTCTCTGAAAGTCCATTGGAATGGCCATCATACTATCTTAGCAAGATGAAAGTATAATTTATTGACTAGCACCACAATGACCTTAATATGTTAACGCAATTTCTAAATATATGGGACTTCCACCCAGAGAGTAACTAATGTCAGGAGAAATGAGAAATATAGAAAACTACCTATTATTTTTATTCTATTTCTCAGACTGTTATGACCCTTTGATACTCCACTGAGCATAACCCCCTATGCTGCCCCAAAAAGGGATATAAACTGTTATAAAACAATTAAATTAATAAAACTAAAGTTTCCAGAAAAATTCCAATAGTTTTGGTGAGTTTCTTTTTTCTCTCTGTGCTCCCAGATTATGCAAGCTATTTCATCTCCTGTTTTCTTATAAATAACAATAAGGATAGGCAAAGAAAAAAGAAGTACAAGCCAACTCTATAACCTTTGCCAACAGCACTAATTAGATAAACATATATGACCAAAATATTATTTTTGGAATGTAAAAGAGTATTGATTTGATTTAAAATTATTTTTAGGAATGACATAGGCATGCCACCCCATATTACACAAATGATCATTATAAGCTATAGGTACTCAAATTAGTCTTATTCCATTTTATTCATTAAAAATAACCATTTTAAAAAACCTATAGATTGTATATTAAATCATATTCCCATGAATTTATATAATATCAACCTACATAATATCGAGAATAAAATGATTAAACAGGCAGGGTGCAGTGACTCATGCCTGTAATCCCAGCACTTTGGGAGGCCAAGGCAGGTGGATCACCTGAGGTCAGAAGTTCGAGAACAGCCTGGCCAACATGGTGAAACCCCGTCTCTATAAAAAATACAAAAATTAGCCAGGCATGGTGGCCCATGTCTGAAATCCCGGCTACTCATGAGGCTGAGGCAGGAGAATCACTTGAGCCAGGGAAGTGGAGGTTGCAATGAGCTGAAATCGCACCACTGCACTCCAGTGTGGGCAACAGAGTGAGACTCTGTCAAAAAAAAAAAATTATTAAACAATATCCCTGAAGGTAATGCAGGCAAATGGAAGATTATCTAATAATGTTACTCAGAAAGCACTGTAGTGGCCATGTTTCTGCCTATCATAATTGTTTTTAGTCTAGATATCAATCATGAACAAGTTTTCCTGCCAAGGGGAGTAGATAGCCTCTGCCACTGCAGAAAACGAGTGCACAGCAGCCATACTAGAAAAATACCACACTTTAGTTCTAAGGCTATAGGTGTGCAGAGGTAATGACATTTCTGGAAATAATAAGGTCTTTGATATAAAATACCACCATTCCATGGCAGATTTGGAAGTGATAAGAACCCTCTAATGGAATATTAGGAGGACATGGTAGAAAAGAAATCTAGATTGCACCAGAACAAAGATAAATACTTGCTACAGAAGAAATGGAAATTGACATCACTATCCCATTTGTGAAGAACTTATATTTAACTTTATACATCTATACGTAACTCGACTGTACATGAAAATACATGTTTGTTGTTTTTAAAAATCCTGATGTGAAGAATTTCTTTCCCTAAGCACTGTTAGAAAGAGATCCCAGAACTGAAAGCACCTATTTGAAGGGGCCATCTGCCATTGGCCCTTAGCATCCTGCACATTCTTTTAGGGTGTGCCAAGAATGCAAGGCCCTGACCACTTCTGGTCCAGAACATTTCTCAAGGTTGAGATTGTAGTAAGCAACTTTGAGTGATAAAGTAATGCCTCCACCCCAGAAAAAAGAGCAGTCTTGCTTATTATTCACTATAAAAGCTGCGGAACCCCAAGTTCAGTGTTGCTGTCTTGTAACATGACTTACTGCATGGCTTCCAGCTGGTCCTCTGTGTCGCCCACATGAGAATGAGAAACAAGGTGAACCAATACAAACATACTGATGCTCCTGCTTCTTACTGTAATAAGTAATAATGTACTTCCTCTCTGACCCAGGAAACACATGTCTTCCATCAGCATGGATGAAACAGTAACAGGCTAACTTTTTAGCTGGTGGGCATGGTAAAATCAAATCCCAGAACAGACAAACCCTGCCTGACTCTGTAATAAACATCCCACGGCCCACAATAAACAGCATGAGGTAAACAGCATAGCTCACATGATCTGTTTCTAACATTTAATAATTTTACTGATTTGTTTCAAAAAAAATGCCTCCAACAATAACACAAATTGCATTAAAAATTTTCACCGAGGCTCACTAAGGCATGACTCCTGGGCTATCAGAGGCAAGTAAACATTATTTTTCATGCTATTTAGATGGTATAAGATACGTGTCACTATATAAATTGTTGTTAAAATACGGTGAGCTCCTAAAGGGCAAATAGATAAGATGAATTCAAGTTTGAGGAAAGGAAGATGTCTGTCTGTTGAGGGAAAGCCAGAATGGTAGAGAGAGACTGTTGATACAAGGATATGACTGATGAAGCAACATATCACAGAAGGTGGGGAGGGATGGAAGGTAAAAAAGCATCAGGATTAAGAAAAGGAAGAAAAACATTATACAAAACCTTTTTTTTCTATTGGAGAGGAGACAAATTAAGAAAGTTGTTGTTACAATCCTCAATCTTTCCAATGCAGTAAGAATGAAGGCTGTTATAAAGAAAGAGAGGCAGGTATGGCATGCTTAGGCACTGGGGAAATAGGAAATATTTAGAGATAAATATAAAACTTTGTTAACAGCACTGAGGGCACAGCTGAGATTGGATAGCATGAATTAACAGTGTAACCACTTAGTCTGGTTTAGACTTATTCTTAACAAATTTTGAAGAGTCTGGGAACTGAAGTAGGAGAGTTGAAATGTAGGGTTGACCCGTAATCTAACTATAAAAATCTAATCAAATTAGATAATGCCTGTGGCCTTTAACTACTGATTAGTTGAAACTCTGTTCTTTTTCTAAGAAGGTCTTTTATTAATCTTATAATAATCTATAGGAAGTTAAAGCTACTGTGAGACATATCATTGGTAAGTATCAAAAAAACTTGGAGTAGAGCAAATGAATCATTTAAATAACTAAAATATGCATCTTCAGTAAGCCAAGCTTAATAAAGTAATGTATCCTTGCGATCTATCACTTCCGGATAACTTGATCAATAGCATAATATGAAACCTAATTATGAGATATATTAAGACAGAAGAATTTTTTGACTAGACAAAAAAATAGTACTGCCATTGCCTATAAGTTCCACTAAAAGAGGACAGACTTTCTTTAGCTTTGCAACAATGTACTTGTAGATTATATTCGAAGTTTCTATTACAAGTCTTTAAAACAAGGCTCATTATCTTTTTATCTCAAGCAAACCAATAAACAAACAGAATCCAATTTTTAGCTTTTCCACCAATCCCACCACTCTCTTCTCTTGGGCCCCTTTGTAATAGAGAAATTCTGTAATTAGCACTAATAATTTCACAATTCAGTCAAGAATAATAAGTACCTTCGATTTAATAATGCTTTAGTATCTTCAATGCTTTTATTAGAAATTTCATTTCCAAGAAACTCTCCAGAAGTTTCTTACAACAGACGTGATAGTCTGTTAAAAGCACCAATGTAAAGGAAAATATTAGTAGTTTAGAAAAATGCTGCTCAAGTCAGCTTCAGCTATAAAGCACTTCCATGTGAAAAGCAGTTCCAAGTGTTTATCACAAGTTTTCTGAGCTTTCTAAATGAGTCTAAGATGCAAACATGGATTGTTAAACATCCATTCTGCTGATGCCTGGATGACCTTCTTCATAATTACAAATGACAATCCAAACTTAAAACTTTACCGTTTCACAAAGGAAGAAAAAGAAGAAAAGAAGGGAGAGAGGGGCTGGTTTGAAGTATCAAAGGATATGGTTCAATAAAATCCTACATTTCTCGTTCTTTGCAAAACCACCAACTGATTAAAGATTAAAAAGAAGTTATTGTTATGTGTCCATTATGCATCATATACATATGTACGCTGGAGTTTTTACTCTAAAGAACATCTCTGAGAAGAAGGTAGTACTGTCATTGTTTTGCAGATGAGTAGACTGAGGTCCATGTAACTGACGCAGAACCACAGATAAAAGAGAAAGTAGAGTCAATCCAGTTTGATTTGTATTAAAAATCAAGGCGATTTCTTTACTAATCTGCAACTAAAAATGAAAGAGTACACAACACATAGAAAAATGGAAAGATAATTTGGCCTGCTTTGTTCCCAGTTCTTGGGTTCTTTGTTTGCCACCACCACTACCTACATTTTAGAGCTAAAAAGAATACTTCGGGTGGCTGGCAAGGTGGCTGAATAGAAACATCTCTGGTCCGCAGCTCCCAGCAAGATCAATGCAGAAGGCGGTGATTTCTGCATTTCCAACTGAGGTACCTGGCTCATCTCATTGGGACTGGTTAGACAGTGGGTGCAGCCCATGGAGGGCAAGCATAAGCAGGATGGGGCATCGCCTCACCTGGGAAGTGCTAGGGGTCAGGGAACTCCCTCCTCTAGCCAAGGGAAGCCGTGAGGGACTGTGCTGTGAAAAACAGTGCATTCCAGCCCAGACACTATGCTTTTCCCACAGACCAGGAGATTCCCTCAGGTGCCTACACCACCAGGGCCCTGGGTTTCAAGCACAAAACTGGGCGGCTGTTTGGGCAGACACCGAGCTAGCAGCAGGAGTTGTTTTTCATACCCCAGGGACACCTGAAACACCAGTGAGACAGGACCATTCATTCTCCCTGGAAAGGGGGCTTAAGCCAGAGCCAAGTGGTCTAGCTCAGCGAATCCCATCCCCATGGATCCCAGCAAGCTAAGATCCACTGGCTTGAAATTCTCACTGCCAGCACAGCAGTCTGCAGTCAACCTGGGATGCTCGAACTTGATTGGGGGAAGGGGGTCACCATTACTGAGGCCTGAGTAGGCGGTTTTCTCCTCACAGTGTAAACAAAGCCATCAGAAAGTTTGAACTGTGCAGACCCCACCACAGCACCACAAAGCCGCTGTAGGCAGATGGCCTCTCCAGATTCCTCTTCTCTGGGCAGGGCACCTCTGAAAAAAAGGCAGCAGCCCCAGTCAGGGGCTTATAGATAAAACTCCCATCTCCCTGGGAAAAAGCACCTGGGAGAAGGGGCAGCTATGGGCGCAGTTTCAGCAAACTTACACATTTCTGCCTGTCGACTCTGAAGAGAGCAGCGGTTCTGCCAGCACAGAGCTCAAGCTCTGCTAAGGGAAAGACTGCCTCCTCAAGTGAGTCCTGACACCCATGCCTCCTGACTGAGAGACACCTCTCAGAAGGGGTCGACAGACACCTCATACAGGAGAGCTCCAGCTGGCATCTGGCAGGTGCCCCTCTGGACTAAGCTTCCAGAGGAAGGAACAAGCAACAAGCCTCCACTGGTGATACCCAGGCAAACAGGGTCTGAAGGGGACCTCCAACAAACTGCAGCAGACATGCAGCAGAAGGGCCTGTTAGAAGGAAAACTAACAAACAGAAAGGAATAACATCAACATCAACAGAAAGGACATCCACACAAAAACCCCATCCGAAGGTCACCAACATCAAAGATCAAAGGTAGATAAATCCACAAAGATAGAGAAAAAATAGCGCAAAAAGGCTGAAAATTCCAAAAACCAGAATGTCTCTTCTCCTCCAAAGGATCACAACTCCTCACCAGCAAGGGAATAAAACTGGACGGAAAATGAGTCTGACAAATTGACAGAAGTAGGCTTCAGAAGGTGGGTAATAACAAACTCCTCTGAGCTAAAGGAGCATGTTCTAACCTAATGCAAGGAAGCTAAGAACGTTGATAAAAGGCTAGAGGAATTGCTAACTAGAATAACAAGTTGAGAGAAGAACATAAATGACCTGATGGAGCTGAAAAACACAGCACGAGAACTTCGGGAAGCATACACAAGTATCAATAGCCAAATCCATCAAGCAGTAGAAAGGATATCAGAGATTAAAGACCAACTTAATAAAATAATGCATGAAGACAAGATTAGAGAAAAAAGAACGAAAAGCAACAAACAAAGTTTCCAAGAAATATGAAACTAGGTGAAAAGACAAAACATATGTTTGACTAGTATACCTGAAAGTGACAGGGAGAATGGAACCAAGTTGGAAAACATTCTTCAGGATATTATCCAGGAGAATTTAACCAACCTAGCAAGATAGGCCAACATTCAAATTCAGGAAATACAGAGAACACCACAAAGATACTCCTTGAGAAGAGCAACCCCAAGACACATAACTGTCAGATTCACCAAGGTTGAAATGAAGGGAAAAATGTTAAGGGAAGCCAGAGAGGAAGATTGGTTACCCACAAAGGGAAGCCCATCACACTAACAGCAGATCTCTCTGCAGAAACCCTAAAAGCCAAAAGAGAGTGGGGGCCAATATTCAACATTCTTAAAGAAAAGAATTTTCAACCCAGAATTTCATATCCAGCCAAACTAAGCTTCATAAGTGAAGGAGAAATAAAATCCTTTACAGAGAAGCAAATGCTGAGAGATTTGGTCACCACCAGGCCTATCTTACAAGAGCTCCTGAAAGAAGGACTAAAATGGAAATGAAAAACTGATAGCAGCCACTGCAAAATCATACCAAATTGTAAACACTATCAACACTATGAAGAAAACGCATCAACTAACGGGCAACATAATCAGCTAGCATCATAATGGCAGGATCCAGTTCACACATACCAATATTAATCTTAAGTGTAAATGGGCTAAATGCCCCAATTAGAAAACACAGACTAGCAAATTGGATGAAGAGTGAAGATCCATCTGTGTGCTGTATTCAGAAGACCCATCTCACATGCAAAGACACACATAGGCTCAAAATAAAGGGATGGAGGAATATTTACCAAGCAAATGGAAAGCAAAAAAAAAAGCAGGGGTTGCAATCCTAGTCTCTGATATAACAGACTTTAAACCAACAAAGATCAAAAAAGACAAAAAAGGGCACATCACAATGGTAAAGGGATCAATGCAACAAGAAGAGCTAACTATCCTAAATATATATGCATCCAATACAGGAGCACCCAGCTTCATAAAGCAAGTCCTTAGAGACCTAACAAAGAGACTTAGACTCCCATACAATAATAATGGGAGACTTTAACACCCCACTGTCAACATTAGACAGATCAATGAGACAGAAAGTTAACAAGGATATCCAGGAATTGAATTCAGCTCTGCACCAAGCGGACCTAATAGACATCCACAGAACTCTCCACCCCAAATCAACAGAATATACATTCTTTTCAGTACCACATCACACTTATTCTAAAATTGACCACATAATTGGAAGTAAAACACATCTTTTTTTATCTAAAAAATACATATCCCTGGTTATACATCTTTGAGAAAGAATATGTACGAAGCCTCAGAAACAAGGCAGCAAAATATTATTTGAAATACTTGGTTGGCAATGTTCACATCAATTTAAGAAAACTCTTCAACATATGTGTACATGTGTGTATATGTATATATGTGTGTGTATCCAATTATGATAAAGGAAGTTAAAATGTGTAATTTCTAAGGCTTTATAACACAGAAAAAACTTACTGCCTGTCAAATCTCTCCTTTAAAAATATAGATAAATGTCAAATGAGCATATATCTCTAAAACTTTTCATAATTATTGAGTTCTGAGTTCTATAAGATCTCATGCTGGATGCTGGGTAAGGAGCAGGAGGGATGATACACATTATCCCTGTCCTCAAAGAACTTATATCCTAGTGCAGAATAAAGATATTTAAGAATTACAGAAAAAAATATAATTATGATAAGTGCTAGAGAGAAATTAAGGATGGTATAAGGATACCTTGCAGAATAAGATCTATTTTGTGAAGTTAGATGAAGCTTCTACTGAAGATGGGATATTTGAGCTGAGACCTGAAAGCATGTGTTAGTGAGGCTACAGGAAAGGGACTGTGACAGGAAACATCTAGTGCGATTTTAAAAGCAGGAAAAAAAAAAAGATGCATGTAGCTAGCACAACATTAAAGAATTTATCTAAATAGCTAGAGAGGTTCATTGCAGCCAGAAGCGATTCCTTTATCTCTATAAGACATTCCAAAAGCTAATAGGATAATTTCTCAAAAAAAACTTTGAGGAAGGAAATGCAATGTAGACCAAGCATTGAGCTATGCACCTTGTGTGTTTTCTTTATTGATTCTTTATTGATTGATTCTTTATTCTTTCTTGATTACAACAAATCAAGGAGGTAGCTATTTACAGATCCTAGTTTTATTCTCTCTATAATCTGCTGTGCTAAAAAGTGTCTTGCGCACCAATTGTCACAGCAGACTTCAGAAAATAATCTAAACATTAAATAAACTCTCCGTCTTGTCTGCCCTTTAAATCTTCAAAACCTCTACATAAGCATTACACTATTATGCATTCCAGCACCTTCCTTTTGTTTTAGCAAACATGAATTTTCAGACTGTGCAAACACCTTAATCACATGAAAATTAAAACTGTAACCATGCCATTGTGACCTCTTTTCTTGCTCTATACCCACATTCCCGAAGTAACATTCTCCTCTCCCAGCCAGTCAATGCCTTGATTTTCTCCAACCAGAAAATTGTTCGCCTCTCAACATTCAGCAATAGATATGATATTTCTGAGTTCCTGTTATAAATAAGTGAACAGAAGACACACAAGTCCAGGCTTACAGGTAGAAGATAAGTGGGTTGACCAAAATGAGAATGAAACAAAAATTAATATTCTCACCTACTGTTTTCTCCTGTATCACATGGTGATAATTTTAGGCAGCATAGGGGGAACCATTACAGCTTTTATATGCCTATAAACATTTATGTCATTTTTTAGATTTGGAGTCAGATCACCATTTCTTTATTCTGAATTCATGTTCAGCCAGTTATGACTGCTTTGGTGTTTTGAAATTTTTCAAAATCAAACTTCAAAATTCAAATTTTATTTGAATGTAACAAACAATAGGTAAAATGTGTATAAAACAAAAAGATGCTTCAAACTCTTATCAGGCAAGAGGACAGAAACTTTTTGCCTAGATTTTGATCCATAAGAGGATCATGAAAATCTTTAAAATAGCAGCAATAATTGCTGCATGATGTCAATTAAGATAATGAATAATAAGCCTTGATTATCTTCAAGGTCTTCATAACCTCACATACTACTTTGTGGCCTTCACAAGGCAGACATTTTGCCAACAGGCATTTCACTCATGACTAATCTAAAACCAAGCTTGTCCTTGAATCTGCATTGAGGTTGCACGTTTGTTTCATTATAGCTTCAATTGTGAATTTAAAGCTTTTATTAAAGACTTTCATCAAGATTAAGTTTATTATGCCCTTTATGCCTGTTGATTCTAGTTGCCACAAAAAGTCAAAATCAACTCATCCTCAGGACTCTAATTCCCAAAAGGTTCTGAACATCCCCTTATTTAACTCCATTTCTTATCTCTGCCCAACTCCTGAAATCTTTCCACTATGCTAAGACTCAGACAGTCACCAGCAAAATCACCTCAACATTCACTTAATTTTTACTTGATCAACCCTGTAGCCCTCTTGTCTGCAGCTTACTCAAAAGGTAGATGTTCTTTCCCTCAAACTCTACTGCTATTGGGTCTAGAGATTAAGAAGGTGACATTCTTATTACTTGTTACTCCTTCCAGACTATTCCGCCTCCCTCCTTCATTTAGAATTTATTAAATCAAACTATAGCGCTATCAACCTTTCCCTGATGCAGTGCTCAAACAACCTCCAAGTCACTCTCCTTCTACCTCATATCTTCAAGATTGTAGCTCCTGACTCACTGATACTGTCACAAACCTTATTCCTGTCATAATTCTCGGCTGACTTCAATGTCCACATAAATTACCTTTCCAGTATATTGTCACACAGTTCTTTGACTTGATCTCCTTTAATGGTTTTGCCCTCCCCCTCTTCCAGCCACTTACTCTCATGGTCATAACTAAATGTCATTCCCAATAATTACAGCCCCTCTATCATTTCAATTTAAAACATTCGGTTTTCTGAGCACCAACTCCTATCTTTCCAGCTCACTCCCTCTAGTTGGAATTTGGAGAATTCCAACAACCCTCTGACCTACCAGAACCTGTAATTCATTGATCCTAACATCTTTTTATTGTCCTTAGCCCCTTATATTATTTACTCACTTCATTTTTATTCAGCTTAAATTCCGTGGTCCATCATAATCCCTCCCTTGCATACAGCCTAACTTTCCTGCCCTTAGCTTGCTTCCTTGTACTTGACTAAAACACCACCCTGGTTCTGTCCAACTCTCTACCTATTCCATGCTTACACCTGTACACCTGTACATGTGAACGCAGCTGGAGGAAAACAAAATGAACAAATTGACCGGTATCACTAACTTCAAACAGGCCCTTAATGCTGGCTAGGAATTATACTTATTTCCAGTGTCCTAAACAACTATTACCTCACTTCACCTCTCTCTTAAAATCTCCATCTCTTCCTCTGTCAGTCTCATTCTCAACTGATGATCTTGCTTTTTGTTATACTGAGAAAATAGAAGCAATCACCACAGGCACATTCACTCACCTACAATGAGTGAATTTTGTTCATTCTCCTAGCAAAGGAAAACCACTTAATTTGCATGCTACATTCTTTCTTGCCTACTCAAGAGCATTGTCTCAGCAACTTTTCTTTCTTTCTCTAGTATCAATAATTTTTCTTCCTCTTCTAAGTTTTTTATCCATTAGCCCAACAAACATACTTTTTTCTATTCTTAAAATAAAACTTTTTGCTTGATCCTACTTCACTCTATAGCTACCACTCCCATTTTTTCCTTTCCTTTGGTAAGTCTCCTTGAAATGAGTGTTTACATTTGCTGTCACTACTTTCCCATTTTCTCCTGAGCTTACCATTAGGCTTTAATACTCACCACTCCATCCAACTGTTAATCTTTATGCTGTTAAACCCAGTGATCTATTCTTAATCCTCATCTTATTAGACTATTTAGCAATAGGTGACACAGCTAATTATCTTCCTTACATGGCTTCCAGGATACCACACTCTCTTGGTTTTCCTCCAACCTCACTGGTTACTCCTTCAAAGTTTCCCTTGTTCCCTCCTTGCTATGGTCTGAATGTATGTGTCTTCCTGAAAATTTACAGTTGAAACCTAACTCCAAGAGGATGGTATTAAAAGGTGGGGTCTTTGGGAGGTGACTAGGTAATGAGGACAGTGTCCTCATGAATGAGATTAGTGCTCCTATAAAAGCAGCTCAAGGGAGCCCCCAGCTCTTTCCATGTGACCATGTGAGGACTCCACAACAAGGCACTGACATTAAAGAGAGCTGTCACCAGACTTCAAATCTGCTGATGCCTTTATCTTGGATTTGCCCACCTCCAGAACAATGAGAAATAAATTTCTATTGTTTATAAATTACTCAGTCTAAGGTATTCTGTTATAGCAGCTCAGATGAACTATGACACCCCTTTTCTCTCAAATATCTTAATGCTGGAGTTCTTAACTTAGAGCTAGATCTCTTCTGTCTAATTTCTTTAGTGATCTCAATTACATTGTGCCTGAAATATCACCATGTGTGAATAACTTGAATTTTATCTCTAGCTTTGAAATTTTCCCTAAACTCAGGACTCATATATTCAACTAATTAACATCTTCACTTGGCGGTTTAGTAGACGTCTCAAATATAATATACCCCAAATGAAGTTCATCTCTCCTAAACCTGCTTCTTTGGCAGTCTTCACCATCTTAGTTATTGGTCACTCCATCTTCCAAAATGCTCAGATGAAAAACCTTGGAGTCATTCTTGACTTCCTTTTTTCTCTCACCCTCCTGATTCAATCTAACAAATATTAAGAGTGCTATCTTTAAACTGTATTTGGAATCTTAACACTTCTTTCCACCTCCACTGTTAATAACCCTGGTCCAAGCCACAACCAACTATCTCTTAGATTACTCCAATAGTGATTTAACTAATCTCCCTGCTTCTGCTGTAATCCCCCATGCCTTCCTTAAGTCTTCTCTCAAAAAGAGATCTAGAATATTCTTTGTGGGTTTTTTTTTAACTTTTTATCCCTATCACCTATTTTCAACAATTATCATAGGCCATTGTTTTTCAGTGAAACCCACAACCCTACTCCTACATCATTCTGGAGTAAATCTATATTTTATCTGTGACTATTTCAGTATGTATCTCCAAAAGATAAGGATTCTTTTAAAACATAATCACAATGCCATTATTAAACCTTTAAAAACTTCTTTTATATTATCAAATATCCATCCAGGGTTCACTTTTCCTCAAGTGTTCTATGTTAATTTTTGTGTGGTTTAAATTGAGATTCAAATAAGGTCTATACATTTTGATTGGTTAAGATTTTTTATTTTTTTGAGACAGGGTCTCACTCTATCACTCTGGCTACAGTACAGTGGTGTGAACATGGCTCACTGCAGCCTCAACCTCCTGGGCTCAAGGGATCCTCCTGTGTCAGCCTCCCTTGTAGCTGTGACAACAGGTGTGCACCACCACACCTGGCTACTTTTTAAATTTTTTTTAATGGAAATGAAGCCTCACTATTGCCCTGGCTAGTCTCAAACTGCTGGGCTCAAGCAATATTCCCGCCGCACTTAAGGCCAGGAGTTTGAGACCAGCCTGGCCAACATGGTAAAACCCCATCTCTATTAAAAATACAAAAGTTAGCCAGGCATGATGACATGCACCTGGAATCCCAGCTCCTTGGGAGGCTGAGGCAGGAGAACTGCTTGAACCCGGGAAGCAGAAATTACAGTGAGCCAAGTGATCCATAACAGTGCACTCCAGCCTAGAAAACAGAGTGAGACTGTCTCAAAAAAAAAAATCACTAGGAATATTTCCTTTTTGTGTGGTATGAACCAAAGTGCTATATTACATAAGTAAGTTTGTTTCACTGTATTTTGTATTTTAGAGATTTCTTCTTTTTCCTTTATTGTGTTCTATAATTATGTAAAATATTCACATCGTCCTAAAATCAAACATGCAAAACAAGAAATTTTCAAAGAAGTCAAGTCATATGTTCTTCTTCCCTTATGTGTATCCTTTCTAGGGCTTATTCATTTTAAAAAATAAGCAAATTCGTGTGTGTGTGTGTGTGTGTGTGTGTGTGTGTGTGTGTATTTCTACCCCCACACCTTTGGAGATAAAAGATAGCTTCTTATAAACATCAATACAGCTTCTTTTCCTACCATACTTTTTAAAATTAATAGTAGGGGGTGGAGCCAAGATGGCCGAATAAGAACAGCTCCAGTCTACAGCTCCCAGCGTGAGCAACGCAGAAGACGGGTGATTTCTGCATTATCAACTGAGGTACCGGGTTCATCTCACTGGGGAGTGTCGGAAAGTGGGTGCAGGACAGTGGGTGTAGTGCACCAAGCATGAGCCAAAGCAGGGCGAGGCATCACCTCACCCGGGAAGTGCAAGGGGTCAGGGAATTCCCTTTCCTAGTCAAAGAAAGGGGTGACAGACAGCACCTGGAAAATCGGGTCACTCCCACCCTAATACTGTGCTTCTCCAATGGTCTTAGTAAACAGCACACCAGGAGATTATATCCCGCGCGTGGCTGGGAGGGTCCTATGCCCACAGAGCCTTGCTCATTGCTAACACAGCAGTCTGAGATCAAACTGCAAGCCAGCGGCGAGGCTGGGGGAGGCGCGCCCACCATTGCCCAGGCTTGAGTAGGTAAACAAAGCAGCCAGGACACTCAAACTGGGTGGAGCCCACCACAGCTCAAGGAGGCCTGCCTGCCTCTGTAGACTCCACCTCTGGGGGTGGGGCATAGCCGAACAAAAGGCAGCAGAAACCTCTGCAGACTTAACATGTCTCTGTCTGACAGCTTTGAAGAGAGTAGTGGTTCTCCCAGCATGCAGCTTGAGATCTGAAAACGGACAGACTGCCTCCTCAACTGGGTCCCTGACCCCCGAGTAGCCTAACTGCGAGGCACCCCTCCAGTAGGGGCAGACTGACACCTCACACAGCCGGGTACTCCTCTGAGATAAAACTTCCAGAGGAACGATCAGGCAGCAACATTTGCTGTTCACCAATATCTGCTGTTCTGAAGCTTCCGCTGCTGATACCCAGGCAAACAGCATCTGGAGTGGACCTCCAGCAAACTCCAACAGACCTGCAGCTGAGGGTCCTAACTGTTAGAAGGAAAACTAACAAACAGAAAGGACATCCACACCAAAACCCCATCTGTACGTCACCATCATCAAAGACCAAAGGTAGATAAAACCACAAAGATGGGGAAAAAACAGAGCAGAAAAACTGGAAACTCTAAAAATCAGAGCACCTCTCCTCCTCCAAAGGAACGCAGCTCTTCACTAGCAATGGAACAAGGCTGGACGGAGAATGACTTTGATGAGTTGTGAGAAGGCTTCAGATGATCAAACTACTCTGAGCTAAAGGAGGAAGTTTGAACCCATGGCAAAGAAGTTAAAAACCTTGAAAAACAATTAGATGAATGGCTGACTAGAATAACCAACGCAGAGAAGTCCTTAAAAGACCTGATGGAGCTGAAAACCACGGCACGAGAACTATGTGACGAATGCACAAGCCTCAGTAGCCAACTCAATCAACTGGAAGAAAGGGTATCAGTGATGGACGATCAACTGAATGAAATGAAGCAAGAAGAGAAGTTTAGAGAAAAAAGAATAAAAAGAAATGAACAAAGCCTCCAAGAAATATGGGACAACGTGAAAAGACCAAATCTACATCTGATTGGTGTACCAGAAAGTGACAGGGAGAATGGAACCAAGTTGGAAAACACTCTGCAGGATATTATCCAGGAGAACTTCTCCAATCTAGCAAGGCAGGCCAACATTCAATTTCAGGAAATACAGAGAACGCCACAAAGATACTCCTCGAGAAGAGCGACTCCAAGACACATAATTGTCAGATTCACCAAAGTTGAAATGAAGGAAAGAATGTTAAGGGCAGCCAGAGAGAAAGGTCGGGTGACCCACAAAGGGAAGCCCATCAGACGAACAGCGGATCTCTCAGCAGAAACTCTACAAGCCAGAAGAGAGTAGGGGCCAATATTCGACATTCTTAAAGAAAAGAGTTTTCAACCCAGAATTTCATATCCAGCCAAACTAAGCTTCATAAGCAAAGAGAAATAAAATCCTTTACAGACAAGCAAATGCTGAGAGATTTTGTCACCACCAGGCCTGCCCTAAAAGAGCTCCTGAAGGAAGCACTAAACACGGAAAGGAACAACCAGTACCAGCCACTGCAAAAACATGCCAAATTGTAAAGACCATTGAGGCTAGGAAGAAACTGCATCAACTAATGAGCAAAATAACCAGCTAACATCATAATGACAGGATCAAATTCACACATAACAATATTAACCTTAAATGTAAATGGGCTAAATGCTCCAATTAAAAGACACAGACTGGCAAATTGGATAAAGAGTCACGGCCCATCAGTGTGCTGTTTTCAGAAAACCCATGTCATGTGCAGAGACAAACATAGGCTCAAAATAAAGGGATGGAGGAAGATCTACCAAGCAAATGGAAAACAAAAAAATGCAGGGGTTGCAATCCTAGTCTCTGATAAAACGGAGATCAAAAGAGACAAAGAGGCCATTACATGATGGTAAAGGGATCAATTCAACAAGAAGAGCTAACTATCCTAAATATATATGCACCCAATACAGGAGCACCCAGATTCATAAAGCAAGTCCTTAGAGACCTACAAAGACACTTAGACTACCACACGATAATAATGGGAGACTTTAACACCGCACTGTCAACATTAGACAGATCAACGAGACAGAAAGTTAACAAGGATAGGAATTGAACTCAGCTCTGCACCAAGCGGACCTAATAGACATCTACAGAACTCTCCACCCCAAATCAACAGAATATACATTCTTTTCAGCACCACACCACACCTATTCCAAAATTGACCAAATAGCTGGAAGTAAAGCACTCCTCAGCAAACGTAGAAGAACAGAAATTATAACAGACTGTCTCTCAGACAACGGTGCAATCAAACTAGAACTCAGGATTGAGAAACTCACTCAAAACCGCTCAACTACACGGAAACTGAACAACCTGCTCCTGAATGACTACTGGCTACATAATGAAATGAAGGCAGAAATAAAGATGTTCTTTGAAACCAATGAGAACAAAGACACAACATGCCAGAATCTCTGGGACACATTCAAAGCAGTGTGTAGAGGGAAATTTTTAGCATTAAATGCCCTAAAGAGAAAGCAGGAAAGATCTAAAATTGACACCCTAACATCACAAATAAAAGAACTAGAGAAGCAAGAGCAAACACATTCAAAAGCTAGCAGAAGGCAAAAAATAACTAAGATCAGAGCAGAACTGAAGGAAATAGAGACACAAAAAACGCTTCAAAAAATCAATGAATCCAGAAGCTGGTTTTTTGAAAAATCAACAAAATTGATAGACTGCTAGCAAGACTAATAAAGAAGAAAAGAGAGAAGAATCAAATAGATGCAATAAAAAATGACAAAGGGGATATCACCACCGATCCCACAGAAATACAAACTACCATCAGAGAATACTATAAACACCTCTATGCAAATAAACTAGAAAATCTAGAAATGGATAAATTCCTCAACATATACACCCTCCCAAGACTAAACCAGGAAGAAGTTGAATCTCTGAATAGACCAATAACAGGCTCTGAAATTGAGGCAATAATTAATAGCTTACCAACCAAAAAAAGTCCAGGACCAGACGGATTCACAGCCAAATTCTACCAGAGGTACAAGGAGGAGCTGGTACCATTCCTTCTGAAACTATTCCAATCAACAGAAAAACAGGGAATCCTCCCTAACTCATTTTATGAGGCCAGCATCATCCTGATACCAAAGCCTGGCAGAGACACAACAAAAAAAGAGAATTTTAGACCAATATCCCTGATGAACATCGATGCAAAAATCCTCAATAAAATACTGGCAAACCGAATCCAGCAGCACATCAAAAAGCTTATCCACCATGATCAAGTGGGCTTCATCCCTGGGATGCAAGGCTGCTTCAACATACGAAAATCAATAAACGTAATCCAGCATATAAACAGAACCAAAGACAAAAACCACATGATTATCTCAAAAGATGCAGAAAAGGCCTTTGACAAAATTCAACAACGCTTCATGCTAAAAACTCTCAATAAATTAGGTATTGATGGGACGTATCTCAAAATAATAAGAGCTATCTATGACGAACCCACAGCCACTATCATACTGAATGGGCAAAAACTGGAAGCATTCCCTTTGAAAATTGGCACAAGACAGGGAAGCCCTCTCTCACCACTCCTATTCAACATAGTGTTGGAAGTTCTGGCCAGGGCAATCAGGCAGGAGAAGGAAATAAAGGGTATTCAATTAGGAAAAGAGGAAGTCAAATTGTCCCTATTTGCAGATGATGTAATTGTATATCTAAAAAACCCCATCATCTCAGCCCAAAATCTCCTTAAGCTGATAGGCAATTTCAGCAAAGTCTCAGGATACAAAATCAATGTGCAAAAATCACAAGCATTCTTATACACCAATGACAGACAAATAGAGAGCCAAATCATGAGTGAACTCCCATTCACGATTGCTTCAAGGAGAATCAAATACCTAGGAATCCAACTTACAAAGGACTTGAAGGACCTCTTCAAGGAGAACTACAAACCACTGCTCAATGAAATAAAAGAGGATACAAACAAATGGAAGAACATTCCATGCTCATGGGTAGGAAGAATCAATATTGTGAAAATGGCCATACTGCCCAAGGTAATTTATAGATCCAATGCCATCCCCATCAAGCTACCAATGACTTTCTTCACAAAATTGGAAAAAACTACTTTAAAGTTCATATGGAACAAAAAAAGAGCCCACATTGCCAAGTCAATCCTAAGCCAAAAGAACAAAGCTGGAGGCATCACGCTACCTGACTGCAAACTATACTACAAGGTTACAGTAACCAAAACAGCATGGCACTGGTACCAAAACAGAGATATAGACCAATGGAACAGAACAGAGCCCTCAGAAATAATGCCACATATCTGCAACTATCTGATCTTTGACAAACCTGACAAAAAAAAGAAATGGCGAAAGGATTCCCTATTTAATAAATGGTACTGGGAAAACTGGCTAGTCATATGTAGAAAGCTGAAACTGGATCCCTTCCTTACACCTTATACAAAAATTAATTCAAGATGGATTAAAGACTTAAATGTTAGATCTAAAACCATAAAAACCTTAGAAGAAAACCTACGCAATACCATTCAGGACATAGGCATGGGCAAGGACTTCATGTCTAAAACACCAAAAGCAATGGCAACAAAAGCCAAAATTGACAAATGGGATCAATTAAACTAAAGAGCTTCTGCACAGCAAAAGAAACTACCATCAGAGTGAACAGACAACCTACAGAATGGGAGAAAATTTTTGTAACCTACTCATCTGACAAAGGGCTAATATCCAGAATCTACAATGAACTCAAACAAATTCACAAGAAAAAAAATGAACAACCCCATCAAAAAGTGGGCAAAGGATATGAACAGACACTTCTCAAAAGAAGACATTTATGCAGCCAAAAGACACATGAAAAAATGCTCATCATCACTGGCCATCAGAGAAATGCAAATCAAAACCACAATGAGATACCATCTCACACCAGTTAGAATGGCAATCATTAAAAAGTCAGGAAACAATAGGTGCTGGAGAGGATGTGAAGAAATAGGAACACTTTTACACTGTTGGTGGGACTGTAAACTAGTTCAACCATTGTGGAAGTCAGTGTGGCGATTCCTCAGGGATCTAGAACTAGAAATACCATTTGACCCAGCCATCCCATTACTGGGTATATACCCTAAGGATTATAAAACATGCTGCTATAAAGACACATGCACACGTATGTTTATTGTGGCACTGTTCACAATAGCAAAGACTTGGAACCAACCCAAATGTCCAACAGTGATAGACTGGATTAAGAAAATGTGGCACATATACACCACAGAATACTATGTAGCCATAAAAAATGATGAGTTCATGTCTTTTGTAGGGACATGGATGAAGCTGGAAACCATCATTCAGAGCAAACTATCGCCAAGGACAAAAAACCAAACACCACACGTTCTCACTTATAGGTGGGAATTGAACAATGAGAACACATGGACACAGGAAGGGGAACACCACACACCGGGGACTGTTGTGGGGTGGGGGGAGGGGGGAGGGATAGCATTAGGAGATATACCTAATGTTAAATGACGAGTTAATGGGAGCAGCACACGAACATGGCACATGTATACGTATGTAACGAACCTGCACGTTGTGCACATGTACCCTAGAACTTAAAGTATAATTAAAAAAAACTCTTCAAACTATAAAAAATAAAAAATAAATAAAATTAATATTATATTCTGAAGATGGCTCTTTTTTTTTTAATGGACTCAATTGTGTAGATTTACTTTATCAGCTATTCCCCTACTCATGGAAACTTGGTTTACTTACAGTAGTCTTTGGTTACTACAAAGACTGCTATCATAAGAAGACTTGCACACATATAGTACATGTGTTTTCATATTTTTACCAGTATATTTTAAGGATAGATTCCCTCAGGTAAGATTGCTGGATCACATGGAAATGCAGGTAATTTTATTATTGCCAGATCCACCTCTATATATCATTTTACATTCCCATCAGCAATGTATGAGAATGCCTGTTTCTCCACAGCCTCAACAACAAAGCATGTGGTCAAACTTTGGAATTTTTGTCTGACACATGAGAAATACATTTAAGCATAATTTTAATTTACATTTATTTTATTAAGAGTGATGTTGTGTATCTCTTCACATGGCGGATGACCATCTCTTTGTAAACTGTTCTAGCCCACTTTTCTATGGAGTTGTTGGCCTTTTTCCAATCTATTTTCAGGAGCTCTTTATATAGTAGGTATATCAAACTCCTTTTTTTCCCATGACTAACCTGCAAATGTTTTTTCCTAACTTGCAATTTATCTTCTATTTTTCTTCTTTCCTCCCATACAAATTATTAATTTTTATGTAATAAACTTTTCCATTTTTTTCCTTATTTTATCTGGATTTTCAGTAACAGTTAGCAAGGTTTCCTCACTTCTAGATTAAAATTAATTCACCTAGGTTTCCTAGTACTTGTATGGTTTTATTTAATTTAAATTTAAATTAAACACATTTAATTTTCCCAATTAAACTGTATATTGAACATAGGTTTAACTCCATGAAAAAAATTACCTGGTGGCACTGTAGTTGTGACTATATTAAATTTCCAAAAAAAAATAATAACTTTGGAAAGAATTGACTTTGATAATATTGCAGACTGATATTTTTAAAACATCAAGTCAAATCATGCCATCTCTCTGCTTAAAACCCTCCAATGTCTCTCTACCTCACCTGAAGTACAAGCCAAAGTGTTTGCAATAGCCCATGCTATTTGACTTCCGTTCCTAATAGCCTCCCTTGAAATCACTCCAGCCACAGCAGCCATAGCAGTTGCTGGTCCTTCTGTGGGACTACTCTTTCCCCCAAATGTCTGCAGGGTCCTTTGGAGCTTTGCTCAAATGTCACCACTCTTAACAAGCATTTCGTGATCATACTACTTAAAACTGTAATTACTATCACCCCCTTCCCTGAATTACTTTTCCTCATAGCACTTTACACCAACTAACACACTATATGTTTTACTTACTTATCATGCATCTTTGGATCATATTGAATGTAAATTCCATATACCCCACAGAGAATTAAACTGCCAACCAGCAATCGAATTTTTTTAATTTAAAAAACAATTTAGTATTCTAACAAACTTTGTTTAGACCAACTCTATCTGAAACAGATCTTGTAAGTATTATCACTACCTAAATTGCTCTTGCTTATAATATCAAGTCTTAGGTTACTAATCTAATTAAGATGAATTATTTAGCATCAGAGGAGTGGACCCTCGCAGAGGTTCACCATGCTTGAATTTAAATCCTAGTCTCCTTGCTTCTTCAGCTACGGCTTTTGCCAGCAGTCTAAGATGCCTTCAATATTTAAGTCTCTCAAAGTGAGTTTCTTTTTATACCATCCCTCCAAAGTCTTTAGTGCTATCCACTATACACTGAGAAATTCATAACCTAGTAAAGTTATAGCTGTGTCAATAAGATGCCTAACTTTTCCCCATCTAGTTTCTCAACCGCAATTTAATGTGGGGAGAGGGTTTGCTTAGATTAATGTACTCAAACGTGGTAATGCAGAAGAATCAATTGGGGTCTACTAACAACACAGATTTCTGTGCCCTACCCCAATTAAAATTTTAATTAATAGATCTGGCAACAACTCAAAAAAGTCACTCAATTTTAGGTGTCTCATTGAGAAAAACTAGCTTTATGTCTATTAGATAACAGCAATAATGCAATCCACAGAGAAAAAGTTGGTTTATGTTATGGACTGAATTTTTTCCTCCTTCCCCCCAAAAAAAATGTATATGTAGAAGCCCTAAGCCTCAATGGGCATTTGAAGATAGAACCTTTAATGAGGTAACTGAGGTTAAATGAGGTCATAAAGGTGGGGCCTAATCCAATAGAACCCATGTTCTTATAAAAAGAGAAACCAGAGATCCTTCTCTCTCCTCTCATGCACAGAGGAAAGGCCACGTGAAAACACAGCAAGAAGACAGCTATCTGCAATTTAGGAAGAGAGCACTCACCAGAAACCAACACTACTGGCATCTTGATCTTGGACTTCCAGCCTCCAGAACTGTTAGAAGATAAATTTCTGCTGTTTAAGCCACCCAGTCTATGGTATTTTGTTATGGCAGCCCAAGCTGACTGAGACAATTACTCTCTAGATTATTTTTCATAAAGAATCTGTGACAGCAATTCCAATTGACAGAGGGCCCATGTTGGAATCTTTATTACACAGAATTCAAATAGATATATATATAATCCCTACTTTTTAATCGTATTTAATAAATACTAGAACTAAAACCCTTATTTCTAGCAACAATGATTTATTAATAACTTGTTTCCCATTTACATCTAGTTAGATAAGAGCAAGAATTAATGTGTAGTAGGCCTCATAGGCTGCATAGGCCACTGTCTATGCATAGTCATGAATCCATTTGCCTCTTAAAACATAATCCTGGCTGGGCACAGTGGCTCACACCTGTAATCCCAACATTTTGGGAGGCTGAGGCAGGCGGATCACCTGAGGCCAGAATTTCCAAGGCCAGCCTGGCCAAGTTCAAGACCAGCCTGTTGAAACCGTCTCCACGAAAAATACAAAAATTAGCCAGGCATTGTGGTGCACGCCTGTAATCTCAGCTACTTGGGAGGCTGAGGCAGGAGAATTTCCTGAACCCAGGAGGCGGAGGTTGCAGTGAACCGAGATCATGCCACTTCATTCCAGCCTGGGCAACAGAGCGGGACTCTGTCTCAAAAATAAATAAATAAATAAAAAACATGATGTCGGAAGTTCCAATCTCTTAGTTTCTAAATATTATGGAGTTTGGGGTTTGTTTCGGTGGGGAAGATCAAACAGGGCAGACTAAAGTCACCTAATTGAAAGTACAGGCCACTTATGGCCAGGGTTGGTTTTTTAAGGGGTGTTGTGTTTTAAACTTTTTTTTCAATTAGAATGTTTATTTAAGATCTTTTCTCTTTTTTGCCATAAGCATTTCTTGCTATAAATGTCCCTTTTAGGACTGCTTTTGGTGCAAAAAAGAGCCCGCATTGCCAAGTCAATCCTAAGCCAAAACAACAAAGCTGGAGGCATCATGCTACCTGACTTCAAACTATACTACAAGGCTACAGTAATCAAAACAGCATGGTACTGGTACCAAAACAGAGATATAGACCAATGAAACAGAACAGAGTCCTCAGAAATAATGCCACATATCTACAATTATCTGATCTTTGACAAACCTGACAAAAACAAGAAAAGGAGAAAGGATTCCCTATTTAATAAATGGTGCTGGGAAAACTGGCTAGCCATATGGAGAAAGTTGAAACTGGATCCCTTCCTTACACCTTATACAAAAATTAATTCAAGATGGATTAAAGACTTAAATGTTTTAAACTTTTTAATTTTGAAATCATTATACAGTCACACGAAGTTGCAAAGATAATACAGAGAAATCCTCTGTACTCTTCACTCAGTTATAACTCAATGTTACCTCTTACATAACTATAGCATAATATCACAATCAGGAAATTGATATTGATACAACATATGTATAATTCCATGCCACTTTACTACATGTGGAGTCATGCAACAGTCGCAATCAAGGTACAGAACTATTCTATCACCACAAGAATTACCCTCATTCTACCCCTTTATTAAAAGTTCTACTCATCCCTCTGCCTCTCCCATCTATACCTAGCCCTTGGCAACCACTAATCTGTTCTTCATCTCTAAAATTTCCTCATATTGAGAATGTCGTACAAATGGAATCACGTAGTATGTGACTTTTGAGATTAGTTTTCCTCACTTGGCATAAAAATGCCCTTGAAATCCATCCAAGTAGTGTCTATCAATAGTTTCTTTCTTTTTATTGCTAAGTAATATTCCACAGTAAGAATGTACCACAGTTTGTTTAGCCATTCAGCATACTGATGACCATAGTTTGTTTAGCCATTCACCTACTGACGACAATTTTGATTGTTTTTGGTTGTTGGCTATTGCAAATAAAGCTGCTTTGGACATTTGTGTATATGTATTTGTGTGAACATAAGTTTTCATTTATCTGGAATAAATACTAAGTAGTTCAACAGTTTGATCATATGATAGCTGCATGTTTAATTTTTAAGAAACTTCCAAACAATTCTCCAGAGTGGTTAAACCATTTTGCATTTCCACTTGCAATGTATGAGAAATCAGTTTGTCTGCATCTTTGCCAGCATTAATATTGTCACCATTTTTTATTTTAGTGGTTCTCTAATAAATGTGTTATAATATCTCATGGTCTTAATTTGCATTTCCCTATTAGCTAGAAATGTTAAACAACTTTTCATTTGTTTGCCATATGTAAATCCTCTTCATTGAAATGTGTCTTGAAATCTTTTGCCCATTTTTAATTGGATTGATTTTTTTACTGTTGATTTTAATTTTTTATTGTGGTAAAATATAACCTAAAATTTACCATTCTTAAGTGTACAGTTCGGTGGCATTAAGTACACACTGTTGTGCAATCATCACCACTATCCATTTACAGAACTTTTCATTCTTTGAAGGAGAAACTCTGTACCTATTAAACAATAACTCCCCATTTATTTTCTCCCTAGCCCCTAGAAACCTCTAATTTGACTATTCCAAGCACCTCATATGAAGTGGATATTTATCCACATGTGAGAGCTGTCTCTGATTTTCCAAATTCTTACAAGGTAAAAACCTTGGCAGTCATCAAATCTTATAGTCTTGGGTGCCACCATCTTGTTTACATTAATTACCAACCTGAGTGGGTAGGGAGGAGTCCCCTGATAGTTTCTACTTTGACCTTCTTCTCTTTGCATAGTAGCCCATCCCAGCCATATTAATTTCCAGAAATGGGACCAGCCCATGTTTTCTTTTTAGATTCATCTCAGAGTTAACTTTAAGGGTTCCTCAGGTGACCCATGTACTTTCCACTGGTCTTTTTCCCACCCTTCCAGGGTCTCTTTTACCAGTCCCTTGACAAGTATAGTGAGTCCACCCCCATTCAGCTGTACACATGGCCATCTCAGGGGTCAGCAGCACTTGACAGGGACCTTCTCAGCTTGGGTGGAGCTTGTCTTCTTTCCAAGTCTTAATCAGCACCTAGTCGCCAGGCTGGAAGTGGCAAACTGCAAACTCAAGAGGAGTTTGAGTCAGAAGTCCTTTTAACCTAAGGGATGACAGGGTGGAGGATAATGCCTGTATATAATTTCTTAAGAACTGATCCTTGGTTTCCATAGTAGGAAGATCTGTAGCTCTGCCCAAATACAGGAGCCCATATAATAACTCATAGGGGGACAATCCCAAGTCTTTTCTTGGGACTTCCTAAGGAGTGCTATTGGGAGACATTTTGTCCAAGGCATTTTAGTTTATTAGTTTGGTGAAATGCTTTTTGAGAGTTTGAGTCATTCTTTCTACCTTTCCAGAGGAAGGGGGATGCCAAGGGGTGTAATAATCCCATCTAATTTGTAAACCTTCCATAATTCCCCTTAACACCCAGGAGGTAAAGTGGCTGCCATTGTCTGAATCAACGTTTTTCACCAGGCCAAATCTAGGTACAGTCTGTTATAATATTATTTTGACCACATTCCTGGCAGTGGCTGTTGGAAGGGGAAAGGCTTCCACCCAGCTGGAAAGGTAACCTATAATCACCAGTAAATACTTCAGTCTTCCTACTTTGGGTACTTATGTGAAATCTACTTGAATGCTCTGAAATGGTCTTAGTCCAGGAGGTCTTCCTCCCGTGAACTGTTTTCTAATCACCTCTTTGTTTATCCTTTGACAAGTTACACAACTTCCACATACTTGTTTAGCAAGTAATTCTAACTCCACTGTTACAAACAGATAGAGTAATCCCTATCTATCCATAATTCTTAAATATTGCATCACGCGGACTCTGGGGTCCCCAGTGACTCCCTTTGGGGAGTAATACAGACATCAGTTCTCTCATCAGGGGTTTACTTATCATTTCTCTCCCATCAGGAAGTACCCATTTCCCATCTTCAGTTTGAGTGACCCCTATCCTGCCTAATTCTTCCTTCTTCTCTCTGGTAAACTGAGGCCTTAATACCACCGTAGGGATGTCTGGTATCAGGCTAAATAGTCTAATTTCTTCCTCCAGGGAGGCTTGCCTAGCAGCTTCATCCACAAACCTGTTTCCTACAGCTTCTATAGTGTTCCCGTTCTGATGATCATTTACATGAACTATGGCTACCTCTGCTGGAAGCAGGAGACTTTCTAAAACCTGTTTGACCAGTTCCCCGTGTACCAATTCTTTTCCCTTGCTATTTATTAGGCCCCGCTCTGTCCAGATTTTTCCAAAAGTGTGTACCACCCCATAGGCACATTTAGAATCAGTATATATATTTCCTTCCTGGCCTTCAAGGAGCTTTAGGGCCTGGTCAAGAGCATGTAATTCACATTTTTGGGCCGACCAGCCATTAGGTAATCTACCTTTCTCACATAATGAGTGTTTATTTCCATCAAAGACAGCATAACCATTATGTCCCTTGCCATCTATCACTCCGGATGACCCATCCACAAACAGTCTAATCCATCATGTAGTGGAGCTTCCCTAAGGTCTGGTCTAACTTTGGCTTGGTATTCTATGGTATCTAAGCAGTTATGATCTGATGTCTCTTTGTTCTGGTCTCCTTTCCATAGGAAACTGGCTGCATTCAGGCAAGCATCTGGTGTTACAACCAAATAATCTTTTTCTAGTAATATGGCTTCATATTTTAGAATCTGAGAATCCACTAACCATCTCCCAGCTTTCTGATTTAATATATTCCTGACCTGGTGTGGGGTGTTTACTATTAGGGCCCCACCAAACATTAGCTTTCGACTCTCCTCTACCAGCAGGGCTGTCGCAGCTACTGCTTGCACACATTCAGATCACCCCTGAGAGACAGGATCGAGAAGCTTGGAGACAAAAGCAACAGGTTGCCTCTTCCCTCCCCAGGTTTGAGTGAGCACCCCAAGCGCCATGCCCCGGTCTACTGTTACAAACAGATAGAATGGTTTCTCTAAAGATAGGAGGGCCAGGACCAGGACTGTAATGAGGGCCTGCTTTAGCTCTTTCACTGCCTGAATTTCATTTAGGGACCATTACAAGGGATTGGGCTCCTCTTCTAGTAACTTGAGATACAGAATTTTGTCTTTTAAGCATATGAGTCAATCCATAACCTACTGCAGCCAGTTAAACCTAAAAATTTTTGGAGTCTTCTCTTTGTCTTAGGCAAAGGCAAACCCACTATTCCCAATATTCTGAGTTTATTATCCACTTCCTTTCACCAATCAGGTGTCCTAAATATTTTCTTTTTCTACAAACTGCAATTTGTTCTTAGAGACTCGCAATCCCCTTTCTCAAAGAAAATAAGGCAAGATTATGGTGGTTTCTGATCACTCGGCCTTCCTTTTGCCAGAAATTAAAAGTTCATCTACATATTGTAACAACTGGGTTCCCCTGGAAGGTTGGAATTCCTCCAGGACTAAGATTTGACCAAATAAGTTTGGGGCTTCTGTGAAACCCTGTAGCAGTACAGTCCAGTGGTACTGTTGTTTTCTCCCAGTTATAGGATTTTCTCATTTCTTTTTTGCCTATGAACATCCAGTTACTCCAGCACCATTTGTTGAAAACACCATCCTTCCTTCACTGAATGGCTTTTGAATCTCTGTCAAAAATCAGTTGGGTATATTTGTGTGGGTCTAGGTTATTGTTGCCCATTTCACTGATCTATGTGTCTCTCTGCCATTACCATACTGTCTTAATTACCCTGGCATACAATGAGTATTATTTTTGGGTAGTGATATGGTTTGGCTCTGTCCCTACCCAAATCTTATATTGAATTGCAATGCCCATAATCCCCACGTGTTGAAGGAAGAAACAGGTGGATATAATTGAATCATGGGGGCAGGTTCCCCCTTCCTGTTCTCGTGATATAAGTTCTCACGAGATCTAATGATTTTATAACAGGGTTCCCCCTTAGCTCAGCTCTCGTTCTTCTCCTTCCTGCTGCCATGTGAAAGGATATGTTTGCTTCCCCTTCCACCATGATTTTAAGTTTCCTGAGGCCTCCCCAGCCATGCTGAACTGTGTTTATAAACCTTTCCTTTATAAATTACCCAGTCTCAGATACGTCTTTATTAGCAGCATAAGAACAAACACAGGTAAAATGATCCCTCTCACTTAATTCCTCCTTTTCAGAATTGTTGAAGCTACTCTGATTTGTTTTTCCAAATACATTTTAGAATAATCTTGCCTGTATATGAAGCAGAAAAAAAAAACCTTGCTGGAGTTTTAATAGGAATTTTATTAAACCTGCATATCGATTTAGAGATCATTAACATCTACACTATGGTGAGTCCTCCAATCCATGTATATGGTCATTTATTTAGATCTTCAATTTCTTTCATCAGTGTTTTGTTATTTTCAGCATGAGTCCTGTACATCCACTGTCAGATTTACACCTACATAGTTTTTATTTTGAGCAATTATCAATGGTATATTTTTAATTTTGGTTTCCATGTGTTCATTGCTAGTACATAAAAGTACAATTGATTTTTTTCTATTATCTTATATCCTGAAACCCTGCTGAGTTTGTTTTTTAGTTCTAGAAATTACTGTGTAGACTCCTTACGACTTTTTTTAAACCATGTTTTTCATTTCATTTTTTAAAAGTTCATTCATTCAAAAAATAGTTAGATTGAACTGGGCACGGGGGCTCACGCCTGTAATCCCAGCACCTTGGGATGCTGAGGTGGGAGGATCATTTGTGTCAGGAGTTCAAGACCGGCCTGGCCAACATGGTGAAACCCCATCTCTACTAAAAATATAAAAATTAGCCAGGTGTGGTGGTGGGTGCCTATAATCCCAGCTACTCAGGAGGCTGAGGAAGAAGAATTGCTTGAACCCAGGAAGTGGAGATTGCAGCGAGCTGAGACTGCAGTGAGCTGAGATCACACCACTGCACTCCAGCCTGGGCAACAGAGTGAGAGACTTCATCTCACAGACAAAAAAATTGATAGATTGTTTACCCTAGTGTTCTAACTGCTAGATATAGAAGTAACTAATAAAATTAAGGGGTTCTTTTTGACCTCATGAAGCTTAGATTCTAGAGAACAGAAAAAGGCTGTAAACATATAATAAATGAGAACGGTAGGAAAAGACACAAGAGCAACTTGATGGAGGGCCTTAAAGTCAACAGTAGCCATTTGAATTTTAAGATGAGAAGCACTGGAAGATTTAAAACAGGGTAGTGAGGTTGCTCTGCCTATGAAGTAGCCAATGGTATATTTTTAATTTTTAATTGTCTTTTATTCCTTTACTTTCTTAATAAACTTGCTTTCACTTTGCACTGTGAAAAAAATTAAATGAAATAGTGTCGTAAGATTAGCTTGATGTCCATTTTAAGTCATTAAAACAAAAACCATATCAAAGTGGTTGGTGTGTTTCTTTACAGTCTTTTTTTCTTTACAACTTAAAAAACATATACGAATATAAATTTCATAAAGTCAGGGATTATTTGTAATTACTTCATATGATGGTTTATCACAGTCCTCTCTAATCTATACAATCAGTTTGCTTTTGATTCT
Source organism: Gorilla gorilla gorilla (assembly GCF_029281585.2). Taxonomy (NCBI): domain Eukaryota; kingdom Metazoa; phylum Chordata; class Mammalia; order Primates; family Hominidae; genus Gorilla; species Gorilla gorilla. The sequence continues at coordinate 163,968,723 of NC_073227.2, forward strand.
ATTAGGTGATATAAATTTCCTAAGAGAAAACTAACCTCACAATAATGTTACTGCAGTTGGCCAACTCTAACCACTGCTTTTGGAACTGCCTTTTCTCTTTGCTTATCACAAACATAAACACATACACACACTTTTCATCTAATAGTATGACGGAAATAATAGAGACTCTAGAGTCAGACTTGATTATTTTTTTTAACCTCCTTTGGCTTCAATACCTTATCTATAAAATGCAGCTATTAACATCTATTTCCAAAACCCTGTTTTGAGAACTAAGGATAAAGTATAATATATTGAGTTTCAGGCACACAGAGGTTGCTAAATAAACAATCACTCCTTATCCTGTGCTTTTTCTCTTTCATCCCCATCACTCAAGCTTCCATTCTCAGATCTAACATATTTGTAAAACTATGTAGTTGGCAATTGAGGCCTTAGACTAAATCTTTATACAAAATTTTAAAGCCCATTACAATAGCACCCACTAATCCAATGATTAGTGGCATGATTCACTGCAAAAAAATCTTCCACAGACTTCTGAAAATATTTTAAAATGTTAAAAAGGAACATGGTATTATTATAGAACTTTTAGTTATGCTATAAAATAAATTTAAAGTTGGCCACTTTCAATTGAAATCTTATAAAAGAGCATACTAAATACATTTTTTAACCAGTGGCAAAAGAAGGAAATAAGCGTTGAATATCTTGGTATAAAAACCTAGTATTTCATTTCATGCATCTATCATTCAAGAGGTATTTTAAAAATACAGAGTCATGGTGCTTTTGGAAGTCTAATATTATGACATGTAATTTATACGGACTAATAGCATTATGTTCTCTCAGACATCTTATTTTGTAATATTCAATTTTTCAAGACCTAATATTAACAGAAAGAAGAAAATGTTATAGACAATTCAAAGTAATCTGTCAAGTTTTAAATTTACCAATATTTTTTTCTTGTCTACTTTGGAATAATCACTTCGCTGGTACTATTCAGCAATCTTCATTCGTCCTGTTAGTTTCTTAGCACAAAGACTAATTCTAAATTTCCTCCACTCCACCTCAAATCCACGATCCTTCTTAATACTTAATTCCTTCTTAATATTTTATTTTCTATATTACTTTTGTCTTCCACTGTGGCATTATTCCCAGTAAAGACAAACATCTGTGTACCTTCACCTCCTAATGGAAAAATCTTTCCTGTCTCTAGCATGACTGATAGATTAATTACCTCAATTCTCTTTTATCTTCAGTATCTTCCTACAAGTCAACTTGGTCTTAAGTTCCCTTTTACTCAAGCTCCTGTCTCCTCTAAACTGCTCTTCTTAAGACTACCATAATCGACGTGTGAATATATTAGTGTAATCGTGTTTGTAACTTGGTAAAAAAACAAAAACAAAACACTATTTAGCAAACTGAAGTAACAGAATTTTGTTCATTTTTCTACGGGACATTTTAAATGACCTATTTCTTTAAAGTTTTATCTGTATTACAGGGCCTTAATGTCTAGTTTCACAACTATATTAACCAAGCCTGAAGCAGGCTACAGTTAGGCAATATTTTCCAATATAAAGACCTCTGATTAAATTCTTACTGTGAATCTTTGGAATTTGGCATGAAACAGAACAAGCATGATTGCACCTGTTCTTCCCTATTGTAAACCATCTTCGGTGTCAACATATACAATAAGTTTTGTGGTATTTCCACCTGGTTTTCTATTTTCAAAGTACCCTTGTATGACACAGGCATAAAAATACTTTAATTCTAATCTGCCATTTTCCTTACTCTCCTCACACTTTTTTGGACGGCTTATAATTTTCGATATGGTACAAAGCTCACTAACTGGTTCTTTGCTAGAGGCCTGCTACTGATACTGATGGTCGCTAAATGCTAGGTACGCCGCCGGTATTGCTCTTACTTCAATACCGACATCGCAGGATAAAGGCAGTCACATTTAGGCGCGCAAGCGCAATTCTTGATTAATGAGCCAAGGCAAAGACTTCTCAATCCGAGTTTTGAGGTTTCCTTACTTTTCCCCCAAATGCTCTTTTCCTCGGATTTCACATCAATAGCACTTATTCGAGTTTTCACGAGTAACCTGACGCAGGCGGAACCGACGGAGACTAGCCGGCAAGAATCCTACAGTCGCAGCCATCTGCGCAGCGTCCGCCGGGGACGCTCCGCGCGGAAGACTGCCTGTGACTCGACACACTCTCCAGTGACGCGGCCGTCGCCGCAACTGCGCGGCGGGGCGGGAAGGAGACTCCCAGCCCCGGGGGGAAGGGAGTCTACTACTCGGGACGGAGGTGGGGGAGCAGGGAGAGAGAGAGGGAAGAAGGGAGGAGGAGAGAGGCGGACAGGCGGAGGGGCGGAGGGGCGGTCCTTCCCGGAGGTTCTTAGGTCCTTCACTTCCTGTTTGCCGGCACTTCAAAATCCGGGTCAAAGGGTGTCGCTTCGGTCTCTTCTACCCGGCTGATCCCAGCACTCTCCGTGACAGCGCCTCCTGACTCAGCCGAGGACCGGCTTCTTCTCACGACCTGCTGGAGACTGGACGCCCACACCTGACCCGGAACTCGGAGGCGTGCTTCCTCCACCCGCCGGCTAGCAGCCCCGGGCCCTGAGCGCCCGCCGACGCCGCTGGGGGGCCCGACAGGCCCCTCGGCGCTGATGCTGAGTGGGATCGAGGGCCCGGGGCGGCGGCGGAGTACGGGCCTCTGGCGCCTTAGGCCAGCCGCAGGTGTCGGTTCTTACGCTCTCCAGGCTCGCCAGCTCCTGCCCCGGCTTGGATGGGTCTCCCTGCCCCATAAATGTGGCTGCTGAGGCGGCGGTGGCCGTGGCCCGTCGCGCTGCTGCTGCGGCGCTCCAAGTTCATCTCCGCCCCGGGGCTCTCCTGCCCCATCTTGGGGCTGCCGCCACCCGCTCCTTATCCCTTGGCCCTGGCCTTGCAGCGTGGCGACAATGGACAAGATCCTGGAGGGCCTTGTGAGTTCCTCGCATCCCCTGCCCCTCAAGCGGGTGATTGTGCGGAAGGTGGTGGAATCGGCGGAGCACTGGCTAGACGAGGCGCAGTGCGAGGCCATGTTTGACCTGACGACCCGGCTCATCCTGGAGGGCCAGGACCCTTTCCAGCGGCAGGTGGGGCACCAGGTGCTGGAGGCCTACGCACGATACCACCGGCCAGAGTTCGAGTCCTTCTTCAACAAGACCTTCGTGTTGGGCCTCCTTCATCAGGGCTACCACTCTCTGGACAGGAAGGATGTAGCCATCCTGGACTACATTCACAACGGCCTGAAGCTGATTATGAGCTGTCCGTCGGTGCTGGATCTCTTTAGCCTCCTGCAGGTAGAGGTGTTACGGATGGTGTGTGAGAGGCCGGAGCCGCAGCTCTGTGCCCGACTGAGCGACCTTCTGACCGACTTTGTGCAGTGCATCCCCAAGGGGAAATTGTCCATCACGTTCTGTCAACAGCTGGTTCGAACGATAGGCCATTTCCAGTGCGTGTCCACCCAGGAAAGAGAGCTGCGGGAATATGTCTCCCAGGTGACAAAAGTGAGTAACTTGCTGCAGAACATCTGGAAGGCCGAGCCTGCCACACTGCTGCCTTCCCTGCAAGAAGTTTTTGCAAGCATCTCTTCCACAGGTAAGGGTCATTATCTTTCAGAATATCTCATAAAAAATCAGTATATGTCTCTCTTGCACGCACACATTCACACCATGTTTTCCTCCTGCCATGAAAACATTCTTAAGCGAGAGCAAATCCTAATACCTCATCCCAAATTTATTCACATTCACTACCTTATTCAGGACGTTACATCGTACTTTAAAAACAGGCAGCGTTCCCATTTTAAAGGTTGAGAACGTCCAGGTCTAAGACCTTTGGCACTAAACAAGTTGCTTAATTACCCAGCCTCTGCTCAAGTTATTTGGAATGCTTTGAGGATGACAGCTACTGCAGAAAGCTTCCATTCATTAGTGACTAATGGTAGCATGATGTTTACCATAGTATTTATTGTACGTGTCTCTAATTTTGTAATGAGTTTTTCCCCCATTTTTGTATTTCCTCATTTTTGAATTAATGGATTGTGCAGTTTGTTTTATTACTGGACTATCCCAGATAACTATGAAGTTTTTAAATAGTGACATTTTTTGTCTACAGTATCTAGTAGGCAAAGGAGGGATACAGATAGAATGAGGGAAGGAAGAGTACGAGGATTTAAATATTTGTTTTTGTGCCCATGAACTGCATTCTCAGAAAGCAGAGAAGGGTCACGTGATACTTGCCTAGAAAATGCTTTCTCGCCGAGGAATTTTACCAGTACCTCTACCTTCGTTGTTCTGTCTTGGACCTTTCAGGTCTGAATAGATTCAAAACCATGTTCATTTCCGCTCTACTTGGTACAAGCATTCTCCTTCATTTATAACACCAGTGGGGACTGTGTGGCTGTTCAAATTGAACTTGTGAGGGATGTGTCCTCTTCTTATCTTAAGAACCAGAAGTAAAGGTGGAGTTTTAACAAACGTTCTATGTTCTGATGAATTTAATATATTTACGAAAGAATTACAAACGATGTATTTGCAGTATCTGAGTTGGTTTGTTTTTTTTCTTATTGTAATTTTACTTCTATTGCCTGTGTTGTCATAACTGTTAGGTTCCTCCCAAATTTTTTGAACTGTAGCAGTAAAGGTACTTGTCTTGGATTTGCTTAATTTGTATACAGTTTAAGCAAAATCTCCACAAAAGTCACCTTAATTTCTACTTTAAGAGATTTTTTAAAAATCTTCCTTAGAGCAATGTAATGATGAATAGTTTTAAGTTATTTTGGAGGGTCTGAAGTGGGAGTTGAAATGATACTTAAGTGTCCCCAAAAGTCACCTTCATTTCTACTTTAAGAGATTTTTTCAAAATCTTCCTTAGAGGGATGTAATGATCAATAAGTTTAAAGTTATTTTGGAGGGTCTGAAGTGGAAGTTGAAATGATACTTTATGTTTCTTTATATTTCCTTTCTGATTAGTGATCTACAAGTTAGTATTTTAGCTCAACAATAACTCGATAAATTATGAAAAATTAACTTATGGACTAACCATATCAATATATTTCAGTATTCTGTCTATAGTATGAGTGATCATTGCTGTTCACTCCTGATCTTTCATTCCTGTAATTTAACATTCCTTGTAAATTAAGAGTCTACCCATGAGGGTGTAGCATAATAATCCTTCCTAGTTAACACCTTTGCTGCAATTACTTTTTTTGTGTGTAAAGTGTTGTTCTTTTTAAATACTTGAACCTACTTGCCATGTTCCCTTTTCTTTTTAATTGAAAAAACAGATGCATCATTTGAACCTTCTGTAGCATTGGCAAGCCTTGTGCAGCATATTCCTCTTCAGATGATTACAGTTCTCATCAGGAGCCTTACTACGGATCCAAATGTAAAAGATGCAAGTATGACCCAAGCGCTTTGCAGGTACTTCTTCATGACACTATTAATGGTAATTGTAGATTTGGGGAAGAGGAAGTATTTTGTATTTTGTGAGTAATGAAAAACTTTCGAATGTTTAAAACTAAAATCATGGAATGACATATGTAAAGATTCTCCAAATAGATTGGAATTGTTTATAGCGTTGACAGGCATCCCAATAATTCACAAATCTATTTTCAATTCAACTTTTTTTAATTCCCAAAATATACACACATATACACATATTATACACTCAGATGTTGATTGGATTATCAGTATACAGTATTTCACTAATTTCATTGCCCATTATTGTTTCCTGCAACCTATTTCTTTCTTCTGCGTTTTTTTTTCTTTCTTCCTTAGTAAGTATATACTTTACTTTCTCTTTCAACCAGGCGCAATGTGTAATACACTCTTTGCCTTTGCCTGTTTGAATTTTTTTTCTTTCTCAGTTTTAAATAGATGATTTGGCAAGATACAGAATTCTAATTTGATAGCCATTTTCTCTTAGCATTTTAAAAATAATACTGTATTACCTTTGGGCATCTGTTGTTGCTCGTGGGAAGTCAGCTGTCAATCTGACTGTCATTCCTTTGTGAGTAGTCAGCTTGTCTGGAAAATTTTATGTTCTCTTTATCCTTGATGTTCTATAATTTTATTCTTGCATTTCTAGGTATAATCTTAATATTATTTGCCCTTCTTAGCACTTTGGCACTTTTATTCAGTCATTCATTCATTTATTCAAACCACACTTATTGAGTACTTACCATGAGTGCCAGGCAGTGTTCAAAATGTCCTCAAACAAACTGATAAAAATATCTGCCTTTATAGGCTTGCATTCTAGTTGGGGAGGCAGACAGTAATTTAATAACACACTTCATTGATTCCAACATGTCTTCTAATTTCAAAGATGTTTAAATGTAGAAATGCCTAGTCATTCATGTCCTAGTTAAATTGGCACGGCTTTTCTTGCCTTAGTGGTATATAAGCTAATTATGCATCTTAAAATTGGTTTTGTTTTAGATTTGATTAAATATGATAAGTAAAATAATTTAGTATGTTAGATAGTGATACATGTTTGAAAAAAAAGCAGACAAAAAGAGGGATAGGAGTAGACAGGAAGGGGGACAGGTTGTGAGGAAGTGGTTTGCAATTTTAAATAAGATGGATGAAGAAGGCTTCACTAAGGTAACCATGAAGTGAAGACATGAAGGATGTGAAGTAGCAAACCTGTGGATATCTGAGGGGAAGATCAATACTATTTTATAGTTCACTAATTTTCTCTTCAAAGGTGCTCATCTGTAGAGCTTACTTAGTTACTAAGTTTCTTTATTTCAATGACTATTTTTTTCTAATTGAGTTTTTTGTGTCTGTCTGTTCTTATTTAATACCTGCCTGTTTTTGTTTTTTAATTCTTTTCCTGCATGTGTGTGTATATTAAGCACATTTACATACAATATAAGGATTTGGACAAAATGGTTTCTGTGCCCCTGTTATAAAATTATAAGGTAACATATAAACTGAGGTATTCATATTGAGTTCTCAGCTGCATTTGTACTAACTTCACTCTCTGTAACACAAACTCTGGGGACTTTGATTTTCTCCACCGTATCCCCCTTTTCACTTCGTTGTTTAAAAAGGTCTTCCTCTTCTAGCGTTTCTTCTTTCTTCTTGTGCTCTTAAACATAATTGAATCAATTTATCTGTAACTTTTACTTCCAGTTTCATACTATTCATTCCCTCTTTGACTTTCAAGATTTGTGAAGGTGCTTTGTACGTTTGAGAAAACTCTTATGTAAATGTTTTTCCTGTTGTGTGACCTCTACCCCCATTGCTTTTAATTTATGATGATCCCCTTGCTGTGTTTGATAATCTGTATTTTTATTCTCATCTCCTTGATATCTTTCTATTCATTGTTCTTGAAACTTTTGTCTCTGACACCATACTGTTAGGAATTTCTTTCTGTATCTATTCTTTTTATTTTCTTCCTTCCCATTATTATCATCACTTTATCAGTTCTGATCTGTATGTAGTTGACTTCCAAGTCTTTATGTGAAGTTCTCATTGTTCATTTATTTTTAAGAAAGTGTTATCTTGTTCATCTCCTCATAATGTAACTCCTTCTGTGCCCTATTTAGCAGCAGCACACTTTTGTCAGTGTGACTGTAACAGCACTAAAGTCTCTTTCTCTTTGGGATGAATGTATTATAACTTCTATTTCCTCCTAGTAAAACACATTCAGAGAATTACAGATTTTACAGCTGGAAGTGAAATTAGAAATTAGTTGGTCCATCACTTTCATTGCATAGGGTAATAGTAGCAGATTTTCTTTACATGACATAACTATTTAATACTCACCACAGTCTTTCGAAATAGGTAGTTATTGGCCCCATCTCATAGTTGAGGAAACTGAGAGGTTAGATAATTTACCCAAGCTCGTTCAGGTAATAAACAGTGAATCCAGTATTTGAACTTAAATCTGGCTCCCAGTTATGATATAGTCACCAATGAAGAAACAAACCAGGGTAGTCAAGTTTCTCACTTAGGGTCACTCTCTTAGAGGCAGAACTTATCTTCATGGCCTGATGTTGGTGTTTATTTTTTCTCTTTTTTTACTTAAATTGACAGTAATTCTAGATATCTGGTCACAAACCTATAAGCAATTTTCAAATCCATCCTTTCATACCCTTTGATTAACATAATTAATAAGTCCTTTGGATTATTTCTTTAGGACATTTCTTAAAATGACGCTTATTCTATCCCCACTACCTTGAAGAAATCAGGCTTTCCTCGTTGCACAGTTTTTTAGTTGGTCTTTTTGCTAGCAGCGACTTACTTTTCTTATGTCAATCATCTGGACTCCTGATTTTTCTCTTCTAATTAAGACATTGTAGTGACTTCCACTACCTACTAAGTCGAATTCATATTCCACTTCTTGGCATTCAGTGCTCTTAATTTTCCAGCCTCTTCAAAAACAGTTATAGTACCCAATTTAGGAATTTTTTTTCAAGATGTATTTGGGAATTAATTTTTACGTATTTTTTTCTACGGGGAGTTGTGACTCAGTTTTTGTATTATATTTCCAGTGTAGCCTGCGTGATCCTATGTACCCATAATCTACCTGAAGTAATTACTCTTATACAGAAAATGTAACTGAAAGGGATAGTGATATTTGCTTTTACCATCCACCTCCCACTTTATACCTCCCCGTGCACTATACTTTCCCAAACATAGCAGTGATCATGTTTATAGTCATTTTCTATAATCCATAGAAATGCAAATGCAAATGTAGATACCGTACCAGGACCAAACAGGTAACATTAAAATATGAAATAGGCCAGGTATAAGTGAAATGATAGGGAATAGGATACATAAGTACCTTCTAAAAGAGAAAACTGATCATCAAGTCCAGTTGTCTGTTAATACAAGGAAATTGGAATCCAGTCTTGTTTGATCTGATTTTTCAAAAGAAGCCTGAAATCCAGTTTTCTGTGTGAAATTTCTCAATGTTTAAAACATTGGAACAAATAAAAGGGAAGGCTGCCTATAGCCCACAAGCTGCCATGTAAAAATGGAAATTGCTGTTATTCTCCATAAATTACGATTAAACCAATCTTGGTGTCTTTCATAATTTTTGCCAGTTTTACTATTATGGTTTTAAAGTTGCATGTACTTTTCTTTAGCTATATAAAGAAATGCTTTCATTTATTTAACAAATTTGAGTTCCTACTCAGTGCCAGGCACTAAGTGCTGGGAATCCAAAGATATATGAGAGATTACTGCTCTCAAGCTCACAGTCTAATGGAGACAGGTCGTGGAGTACATAAATGACAAGTATATAGTTAAATGTTATTTAAATAGTAAGATATTAAATCAGTATACCAGAGTTAAAAGAAAGTGTCCTTGGAATTCAAATTGATAATCACTGATACATGGTGGATAAGATTCCTATAGTTAACCATAAAAATAGCTTATCTTGCAGTGCCTGCCTGTACTGGAGAAGAACCTCAGACATGTGCAAGTCCAATCAAATTGAAACGGAACTGAAATATAATTAAAGTGTGGCAAAAAACATTGTATTCTATGCTGGCAGAGCTTAGTTTAAATGCCAGTACTATTATTTGATAATTGTGTAATTGTTGACAAATTTCCTAACTTTTCTTTCCTTTTTAAGGACAGAAACCATATCTTACTGTTATATTCTCAGCACCAAACACAGTACCTGCTATATAATACACAAATATTTATTTCATGAATGCTTTCTTAGTCTGCTTGGGCTACTGTAACAAAATACAGATTTTAGATTGGGTTATTTGTGAACAACAGAAATTTATTTCCCACAGTTCTGGAGGCTGGGAAATCCAAGGTCACCATGCCTAGCTAATTTTTGTATTTTTAGTAGAGATGGGGTTTCACCATGTTGGCCAGGCTGGTCTCGAACTTCTGACCTCAGGTGATCCAGCCACCTTGGCCTCCCAGAGTGCTGAGATTACAGGCGTGAGCCACTGTGCCCGGCCTTCAGTTGCTTTCTGAAAGAGTTGTACCAATCTTCATTGTGGTAGAGATCTAACTTTAGGGAGTGTCTCTATCAGATCCCATATTACTTTTTTTTTTTTTTTCATTAAATTGGTCAAGCAGATTTGGTGTCTGGTGAGGGCCTGTTCCTTTAGATGGAGCTTTCTGTGTGTCCTCACACGGCAGAAAGAGCAGGGGTGCCCCCTTCAGCCTCTAATCCCACTCACTAGTCACCTGACAAAGGCCCCACCTCTTAATACCAACACACTGGGGATTAGATTTTAACATACGAATTTTGGAGGGACACAAACATTCAGATCACAGCACCTTCTGATTTGTGTAACATCTGATATGAAGTTTATTTATAGGTGGTCAGGAGATTGGCATACATGAAATAAGGTAAAGAATGGAAGCTTTTGAGATGGAAAGGCAGAAATGGAAAGGATGAGAGAAAGGCTGACTGAGTAATGAAGGATAATGAAAAGCCATGGCCAAGTGGAATTTTCTACTCTCTGTGCTCTCGTCCTCTCTCAGTACTCTCTTTAGACTGAGCTAAAGGGGGTTCTGGCCTTGAGACCTGTATTCTGGTGAGCCCTGTCTGGTTCTGCTCTGACAGTGTGACTTCCCATGATGCAAAGAATCCACAGAGCCAAGATGTGCTCACACATACCCTGCCTCTAGATTACATCTTTTTTATGTCCATATTTACATATATATTCACATGATTTTCTTTTAAACTAAAATTGTTTTTTAAAAAAACTGCAGTGGTTTTTTTTTTTCCTTGTTAATTCAACAATTTCTCAGCTCTTTCCATTTTAGATTCCTCATGGATAGATTCATGTACATCTATCTTATTATTTAAAACTCTATATACTGTTGCATAGTATCAGTACCATAGTAGCCATTTCCTTATTGACAATCATTTAGGTTGTTTGCAGTTCTTCTATACCATAAACAGTGCTACAGTGAATACCGTCTGTACACATATGCAAGTGTGTCTCTGCTTTGCTACTCTGTATAAGTAGAATGGCCACAAAATTTTATGAGAATCACCCCAACAATAGTTGGAAGACGTGGAATAGCTGTCAAGGACTATGTTAATCACTTGTAACCATCATTGTTGGAAAAGGCCAGAAAAACAAGAATGGAAATAAAGTTTGTGTAGAGAATGGAGGGAACATACACATAACTTGTAGTTAACATGCATTTGGACTTTGGGACCACTCTTAATATCCGAATGGACGTTTTAATTTTAAAAGCAAAAACCTTAATAAAAAACATTCCAGTGTTAATGTAGATAGTTATATAACACAACTGTTGTGAAAATAACCATATAAGTGAAGATGCCAGTCCTTTGGCCAGGCACAGTGCCTCACACCTGTAATCCTAACACTTTAGGAGGCCGAGGTGGGCAAATCACTTGAGGCCAAGATTTCAAGAACAGCTCAGGCAACCCCCTTGGCGAAACCCCATCTCAGAAAATACAAAAATTAGCCAGTTGTGGTGATGCGCAGCTGTGTAGTCCTAGCTACTCAGATGGCTGAGGAGAGAGGGTCGCTTGAGCCTAGGAGGCGAACTTTGCAGTGAGCCGAAGTAATGCTGCTGCACTCCGGTCTGGGTGACAGAGCGAGACTGTGTCTCAAAAAGAAAAAAGATGTCAGTCCTTTTAACATAGTAGTTGTTGTTTTAGTAATGTATTTATGTCCTTAGTGTTTATATTTACATTTTGTATAATCAAGGTATTTATTTATTGCCACATGTATTAACTTTTGGTGGAAGAGAGGCATTCACAATATTTCCAGTGTTATAGATTAATTCATTTAATCTTCACAACAGTGCTATAAAATAAGCATGTTTATCTGTAATTTACAGGTGAGGAAACAGAGAGGTTAAATAATCTATGTAGGTATTTAGGGTCCCCTAGCTAATAAATGGTGAATTGAGCTTTTTAAACGTCACTCTGGCTTCAAAAACTCATTTTTCCCCTTTCTATTTTCTTAATATATAATCCCAAAAATAGGACTACTAGGTCAAATTATATGAACATTTGCTTCAGTTGCTTTCTTTTTTTTTTGGAGACGGAGTCTCGCTCTGTTGTCCAGGCTGGAGTGCAGTGGCGTAATCTCGGCTCGCTGCAACCTCCGCCTCCCAGGTTCAAGCCATTCTCCTGCCTCAGCCTCCCGAGTAGCTGGGATTACAGGCACGTGCTGCCATGCCTGGCTAATTTTTGTATTTTTAGTGGAGATGGGGTTTCACCCTGTTGGCCAGGCTGGTCTCGAACTTCTGACCTCTGGTGATCCAGCTGCCTTGGCCTCCCAGAGTGCTGAGATTACAGGCGTGAGCCACTGCATCCGACTTTCAGTTGCTTTCTGAAAGAGTTGTATCAGTCTTCATTGTGGTAGAGATCTAACTTTAGGGAGTGTCTCTGTCCGATCCTATATTACTTTTTTTTTTTTTTTCACTAAATTGGGTAATTTAATGAGTTTTCTTTCAAGAAAAGCACTCATTAGTGCAAAATGAAGCCATTACAATATTTACAGACTTAGTGCTTTTTTATATATTTGAAGTTTCTTTTTGTTCTCTTTGTATAGTCGGATTTGAAAAAGATACCTCTTTCACAGTTCAAAATACAGTCTTTTTAAACAGTACATTTCATATTAGACTGTACTCACCAGGAAGGAGGAATCTTGGATCATATTCATATGTCTTAGTTCAGATTACATTTCAGCTGCTCTTTTTAGAGTAAATTTGCCTGATAAATTCTTGATACAGGTTGAGCATCCCAAATTTGAAATGTTTGAAAATCCAGTACTTTTTGAGTGCTGACATGATGCTCACAGGAAATGCTCACTGGGACATTTCAGATTTCAAATTTTTGGATTTGAAATGCCCAACCAGTAAATATGTAATGCAAATAATTGAAAATCCAAAGCACTTCTGGTTCCAGACATTTTAAATAAGGAATACTCAACCTGTGCCACTATATAGCATAAATTTTAAGTTTTGCGTTTATGCAAAATAATTTATCAGAAATTCTTTTTATGGAAATATGTTGGATATGAGAAACTGTCAGTTTACAAGATTGGAAATTCCATGAGAACAAGCACCTGTTACATTCACTTCTACATCTTGGTCAGTGCTTTTCACCAGCAAATTCAGTAAATGTTTATTCACAAAGTGAGTGATTATCTACTGTAACTCTTGTTATCACTAACTAAATGAAAATATTTTCAATAATGATTGTTTCATTTTCCTTCAATTTCAGAATGATTGACTGGCTATCCTGGCCATTGGCTCAGCATGTGGATACATGGGTAATTGCACTCCTGAAAGGACTGGCAGCTGTCCAGAAGTTTACTATTTTGATAGATGTTACTTTGCTGAAAATAGAACTGGTAAGTGGGAGTATGGAAATCTATTAGAATATATAGACTCATAAAATCGATATTTTTTTCTTTGGGTGGTATCCTTGAAAGCATCTAATTTTGAATATGTTATTGTTGTTTTGTTTTGAATAACAGTTTGAATAGGCTTTAGAAATTTTTTTAAATGTCATCTAAATATAAGTAATTAGGTTGGGCATGGTTGCTCACAACTGTAATCCCAGCACTTTGGGAGGCTGAGGCGGGCAGATCACTTGAGGCCAGGAGTTCAAGACCAGCCTGGCCAACATGGCAAAACTCCGTCTCTACTAAAAATACAAAAATTAGGTTGGCATAATGGTTCATGCCTGTAGTCCCAGCTGCTCAGGAGGCTGAGGCACGAGAATCACTTGAATCTGAGAGGCAGAGGTTGCAGTGAGCCAAGATAGCACCACTGCACTCCAGCCTGGATGACAGAGCAAGACTGTGTCTCAAAAAAAAGTATAAGTAATTAAAATAATTTTTTCATTTTCAAATATCCAATATGGAAACATTCTTTCCATTATCTCTTGAGTCCAACTAATCAAGCTTTTACCACCATTACTCTACCAAAATTACCTTTGACACCAGTGGTTTCCAGTGTTGCTAAACTCAAGAGTCATTTCTCAGGCCTCTTCTCATTTGACCTGTCAGCAATATTTGGCACAGTCGATCACTCCCTCTTGTTTCCAGGACATTATACTCTCCTGATTTTTGTCCTCCTTCACAGGCATATCAGTCTCCTGTACTTACTTACTCTAACTTTTAGAATGCCTTACAGTTCAGTCTTTGGTCCATTTTCTTCTCAGTGCATACTCACAGCATAGGTGTTCTATGGCTTTAAACAACATCTCTAATTTGATGACTGCCAGATTTATATTTTTAGTCCATTTTTCTCCCTTGAACTCCACATTCATGTATCCATCTGTCTTTACATGAATCTCAGATTCACTTTATCTACAATCTTATTCCTGACTTTTCCCTCCCAGACCTAGAGGCTACTCTATCCTTTCACTTGCTCAAGCCAAAAACCTTGAAGCTATTCTTATCTTTTTTTCATTCCCTCTCAGCCCATATCCTACAAATTCTACTGATACCACCTTTAGAATATATCCAGAATCCTACCACCCTGGTCCTACATTATCATCCCTTGCTGCAAGATTGCAGCAGCCTTCCTGCTCCTGTCCTTGGTCCCCTGTACTTATCACACAAGGTCCTATGTATTCTGGCCCACTTTTTCTCTAGTCCCATTTCCCACTGTTATTGCCTCAGTCTCTTGCTTCACTTACACTGCCCTTTTTTCTTCATCTGTAGCACACCAGCCTGAAGGCCTCAAGGCCTTTGCAATGCCATTTGCCTTGCCTATAATGCTCTTGTCCCAGGTATTTGCAAGGCTTATTCAATTCCTTCAGTTTTACAGTTGGATATCACTTCTTTCATGAGGCATTTATTGAATGCTATATAAAGCAGCAGATTTTTTTGCTACACAGCATTCCCTATTCATCATACCCTGCTTTAAATTTCTTAATAACACTAACCACCATGTGTTACTTTTTATTGTTTCTACCTGCCCTCTAGATGGTAAACCCTGTAAGAGAGAGATTTTTTTTTTGTTTTTTTAATCCACTGTTGTAGCACTAGTTCCTAGAACTAGGACAAGTAATAATATGTGCTTAACAAATATTTGTTGAGTGAATTGAATGAATGGTGGACTAGGGAGCTATTGCCTTGTAAACATAGTTTGACAAATTTTTATTTAATTGGGGAGTTTTAATGGTTGGTTAGGCCAGTTACATTACCCTTGATCTCTGTCACGTTATTTCCTAACTTCATCCTTCTCCCAAAGTTTAATAATATAAGTTAATGTTAGAACTTTCCAGAAGGGGGACATTCATATAAATAAATTCTAGCTCTAAGAAAATAACCACTGTTGGATTAATGATTTTCCTGCAAATTCTTAAGAAGGTGTCTTGTCTTATTTTGAAGGTTTTTAATCGACTTTGGTTTCCTCTTGTGAGACCTGGTGCTCTTGCAGTTCTTTCTCACATGCTGCTTAGCTTTCAGCATTCTCCAGAGGCGTTCCATTTGGTAAGTTATGACATAAGCGTTCTACTTTGAAAAAGCCTCATTTTGAAAATTTAGTTTAATATTGAGTCACATTTTTATGTAGTGAAAATATTGCAAGTTAGTCCCAAATCTGTTTTCATATAGCTTTATGATTTCCTAGAAAATTGAGATTGTGAGATTTCCCTCCTAGGAATATATTTTCGTGTCTATTCAAACTACTCCACTTGCAACAACTACCAGCAGTTGAGAGTTACTGTTCACATGGGAGATGTCACTGATGGATGTCTGTTGCACAAATGAACAGTATAGAAGGATTAAAATGATTGAAAACCACTGCTTTAGAATTTTGAAACCATGAAAACACACCAGTCTTTGCAGGCTTTTCATTCACTCTCAACCTACATCCTACAAATCCTGTTGACCCCACCTTTAAAATACATCTAGAATCCTACCACGTTAAGCCAGCTGAATCATTGGCATTTATTTGATTTCAATTATTTGATTATCAGTTACTGCAGATGAGAAATGACAAATTGTAATTTTGGTCAGCTGTCCATTTACCACTCTAGGGCATCATAGGAAAACAGTGCCTTTGTGTGGTTACTTAATTCTTCCAAAGACTAATCCTGTTTTATAGGAGTAGAAACTCATTGTCAATAAACCCACAGTGGAAAAATCTTAGGAATACTGATTCACTATAACAAACTTCAGAGGAGACTAATGAAGTTCAGAATTCCATTTGTTTTTATTTATCTAGAATATATTCATATAGGTTGCTCAGTGTCTCATTTCCACTGAAGGAAAGTCCACAGGCTTTGTAGTAAGTAAACCTTACTAGCAAGTAATTACATTACACATTACCACTTAGGATGAGTGATTTCTGCAGTTAATTGCCCTAATTTTGGTGAATTTAATCATCAAGCAGTAACCTTATATATATGTATAATACAAACAGAACTCAAACTCTAAGATAGCAGGTGTACTAGCAAAGTCTTCCAAGAAAAAAAACATCAATTACTTGTCCTTGTCTTCAGGCACAATCATGTGTAAGACATTTGAGAAAAGGCTTTGTTTTCCACATTTTTTTTTTTTAACTGTTAGATTCAGGGAAACGTGAAAGTTTGTTACATAGGTAAACTCATGTCACGTGGGTTTGGTTTACAGATTATTGCATTACCCAGTTATTAAACCCAGTACCCAATAGTTATCTTTTCTGCTCCTCTACCTCCTCCCACTCTCCCCGATCAAGTAGACCTCAGTGTCTATTGTCGCCTTTTTTGTGTTCATGAGTTCTCACCATTTAGCTCCCGCTTATAAGTGAAAACATGGGGTATTTGGTTTTCTGTTCCTGGGTTAGTTTGCTAAGGATAATAATAGCCTCGCCCTCCATCCGTGTTCCCGCAGAAGACATGATCTTATTATTATGGCTGCATAGTATTCCATGGTGTATATGTACCACATTTTCTTTATCCAATCTGTCACTGATGGGCGTTTAGATTGATTCCATTTCTTTGCTATTGTGAATAATACTACAGTGAACATTCACGTGCATGTATCTTTATGGTAGAATGATTTATATTCCTCTTGGTGTATACCCCGTAATAGGATTGCTGGGTCAAATGCTAGTGCTGCTGTTAGCTCTTTGAAGAATCACCATACTGCTTTCCACAATGGTTGAACGAATTTATACTCCCACCAAGTGTATAAGTGTTCCCCTTTTTTTGAACCTCACCAGCATGTCTTCTTTTTTGACTTTTTAATGATAGCCATTCTGACTGGTGTGAGATGGTAGTTCATTGTGGTTTTGATTTGCATTTCTCTGCTGATCAGTAATATTGAGCTTTTTTTCTTAAGCTTGTTGGCTGCATATATGTCTTCTTTTGAAAAGCGTCTGTTCATGTCCTTTGCCTGCTTTTTAATAGGGTTTTCTCTTGTAAATTTGTTTAAGTTCCTTATAGATGCTGGATATTAGACCTTTGTCAGATGCATAGTTTATAAGTATTTTCTCCCATTCCATAGGTTGTCTGTTTACTCTGTTGACAGTTTCTTTTGCTGTGCAGAAGCTCTTAAGTTTAATTAGATCCCGTTTGTCAATTTTTGCTTTCGTTGCAATTGCTTTTGGTGTCTTTGTCATGAAATCTTTGTGTCCAGGATGGTATTGCCTAGGTTGTCTTCCAGGGTTTTTAAAGTTTGGGGTTTTACATTTAAGTCTTATCCTTGATGTAACGAACATCGATACAAAAATCCTCAACTTGCAAAGCAAATCCAGCAGCACTTCAAAAAGCTAATCCATCATGATCAAGTAGGCTTCATCTGTGGGATGCAAGGTTAGTTTAGCATACACAAATCAATCACATAAACAGAAATAAAGACATAAACTACATGGTTATATCAATGGATGCAGAAAAAGCTTTCAATAAATTCAACATCCCTTCATGTTAAATACTCTCAATAAACTAGGTATTAGAGGAACATGTCTGAAAATAATAAGAGGCATCTGTGACAAGCCCACAACCAACATTATACTCAATGGGCAAAAGCTAGAAGCATTCCCCTTGAAAACCAGCACAAGACAAGGATGTCCTCTCTCACCACTCCTAATCAATATAGTACTGGAAGTCCTAGCCAGAGCAGTCAGGCAAGAGAAGGCAATAGGGGACATCCATATAGGAAGAGAAGAAGTGAAACTATTTGTAGATTATATGTTTCTGTATCTAGAAAACCCCATAGTCTCAGCGCAAAAGCTCCTTCAGCTGATAAACAACTTCAGCAAAGTCTCAGGATAAGAAGTTAATGTAAAAAAACACTAGCATTCCTATACACCAACAGCAGCCAAGCTAGGAGCCAAATCAGGAAGGCGATCCCATTCACAATTGCCACAAAAAGAATAAAATACCTAGGAATACAGCTAACCAGGGAGGTGAAAGATCTCTGCAATGAGAAATACAAAACAGTGGTCAAAGAAATCAAGAAGACACAAACAAATGAAAAAACATCCCATGCTTATGGATAGGAAGAATCAATATCATTAAAATGGCCGTACTGCCCAAAGCAATTTACAGATGCAGTGCTATTTCTATCAAACTACCAATGACATTCTTCACAGAACTAAAAAAACACTATTTTAAAATTCGTATGGAACCAAAGAAGAACCTGAATAGCCACAGCAATCCTAAGCAAAAAGAACAAAGCTGGAGCCATCACATTACCCAGCTTCAAATTATACTACAGGGCTACAGTAGTATATTAAAACAGCGTGGTACTGGTACAAAAACAGGCACATAGACTAGTGGAACAGAATAGACAGCCCACAGACGAAGCTGCACACCTATGACCATCTGATCTTGACAAAGCTGTCAAAACAAAAAGGCTCCCTCTTCAATAAATGGTGCTTTGACAACTGGCTAGCCATATGAAGAAGATTGAAGCTGGACCCCTTCCTTACACCATATACAAAAATCAACTCAAGATGTTTTCCAAATTTCTAGGAAGGAGATTCTCTGACATAACTTTATCATTCATTCTAATGTTTATTGCCCATATTGAGGACATTCCTTAATCTAGTAGTGGGTAATGTGGTAGTTAAATCACCTATAACTCCAAATAACTCAGTAAAGGACTTGGGCTTAGGAGTTGCTAAGTATGAGCAATAATCTGGAATCAGCATCATCATAATTCATCGTAAGTTTAGAATATCTTAGGGCAAGCCAAAGTTGATGTTAGAATATGTGGTGTTATGGGTCAGGTTGCTTTTCTTATGCATTTTACCCAGTGGAATAAATTTATTTTAAACAGACACTATGGCAGATAGTAATAACGGAGAAAGAAAAAAAATCAAAGCTTCTAATTAAATAAGTTTTATACATTTCCTCAAAAACTTTAGTATTATAATAATGTCAAGAAACATTTAGTTTCACTTATTCAAAAAAATCAACTTTCACACATTTAGAAAGTAATAGCCTGCTTGGAAGTATATCTGTATAACTGTGAAAGACTAAGTCTTATTTCCATGTCGTGATAATGTTGACCATTTGAGATATAGTAATAGACAACCATATAACCTGCTAACAAAGACCTAATCTAATTTGACAGATTTGGAATTATAAATTTAATAATTACTTCTAAAATTTTTGCCTCTTCTGTCTCCCTTCACCTTTGAGAAAACAAAATAATTTTGGATTTCTGACTTTTAGCAAGAGAATATCTGATAAATGTGGCATTTATGCGACAGAAGTATAATTCATATTTGCTTAGAAATGTAAAGATGATAGCAATAGAATGAACTCACTAGGAACTGGTAGTTTTATGGTCACATTAGTACCTGTGATGGAGGTAAGAAGGTAATGCAAAAGCTACAGTGTGATTTAAGCACAAATGTAAAGCTAGACAGAGCAGAATGGAAATAGCACTGTGTTGTAAGACTATGATTATTCTTTTTGTGGGAAGGACAGGGAATTAGTGGGTTATTACTATAATTGCTGTTATTGCTGTTTGATGGTATGACCCTAATAGTTATAACTTTTTTACCATGAGTTAGCAACCCCAAAATGTTCTACAAATAGAACAGAAGATACCTTTTACCATAAGAAGTATAAATATGTAGTATCAGATTATAATTAAAAATTAATTAAAAAAATATAGTATCATGCTAATGGAAAGAGCTATGTCTGTAAAATAGAAGTTGTTTCATTTTAATAACCTCCTAAAGATATGATTGGCTCTGGATTGATGACTTTTTAGTTTAATTTTACAATGAAAGAACATGGTTGTGCTGATGATCAATATTAACAATATTCTATATGTTTATGAGCAATGATCATTTTAGATTTCACTTTTATTTTTAGCCCCAGGTCTTTAAAACTAACAGAAGTTTCTGATGCCCTTTATTTTTAGAACCATCTCATCTTTTGGTGTGAAATGGGATTTGTTAGTAAGAATAGCCACTCTAACATAAGGCATGGTCTCTGTGCTTATCTAAAAGTAATCCCATTACCTGAGCTGCAATTTTAGTTACTCATGTAAAGATTTTCTTGAAGTAGACTTTAATGTGCAATGTACTTTTAATTCTTTCAAGTGAAAAATTTTAGATTCACACTAGATGGAGCTCTTTAGCTAATTCCAGGATTATTTTTCAAAAGTTTATTCCCATTGAATGACCTGGTAAATATAATAACCCTAACAATTTCAACCTACAGCATTTTTCAGAATGGCGGCAATGACTAAGATTCCTATTTTATACCTTAGTTTATGTTTTAGATGGTGTGTAAGGATGAGGAGAGGGGTCATATATGGGATTACAGTCATATGCGACTTCGAAAACTAGATTTACCTTGATATTTTAGAAATGTTTAACTTAATAACAGGAAAAACTCTGTGACTGCACATACAGAAAAGTATTTGCTGATCATATATCGTTTGTGTTCTGTTTGTAGGCTAGAGAATGTGTTACCAATTTGTATAAATTCAGCATTGTTTATCCTTTTTTCTTTTCAGATTGTTCCTCATGTGGTTAATTTGGTTCATTCTTTCAAAAATGATGGTCTGCCTTCCAGTACAGCCTTCTTAGTACAATTAACAGAATTGATACACTGTATGATGTATCATTATTCTGGATTTCCAGATCTCTATGAACCTATTCTGGAGGCAATAAAGGTATGATGATAGTTGTACCAATATTTGTGGAGTTGTGTTATATTAATAAGGTGAAACATTCTTATAACCAGCTACTCAATTTACTATTTTATGGTAATATGCTTTTTATTTGAAAAATGCAGTTAGAATCAGGTTTCATTTAGGGAGTAACAGCTTTCTTGCTAGAGTCACCATTCTAAATAACCATATTTCTTTATTTCTGCAGTGTCATCAATTATAAGGCATATCTTTAAATTTATAATAGCTTTTTGGGAAATTTGTTTAAAAAGAAATGCTACGTTAAGTTAATGCATACAACAGATTTGCACCCCAATATTAGAAGTGTTAAAGTATATGTAGAGTATGTCTTAGAATACAGGAAATGGAGTTTAATAAAATATTTGACTTTGATTTCTTTCCCTTTTTAATCTTTTTTTTTTTTTCTTCTTGAGACCAAGTCTTGCTCTGTCACCTAGGCTGGAGTGCAGTGGTACCATTTCTGCTCACTGCAACCTTCACCTCCTGGATTCAAGCGATTCTTCTGCCTCAGCCTCCTGAATAGCTGGGACTACAGGCACCTGCCACCATGCCCGGCTAATTTGTATTTTTAGTAGAGACAGGGTTTTACCATGTTGGCCAGGCTGGTCTGAAACTCCTGACCTCAAGTAATCTGCCTGCCTCGGCCTTCCAAAGTCCTGGGATTACAGGCGTGAGCCACTGCACCTGGCCTCTTTTTTAATTCTATTTTTGCTGTGGACTGTTCATCAATGTTTAGAATCTTTACTTGAATTATTTGTGGAGTTATACTGTGTTTCAATTTTATATGGAAATGGTTCTGAAAAGCATTTTTTTTTTTTTTTTGGACAGTCTTGCTCTGTTGCCCAGGCTGTAGTGCAATGGCATGATCACGGCTCACTGCAGCCTCTACATCTTGAGCTCAAGTGACCCTCCTGCCTCAGCCTCCCAAGTAGCTGGGACTCTAGGTGCACACCACCACACCAGGCTTTTTATTTTTTGTAGAGTCGGGGCCTCACTATGTTGCTCAGGCTGGTCTTGAATTCCTAGGCTCAAGTGATCCTCGTCCTCCCAAAGTGCTGGGATTACAGGCATGAGCCACTGTGCCTAGCCTAAAAAGCACTTCTGTTTGTGTTGAAGACTGGATCACAATAAACATACTTTCCTCTCAGTAAACTTACTGCGTAATCAGTGTATAGCAAAAGAATAGGAGAACTGAACTCAGCCAAACTCAATCAGAAATTATTAGAAATCAATTCTATTGATGGTTTTTTTGAGATCTGAATTTCAATGTAAAGGTCTTATTATCTTTACTTCTGTATCTGAGGTGGATTAAAAACAGTTCTTTTTACTGTATCATTAACTAAATCAAACTTATTTTGGTTGAGCTCAGAACACAAAGACTGTTAAGCAATTAATGTATATTGCTGGGGTGACACTTTGACACTTCAGAAGTAGATTATGTTCAGGAGCATTTTGAAGTGGATTTGATGGTAATATTAATCTCTTTCTACATTGTCCCTGGATCCATAGATGATAGTTGCTGCACTTGTTAATTGATTGCCATTCTTTAGTTCATCAGAGTTTTTCATGTTGAAAATTCTGATAACTCATATAGGCTCAGAAGAAACAATGGGCTCGCTCTAAGCCCAAAGAAAGCACTTTTTCTTAGCTGTCAACAACAACAAAAATGAGAAGATTGAAACTCCTTCAGAAAATGTTTGTTTGTTAAGGTCTAAGTGCCAGATGCCAATAGCAGTCCAGATAAGCCCTAATGATTTTACCAACTTCCCTATACTCTCCAGTGCTCTATTCATGCTTGAAATAATTTACACTTGAAATGTTATCTCATACTTCACAAAGTTGATAAGAAAAATCCATATGTTGTAATAATTTTCTATATGGGTAACATGAGATTAAGTTTTATTTTTCTTAAAGGTCATTGTGCATAGATGCTTTCATTTCTCATTTCTTAATTACTTCGGGATTTTATTTCTAAGGGTTAATACTGAGTAAATATTAGTATTTAATGAAAAGGAGCCATTTTTATTACAAAATTTGAAAACAAATTGTTTACTTATGTTTAACTGTGTGTTAAAATTTAAGTCTTCATTCTACTGCCTTTGAATAGCACTGCAGTGTATTCTCTGACCCCAAAGTTTTATTTTATAAACATTTTGCTGGCATATAGAGAATATAAAGAGTTCAAATGTGACTTGAATTTCCAGCTTTTGAGTATTCCTTAACTTGATAAACTCTGTTATTAGACAGTATTTATTTTTGCCATACAGTGAAATTTGATATTTTGATGACTAGCCAAGTATTGCCAGTTACTTCAAAACTAAGTGGGGGAAAAGAAAGTTCAAATGTCAGTGTAAGAATCTTCTTAATGGTGTTAATTAATTTAACAACAAAAATAATTTTTACTTTACTTTTAAACTGTTTTTCTTCTTTATGACCTATAGGATTTTCCTAAGCCCAGTGAAGAGAAGATTAAGTTAATTCTCAATCAAAGTGCCTGGACTTCTCAATCCAATTCTTTGGCGTCTTGCTTGTCTAGACTTTCTGGAAAATCTGAAACTGGGAAAACTGGTCTTATTAACCTAGGAAATACATGTTATATGAACAGTGTTATACAAGCCTTGTTTATGGCCACAGAGTAAGTTTAAACTTGAATCTTTTCATTTTAACTGTAGAAGATGATGCATGCTGATGAAATATAAGATGATAGAATTGTCTACACATTATTCCTTATAAATGGCATAAATGTTAACTTTAATTGCCGTATTCAGAAATGAAACTGCTTTTAGTGCTCAGAAACTATGAAAATGTTAACATTAGGCTGGGTGTGGTGGCTCACGCCTGTAATCCCAGCACTTTGGGAGGCCAAGACGGGTGGATAGCTTGAGGTCAGGAGTTTGAGAGCAGCCTGGCCGTCATGGCAAAATCCCATCACTACTAAAAATACCAAAATTAGCCGGGCGTGGTGGTGGGCACCTGTAATCCCAGCTACTTGGGAGGCTGAGGCAGGAGAATCACTTGAACCCAGGAGGCAGAGGTTGCAGTGAGCCAAGATCGTGCTGTTGCACTCCAGCCTGGGTTACAGAGTGAGAGTCAGTCTCAAAAAAAGAAAAGTTAACATTAATTCTGCTTATTATTCATTGCATTTAAATGCCACTTTAAAGAAATTACTATTCCAAAGAGTTTAAGTGTGCTACAGTACTTCATTGTTGTTATCCTGTGAGACTGTAATTTTTTTTAACCTATACGTGTTTTGAGGGAAGTTATATATAATTTTATCTGCCGGTCAGTATTTTGGTATTTGTCAGATCAACAACTTTGTTGCTGTTTAAGAAGTTTAAGTTCTGCTCCACCCCAGGGCAATAATTACTGAACACATGTATAAACAGACATGTTCCTTTCCCCTCTTAAGAATTTTCTTTCAAATCCATTTTCTTTTGCACCTAAGCAAATAGGAAATCAGAAGTTGTTAGTTATGTGAATGCTATCTGCAAAGGTACAAAATAACGATAAACTTTTCCTGAAGACAAAAACATGATTGAATTTTTCTCCTGAATACCAATAAAGTATTCATGGAACTTGCCCAAAGAGGTTTACAAATTGAGTTCTAAGCTTTCCAAGTTGTTATGCCTGCCCAGAGGAATCATAAACTATGAAATGTCGAATTTGATTGGGTGCCGTGGCTTGCGCCTGTAATCCCAGCACTTTGGGAGGGTGAGGCGGGTGGATCACGAGGTCAGGAGTTTGAGACCAGCCTGACCAACATGGTGAAACCCCGTCTCTACAAAAATACAAAAATTAGCCAGGCATGGTGGTGCGTGCCTGTAATCCCAGCTATTCAGGAGGCTGAGGCAGGAGAATCACTTGAACCCAGGAGGCAGAGGTTGCAGTGAGCCAAGATTGTGCCACTGCACTCCAGCCTGGGCAACACAGTGAGACTCCATCTAAAAAAGAAAGAAAGAGAGAGAGAAGAATTTGCTTTATTTTATTGTTGGGCTCCAGATTATAATATCAGCACTCAGGTGTTTTTGGTTTCATTTAGCATTTAATTTTTTGGTTTGTTTGTATTTGGAATTTTTTTTTTTTTATAGAGCAGCTATATCTTTAGACACAAGTGATACTAGGCATAAGACTGAAGAATCCCCGTCTTACCACCAGAGGTCATCTAGTCCAGACATCTCCTTTTACAGATGACAGAGAAAACAGAAAACCAAAGCAGTTATAACTGCAAGAGCAAATAAAAGGTTATCTCTTATTGAACAGTGACCAATAATATTATCTCTGAATGGGAAGACAGCATATTTTATTTCTTAAGTAATATATGAATTCTTCTTCATAGTTTAAAAATAAATTTTATATAGAATAAAAAGCAGACATTCCCATTTCCAAAGGTAATTTGTTAACAGTTACGTTGTTCCAGACCTTTTTTGGTACAGTTGCATGTTTGTATTTAATATGAAAACAAATGCATTTTTTTAAGAAAATTTGCAGAGAATCCTATTTATATATTCTTTTCCAGCCACTTGCTTTTATCATTTAATAATTTGTATTCGAAATATTCCCATATTGGGGCAATACAGATCCGTGTCATTCCCAGTAAATGTGTATGCCATCATTTATTTATTAAATACTCATTTAATTTAATGAGATTTAATAAATAAGTTAAATTAGTATTTAATAAATACTCCTTTATTTAATAATGCTCCTATTGATGAATATTAGGTTGTTTTGCTTATAATTAACATCTCTCTGCCCTTATACAGATATAGAGGATTTTTCTTTGAATATTTTCCATATCTTTGAATATCCTTTGAATATCTTTCAAATTGCTCTCCAAAAAAGCTGTAGCATTTTGAACTCTGATACCAATATAAGATTGTACCTAGAACCTGTACCTTTAGCAGCAAATCAGCCTTTTTAATTTTTTGCCAATATGAAGAAAAATGTCTCTTAATTTGCATATTGCTGCTAATTATAGAGTTTTTCCCTCTCTTATTTTTCTTTATTCATTTGTGTTTCTCTTCCGAATAACCTGTTCTTTTCTTTGTACATCTTTTTGTTGGGTCTTTTTTGTTTTCATGTTGCTTTATATATACTCTGGATGATCATCCTTTGCTACATGCTTTTTTCAAGGCACAATTCAAATTTGTGGGGTGTTTTATTTATAATTTTTTAATTTTATGTATTCCAGTCTTCCACTTTTCATTTGTAGCATCTGGACTTTTAAAAGCCTTTACCCTCTAAATTTCTTGTTTCTTTAAGTACTTCAGTAGTTTTGTATTTTATATCTAGCTCATTAGTCCTGTGGTATCTGTGTTGGTGTATAATCTTATGTAACTTCATTTTTTACCAGATGGATACCCAGTTGTCCCTTTACTTTTTTTTTTTTTTTTTTGAGTAGTTTATCCTTTTCCCACGCTCTATTCTTTAAATGACTTTAATTTTATAGTGTGTTTTAATGACAGCGTATTTTTTTATTTCATGAAGATTTGAAAGAATTTAAGTTTACTTATCTTATAAATTAATGGCTTAACCTATTTGTATTTGCTAATCCAGAAAATAGAAATAATATGTGATAGCACATAGTCCATTAACAGGCTTTATAGTAAATGTTAATTTATTGTCATTCTTCCCTTCCTTCTTTACTGTTAGATAGATAACTTCCTTAGGAAAAGGACCATTAGGTAAATGAAGTTTTACTTTAAGGATAATAAATTCTTGAACTAACTTGCTTTTAGCTTTTAAGAAATGCTTTTAAATGGCCAGGCACAGTGGCTTATGCCTGTAATTCCAGCACTTTGGGAGGCCGAGGTGGGTGGATCATTTGAGGTTTCGGTGAGCTGAGATTGTGCCACTGCCCTCCAGCCTGGGCAACAAAAGGAAACTCTGTCTCAAAAAAAAAAAAAGCTTTCAATAAATGCATGTGTTTGTACGCACATATATATAAATCATTATATTCTCTTTCAGTTTCAGGAGACAAGTATTATCTTTAAATCTAAATGGGTGCAATTCATTAATGAAAAAATTACAGCATCTTTTTGCCTTTCTGGCTCATACGCAGGTGAGTGTGTATGTGTATATAGTATGTTTATGTTAACTGCATGGTAATATTCATTAAACTTTACCTTATACCTAACCTTTTTAACTGATGAAATAATATAATAGATATCTCACCCAGTACAACAAATCCACTTAGAAATGCTAAAGAGATCCTGCCTAAAATATCTAGATTTTTTTTATTTTCAGGATATGCCCTAAGTTTTTATATTTTTCTCTTGCTTCCCATTATTGTAGCTGAATATTACGCTGACCCATTAATCTAGAAATTTTTACAAAGAAAATATGATTTCCTATCCAATAAATAAGTTCCTTCATGAAGAATTATTTTTAAGTGCATCTTTGTTTCCTGATATTAAATTAATAGATTTGTACAATAATGAGCAAATAAAATAATATTGTGGTGCCTGGGCTTTTTTCTCTTTTCTTATGTATACCTATTCATTATAACTAAAGATCTCTGCAGTTCTGTTTATCTGTTAAGTTCTAGAGCTTAAAATTTCGTGGTGATCTTTTATGTCCACACGTTAATCCGGGGTCATTAATTTATATTAATGGCACCAAGGTGGTCATATATAGTAAATATTCACTCAACAGACATTTATTAAGAGATGCTATATGCAGTCAGTGATAAGCATTAAAAGAAGAGTCTTGGCCAGGCGCAGTGGCTCACGCCTGTAATCCTAACACTTGGAGGCCGAGGCAGGCAGATTACTTGAGGTCAGGAGTTTGAGACCAGCCTGGCCAACATTGTGAAACCCCGTCTCTACTAAAAATACAAAAATTAGCCAGGCATGGTGGTACACGCCTGTAATCCCAGCTACTCAGGAGGCTGAGATAGGAGAATTGCTTGAACCCAGGAGGCGGAGCTTGCGGTGAGCCGAGATCGTGCCACTGCACTCCAGCCTGGCTAACAGAGCGAGCCCCTGTCTCAAAAAAAAAAAAAAAGAGTCTTTATGTTCAAAGAACTTTTAGTTTAGATTTTGAGCCTATACACATGAGTAATATATATGTCATTATTTATAATATATATTATTATTTTTCTGGTTTTACTTTCATTGCCTTTGTCTCACAGAGGTCTAAAGGAGCAGTAGTTAGGACCAGAAGAAACAATAGGTTGAGAATTGATGGGGTTCAGTTGATGGGAATGCTTTTGTTTTCTTTCTACAAGCTGAGAAATATCTCAAATATAACTTCTTAAATGGAAAGAATCTAGACAGGATTAATATGAGATGATAGCAATGGCCTATGAGTAGTTATATACTCAGATAATTTTATTATTCTTTATCTGGGGAAAGTATGTTCACAAATTAAATTTACCATATCAAGACCAAGGGAAATGAAATGAAAACTATCTCCTTCCTCACTCCCTGTTGTTTCCTAGTAAATTGATTTTTGTGCTTTATCACTAGTATGTATTTATTATATATAAAATATATATGTAGGCAGATATATACTTCATTAACTTACTAAATCAGAGCTATTAGGAAAAAAAATCTTAGGGGAGGTTTCCCTCCTCCTCCCAAGAAAAGTAGAAAGTAAAAAGAGCCTGATTAAATTTCTGTCACAGTTGAGACTGTCTCTGGTAGCAGCCTGACAGAGATTATTTTAGGCAGATAGATTTTCACATATAATTGAAAAGTCCTTTTTTCTTATAATTAATAAAACAACACTTATTGAACAGTTACATTTTTTTAACCCCTGGTCTAAATCTTTTATGTCTTAATCATCAAAAACAGTCTGTCAGGTAATAAGGTGTATCCCCATTTTACAGATGAAGAAAACAGGCTTACATTACCTGTTCAGGGTCATGCAAACGAGCAGCAGGGTTGAGATATGAACCAAACAGTTTTGAAGCCCATGTTTAACGTAGGCTAAACTTCCTTCCTTCAGAATGCTATAAACACCCTTAATTTGGGTAAAATTTTTCTTAACTGAGAACTTCATTGTTATGAAGTTATGCCACAAATAATCAAAATGTCAAGAGAATTCCAAAGTTTCAACTTATAATCACATCTTTGAGATGCCTTTTCAGTTCTTTTTTGTCATGGCAAAATCTAGGATTTGAACCTGGTTCACTCCAGAGTCCAAAGTTTAATCACTAAGCAGCCTCTATACTTTAAAACAAAAATTAGCAAAGGTTTCCAACCAGTGTACTCACAATCTGCACATATATGACATGTATCTGCTCAAGGAAATTTTTGCCTAAAGTAGGTATGCATGACTCTACTGTAGAGTATTTCCTTTATTACTTTGTTCAAAATATATACTAACAAAATATACATTAATCTTTTTTAGATTTGATTTTTCAAAAAATTGTGGACTCAAACGTGACTGTCATAGAGGGATGATACCAGGAGCTTTATATCAAGAGTTAGACATGGGTTCTACTTTAATGCCCTGTGCTACTCATTTAGCTGTATGACCCTGGGCAAGTCACCTGTTTCTCTAGCTCTCAATTCTCCTCTGCAGAGTGAGAAGTTATGACTAAAGATTACCTAACTTTATTTCTAAATAATTTTATCTGTCCCTAAGTTGCCACATCCGGCACTTTTGGCTGATGCAATGTTAACTGTAAATAATCTTTATTAAACACTGTATATTAAGATTTCAGTTACTTGGTTCATGCTATAAGAATCACTTCCTTCTATTTTCTCAATTGCTATCAAAAGAGGGAAGCATACGCACCTCGGATATTCTTTGAGGCTTCCAGACCTCCATGGTTTACTCCCAGATCACAGCAAGACTGTTCTGAATACCTCAGATTTCTCCTTGACAGGTAAAAAGTATTCTTAAAATTGTGATTTGAGTGTTGTCTTTCATAACAGTTTAATTCTACTTAATATTGCTTTTACCTTTAAAAACATATTTCAAATATTACTCTTTAAAATACTATTGCATATCTTGTATGTTTTTTATATTTTCTTTTGTTTTTAATTTGTTTTCCTTTTTTGAATTCTCTTCCTTGAGACCAGCTGTTCTCAAAGTGTGAAACAAGGACCCCTGCGGGTTCCCAAAACACTTTCAGGAGTCTGTGAGGTCTTCTCTTTTCCAACAGCATAACCGTGTGAGGCCAGATTTTCTTTATATGCTTCATCCAAAAAACATATAATAATAGAATGCAGAGAAGATATGAGGCTCCAGCTGTCTTCTGTTAAGCCAGATACTTAAAATATTTGCAAAATGTAAAACACTGCCATTCTTACTTTTTTTTGGTTTTAGAAAATACAACTTTTTCATTTTTAAAATGTTACTAATATTAAATAATGGGTTTATTATTGTTTGCTAAATGTTAATATTTTATTTTCTCAGTTCTGACAGTAAATATCAATAAATACAACCCATGTAAAGGAAACCTCTTTGTTTTTTAATTATTTTTAAGAGTATAAAGGGGTCCTGGCACCAAAAAATTTAAGAGCCACTCCTTTAGACCAGTTCATAATTGTATGGGTTTGGTATGTTTTATTGTCGCCTGACCACTTAATTAATAAAACCTGTTATCATCTGTATCTCCCTGTCTTTGTTCTGCTCTGTGGAATGACTAGTAAAGTTAGTTGGGCTTGGTATGTGCCAGCCTTCCTTCCATTCAGCTAAGAATCTATTCAGTAGTTTATTTGTGCCTGACTTTCTATGAGATGTCAGGAAGACAGAGATATATAAGACAGGTAAGGGACGTTTATAATTAACTGCAATGTAATACATGCTATTAAGTAGCAGTATGAAGAAAGTGTAATGAGAATATAGACTAGTAATAGCCACCCAGCTTTTTTTCTGCATTCTCAAAGCTGTTCAATTTTCTTTTAATTAAAACAGGAAAAACCTGATTTGTTTACATTAAATTTGATTAGAATAGTTTATAGAAGCCACTAATATTTTTAAGTAGAAATGACATTTGAAGTTAATTTAAGTAGTTATATAATGATATCCTCTGCTGCAGGCTCCATGAAGAAGAAAAGATCTTGAAAGTTCAGGCCTCACACAAGCCTTCTGAAATTCTGGAATGCAGTGAAACTTCTTTACAGGAAGTAGCTAGTAAAGCAGCAGTACTAACAGAGACCCCTCATACAAGTGACGGTGAGAAGACTTTAATAGAAAAAATGTTTGGAGGAAAACTACGAACTCACATACGTTGTTTGAACTGCAGGAGTACCTCACAAAAAGTGGAAGCCTTTACAGATCTTTCGCTTGCCTTTTGTCCTTCCTCTTCTTTGGAAAACATGTCTGTCCAAGATCCAGCATCATCACCCAGTATACAAGATGGTGGTCTAATGCAAGCCTCTGTACCTGGTCCTTCAGAAGAACCAGTAGTTTATAATCCAACAACAGCTGCCTTCATCTGTGACTCACTTGTGAATGAAAAAACCATAGGCAGTCCTCCTAATGAGTTTTACTGTTCTGAAAACACTTCTGTCCCTAATGAATCTAACAAGATTCTTGTTAATAAAGATGTACCTCAGAAACCAGGAGGTGAAACCACACCTTCAGTAACTGACTTACTAAATTATTTTTTGGCTCCAGAGATTCTTACTGGTGATAACCAATATTATTGTGAAAACTGTGCCTCTCTGCAAAATGCTGAGAAAACTATGCAAATCACGGAGGAACCTGAATACCTTATTCTTACTCTCCTGAGATTTTCATATGATCAGAAGTATCATGTGAGAAGGAAAATTTTAGACAATGTATCACTGCCACTGGTTTTGGAGTTGCCAGTTAAAAGAATTACTTCTTTCTCTTCATTGTCAGAAAGTTGGTCTGTAGATGTTGACTTCACTGATCTTAGTGAGAACCTTGCTAAAAAATTAAAGCCTTCAGGGACTGATGAAGCTTCCTGCACAAAATTGGTGCCCTATCTATTAAGTTCTGTTGTGGTTCACTCTGGTATATCCTCTGAAAGTGGGCATTACTATTCTTATGCCAGAAATATCACAAGTACAGACTCTTCATATCAGATGTACCACCAGTCTGAGGCTCTGGCATTAGCATCCTCCCAGAGTCATTTACTAGGGAGAGAGAGTCCCAATGCAGTTTTTGAACAGGATTTGGAAAATAAGGAAATGTCAAAAGAATGGTTTTTATTTAATGACAGTAGAGTGACATTTACTTCATTTCAGTCAGTCCAGAAAATTACGAGCAGGTTTCCAAAGGACACAGCTTATGTGCTTTTGTATAAAAAACAGCATAGTACTAATGGTTTAAGTGGTAATAACCCAACCAGTGGACTCTGGATAAATGGAGACCCACCTCTACAGAAAGAACTTATGGATGCTATAACAAAAGACAATAAACTGTATTTACAGGTAAGTTGGAAATACAAGCTTTATTTGTTGAAAATATTAAACAATTGACACAGTTAAATTAGTACCCTCATTTTGAAATCTAACATGAGTTTTTATGAAATTCTGAAATATAGGTCTGGATTTATATGAAGTATTCTCAACCTGTATAACTAAATTGCCTTTCTAATATTGTGACAATTTGAATGAAAAGTGGCAATTAGATGTAATGCAGAAGACTTTATTTGTTCCTTACAAAAGATGGCTCATTCTGAAATCATGCCATACAAAATACAGAAAGTTTACAAAAGTGGACATATCCTCCCTCTTCCCCTCAGCCTCACCCACCAGAGGAAATAACTGCTAAATATGGTGTTTATGCCCTCAAGACTTTTGTGTAAATGTTTTAAGGGCTATTTATTGATATTTAGGTGGATAAGATTAAAAAACATTAAAATGTAGACTATGTAAAGAAAGGATATTCATATTCTTTGAGGATGTGGGCAGTAAAACCAAGGAGATAATAGAACAGTTGTAAATCAAAGCCAAGGAATGGTTTTATATGAGATAAATTTATTCATAAATATACTTTTTTCAAGGAGTTAGTGATTTTATTACTTAAATAAAGGCTAATAAAAAGTTAAAATTCTTGCTGAAAGTATTTTTGTTTTTGAAACTTGCTAATTTGTTCTCAACATACAGGGCTAGCAGTAAATTACAGGTGAAATTCTAGGTACATTAATTGGGTAGTCTAAGTGATTTTGAGTTTGAATGAGTATATTTTGAAAATTTTGTGTTTGAAAGTCACTCCTGAAAGATACAGATAGAATAAGAAATGAGCCATTATAGTACTGATTTTTAGAGGGAAATTTTCTCAAAAGCTTTCAAATTTACTGCGTTATAAAATACTCATACATTTTTAAAGAAGTATAGCAATGTTCTTGAGTGACAAAAACAATAAACTTTACAGAAAAAAATAGAAAATCAGAATATTTGTTTGAACTGATTAACTACTGAAGACTCTAACATCTAGTCAGATGGCTTATGATCAACATGCTAGAAATAGAATGTATTCAACTGTGTCCTTCTTACTAGATATCATATAAACACTAGTCAGAGGAGAAATATGGGTTTTGAAAGATAAAATACTACTCTCATTTCTGTGATTAGAATCCCAAATGCTTGTATAGCCATAGCAACTACTTGTTTGTAGCTTAGCTCCAAGTGATTTTCCAGTTTATCTTGCCTTTTACCCCATTACTTTCTGATTATACAATATTTGAGCGTGAGGAGCTGTTCTTTTCATTATTATTTTAAGACTCGTATGTTACTTTATTATAAAGAAAAAGCATTATGTATTTTGTTAATTCAGTTTTTCAGTTTTGTGCAGTTGTTCTAGATTCAGTCTTAAGTTTCATATTGACAAGTTGTTTGATGCAAGAAAAGATACCACCAAATTTTATATTAAGGTATTTACCTGTATTAAGACTAGGTAGTAAATCAAAGTTTCATTATTAGAGTACCCTTTTAAAGCAAAAATACAATAATAAATATTCAATTTTTTTTTTTTTTTTTTTTTTTTTTTGAGACTGTCTCATTCTGTCACCCAGGCTGAAGTGCAGTGCTGTGATCATGGTTTATTGTAGCTTTGAACTCCTGGGCTTAAGTGATCCTTCTGCCTCAGCCTCCTGAGTAGCTAAGGACTACAGGCATGTGTCACCATGCCTGGCTAATTTTTAAAAAAAAATTTTTTAAAGATTGTCTTGCTATTTTACCCAGGCTAGTCTCAAACTCCTGGGCTCAAGCAATCCTCCCTCCTCGGCCTCCCAAAGTGCTGGGCCACTGCATGTGGCCCAATAATCAACTCAATTAGGAACTTATATTTAGATTGTGATTATTTACATTTATTTATTTATTTATTGACACAGAGTCTCGCTCTGTCACCCAGGCTGGAGTGCAGTGGTGTGATCTCGGCTCACTGCAACCTCCACTCCTGGGTTCAAGCAAATCTCAGGTCTCGGATAACCAAGTAGCTGGGATTACAGGCATACGCCAACGTGCCTGGTAAATTTTTTTGTATTTTTAGTAGAGACAGAGTTTCACCATGTTGGCCAGGCTGGTCTCAAACTCCTGGCCTCAAGTGATCTGCCCACCTTGGCCTCCGAAAGTGCTAGGATTACAGGCATGAGCCACTGTGCCCAGCCTGTTTACTTTTAAATACAGTGATTGATAAAGGCTCAAATTGTGAAGTTTTTCATACCATTTAATCAGATCATTCTGGTATTTTAAGTACATGTTAAAAGACTACGTTCTTTATTCTGTTATGTGGATGCACATGTGCTCATAATTGCCAGGCAATAGAAAACTATAGCATTGAGATTATGTATACAGCAGTTTTCAGCTATCACTTCTTAAACACCTGGAGCATGTACATGTGTGTTTTCATTCTATCATTTTTGTTTTTATATCCATTTTTGAGATATAATTATTATAAATATATGTCATGCTTTATAATAGATTACTATGTCTGGACTATAACTTTAAGAAATAGCATAATACCTTTTTATAAAACAGCTATAAAAACTTAAATCGTAAAAGTAAGGATGTGAAGTGGACATTTTGAGTTCTTCTGCTCTTGAACAATATTGCTAATGAATTTACCATTTTAGTACATATCAGGGTAGCTGCTTTCATTTTAATACTTCATAATCAGATTAGAAACTCACCTTGTGATAATTTTAAGAAGCTTTTTTTAGGATTTCATTTTTACATTTTAGGATTTCATTTTTCAATTTTAAATCTAGCCACAACCAGATTTACAAGTGTTAGAAAATGTTGCTCTTTTGAGTATTGGCAAGATCCGTGGTTTTGAAAAACCCAGGCAAAAAATCTTATGTGACAAACCATTCTCTACTCTGTGTATCATAGCCTGACATTTGGGAAAACAATGCAAATTGTGGATCTCGAAGTAAATTTTTGAAAGGGCTTTTCTCTTCATATATTTCTTTCCCCTTCATATATTTCTTTCCCTTCAGCCCAGTTTCCATTAGGAGTATCTCCATTGTTTTAGTGTCTGGAATATAAAAACTAAGCCTTTGGTTAGGATACAGTGAGAGATTGTGTAATGCATCATCATTGCATGGTCCAGATTACCCACCCATCTGTCCTGCATCAATCAGCCACAGACCACTTCCCATCTTTTCTTGCTTGGTTTCTTTCCTTTGTTTCTTTGGAGGAGGTAGTAGTTCTTCTTAACTTCTTAATTATTTTCTTTTTCATACATTCAGAAGAGTATATTCAATATATATGTGCAGTTTAAAGAAAAATAAAAGGATTAATGTCAACAGTTTTACTTGAATGAGAAATATGAATATACTGAAAATTATTTGTCTCAAGGAGCAATAACTTTCCTGTGACTAGATCTATAGTCTACTACTGAAATTAGAATTAACTTTAGTACTTGATATAAATTTGTGATATAAATTACACATTCTATGATAATCATAATTTTGACATTGTACACAATGTTCTTACCTGTATTAAGTAAAAGACAGTTTTTCCTATTTTTATGCATTGTCTAAGCTTATCAGAAAACAGAATACCACACATTTTTTTCTGTCAGCCATATATTTCTATAAATAATAAAGCAGAAAAAGAATATTACTTTTTTGGGATGTTGTATATCTTGAAATACAATGTAGGTTTCATGGGTACAGATGCAATGGAGCTACTAATTTTATATTTTATGTCATTCGACATAGTTTCTATAAGGGAATCACTGTATAAAAACGTCTATGCAAGATTTGCCTTATCTTTTAGTAGCAGAAGTTCAAGGAGAACTTCTTGAACTCTACCTTACATGTTTGTTCAGTTTTAATTCGTTACAGAACATTGTCTATATATCTGAAACCGTGCATTGTTTCTCAGATACAGAGTCATAGTTTCATCGCTTGTTTGGATAGTTTAATAGGTTATAGAGCTAGAACAATGAGGATCTGTGGGTGAGGGTTTCTATCTGTTTCTGATGTTACTTATGGCACTTAATTTCAATCTGTAAAACATTTATAATTCCTACGTTAATTTTATAGATCAAAGGATAAATTAATATATATATCACCTTAAAAATACTCTGTAGGTAGATATTATACCAAAGAGCCAGCAATTATAAATGTTGTAAATGACACTGTAGATCACAAAAATGTTTTTAAGAAATATCCTGCAAATTAAGTTTTAAAAGTCCTAACAGACTGGTTAGTTAAGCCATTTTGTTACAAGGATTTATCAAAGGTCCCTTTCAGCCATAAAAATAGGTGATTCTTCATCATCTTGTGTACTGGGACTTGAACAGAAGATGCTGCATGCTACTGAAAAATAAAGTATCTATAATATGACAGATAGGTGTCAGGGTATGCCTGGGTCTTTTCTTCATAACGAAAAATTGAGCATTTTGTGAAGAGGGAAGAATAATAAACTAAACCATTTTAGCTAGAAATTATAAAATAGTATTACCTTGCCAGATGGAACAAAATCACTAGGCCTTAAGTTGAAAAATCGAAATAATAGTGTTTTCGTTATTAATGTTAACTGTATTTTGAAAGCCCTTCAGGATGATTATGCTAACAAGTTCAGGTATGCTGTGACCAGTAACTTTTAGACCTTATTTTTACCAACCCCACTTGAAATCTGTAGATCCTCTCCCAGAAAAATAAGCACATGCCAGAATATTTTGCATATTTTTCCAAAGAGTTTGTGGGTCCCAGTTTTAGAATCCAGTTGTATACCTTGCCAAATGAATTTGCCATTATTTATTCATATTTGCTCCCTTTGAAGCTAAGCACCTAATAGTATTCTAATCTGAGATCATTAATATTTATTGAATACCTAACATATGCTTGGCATCTAGATAAATATGACTGATTTCTGATAAAAGTTTTCCTGATAAGGAAACGTTCTAGATATTACTGTGAGGAGGTAGGCTTCATTTTACTTGTCAGTGTTCTTTGAGACCTGTTTGATTATTTATTGAGAAATAGTCTATGGAAAGGCCAGAAAAAAATTCAGTCTTCTTCCTTTATTCATACATTTAACTGTAATCACGCACTTCCAAAATAGCCCCAGTTGCTGGAGAATAGATAATCTATTGTGATAATCTTTGAATTCTATGTTAAATATATTAGAAAAGAATCTATTCCAGTATGTTTTAGAGAGTGTTGCAGGAACTGTAATATTTTCTTAGAGAAATTTTTTTTTCTTAGGTGCTTTAGTTTCAAAGTTATTGAGATTTGAAGAATGTTTATAAGGATTAAGGTAGTTTTAAAATATTTCTATAGGTGATATAACGATCCATTGTATTTAGCATTTTAATTTCATAAAAATTATTTTTAATTTTAGGAACAAGAGTTGAACGCTCGAGCCCGGGCCCTCCAAGCTGCATCTGCTTCATGTTCATTTCGGCCCAATGGATTTGATGACAACGACCCACCAGGAAGCTGTGGACCAACTGGTGGAGGGGGTGGAGGAGGATTTAATACAGTTGGCAGACTCGTATTTTGATCCTGAGAGAGTCCAAAATGCACTGGTCACGAAACGTCTAATACTATGACTGTTAAAATGTCAGACTATAACAAATATCTATCTTTTATTTTTCATTAGACCCTTATACTTCAAGAGAACACACTCAGTGCTTGTTTTTATTTTCTTGACACATCTATTAACAAAATGCATCATGGGAAAAAAATCTACCTCTTAAAATTCCATTTGCTTTTATGGTTAGACATGCTTGACCAAAAATATTCAGAAGAAAATATGTACCTGGTCCTTAATTAAGCTGCGTTAAATTTGGTAGAAGCATTTAAATGGTCTATCTTCAGTTTTACTGAACAAAAAATGTAATTTATTTAGCATTCTTTATAAAAGAATTGATGCTAGAGGTAAAAAAAAATACTTGTTTTTAAAAAATCCTTTACGTCTTGTGTAATTACCCCATTATTAAATTCAAGTCTTTGAAAATCAACTAGAGATTATAAAGTCTCTAAAGAAGGCAATAACAAAATTTATCAAGATATAGTACTTTTCAGTTTTTGTTTAGTGTCTTCAGCATCACCGTGTCTGTATTTCAAGTACAAATGTTTTTAAAAAGGATTCTTTATACATATGTGCTGAATTGATTTTAAGAAAGTTGCATG
The DNA here is from genome assembly GCF_029281585.2 of Gorilla gorilla gorilla. Classification (NCBI taxonomy): domain Eukaryota; kingdom Metazoa; phylum Chordata; class Mammalia; order Primates; family Hominidae; genus Gorilla; species Gorilla gorilla. The sequence continues at coordinate 164,007,342 of NC_073227.2, forward strand.
ATCCTGTAGGAGCAACATTTTTACCTAAAAAATGCTAACTTTATAGTATTTCTAATTGTTCAAGGATTTTAAAATTCTATTTCAGGGAGTATATCTTCTGTGTGTTTTGAAGGAGGTGAGTTCTGTATGTGCCTTGCAGTACTGTAATTCAAAAATAGGAATCTTTGGCTGCGAAATTTTAATGAAATATTAGGAAGTAATTTTCGTGCTAACATTAAAATTATAACTTTTTGAAAGGTAATAGATTTTCCAGAAGTAAAATCTGATGGTTCTAAATCAATCAATGTGATAGTTCATTTTTAACTCTTAGAAGAATTCAGAGGAAATGAACCCAGCTAAGTAAAAAAATCTGTCTTGATTTTGTTACTTATTCCTCAGAATATTAAACATTGATCACATATTTTTAGAGTTTTACTTTTGGGTTTTTTGTTTGTTTGTTTCAGTCATATGTTTTGCACTGTTGTTTCTATTTTCATAGTTTTAGATAAAATGTTAAAATGCCAAACCCTACCTTCCTACACTTTTTCTTTTGCCAGGAAACTGGAAACATGTCAGTTCTCTTGGTTCTTGATTATACTGTACTCAAGAGTTATCCCAGTTATCCCCCTTCCTAAAGGTTTTAACTTATCCACAGTTGTGCATTGTTCTGAAGATTGGTCTCATATTTATTTTGAAAACACTTTAAGGAAACAATGTTCTTCGATGATTTGGGGTTTATCTTTTTCCCAAGCTTTTATGGCAGTGGTTAAAAAACAGAAATCCTCATGTTTATTCCATTACCTCCCATTCCTAACCTGTTTCCAGTCACCAGGAAGATTAGGAAGGCAGATTAGATTAAAAACTGAAAATTCTTTGCAGATTTAATGAAGGTTCTCCTCCTTATAAATGAATGAACCAGTTATCATGCTTTTCTGTGGTTTTCCTATCCCAATAGTGAATTTCTGAGCTATCCTGTGTGTTCAGTTATCCACTTACTTGATAGCAACTTATGACCAGATTATATCAGTCTTGGCATTTATTGAAATTGGTAAAGTGATTTAATACTTGATAGATTGATATTGGGCTAAGATGCTTCTAGGAACTTTCATAAAAGCAATTAGACTTGTGCAGCTTTATCTATGAATATCAGGTCTCTCAAGGATTTTATGTATCAAGATAATATGTATTGACTTTTTTAAATGATAAAATGAATTCTAGTTAAGAGTCTTTCCTTGGTATCTGCAGTGGATTGGTTCCAGAACACCATCCCCCGATATTAAAATCCACAGATACTCAAGTCCCTTATTTATATAAAATAGCACAGTATTTGCATATAACCTATGCACATCCTCCCATATACTTTAATCTCCAGATGATTAGATATGATTGCATAGCACTTACATTGTGCTATGTAGTTGTTATATTGTTTTTTCATTTGTACTATTTTTTATGATATTTATTGGTTTTTTAAATTTTCTATCCAAAGTTGTTTGAATCTAAGGATACAGAGCCTGAGGATATGGAAAGCTGACTGAATATAGTAACACTGAAGAATATTCAAATGATAACTCATACCAGTACCAAAAACTTGAAGACTTCCTTTTAACATTAAAAATACAGTAACTTTTTACATGATTTGTTGAATTCAACATATTTGGAACCAGAATAATCAGAAACTTCATTCAAAACCTATGCATCTGAACTTTTTTAGTAAGGTAATACTCAGGACTGCTCTGATTCTAACAGATCCCTGTTAATTACAGATTTATTTGTCATATTAGGTCTTTTCTTTCTCCCATATTCCTAACCCGTGTACTACCTCCAACTGTTGTGAGGTTTGACTCTGAAGACTGAGTAGAGTACTATTGCTGTTTTTCTTTCCTTAGTCAGAGTAATCAGTTTAAATGAAGTTGCTCATTGCTGCTAAGAAGCATTAGGCTTCACTGCTAGCAAAAATGAAAAACTACAAATCTGAGTCTTTCAAAGATGTTTATTGACATAATTAAAGTAAAAAATTGTTTAGAGATATGCAAAGAAGGAAATATATATGATGTCACACAAGCTCCAGTAAGCTATCCACTAAGCAGGTGCCTGTGCAACTCTGATTTATGGCATTAACATATCTCAAATTGAAGGAAGGATTCTAGCTCATTTTCCATTCAAGCATCTTCCCACTGCCTCTCTTCCAGCTAAATAATCAGAGAAGCAGGGCAGTATATCCCTGGAGATCCCTGACTTTTATCTCCATACCTTAAATTGTTGGTAGATCCTTTGGATGTAGAGATAAAAATTCATTATGATGCTAGAGGTATTGGGGGGTCCATGCGAAAGGTTCAAACAGCCTATTACATTAATGCACATGTGGAAAGAACAAAAATTTTCAAGCTAAGTCTTAAGTTCAAATCTATAATTTTTTTCTCTTCAGTTCTGTTCTTTGTATGATAATACTTAAAAAAGTAGTTGTCTTCTTTTCACATACACCTCTTTAAAGCTATCATCTTATAATAAGTGGAATTGGATGCTTATTGTGTGCCCAGCACAGTTTAGGAAAAAAATAATTGGCACTGTTTGTCCAGTTACTGGAGATCTTCATTTTGATGCTTTGTACTTTGTTCCAGGTCTTTAATTCTCAGTCCATCTTTTCCTATGATTGTGTACTTCACATGATACATTCCATATAAAGAGCTCTTTTAAAATGAGTATTTCAAAAATACTGTACATTTATATATAGTATTTTTTTCTCATAAAAATGCGATAGTTTATATATCCTTTCATCATACGTTTTTTCTAATGAGTTTAGATTTCTGAAACTAAATATTCCTGAAGTAGAGAAGAGTAAGTTATTCACATTTTACAAAAACATACTAGGAAATGCTAACTGGTTATTATTAGCAACTCAGTAACATCAGAGGAGTAAGGTTAAATCTTAGATAATGCAAACCTGTAACTAAGAAGTGCAACAGTAAGGAAATTTGAATTAAAAGTTGCTATCCCCAAAAAACAAATAATTCTAAAATATAAGCTGTTTCATATGTATATTCTTAAGTTTTATCAAACTGTTATGTATCTTCAGTGTTAGCCTAAGTTAATTTTCTTACAGTCCTTTTTTAGAAGTGAACGAACCTCAAAATGAATGGGGGATTAAAAAAACAAACTGCTTTAAAAAAACTAGCTTGTTTAAAAAAAAAAAAAGCTTTCCCATATGAAGAAATGTGTATAGAAATAATTTCTAAAGAAATGAGAATCAAGATTTTTATAAAATCAGCAGTCTAGGTTTCACAAATTCAAAAGGATTTATTATGTAAAACCATTAGCCCCACTGTTACATAACCAGTGTGGACTTAACATTAAAAATAGAATCTAAGAAGTCAGCCAAGTGTATTGCCAGCTCTCGTCAGTGTCTGTTATGACCTGCAGTTGTTTTTCTCTTCATGGAGCTCATGTTTTCATGTGTTGCTTGTGTTGTTGACACACACACACACATCCCTGGATTTCAGAGGGTGAAAAATTTAGCCTTTCCTGGCCAGGTCATCAGTTTTTAACCTTGCATTTCATGTTGAAATCACTTGAAGAGCTTTTTAAAAATAATACCATGCCCAAGCCTCATCCCAGACCAATTACATTATGTGGAGACTGGGCATCAACGTTTTTTGAAGTTCCTCACATGATTTTAATGTGCCATCTGGGTTGAGAACTGGACTACAAAAGAAATTTTTTCCCCATAGGTCTTTCATTCAAGGGGATTATTAACGTATGTCGAGAGTCTACCATGTGCTGGACACTGGCAGATATTTATGTGTCTTTTTAACTTATACCAGCCCTGTAAGTGGGCTCATACCCATATCCTCCCTCACCCCTTAATGGACAAAGAAAATAAAGATTCTGATTAAGGAACTTGCTCAACATCGTGCAGCTAGTAAAAATCAGAACTAAGATTTTAACCCAAGTCTTCAGAGCTCCAAAGTCAATACTCTAATGGAGCAAGAGGACTTAAGCAAATTACATATTAACAAAAGCTTAACAATGAAGTTTGTAAAATGAAATATCAGTGTGTTTCCTTTATCCTTTTGCACTCCAAACATGATTCCTTAAGAAAAAAAAAAAAAAGATCTACTTTGTTAAAACCTATATGTGATAATCTAAAGGGTTGAGAAATGTGGTTCTTAAACTCATTTGTTTTACCCGCCTAGTTTCTGTTTGCTTTACTAGGCTTATCTCTTCCATTCTTGCCTTTATGCCCTCTGTCATGCATATTGGACCTTGCATCATTTTTTTTCACACAGCACCATATACTTGCCATCTCGAGACCTTTGCACATTCAGGTCTCAGGATAGCATACCATTCCCCTTACGCTACTTTCTCTTCCCAGCTTTCAGCGGACTAATGTCCTCCTACTCTTCAGTATGTTCATATCTTCTCATACTGACTTCCCAAGCTGATTAGTCTCCGCCTTTATCCTGAGGTGTGTATTGTGCTTCTTTGAGAAGGCCATGGTTTAGCAATGGGGCTAAATTAACACTGGAGTAAAGGCTAATCCTTTACACTATAAAGTTTACACCCAACAAAGATTAAAAGTAGGTCTTAAAAGGATCAAATTCTAATGCTGGTTAAATTCTTTAAGTAATTTAACTGCATACAGAACAAATGGCAACCTTTTTAAGGAAATGCAGTATACATACCCAGCATTTAAGAAAGTAAAATTCACAGTATCCAGCATCTGATCAAAAAGTCTGAGGCATTCAAAGAAGGAGAAAAATCCAGAAATTATGGAAAGAAAGGAATTTGCAAAGTAGGAGCTTAAAAGGAATGTAGAAAATCATGAGCACAGTGAAGAGAAAAATGGAAGATCTGAGAGTCAGTTATCCAAGAGAAAATTAAAAGCACCCAGAGGAAAAGAATATGAGGTCAGCAAACAATACAGAGCCCACAGACCAAGTCTATCCTGCGTCCTGTTTTTTCGTAAGTAAAGTTTTATTGGAGCACTGCTATACCTGTAACCTATTGTGTATGGCTGTTTTTACACTACAATGGTAGAGCTGAGTAGTTATGACGGAGACCATATATATTAGTCTGTTTTCATGCTGCTATAAAGAACTGCCTGAGACTGGGTAATTTATAAAGATGAGGATTAATTGACTCACAGTTCTTCATCGGTTGGGATGCCTCAGGAAACACAATCATGGCAGAAGCGGAAGCAGGCTTGTATTACAAGGTGGCAGGCAAGAGAGAGCAGGGAAAACTGCCTTATAAAACCATCAGATCTCGTAAGAACTCACTATCCTGAGAACAGTATGAGGGAAATCATCCCCATGATCCAATCACCTCCCATCAGATTCCTTCCTCAACACCTGGAAATTACAATCCAAGATGAGATTGATTATGGTGTAACCATATCACCATACAGCCTGCAGAGCCTAAAATATTTACTGTGGTACATTAAAAAATTCTGATCCTTGATATAGAGAAACAAAAGACCAGTCATTTTATCAGAATATGAAAGCTAGAGGACGGTGGAATGGCATCTAAAAAGTGCAGAAGGGAAAAAAAGTCAACCTAGTGAATACTCACTATATCCAGTGAAGATTCATTCAACATGAAGGGGAGATAGATATTTTTAGACAAAAGCTGAGAGAATTTTTTTCTTGAATATTTGCACTACAAGATAGGTTAAAATTCTTCAGGCTGAAGAGAGCATACCAGGTGGAAATTTGGATCTACAAAAAGGAAGGAAGATTTGGAAATGGATTTGGCACCATTGACTCAATTTACAGAACAAGAAAGCAGGGACAGTTTTGGGAAGCTCAAGACACACTGCCCATGAGCAGCAATTTGGACCTCCTGCTGCATCCACTGTGCATCAAACACACACTGTACAGACAAAGACTCCCAGGAAAAGAAGTATAAACATGAACTAACACAGAGATGGGCAAACTACAGCCTGTGACCCAGCCACCTGTTTATGTAGAATCCAAAGTAAGAATCTTTAACTTACACATAAACTTCTAGAATTGAGTTTAGCAAGTCTCCTAAATACAAAGTTAATATACAAAGTTCAAGGGTATATTTATACACCAGTGACAGGTATTAGAATATGAAATTTTAAAATATTGACAATAATGTAAAAAATCAATTTTTTAGAAATCTAGAAACAGCTTTTTTAGAAATAAAAGATGCATAAGACTGCCACACAATACCACAAAACATTATTTAGGAAATTAAAGAAGACCTAGATAAATTATGGCTTGGAAGACTCAATATTATAAATACCTAATTTGTCCTCAAAATAAATAGCTAACTTTTCCCAGTCTGTAGAATCAATGCAATCCCAATCTGGGAATTCTATTTTGTATTGAGGAGTTGATTCTGAAATGTAAAGGGAAAAAGTCCAAAAATTGTCAAGACTCTTGGAAATGAGGAACAAGGTAGAATGACTTTCTTTACAAGATAAAACTTATAAAGCTAAAATAATTAAGATAAGGGGGCTTATCAGAAATACACCCATACTTACATGCATATGTGATTTATGACAAAAATAATGTGACCATCCTAGTTGTTTGAGACTGAGGCTGTTCCCAGGACATAGAAATTTCAGCTAAAACCAAGAAAGTCCCAGGCAAACTGCAATGACTTGGCCCCTAGACAAAGGTGACACTTCAGTGTGAAAAGGATGGTCTTTTCCATAAATTTTAGTGGTACAGCGGGTAATCATGTAAGATAAAAGAAAACCCTTACTGCACACTATATATAAAAAATGTATTTCAAGTGGATTTTAACTGTAAACTGAAAGGCAAAATAACACATCAAAGAGATTACTTAGAACATCTTCAAAATCTAGGTGTATGGTTAAGAGTTCTTAAACAGGACCAAAAAATCCTTAGTCATGAAGGAAAACAGTGATAAAATGGATTACATTAAGGTGAAAAGCTTTTCATCAAAAACTCCATTAAGAATAAAATATGGGCCAGGTGCTGTGGCTCACACCTGTAATCCCAACAATTTGGGAGGCCAAGGTGGGAGGATCACTTGAGCCCAGGAGTTCAAGACCAGTCTGGGCAATTTAGTGAGACATCGTCTCTAATTAAAAAAAATAATAATAAAATACAAAGCCACAAAGTGGTACATCTGTGTAAATCATAAGCGAACATATAAAGAACTACAAATCAACATAGAAAAGCCATAGAAAAATGAGCAAAAGACTTGAGCAGGCACTTCCAGAGAAAATAAATTTCTAATAAACATACAAAAAGGTGCTGAACTTCATTAATCACCAAACCTCAATAATATGCCATTAAATGCTCATAGAATGAATAAACTTAAAAAAAAACTGGCAATATCAAACATTGGTGAAGATATAGAAAGTTAATTCTCATATACTACTTACAGGAGCGTGAATCGATAAAAGTACTTTGGAAACTGTTTGGCACTATCTTCTAAAACTGAACATGTGCCTACTGTGTTATCTGGTAACTTCACTGCTAAAGAGAGATGCTACAAAAAATGTGTGCAGAAGGCACATTTTAAATGTTGTGTACACAGAAACAGTTTTAAATGTTCAATGCAGTATTATTCATAGTAGCCTAAAACTTGAAACAACCAAAATATTCATGAAGAAAAGAATGGATAAATAATCTGTGGATATTCATTTTTCTTGCTGCTTTTAGCAAAATATAAATTCTGATGGACATTCATATATATTAAATTCCTTTACAGCAGCAAAAATGAATAAACTCCAGATACACGTCACAACATTTGAATTCCACAACCATAATACTGAGGGAAACACAAAAGAATGCCCATCTTGTGGCCGGGCATGGTGGCTCAAGCCTGTAATCCCAGCACTTTGGGAGGCCGAGGTGGGTGGATCACGAAGTCAGGTGTTTGAGGCCAGCCTGGCCAACATGGTGAAACCCCGTCTCTACAAAAAATACAAAAATAGCCAGGTGTGGTGGTGTGCACCTGTAATCCCAGCTACTCGGAAGTCTGAGGCAGGAGAATCACTTGAACCTGGGAGGCGGAGGTTGCAGTGAGTCTAGACTGCACCATTGCACTCCAACCTGGGAGACAGAGCAAGACTCCATCTCAAAAAAAAAACAAAAAAAAAGAATGCACACTTTTATGATTCTGTTTCTATAAAACAGGCGGGAGCTAATTTGTGGTATTAAAAGTACAGACAATATTAACTTTGGAGAAAGGGAAGGAGAAGTGTTCAGAAAAGATCATGAATAGGGGACTTCTGTGGTGTGATTAATGTTACATTTTTTTACCTGGTTCTTTGTTTACCAGGTTGTGTTGATTTTGTGATTACATGTGGAACTATCTACTTATAATTTTGTGCTTCCCTGTATGTCTTTTATACTTCAAAAAAAGTTTAAATTTTTAATTATAACTGGCAGCTCTATTGAGTCTAGCCTCCCAGAATGTTTCATTAGAAAAGGAAAGTAGTTAAGCTGTTGGAAGAGCCTCAGTGATGGATGATGGGCCTAAAACAAGAGAGTTGCAGAAAATTGGACAGGATGAAATGAACTGTTTGTATATATCTAAATTGAGTATCCATTATTTAATTTAAATGTCACCTACTCTGGTGCACTAGCCACATTTTAGATGCTCATGAGCCATAAGGCTCATGGCCGCCATAATGAACAGCACAACTCTAGTGATAAGCCATAATGGTGATAAACTACACTTTATCATTTTATGCCTCCTTCCCATCCTGTCCATTATTTGGGTACCCTTTAAAAATTAAACACATGTGTTGTCTAATTACTGAAATAAATGAAAATGCTACGAAAAAAATCTGGGCACCTATCTTCCTGGAAACTTCAGGCTTAATTCCATTTAGAGAATGGACCGTCTGTGACTTCTGAAAGAAGAACTTACAATATTATTAATGGTTTCCACTATTGTTAAGACAACAGACCAATAAACTTATTTTTTAATGTTGCTGCTATTGTCCACTTATTAACCAGTCTGTCTGCTTGCTAGACCCCGTTAGAACATCTTGTCTTCTTTTTAAGTTTATTTTTATTTCTTGGGTCTTGGTTTATACTCAGTCCTCCACTTCCTACCACTGATCCTAGTTTTTTTTGTTTTTGGTTTTTTGGGTTTTTTGTTTTTTGGTTTTGTTTTTTTTTTTTTTTTAGACAGAGTTTTGCTGTGTCACCCAGACTGGAGTGCGGTGGCACGATCTCGGCTCCCTGCAACCTCCATCTCCCAGGTTCAAGCAATTCTCCTGCCTCAGCTTCCCGAGTAGCTGGTACTACAGGGACGTGCCACCATGCCCAGCTAATTTTGTGTATTTTCAGTAGAGACGGGGTTTCACCGTGTTAGCCAGAATGTTCTCGATCTCCCAACCTCGTGATCCACCTGCCTTGGCCTCCCAAAGTGCTGGGATTACAGGCGTGAGCCACTGTGCCTGGCTGATCCTAGTTTCTTGAAACACACAATAATAGAGGTGAATATTTTTCAGGATGCCTGTCTTGTGGTTGTTATGGTCTTGATATCAAAATCACAATATTTCAGTACAGAGCACTAGCACTGCTGCCCTTTAATTTCTCCACGATAATCTATACTTAGCTAAGTCCAAGACACATGTTTATAAATACTACTTATCTGTATTTTTGGCAGCTTATATTTCCAGAGAACTTCATTTTTAGTGTCAATGACAGGCTTGACCTTCATTTAGTTCTGTATGGAGCAGTTTGTTCTCAAACTATAGTCTAGTGTTAATGAGGAAAATATTGAAATCGAGGCTCAGAACATGGAAAAATAATTTGCAGTTGAAATCAATGATACACCTCTGTAGGTTTCTGCTGAATAATTTCTTGAATTGGGTAATTTCCACCCTCTCGGCTTTCAGTAATAGCAGAAGCAACTACGTAAGCAGATTAGCTAATAGACACAAGTTTATTACTTTCCTCACTCATGGCTAAGATGAATGCAAAACGAAAAGTAAAATAATAGTAATAATACAAAACTTGCTTCTCAATCTTCACTGCCTTAGAATAGAGAAAACACTATTAACTACCCTTAAAATCTGGCTTTGGAACGTGATTGTCCAGAATATTCTATCTTCAACAAGGACTCAGGCTGCCAATATAAACAGGACAGCAATTGTCTGGAACAGTTATTCCATATTCCACTATCCTTTTTGGAACATCATGATTAGGCCATCATGGTTACGCACTTATATAAAGAGCTAAGTTTGTGTTAAATACTAGAGGCAAAAAAATAAATTGGGTGCCATTTGGCAAATTATCTTCCCAGATCTACTGTTGACTCAGAATAAATGCCTTAAACAATTCATATCTCCATTTTCCAGGCAATCCAGCTATCAAGAGTTCATCATGGTGGAGTGGGCCAGGCTGTCCTAGTGCCTACGTCTAATTGTCTATGACAATTAGAAAAAGGCACCAGCCCTATTTGGACAATCAAAAAGAAACGAATATCTCTTGCTCTAAGCTAATGAAGTCGATACCAAGAGGCTTGATGCGAATCAAGACTGTATTTCTTGAGGGCTGAATTTCAACCCCTTTTCAAGCACCATCATCTGGGTGCCCTTTTTCGGGCAAAACTTATACAATGTATACCACTGTTCTGAATGGGCAGTTCTCAAAGATGAGATGCTCAGGAGACAACCTGAGTTTACTTGAAGTTTAAAGAAGACAAATATAATAACTGTGAGCTTTAATGGACCAAAACATAATTTTTAAGTACATAAATGATTCAGTGATTGTCTCAGGGAAACCAGCTACATTTGTAAGTCTGTTATGTAAGTTTGTTTATCATTAAGAAAATATTTCTTAGCATCTACTATGTGCTAGGTACAAAGCTGGCTAGCAAGGTAATGAAGTTGAACTTGAACAAAGTGGACACAGCCCCAACCCTTTATTTTGTAGCTCAGAGTCTGGCAGGGAAGGGAAATAAGCCAGCAATTATAGGAGAAATATGGGGAGAAATAGGGGAAATATGAGGTGCTGCACTTACACATGGCAAGAGCAAATATCTAAAGGGGTTCTAGCAGCCTAATAATTATATATTTCAGTAGATTTCAAGAGACATCTTGTCATAGTGACTTGATAACTGTTATAGAATTTATGGTCTGTTTTCAATTTATTAATCACAGCTCCTGCTGCCCATGACATTGCAGAAAATTACTTACAACAGGATAGATCCATTCTGGCTATAGTGTGGCAAAAAGTGCATAAGTATTGCTTATCATTTCACAAGGAACCTCCTTCACTGGCATAGAAAATGAGTATGTACTCCACAGAGGCCTATCTCCCAGGCATCCTTCATCAGTAATCCTGAGCCTGTAATTCCCTCATTAGGACCTCGGTGTTAGGAAGAAAATGACTCAGGAGAGGAGGAAGAGGAAAGGCAATAAGGAGAGCCAACATTTATGGAGTGCTAAATAAACATCCCTATACAGTTATTTATCACTGTCTGCCCCACCCAGAGTGCATTCCATAGGAAGCATCCCACCAGATGCTGCACCTCCTTTCCATTGCTTTTCAATCAGGAAATACAGGCCTCAAAGACAATCCATTCAGTGCATGACCAACAAGCCAGGACTTCTTTCTTTGCTCTAAAAGATGAATTTCGACAATCAGGAATCTCTGCAAGTAAAATAAAGAGACATAGAGAATTACCTGTTAATGGTGGGTGCTGGTTCCAAGTGACTATATAGGCTGGAGATTAGAGAGGCCATTTGAGTAACTTGTAAAATAAGGAAGCTGATTGACAGAAGGAGGACAAAAAGCAGACCTGTAGAGAGGGGCAGGAAAAAAAAAAAAAAAGAGAGACAGAGAAGGGCTAATCCTTAGAGACAAACCAGTTCCTCTCCTCCCTGGTTGTCTAATTCTTCCTTGGTTCCCCCATATTTGTATTCCTTAATAAGCCTTTATTTCCTCTGAAGTTATTTCAATGAGTTTCTAATATTTGCACTAAGATAACTTCAAGTAAACCAATCAGCTAGGTGGTTTACATTTATAATCTTATCAATACAATCACTCTAACAGGTATCATTATTCCTATTTTACACACCACATAATTAAGGCTAGGTGAAATAAAGTACATTGGCCAAAGTGAAACAGCAATTCTGACAGCTGGTAATGAAAAAAACAAAAAACCTAAGGATCATATAAATACATGGAATTGTCTCAGAAAACCACTTTACCTCACTTTTCCCACCTATCCTTTCCTCCACCAAGTTGAGTAGGTAGAGCTATCAATATCCCTTGACACAGGTACGTGATTTAGTCCAGAGAAAACTGGTATATGTTTCTATGTCTTCTTCTCCTTTGTAAGCCAGCATTAAAGTTTGTTTTAATGAAATTTCATCTTAACCAAAATGCCAAGCATTGATTCTCTCAGATTGTATATTTGTAGTGATAACTTTCCTACTGTGTGAACTCATTGAAAACACAAATCCAAGATCGACTAACACCACATGTTGGCCCTAGAGACACCTCAGAGTCTGCTGCAGGCAATACCATTGCTTCAAAACAAAATTGCACATAATGGAAAGACAACAGACTTATTATTATGACATCTTAATACACCCTTATGATAGACGGACGGCACGGGCAGGAGAAAGATTAATTTAGCAAGATAGAGCACTTGTGCAAATAAGACAGAGTCCTAAAGCAAAATATTGGGATACTTCCCTTCAGAAAAAAAAAAATGTTTTGAGCCCAGAGTATGCTCTTGACAGGAGACATTTTTAGAATCCAATGATAACCCTGTAATTTTTTAAATTACAATATATGTATTTTCTTTAATTTTGAAATAAAAACCCTGGAAAGAGATCTCTGTCAGATCAAATAGTCTATGATTCCTACAATGGTGGCAAATAATTTCAAATATATAAATTGGATTTTTTTAAGGCTATAGTATTTGGAAATGGCAGAATAAGATAAGGTATAAAAATGTCAATTTGTGAAGAATAGGCACTAGGCTTTTTAGAGAAAACATATGATCAACTGTGCCTTAATCTATTTAATTACAATACAGAGTTAAAATCCATAAAGGAGGGTTCCCTTTGTTTAGCAATTTTAGTTATTTATTATTATGATTATTATTATTATTTAAAAATGGAGGCAGGGTTTCACCATGTTGCCCAGACTGGTGTCAAACTCCTAGGCTCAGACAATCGGTCTACTTCACCCTCCCAAAGTGCTGGGATTATAGGCATGAGCCACTGTGCCTGGCCAATTTTAGTTATATTTAAATTCCTGTGGATTTCTTTTGGCATTTATTTACTTCATGGACTCTTTGGCTTTTAGCATGATGCATTTTTGTAACCTCTGTTTAGTTTGGTTGGCTGTTAAGCCTATGACTTTTCAGAGTGGGTTCATTATGTTTATTAAGTATAATCTGGTGAGAAAACCCTTCCAGGGTCTTTCTCACAAAGACAATATGAAGTAGCCAGAAAAATCACAACCATGTTTATGATTTTAATAATAACAACTTGAAAACCAGAACAAAATACAGAACTTAGTCCCAAGGGATGACTAAGCAAGTGTCATCAATTTATAGCTGCTATCATTTGTTGAATCACCTTTAGTCTTTGGAATTTCATGATTTTAGTTTTCTTGTGAAAGTAAAACAACAAGAGATACATAGCATTAATAATTTGAATAGTAGTAATATATTGCACATAAGAATTATAATCAAAAAGAGAATTTGTATGCCAAAATGAAAAAAAAAAAGAACTGATTCCACTAGGGAGCCAACTAAAAACATCATGAAGAAAATTAAATCCAGGTTCTTCTTTAGAGATTTCTCATAGCCAAAAAATAATCTAGTATTCAGTCCAAATTGCAGGCAAGTAACAAAAAACTCAAAAACAATGGTCAGGGCTACAGTCTAATAACAGGTGTGCTATAGTTTTCTTCTGAAACATTATTTTTCTTTCTTCAGTCCCCCTTTTCTATTAAAGAGAAATCACAGCAACACCAATTTATTCTCAATATACATTTTAGTCTTATTATACTTTGCCTGATTAGTTGCATAAAGTGTAAAAAGAATAGCCATTGCCCACATAGGATCCTTTTTAAGTTGGCTTTGCTGGAATTTTTTCATAAGGGATTTTGGATTAGACTTTTAAGAGCCTCTCAAGTCTAGCAAGCCAAATCAAGGATTCATCATGAGAATATGCGTGTAATGCCTGTACAAATGGGGTGAATTCCTTTCTTCTTAAAGTCCCCCAAGTATCTTGACATTCTTGGCCTGTCAGAAAGTGACATCTTTTTTTTGTGTGTGAGACAGGGCCTTGTTCTGTTACCCAGGCTGGGGTTCAGTGGCATGATTATGGCTCACAGCAGCTTCAACCTCCCAGTCTCAAGTTATCCTCCCACCTCAGCCTCCAGAGTAGCTGGGACTTACAGGTGCATGCCACCACGCCCAGCTAATTTTTTTTTTTTTAAGACATGGTCTCACCACATTGCCCAGGCTGGTCTTGAACTCCTGGACTCAAGCCATCCTCCAGTGTCAGTCTCTCCAAGTGCTGGGATTACAGCACTTTGAGCCACTGTGGCTGGCCTTTTTATTTTTTTCTTTTGAGACAGGGTCTCACTCTGTTGCCCATGCTGGAGTGCAGTGGTGTGATCACAGCCCACAGCAGCCTCAACCTCCCATGCTCAAGTGATCCTCCCACCTCAGCCTCCTAGGTAGCTGGGTCTACAAGTACACACCACCATACCCAGCTAATTTTTAAGCTTTTTTTTGGTACAGATAGGGTTTCACTATGTTGCCCAGGTTGGTCTCAAACTCTGAGCTCAAATAATCTGCCTACCTCAGCCTCCCAAACTGCTGGGCTTACAGGCATGAGCCACTGTGCCCAGCCAGAAAGTGACATTCTTTATTTACCGCAAGGTCAGGGACCCTGTAAGAGAACTGTACAGACCAGGTACCAGGCCAGTCTTTCTCTTTATATTGGCTTTACAATTTCAATCCCAGTCTTTCAAAGCAGTCTTGCCATGTTTGAAAATATAATATTCCAGCCACAGCCTTGGTAAAATAACCAGGGCTTCTAATATGTCCTATAACAAAAGAAAATAGTTTCTATTGAACTTATTCAAATAACTATATTGAAATAAAATAAGAATGCTTATGAATACTTTCCAAATCCTGGAGAATTCAGGTAGAGAGAGAAAGGTAAATGTTTCAATTTTGCTTGCAAAAGAATACCAATTACTGTAAGATACAAATTGCTCAAAAGAAAATAAGTTTTCTTGATTCTGAAAAACAAAAGACAAAATGAAGCAGCAATATTTCAATGAAAAGGTCATAAAAATCACTTTATTCCCTCATCAGTTCAGTCCCGTGTACTTCTTGTTCTGCTTGGTGTCATGTTAGCAATCTTCATGAACACATCATTTTTTTTTATTAGAGTTCTGGAAGGTTTTATCTAGTTCAATGATATCATCTCCAAAGTTATCAGAAGCCTGTATTCAAGAGCACTTATCAGAGTCTTTTCATGAAAGTAATTTTGGACTGTAGTTGGTTGCCAGTGCTTTTAGAGAAGAGTTCAAAACAATAACTATGGATGGCAAAAACCTAAAATAGCCATGGTTAAAATCTGATGAAAGTTCCCAATTGACAAGGAAATTTAGTTATTTCTATTACATGCAGCATTTTCAGATAATAACCAGAATCATAACTGATAACATCACATCAGGGCTATCAGATTTTAATAAGTTTCACATACTCTTGAATATGCACATTAATAACATATCCATACAAATATAACTTTAGAAAAGATTTAACAAAACCAAAATTATGACTACTAACATTATATTGTTATGAATCTGCATACTTTTGTAACATTGACATCAATAACATACCAATAAATGTAACTGAGAAAATTTGGTATTACTTACCATTTGACAATGCCTCCCATACAATTTACCAAATAAGTCTAATCATTTGCTCTCTCTATAAGATGAGAGATATATTCTTTGAAACTCTCCAGGGGCCCAACTAGATAATCTTAAAATTAAGTTTAAGCCAATAAGACTTAACTTAGGATTTTGATCCTGGGGAAACCTGCCAAAGATGTCAAAAGATTCAAAACAGTTGACCATAACAGAATCACAGCTTATTGTTAAATAATAATTGTTCATTTAATCAGAGTGATAATCAAAAGACTTCAGAAGGAATACAAAAAGTTGCATGGGTGTAAAAATCAATCCTTTTAAAGCTTCATTTTCCTAAGTAATCAAAAATCTAACACAGATAATGTGGGAATTATCTTGATTAAAACAAGTTTCAGAAAGGAAGAGTTCAGAATTAGAAATGGAAACATTGGCCGGGCCCGGTGGCTCACGCCTGTAATCCTAAGGCTTTGGGAGGCCAAGGCGGGTGGATCACCTGAGGTCGGTAGTTCGAGACCAGCCTGACCAACATGGAGAAACCCCGTCTCTACTAAAAATACAAAAATTAGCAGGGCATGGTGGCAGGTGCCTGTAATCCCGGCCACTCAGGAGGCTGAGGCAGGAGAATCACTTGAACCTGGGAGGTGGAGGTTGCAGTGAGCCGAGATCACGCCACTACATTCCAACCTGGCTAACAAGAGTGAAACTCCGTCTCAAAAAAAAAAAAAAAAAAAAAAAAGGAAAGAAAAGAAATTAAAACCTCTTGCAGTTTTATTAAGATCAAATCAATAATTTAAGAAAATCTCGCTGTTCTAACATAGGAGACCAAAATTTCTAGTTTTGTATTAATGTACTTTTAACATCAAAGCTCAATCTTTAAGAACACATAAATAATTTCCTTTTAATTAAAGCCGACTGAATCACATGCAAAATTTATTTCATGAAGTTTTTTCATGAACCGGCCTGGTGCAGTGGCTCACGCCTGTAATCCCAGCAATTTGGGAGGCCGAGGCAGGTGGATCACAAGGTCAGGAGTTCAAGACCAGCCTGGCCAAGATGGTGAAACCTTGTCTCTACTAAAAATACAAAAATTAGCCGGGCATGGTGGTGGGCGCCTGTAATCCCAACTTCTGAGTTATCTGCAAAATACCCATGTATTTAAGATTCTTACTTAAGTGAACACTTAATGTTCACAGGTTATAAAAATGGCTAAAAGGAATATATTTTGAAATGGTGACTAGCTTTGATAAATATCAGTTCGCATAAATAATCTAGCGAAACTGTTAAAAATTAATAGATTAGGTAAGTGTAAATGAGATAAATGCCTGTAAATGGAGTTTTCATGTAATTTAAAATCTTAAAGTTATGTTAAATTAAATAATAGATGCTCATTAAATATCTGTGTCATTTCCAATTAAGATTTAAAAAATTATAAGAAAACATGTTTCTGAAAATTGTAAAATGGTTCTTATTTATAAAATACTGAGATGTGACAGTTTAAAATTGCTTGCTAAAATTTAAGGTTACTAAGAGTTAAAAATTCTTTTTTTTTTTTTTTTTTTTTTTTGGTTCACTGCAAACTCCACCTCCTGGGTTTAAGCAATTCTCCTGCCTCAGCCTCCCCAGTAGCTGGAATTATAGGCATGCACTACCACAGTGGACTAATTTTTGTAATTTTAGTGGAGACGGGGTTTCATCGTGTTGCCCAAGCTGGTCTCAAGCTTCTGGCCTCAAGGGAGCTGCCCGCCTCAGCATCCCAAAGTATTGAGATTACAGGCATGAGCTACTTCTCGGCCTGGAAATTCTAATTTTTATATAATTTCATATGCAAAATGTGGCCAGAAAAGTAAGGTTTTTTTTAGGAAAATAATTATAAGATGGCACTAAAATGTGGGCTTTATTGAGAAAAAGAATAATTTTATATAATTTGGAGGTTATTTAAAGGTTGATTCAAAATATGGATTTAGGAAAGAAATAGAAACAAGATAGAAAGAAACCAGTAAGTAGGAAAGAGAGATGTAAAGAAATTTATGGATATGACACTATACATTTGGTTAAAAAAGTGAAAAAGAAAGGAAAAATTTTATATGAAAATAAATCTTGTATGATGAATTTCTGTCTTAACTAAAATGAATGGCTATTGAAGAAAGAGGAAGCATAGGACAGAGCAGAAAGTCCAAGAGTGTCACTGGTGCACTAAGTCATGATAAGGTTCATGAAAAAACTTTTTTTTTTTTTTGAGATGGAATCTCACTCTTCTCGCCCAGGCTGGAATGCAATGGCATGATCTCGGCTCACTGCAACCTCCGCCTCCTGGGTTCAAGCGATTCTCCTGCCTCGGCCTCCCCAGTAGCTGGAATTATAGGCATGCACTACCACACCGGGCTAATTTTTGTAATTTTAGTGGAGACAGGGTTTCATCGTGTTGGCCAGGCTGGTCTCAAACTCCTGGCCTCAAGTGATCTACCCACCTTGGCTTCCTAAAGTGCTGGGATTACAGGCATGAGCCACCACACCCAGCCTATTGTGGTGCATTTGTATGATTATTGTATGCTTTACAACATTATTTTACAATAATTAGTATTTGCTCATTCATTTTCCAACCTGCTTATTCCAGTTCAGGGTCGCAGGTAGCTGAAGCCTGTCCCAGAAGCTCAGGATGCAAGGTGTAAACCAGTCCTGGTCAGGATGCCATCCTATTACAGGGTGCACTCCCACACACCCACACTCATTCAGACTGGGACAATGGAGAGACACCAATTCACCTAACGTGCACATATTTAGGATGTGGGTGGGAACCTGAATGTCAGAGACGTTGGAACCAGAGCAACCCCATCTTGAATAGGGTCTAGGTAAAATAAGGCTGAGACCTACTGGGCTGAATTCCCAGGAAGTTAAGGCGTTTTTTAGTCACAGCATGAGATAGGAGGTCGGCACAAGATACAGGTCATAGACTTTGCTGATAAGACAGGTTGTGGTAAAGAAGCTGGCGAAAACCCACAAAAACCAAGATGGCAATGAGAATAATCTCTGGTCATCCTCACTGCTCGTTATATGCTAATTATAAGGCATTGGCATGTTAAGAGACGCTCTCACCAGCACTATGACAATTTACAAATGCCATGGCAACATCAGGAAGCTACCCTATACAGTCTAAAAAGCAGAAGGACCCTCAGCTCTGGGAAATCTTTACCCCTTTCCTCAGAAAGCTCATGAATAATCCATCCTTGTTTATCGTATAATCAGGAAATACCATAAAAATGGGCAACGAGCAGCCCTCGGGGCTGCTCTGTCTATAGAGTAGCCTTTCTTTTATTACTTTCCTAATAAACTTGCATTCACTTTACTCTATGGATTCACCTCAAATTCTTTCTTGCGGGAGATCCAAGAACCCTCTCTTGGGGTCTGGATCAGGATCCCTTTCCGGTAACAAGAATACCTGGAGAAAGCCCATGCAGACACAAGGAGAATGTGCAAACTCCACACAAACAGCAACCCCAGCCAGGAATCAATTTTTTTCATCAATGCTATAGCTAAATGATGCTGAATGAAACATTATTCAAGGACATGCTATATAGAGAGATAGTTTTCATTTCTTTTTAGAGCTAGAATCACCCCATTGTATGGGTAGACAATAGTTCATTAGACTAGTCCTCACTGATGGATGGTGGGTTGTCTGCCTGCTACCATCTCTTCAAGTGTTAACTCCTGAGGGCCCAGGCACTGCAGTAGGTTCAGGGGCTTTACTACCTTACCATGAAGACCAGGTGTTCTCGTAGCTCTTTGACTCCTGTTATTCCTGCATAGATACCTCTAATTCCCAGCTGCCTCCTGTTTCTGTTTTGGGGAGGCTTTTGCTTCCTCTCTTTTCTCCTGCCCTCTCCTGTTACTCTGCAACACCTTCACTCTACTCTGCGTGGAAGGGCACACTGCTTTCTATATTACCCTCAAGGACCTCATTTTGTCTTCTTTCTCTTTTGGTAGAAGATCAAAGGAGCTCTTTATTTTTCTTCAATAACCTTATTATTTTGATAAAATAAGTAGCGCTTTCAGGCAGCAAGTGTCTCCAAGAAGTGACTCTCCACAAAACTCAAAAAAATAAAACTCTCATCTCCAGCACTCCCTGATTTCTGAGAATAGAAATCACTAAGCAATTTCAAACATTCTAACCAGAGCTGCCACCAAAATATTGAAGATATGATCATGCTTCAAAGGTCACAGGCCATACAGCTGTGGAAAGAATAGTAGATATGCACATCCTGTGGGTTCTTCTTTAAAATTCATTTACGATTGGAAGGAGTTCTACAACCATTCATGAATGTTAAATGTGGTTTTGTTTATCAGAGAGATTGGCCAGGCTGAGGCCAGAGCAGGACCTGCACATTTGAAGAAGAAGGGCAGGGTTAAGGAAAGAACTAAAGAACTAATAAGTGAAAAGAGGTTGAGATAGGAGGGAAAGCTACACAAGGCAACTTATGACTGTTCAGATTATCTTCCTATTAACCTTGACCTCCCTGGCCCCCTAAACACACTCTATGCTGATATGGACTTGCCTCCTCCTGCATTCTTCCTTTCCTCTATGTAATTATTAAATACCTACAGTGCACCAGTGACTGTATCCAGGGATAGAATGGGGTTATTATCAGGCATAGTTACTGCCTTCCTGGAGCTTAGTTTATGGAAAAGGAAGGTTATTTAAATAAATGAAAAGTTATAAATGTAACAAGTGCTATGAAGATTCATGTGTTGAATGGGTGTTTTAACAACATAACTCACCAAAGGCACTCTGGGAGGAGTAATTAGTATGAGCAAGAGAAAAGCTTTTTATCTGAGGCTTTTTCCTTTTAACAGGCTGTAGATCAAAAAGGACCCCAGTACCGGGAGATAGGGTAAGGACCATAGAAGCAGAGGAACAGAAAAGCAAAGAAGGAAACAAAGGGACAATTTCTACAGCCTCATAAATGGGGACATACACTCAGATTGAAAAGCAACCCAAGAGGAACAAAAATAGATATTTTCTATCCTTTCATCCACCTCTAAATGCTGAATGTGTTAATAATTGGCTCTGAGGAATACTTAGCTCTTTCTGGTGATAAACTCAGTCATAAGGGAAATGGCTGTGCTTTAATCAGGAGTAGGCCAAGGCTGCTTTCTGGTGCAGCATGACTCAGCGGGTTTGGAGTGCAGGCACACAACCCCCCACATTAGGTAACCATGCCATGTGAGGTGCATTAGGTGATCACCCATGTGAGCTTGTGCTTGGCTCACAGTCAGTATTGTCTGTAAAATGTATAATTACCCTGCTAACACTGTACATATAGCTCACTTGTGCCCAGAGAGAGAGTAAAGCCCTGTCAAAATTGTCTACCATTCCTCAAGTGTTTTTCCAGCTACCTGCCACTCACCTACCAACTCCCCTCAGACTTCAGTTAGAACCTGACATAAGTCTGTGCATATTTCAGCCATTATGGGCCACAAAGGAGGGTTACAAATGTTAAGATAGCTTTTGTTTGTTTTGCTTTGAATAGGTAATACATTCATAAGGTTTAAACATTTTTTAAAAAAATTAAATGAAATGTCTTTCCCTTACACCCCCATGGGTAATATCTTTATTTCATTTCTTCGTTATACTTCCAGAGTAATTTTGTGCACATATTAAAACCCATTTATGCCTAGTGTTCCATTATTGGAACACTAAGCATGTGGGAGTTACTTACATCCTACTACTCAAGGTCATTGGCAAGGTCTGATTCCAAAAATTCAAAAAAATTGCAACCTCAGGCATAAATGGGTTAAGATATATATACACAGATGCTCTTTTACCCTCCTTCTTTACACAAGCATTACCATAGCCTTGCACATTATTCTACTCATCTTTTTTTTTTTCACTCAACAAAAACTTAGATGGTTTTCATATTAAAACAAAAAGAAGTTTCTCCTTTTTTTTGTAGCTGGCTAGTTTTCTATTGTAAATGTATATCATTATTTATTTAACCAGACCACTATCATAAACGTTTAAGTAATTTATAATATTTTACGATTACAAACAATGATGCTACCTTGAATAAGCATAATTTTGCCTGTCTAAAGTGTATTCGCCACTTAAATTCCTAGGAATGGAACTTCTGGGTCAAAGGGCATATATATTTGTAACAATAGCGATAAGTACTATTAAACTGCCCCCTATGAAAGCAAGAAAATGTACCTTCCCAAGTAATGTATGGTAGAGTCTGTTTCCTCCAGCCTTGCTAACACCATGTGGTATGTAACCTTTGAATTTTATTCCATCCGACAGCTTGAAAAATAATATCTCAGTGTAGTTTCCACTTTCATTTCTCTTCTTGTGAGTGAGGATAAGCATCTGTTCATGTATTTGGGGCTCTGTATTTCATGGGATTGTTTGTTCATATCCCTTGCCCATTTTTCTATTGGGTTGTTGTTCCTTTGGGTTAGAACTCTATATTAGGGGCAGAACCCTTTGCCTGTGATTTGGGTTGTGAATACTTTTCTCCATTTTTGTTTACCTTTCATGCATATTTTTATTTTATTCATGGTGTTTTTGCCATGCAGAAGTTGTTGTTGTTTTGGCAAAATGTAACAATCTTTTTTTCTGGATTCTAGATTTTCTGGATTCCAGTCAAAGTTAGAAATGTCTAGGGAAGATAAAAGTTAACTGTATGCTGAAAACATTTACTAAGTTTTGGGGAAAACAAATATTTAAAAGACCAAGAAACACTGGTAGATAATGGAGTGTTCGAAAGCCCCACTTTCAAGGTGTTGCCAGAATAAAAGGTTAGTGGAAAGGCCTCACTTGTTCTTGTGCTGGTTTTGGGCAGAGGTAGAAACTGCCAAAAAATTAAAGGCTAGTTTTTTTTTTAATTGATGGGTAATACACATATAGTAAATTGAATAAAGGGCACTCATCTTAAGTATCCAACTCAATAAATTTTCACATATGTATAGACCTGTGTAACTACCACACAGATAAACACAACATGAATCCCAAGTTCTTGATCACCTGGCAAATGGAAGAAGAAGGGATATTTAGTTCTGTGAGTCAGAGAAATTTTTCTCCAGTGCAATGGAGTAGGGAGAGTAAAGGGAATGAAGAGTCATGGGCATCAAACCAGCACTGCTGGAGTAACCTGCAGGAGTCTGGGGAGCTCGAAGTTCCTCCCCAAATTCTCTCTCTTGTTAGAACTTATTTACAGGAAAAAGGTATTGAGAATCCAAAAAACAAGTCAGGGTGGCTGAGATGTCATCTCAGGCCTAAGTCTTTGTGGGCAAAATAAAGATAACTCTATAGGAGTGGAATGAGGTGTGGCTGCTGCATTAGAGATAATGGGCATTTGAAGATAAAATTTAGGAGAACTGACTTACAGTATTGGGCTGGCATTTAATCCTTTCTTCTTTACTCTTTTCATAATCTCCCCTTCTTGTTTGGTTCAAACAAAATTTCTAGGAGGAATGAAAGTGGGGTAGAATAGGAACAAAAATAAGCCAACAAAAAGGTAAGGCACCCAGTAAACCCTCATTCACCTTCCATCTTCTATTCATATTCTTCCCAAGCTTTTTAAAAATATAATTACAAGCTTCACACAGGTGTAAAGAGACAAAGGGGTATAAAATGAAAACTAAAATTATTCTCCTATCTACCCCATGTCTCATGCAAGTTGGAAGGGGAAACTCCTTAGTCTTAATGTTTCCTTCCACGTGGAGACGTGATATTCCTGGCCTCTCTCCACTCCACAATGGAATTCACTTTAAAATGTGGCTTCATCTGAGTAGCAAACTTCAGGGAAAATAAAAAGCTAAACCATGCATTCCTGGCTCAGCTTCTTCCTTTCTTTCACCTGGGAGCTGGCACCCCGAGGGAGAATGTGTTTGCTGCTTTTCCAGGTGCAGGCTTTTCCCGAAATGTGGGAAGGGCTGCCCTGGTCCAGCACTTTTATAACTGCCTGGATAAAGTTCCTTCTACTAAAGGAACTTATTATGCCTTTTAGCTCTCACAGAAAGTTACGTTCTCCAACTTAGATTTTATTAATAATAAACATTTGAATCTTCCATCAACCTTATTCCTTGCCTTATTCCTTGATTTGTTCAGAAACTGAATGTGGAAGAGGATTGGCTCTCTTCAGAGGCTTCAATAACACCTACTTATGACTGTTTGAGATTTCAATTAAAAAGAATATACTTATAACTCTATTTCTTGATGTGTCGGCTTTTGGAGTATCTGTTGGTCCTACTTTGTAAATAAGGAGGGATCTAGCTCACTAACTAGCTACTTCTTCTCCAAAAAATTGTTAGCATTTTTTAGTTTTAGCTCTACCACTGAAACTACCTTTGCAAACATTTTAACAGTGAGGAAATTATGACAGTGAAAGAGATCTAACCTAACCAACTCCATCTTGTTTCTAACCTTCAAGGTGTCATTGTTCATTCCTGGGTGTAGGCCAAACTAACTTTGGGAGGAACTTAGTTTATAGTTTAACTTTGAAACAAAGATGATAACACCCCTTTCCTGAAACAAGCCCTCTTCTTGCCTGGGGACCAGGCTGCCTTTGTAGGACAAATAAATTAGCTGTAAGATTAGAAATTATGGTTTAGGAATCATGCAGCTACAGGCCACAAGATTCAAAACCTCCTCAATTGCTCCTAGGGATAATAACACTATTAGAAAACCTAAGATTGGTGCTCAAGATATTTTTCAGACTCTGGCATCACCAAGATCGATGAAACTGGCTCATCTGATCTTGTGTTCCCCACCCAGGAGCTGACTCAGTGCAAGAGGACAGCTTTGACTCCCTACGATTTCATCTCTGATCCAACCAATCAACACTCTCCACTTCCAGGCCCCCTACCTACCAAATTATCCTTAAAAAACTCTGGTCTCTGAATTTTCAGGGAGATTGATGTGAGTAATAACTCTGTCTTCTGCATGGGATGACTGGCCTCAGGTCAATTAAACTTTCTTTACTGCAATGCTGTGGTCTTTGTGCAGCAGGCAGGAAGAACTTGTTGAGTGGTTACAACACTAGTAATCTTTGTAACTTCAAAGAACTTTATCTTCTATTTTTGTATCTACTTCAGATAATATTCTCAATGCTCCAATTCATAAACTGAGCAATTAGTTCCCTACATTTTGCTCCAAAATTTCCCCCTCTACCACCTTCCAGTTTATCAGCTCTACCTTTAAGTCTTACACTATTAAAGCTTATAATATTTTTATTTTATGTAGACTTACACATAGGTACATACATGTAATTATTACAATTAAATGTCCTAATGTTTTTCTAAAGGCCAAAGCTGAAAAACAATTATTAATATTTAAAATATGATGATTCGGGAAATACTATTCTTAGCAGAACAATTGATATGATAGGACCCACAAAGAGTGAAACATAATCGTAGGTCAATATACCATATTGCTTGAAGGAACTTTTTCTAAACTCAAAGCCAAATGGATATTCTCTTCTTACATCCCATCAATTCCTCAATGCCATGCCAGATTTTTTTGTTGCTTCATGTTTAGATAATGCATTTCGTACAGATTATTTTCCCCAATGTATTAGTCTGTTCAGGCTGCCATAAAATACCACAAATTAAGTGGTTTAAACAAAAGAAATTTATTATCTCACAATTTTGAAGGCTGGAAGTTCAACGTCAAGATGCCAACAGGGTCAGTTCCTAGTGAGGCCTCTCTTCCTGGCTTACAGACAACCACCTGCTCACTGTGTCCTCACATGGACCTTCCTCTGTGCATGCATGGAAAGAGAGAGATCCCTGATGTCTCTTCCTCTCCATTAAGGACACTAGCCCTATGGGATTAGGACCCCACCCTTATGACTTCATATAAACTTAATTACACTAGTAAAGTCCCCACCTCCAAATATAGTCACATTAGGGGTTAGGATTCAACTTATGAATTTAGGAAGGAGGGAAACAATTCAATCCATAACACCTGTGTTTGTTCAAAATCTACAAATGTAGCAAATACTAAGATAACTGGGTATTTATAGAGTTATTTGCCAATTCCCTAGAATAGGTTATTCTAGAGGTAAGCCCCTATCACATATATGGAGAAAAGTATTCATTTACCAAGAGTCTGGAAACGTTAGGATGTCCTAAAACAGGGCCCCCAAACCCCAGGCCATGGACCAATATTGGTCCACGGCCTGTTAGGAACCGGGCTACACAGCAGGAGGTAAGTGGTGGGAGACCTAGCAAAGCATCATCAGTATTTACAGCCACTCCCCACTGCTTGCATTACCACCTGAGCTCTGCCCCCTGTCAGATCAGCAGCGGCATTAGATTCTCATAGGAGCATGAACCCTACTGTGCCCTGTGCATGCAAGGTATCTAGGTTGCGGGCTCCTTGTGAGAATCTAATCCGTGATGATCAGTCAGTTTCCCATTAGCCCCAGATTGGACCGTCTAGTTGCAGGAAAACAAACTCAAGCCTCCTACTAAGTCTATGTTATGGTGAGTTGTACAATTATTTCATTATATATTACAATATAATAATAATAGAAATAAAGTGCACAATAGATTTAATGCACTTGAATCATCCCAAAACCACCCCCCACCCCCAGTCCCTGGAAAAATTGTCTTCCACAAAACTGGTCCCTGCTGCCAAAAAGGCTGGGGACCACTGCCCTGAAACTAAACCATGGGCTTATCTCTTCTGGGAACTATGCATAGCGTATTATCATTCCCAGGCCAAATTACTCCCGTCCTCATATTAGAGACAAGCCAAATTTTTACCTGAGACCTGGAGCTTCCCACTAGATGACCCATGGCTGGGGCAATTGTTCCTGAAGGCACTAAGGATTATGCTGTGGGTCTTTGTCTTAGCTTTTCTGTGTTGCTATAACAAAACACCTTAGAATGGGTAATTTATAAACAGCAGAAACTTATTTCTCACAGTTCTAGAGGCTGGAAGTCCAAGTTGGAGGCACCGGCAGATTCTGTGTCTGGTGAGTGTCCAATCTCTCCTTCTAAGATGGCACCTTGTTGTTGCACCCTTGGGAGGGGACAAATGCTGTGTCCTCACATGGAGGAGGAACAGAAAGGCAAAAGGGGAAACCTAAATTAGTTCCCTCCAGCCCTTATATAAGTCACTAATCCATTCATGAGGACAAAGCCCTCATGATGTAATCATTTCCCAAAAAGCCCCTCCTTATAATACTATCACAATGAAGAGTAAGTTTCCACATAAATTTTGCAGAGGACACACATTCAAACCATACCAGCCTCAACCTCCCCACTCCATCACTCCCACATCCTAGTTAAGCCTGGATAGATACTCTAACCTGCACCCAGAAGTGAAGAGATGAGGACCCAGGTGAGGACCCAGGTGAGCACTCTCTTCATAAAACCAGAGTAAAAGGCATCTTAGATATCAACTCATCCAGAGTTCTTCTCTTTACAATCAAGAAAACAAAAATCGAGCAAATTTGGACAACGGGTTTATGTCCAAATTACACAAGGTTCAATTACATTGGAACCCAGGATTTCTGGCTTTTTTTGTTGTTGTTGTTCTGTATCCTGTACATGAAACAACGATGCCTTTCAAGTCTCCTCGATAGCAGGGGAACTCAGGAATTCAGAGAAGCTGCCTGATTTTTATAGATGAATATCCATTCACCCCCAATAAGAAGTGTAAATTGTGTCTCTGTTCCAAAGTTTGATATGTAATTACCGTCAGGAGCTGAGTTGGAGAGTGAGGAGCTGACAGGTGTTAATGTGGTCAATTAAGACAACGAGCCAAGCTGAAAGTAACAATTAAGCTTTTGTTCACTGACTGCAATTGTATAAGCAAGAGGCCAACAGGACAAAACACCAGCTCTCTAATGTTCCATTTTTCCCCACGGAACAGCTCCAGGGGAGGATCATCAGATGGATCAATCCAGAATGGGGGATTCGCTCACTGCCTTAGGGATGGGAGACGGGTTGGGGACAAGGAGTGGAAAAGTACTGAATACTGAGTCACAATGTCACAATGGAGACAAGTGTCTTGATAAGGAGACCTCTGAAAGGAGGTGTTTGGACTAGGAATGTAGAAATGTGTAGGAGCATGGCCAGTCTGGGGGGCACTGTGTCCTTGATTGCAACTCCCTCCAGACCATGCACCAATTGTGGTGTGGGAAGGACAGCTTCCCCCATGAGGCCTGCCAGATAAAGCCTTTGTAATTGCCTGTGGTCGGGACAGAAAGATCACTGGTAGGATTTTGACCTGGAGCCAGCCTCCTCAATCACATATGGTGACACACCTGTCCCCAGATGTGTTCACAAATAGTCTATAAGTCCTTAGACATGACTTTTCCTTAATGTATATTTTAAATACCATAGCTGACTATAGCCAGAATAAAGCTAATTATCACCAAATTTTCTCCACAGTAAATTGTCTTCTCATCCATCATAAGGGTCACAACCAACACTCCTCTAACAAAAGACAGGTTAACAAGAAAAAAGCATAACAAATTTATTTCAAAGTTTTATATGACATCAGAGTCAGAAATGAAGACCCAGGGAAGACTATCTTTATGCTTAGGTACAATGAAAAATGGACAGCCATGAAGAAATGTGATTGGACAAAAAGGTAGGATCTAATGGTAAGAGACCGAAGGGGAGACCCAGCAAGGCCTGTTTATTCAGATGCTTCTTGGCCTCTCCGTGTAGCATTCCTTCCTCCCAGGTATGGGGCAGGATCCCTCTGGAACAAGGGTCTTATGACCTACAGTAAGATAAAGCAGGCCAGAGAATTTCTTTATGGCCAGCTCCTACACAGAAAGACAGGGGGAGATTAGAGTAATAGTCCTGGGTTTTATGGCTTGCTTTGGGGAGAATGGTTCTAGTTTCTATGATCCACCTTAAGGAAGATAAATTCTGGTTTCCATCACTTGCTTCGAGGGAGAAAGAAGGATGGAAAACAGGAGGATGGGAAAGTCAGAAAGACCTTGGTTCTAAAGTTGCTTCTAAGGCCTTCCAACCTCCTTTGGTTAAAAGTACTCAGCATGCCAAAGCGCCATAATTTGGGGATTGTGTTCTGAGCCCCAACAACACCAAAGATGCTACAATTAGATATTATTATGCATTAAAGTGCATGCTTTTCTGTGCTCTAACATAGAGCTGGATACAACTGTGAGAACTCAATAAATACATGTTTAGATTTCTTTTGTTTGTTTGTTTTGGTTACTATAAAGATCTGAATATAATTAATGGTGTATTTTCTTTGCTTGCAGTATATGGCTTTCAATTTTACCTATTAATTTTATTATCCTATTCATTGTATATGGTTTTAATTACAATCTCCTCAAACTTTCTTGGTAGAAATAAGTGTGGTAGAAATAAAGAAGATAATTGAATACAGATATTACAGTAAATACATGTCAACTGGAATGTGAAATGCTGCGGCTACTCCCCAAGGAGATTTCATCCTAAGACATTCCAGATAATATAGATAAATCCCTCTTCCCTATTCCTGCCTCCAAACCCCACCTGTTTCCCTGCCCTCAACACATTTCCTAAACTAGGACAGGAACATGTGGGAAAAACAAAGTGGAAAAGGGAAGCAATTCACAGCCCAAACCAAGCCAAACCGTGTTTCCACCCATTTGTTGGACTTTTAAAAACTTGCTAAAGCAAATTTAACTCTGCAAATGTGTATTTTAAAAGGTCGGCTATTGAATGTGGGACGGAAATTGCACTGCCATGCAAGATTGAAGTGTTGTGTGAAATTTCAGCAATTGTGCCCATTAACAGAAAAAAAAATATTTACTGTAGGGTCTCTTTCCAGTACCAAGCTTTGGTTAGCTGACGGCACTGGAATGTGCTAGCCAGGGGTACTCTGATGCCATGTTACCTACCACATCTTCAAAGCTGGAACATCTCCAGCTATGCCTTCCTACATTCAGTGTGTTTATGTACCTTTCTCTATTAAAATAAACACCATGCAGAATGTTAACAGACTGGATTAAAGTGGAAATAGACATGAAGCTGGGGGCAAGCATTAAGCATCATCTTTCTGCTTCTCCCCAGCTGTGCCACAGGCTTGGAACACTTTAAATAGGCTTGGGTGGAAAAGACATCAAAATTAGCTTTGAATTTTCTAGGGTTTTTTGTTTTGTTTTGTTTTGTTTTTGCTGATTTCAGACACTTCAAGGCATTATTTAAAAGTAGGCTCCTGGTCTCTTCTTTCCCTGTGTTTCTTTTCTTTTCTTTTCTTTTCTTTTGATAAATGATTTAAAAGTTCTTTGTACTACCTTGCTCACCTTTTTTTCTTACCATTCCCTTTACAATTGTTTTAACCTTTCTCCTACCTAGCTCAGTCTGCTTTTTGTATGCAGGCAGCCAACAGGATACAAACTGTAAAGTATGTTTGGCCTGACTTACTGTTTCCTTTCTACATGCTTGGATGTAGAGAATAAGAATCTAAAAGCATAGCTTTTTCCATCTTCTGAAAAAAAAAATCCATGCTATACAGGTTAGCCTAAAATTTTTAAATGAATGCAGTTGTCCTATGTTATACTTTAGTCACAGGCCCTTTGAATAGAGCCAAATCCCAGCTGCACCAATGTCTTCTTGGCTGGATATGAACAGTGCCATTGCCTGGGTTCTCATTGCTTTTCTGGCCCAAATCAGCAGATCCTCCCACACCCACACCCAGCCCTGCCCTTCTCCTTGAGTGTAAGGCAGGAAATAATAAGGCCTGAATAAGGAAATAAAGGCCAAGACACTATTTTAGTGGCCTTATACTCTTCATCAACCAGAAACACTAATGGTCCCTGGTTTCCTTCTGGCCGTTCTTCAGGACCATCAGTAGCACAGCCACTGCTTCAGCCTCTTTTATTTGTGCACACACAGAAAAAAATTATCCTAAATGATTGCTCAGTGAATGATCCTTTCCATGTGTTTCTTTTACTAAGAAGGACAAAATGTATACATGAGGGAAATACATTTCCATCATTTACCCACAACTATATAAATGAATATTATGGAATATTTACAATATATTAGGATTAACTGTAGGATTATCTTTTTCAAGGAAATGTACTAAACTTAGTCATAAGCAATGAGTCAGTCTCATTCCAGAAATCATTCAGAGGTGCCATATGAGCAAAGGTAACAAGAACTTCTTCATGGAAATATGCCAAAAACAATATATAGTATAAGAAACCACTCCAGACTATTTTATGTCTAAATGTAAATAATAAAAGCAATATTATAAACTGTGGACAAGAAGAAACTTACATGAGAGTGCTGGTAAATGTTATCCATCCCAGTAGAACTACAACGTGCCAAGGCTTGGGGAGAAACTGCGTAACTGCTACTGTTACAAATAAAGAGGGGGGATTTGGCATTTTCATGCAGGCAGACATGCTATCTATATATGTATGTGATATTAGGCGGCAAGGAAGACAGACAGTGTCATCCTTATAGTAAGCATCCAGGAAAACAAGGTTCACAGACAGGGCCTTGGAATCTATGCTTCTTCCCGAAAAGAAGAATCAGTTTTCCATTTGGATCTGCTATCAGGACACTTATTATCCCACTAAGAATAATTGCCTTAGTGACAATGAGGCACATAACACAAAGGAACAAGGGAAACAGCATCCAGTCTCAGGTTTCAAGATCAAATCAAGGCAGTGTGGTGAATAGGACAGGGATTTCTGCCTGTTTTCTTCACTGATATGTCCTAAGTGCTTATAATGGTGCCTGAACATAGTAGGTGATCAATAAATATTTACTAGATGAATGTATGATGAATGAATAAGCAATGATTCAACATTATTCACACTGAAGGATGAACTATTTCTTGGAACATGTAAGCATCGGACATTTTGTAAAATGTTTTGAAAATGTGGTAAGTAGCCTCCTTTGTTTGCTATTCAGCTACCAAATATTTCATCTAAAATATATTTAAAGCAAGGGCATAGTATAGTTCATGTTTTTGGAAAAAGTAACAAGTATTCTGGACCTACTACATGCAAATCATTGTAACCTGTAAGGGTATGAGCTCTGATATAAGATGCAAATCACAGGTATGAGACAAAAGATAAATGACATACACAAAAGAAGATGAGCAGATTTTGGACACTACAAAGAAAAAAAATGACCCTTGTTTTAACCATCTGGGCCTTGGTAGGTAGTAATCAGAAGCTCACATCAAAAACCTACTCTTCAAGTTTTAATATTTTTTCTACTTGGTTAGAGTTTACCAGTTAGGATTTGGTCAAGAAAACAGAAATCACTCTAGGTATTTCAAGAAGGAAAGTATTTAATACAGAGAATTAGAGCCCTTACACAAAACCACTGTCAGGACTAGGAGAAGAAAAGTCAGGGAAGCTCTTCATAGTTTTCAGAACATCAGGAAATTCAGAGATCAGAAGAAACCTCTGCTAATGATCTCAACTTCCTGCAGTACCAAAGTGGGTGATTTCCAGAAGAATACCTAAAAGCTTCAGGCAAAGCCTCATGTCTGCTCTTTGCCAAGGTTTGTTTATCTGCTTGCCCACAGCTGCTGAGTCAATGATGGCTTCTCCTTTTTGCCTTCGGTTCTACTCTAAATCTCAAGGAGTGACCTCCATACATGGAACCTGAATTAGAAATCTGGTGACAAAGCAGTTTAGAAAATATAATTTCCAGGCTTCCAGATCCTACATGATAAGGGAGAAAATAGATGGGAGTAGGACTGTTGCTAACATTCCAACAGAAATCCAGCACAAAGATTGAGGTTAAGTCTATCATCAAATGTAAATGGTTTTCATCCATAATATGGACTCAGTCACTCTCCTATGGAAGTTTTGTTGTTGTCTTCCTAAAACTCTCATATTTGGCTGGGCGTGGCAGCTCATGCCTGTAATCCCAGCACTTTGGAAGGCCGAGGTGGGCAGATCACCTGATGTCAGGAGTTCAAGACCAGCCTGGCCAAGATGGTGAAACCCCATCTCTACTAAAAATACAAAAATTTGCTGGGCGTGGTGGTGCGTGCCTGTAATCCCAGCTACTCGGGAGGCTGAGGCAGTAGAATCGCTTGAACCTGGGAGGCGGAGGTTGCAGTGAGCCAAGATTACACCATTGCACTCCAGCCTGGGCAACAAGAGTGAAACTCCATCTCAAAAATAAATAAATGAATACTCTCATATTCAAGAACCCCTCTAGTATCATCATAGAAGATACATGCACTGAGTAGAACCTACTGACTACTGTTTTGTTGTCCAGAACGGGCAAAACCTTGTAAGCAGTTTGTCTGCGGACTTCTTGGGAAACTGTATTTCAATTAAGCTTTATTTCCACCTGAGTGTGTTGCCTGATGCTCTGGGAGGACATGACAACCTGGGGAGGAAAGGGTGGATATTTTCAGGGAAGGTATGCAGGGATAGATTAAAATTTAGTAGGTTCTCTGAGCAGAACAGACAGCAGTGGGCCATCAGGACAATGGAAACAGCATGTGATAAGCCTCCACTAGAATTTAACAGAACGGGGAACATGAGTCTCTCTCGACTCCTTTGCATGTTTTCTTGCATCCACTCAATAGCCCTTCACTTTAAATTCTCTTTTTGGTGAGTGAGATCTGTTGGGGGAAAATGGCATACTCTAGAAGTAGGACTAAGGAGAAGATAGAGAGTAGAACAATATACTGGGGTCATATTCCTCTCATTTAAAACAAAACAGAAGAATAGTTTCCATCAGCCCTCCCAACGTGAGGCTCCCAGTTGAGTCCTCCTGGCAGTGCAAGGAAGGGTAAGCATAAACCACCTCACCTCCTTGCACGCCCTGACCACTCCCTTGCCCTCCGTTCCTCTCTCCACAAGGGAGCTTCCCTGGCCACCCAGCCTTTGAGCAGTGTTCTGCTCTGGAGGGAATGCCTCTGGGAACAGGCTTATGGTCCTGTAACCCTGCCCTCCCTCTTCTCACTGATTTCCTTGGGCTAGGGAGTGCTGAAAACCAAGAACAAGTATCAGGTTCTTATTTTGATCTCTAAGAAAAATACTCTTTTATCTTTTTCTCTCCAGTCCTTAGTGAGTTTTTCTCCTGTAAGTGCAAGGGAAATTCAGGCTCCAAAAAGCCACCTAGGAAGATGACCCAGGGCCAGCCCAAGAATCCACACCCTCTTCTCTCCAGCACATATAACAGTAACTGTACCAGAGGGCTTAGCCAAAAGCAACATGTGGTTGTGCAAGGAGAGAAAGGGTGAGAAAATGCATTAAGATTTTTAAGATGCTGCTTCTTCACTGAGTTCCCTTGCTAAAGGTGAGTGAAGATAAGTACTTGAAGAGCAAAAATACATTGAGAACTAGCCAAAGCACTAGAATCCTGCTTTATAGGGCAAGGATGTAGAAAGGACTGAGAGAGAGAGAGAGGGAATGAGAGAGAGAGAGAGAGAATGAATGAGAGACAGAGAGAAAGGAGAAAGAGAACTTTAATTTTTTCAAGCAAAACTAAAATCTTGGCCAGTCGCTGTGGCTCACACCTGTAATCCCAGCACTTTGGGAGACCGAGGCTGGTGGATCACTTGAGGCCAGGAGTCTGAGACCACCTGGCCAACATGGTGAAACCCCGTCTCCACTAAAAATACAAAAAACAATTAGCCAGGCATGGTGGTGGGTGCCTGTAATCCCAGCTACTTGAAAGGCTGAAGCAGGAGAATCGCTTGAGGCCAGGAGGCAGAGGCTGCAGTGAGCTGAGATCACACCACTGCACTCCAGCTTGGGTAATAGGGCAAGACTCTGTCAAAAAAAAAACAAACTAAAATATCTAGTATGAGGAATGAGGAAGACTATGTTAGTTGCATACACTTTCATATACATTAGTAGCACATAGAAAAGACTGAAAATAAGTTGATAATATTTTTCTTTTCAGTGTGTTCACATTCCCAACCTGAGGGGTGGGGTGCTTCAATGTATGTTTTTCCCCATTATATAATGTGGAATGTAATCAAGGAAGAATCATTACTGGACTAATCCTCCTCTTATATTAATTCTCTATAATAATGAATAATCAGTTATAAGGGAAAAGGGATTGAAATTAAAAGGCTAAAACTACAGGTTAAGCAAACAAACATAGCCACAATTATGTGATTGTAAGAATAACTTTCCATGAAGCTAATAGATGCTACATGGCAAAATATATTATTACAAACCCAACTGTCCCCAGATTGGGAAAAAAAATGTATGAGGCCTAAAAACTGCTGGATTATTTTGAGTAAGAATTAGACTCAAAATGAGAAATGCAAATGAAAAGTACTACTTCTATCTCTCTTTAATTGACTGGTACTCTCTGCCATCAGATTTACCACCCCAGAAGACTACATGAAATTATAAAACCTAGAAAAATGGCAAAGCTAGAGAAAAATCCCAGCAGATGTATTTTTGAAACTTGATTTTTTAAAGCTCCTCTCTGAAATAAATCTCTAAATGTCACTACTTTCAGAATGCATCTAACTAGAGAATTTCAAAATTGCTTTTTTTTTTGAGAATTGCCCAGGACAATGTTACACAAGTGTCTTTGATAAAGCCTGTCCTAATATACCAGAAGCATTTCTGAACTGTTGAATCATCACCATCAAAACAAAATCGTACATTCAGGAAAGTAGGTGTTTCTCCTGCAGTCGCCTTTTCCTTCCTTTTTGCAGGGGCGTGCAGGAGATAGGGTCTCTGTCATCCTATCACCCTGCAGCCCACTGCAGCCTTGACCTCCTGGGCTCAAGCAATTCTCCTGCCTCACCTCACAAAGTGCTGGGATTACAGGTGTGAGTCACTGCACTAGCCTTCCTTTCATTTTTTATGACAATTTCAAGATGATTTTCAGCTTTGGTTTTTCTACATAGTGTTTTCCTTCAGGGACTCTATTGAAGTTTTATGGGGGAGAAGTCTTCATTGTCCAGGACAGTCTCCAACATTGTGCAAATTTGGTATTCCTGGTCCTTGTTCACTAAATCAAGTAACATCTCCCAAATGCCTATGAAGAGAGTGGAATTCATGGAGTTGAGAACCACTATACCACAAATACATGTTTCTATATGGACAACTGCTGTTTATCATAGCCCTAAAGGCAATTTACACTTCTTGTGGCTGGGACACCACATTTCTTAATCATAATGCAGATTTTCTCTGAGCATGTATACATCTCTGTTCAAGGCATGGTTCCTTCTGAACATGGGTCCATTCTTACTGTTCAACATGACCATGGCTATTTAATGTTTTTTTTAATTGCATACATTTAAAGTGTGTAATTATTTGTGTTTTCTTATCTTATTTGAAGACATGAACAAATACGGAAGTAGAGTTTATTTATTTAATTGTTTAAAGAGATGGGGTCTCTCTGGAGCTCAGTGGTACAATCACAGCTCACTGTACCTTGAACTTTTGGCCTCAAGCCATTCTCCTGCTTCAGCCTCCCCAGTAGCTAGGACACATGCCACCACACTCAGCTAATTTTTTTTTCTTTTCGGAGAGACAGGTTCTTGCTGTGTTGCCCAGGTTGGTCTTGATCTCCTGGCCTCAAGTGATTCTCCTGCCTCAGCCTCCCAAAGCACTGGGATTTCAGTCATAAGCCATAACATCAAGCCTGGAAGTAGAGTTTAATGTGTTTGTTTCACCTAGGAGTTCACTCCCAGGTTGTATCAACCCAGCCCTGTTCATATTCTAGCACTCTCTCATCTGAAATACAAATGAAAGTGTTTCCCAGATGTTGCTATTGTACCAATTATATTCTCTTCAAGAAAAGAACTATCAGTCCTAGTGGGAGAAACTATTTTTATTCATTGAGATCTTTTCCCAGCAATATATATGGTGTGTCCATCCATTGGGTTGACTTCAGAAAGCCTGGAAGAGGACTTCTTAGGCTCAGATATATTTCCCAGAAGGAAAGACAGCCACCAAGTAGATAACCAGGAGAAACTACAGATTAGGAAGAAATTAAGCCACCCTGATGTCACTTAGACCTCATCTCATTGATCCTGCTAAGGCCTTCACAAGCTATGTTTTAAACATTTGTGCCTCTTATGATGATGATCCTGTCACTTCTCAGATATTACTCCTTAAGAATCTTCCATTATTCCAATTATTCAGCATAAAGACAGAAAATAAGCAAATGCTTAATTCCCTATGACGTTTGAAGAGAGAAAAAAAACTTTTCTTTCTATGCACAGGTTATGATCTTGGCATAACAATAAAACACATTTGCATAACACTCCAAAAAATGAAAAATATTACCCTCAATTCAACTTAGCTCCAAAAACTTTTTTATTTTTTCCTGTACTTTCCAGATCTTATCGAAATTGCAACCATAATTTACAATACATTTTTGAAAAACACCATATCAAAAACATTTTCTATCTTCTTACTTTGCTTAAGCAAGGTACCTTGCTTACCTTGCTTATAAGTTATTATATTTGATGGTTGAATTGCAGTCCCTCTTTTTGATGCATTATAATTTACTGAATTATTCTCTTATTTTTAAATATTTAATTTTTTTCTGTCAGGTTTTTTTTTCGTATTACTGATAAAAACATCTGTCCTACATCTGTCAAAATATTTCCTTAGGAAAAATTCTCTGGAGTAGTATTACTTGGTCAAAGCAATATTACAAAGTAGTATTATAAAGGTCTTCTTTGTAGCCTTTACTAAATGTTTTCCTATCCTTCAAAAGGTGGCTATGCCAACTTGAAATGCTCTTTGCTACATATCCATATCCAAACTTTACCTTCATCTCAGGTAACATAAAATAGTAACTCTGAATTGCATTTCTTTGGTTACTAACAAGCACACCCCCTTCCCTTGGTTAAGCTACACTCTAATTCCCTCATCTCTGTTTTGCAATTCTTTTGCAAAGCTGAGCACATAACAGCAATTCATGGCTTGTTGTTGCCTCCATTTAGAGTTAAGCCAAATTGAAGAAGAATGCTCAAGGAAAGCAGAGAAAAGATCACTTACTCTTTATTTGGATGAACATTTTTCTGACTTCCTCCTATGTTGTAAAGAAAAGAAAAGCTCAAATATTTTGTGAAAAGCCTGCGTAATAAGTTAATGTTCCTTTGGCTGCACAAAATAGAAATTTACTCTAGTTAGCCAGAAGAGGAAAAAGAATTTACAGAAAGTATATTGGTAAGTCTAATAGAACATAAGGAAAAAGGTCCGGGTCATATGGTCTGCCATTTAAGATTCATTTTACTGCCAATAACAAAAATTCTGACTAACAATGGCTTTAGGAATAAAGAGATTTATCTGGCAAAATAACATTCTAGATATTTTGAGGCTGGTTTTGCCACTAAATAATGTCATCAAGGAGCCAGACTTTTTCCATGCTTTCATTTAACCAGACTCAATGTGTCAGTCATTCTTATGGGTGGTTGCTTCATAGCCACAAGATGGTTGCCTTAACACCAGCATGCCATTCAAAGCCAGGAAGCAGGAAGCAGGGGTGGTGGCTAGGGCAGAGAGTTCTCGTTATTTCTCTTTTATTTTCAAGGAGCAATAAGCATTTCCCAGAAAGCCCTCAGCAGACTTCCCATCATGCCTCTTCAGATAGAACTGGATTCATAGTTATTACTAGAGACTTTATAATTATCATTAGATAGAACTGGGCTATGGCTTTATGATGATCCCTAGACTAGAAGTTGGGTCCATTTTCCATGAAATCAAGGAATCTTCAGCTGATACCAGAGGAAAATTGTGGTGTCTGGTAGTGAATAAGAATGGAAACTGAGTCTCTCGGTAGGTAACCATCATGTGTGCCACAGGTGCAAACCAGGGAGTTTGTGGATGTTTCTTTCTTACACTATGGGTTTTCATCAGCAAGAAACCCAAATCTCTTTTTCTCTTAGGTCAAAACTCCAGATTTCTAAGAGAAAGAGTCTTATGGCTCTGCTTGGCCTATCAGAGAGAATCACAAAGTGGAGGCCTGGCTTCTGGTGCCTCTTCTGCACTCCAGCCTGGGCGACAGAGTGAGATTCCATCTCAAAAAAAAAGAAAAAGAAAAGAAAAATTAGCACAGTTCTTTGTGTGTTTTGCTTATAGTCTAGAATGGATAAGAGATATGAGTAAATAAGCAACAACAACATGCCCTTCATCCTTGATAGGAGTCCATGTGTTCAGTGAGGGTTTGTGTCAGTGGCATGCCTGCACTGAGTGCCTCAAAGGCAGTATTCCACAGCTAACAAGAAATGTGATATGTTTGTAGGGTAGCATTCTCTTTGAGGGTAAATATGAATTCCTGGGAAGCTGAAGAAGTTAAGATGTCACAGCTGGGAAAGGGGACAGCATCGGCCCTCAAAAAAATTGGAATTGTCTTGAGCCAGAGATAAACACCATGGACATCCCTGACATCTAAGCTAAATGAAATATCATCAAAAGGTATTTATTGACAATATAGTTTGATCTGTGTCCCCACCCAAATCTCATGTTCAATTGAAATCCCCAATGTTGGAGGTGGGGCCTGGTGAGGGGTGATCAGATCTTGAGGGCAGTTTCTCATGAATGGTTCAACACCATCCCTCTGGGTGCTGTTATGATAGTAAGTGAGCTCTTGTGAGATGTGGTTATTTAAAAGAGTGTAGCACCTCTCCCCATCTCTCTCTTTTTCTCCTGCTCCTGCCATGTAAGATGTGCCTGCTTCCCCTTCGCCTTCCACCAGTTTCCTGAGGTCTCCCCAGAAGCTAAGCAGATGCATCATGCTTCTAGTACAGTCTGCAGCCAATTAAATCTCTTTTCTTTATAAGTCACCCCGCCTCAGATATTTCTTTATAACAGTGCAAGAATGTACTAATACAATTTAACTTCCTAACTTGTATAAAGAATTGTACCAAATCCTGTGGAGGCACAATCTGTAAGCTTTGGTCC
Organism: Gorilla gorilla gorilla; assembly: GCF_029281585.2. Classification (NCBI taxonomy): domain Eukaryota; kingdom Metazoa; phylum Chordata; class Mammalia; order Primates; family Hominidae; genus Gorilla; species Gorilla gorilla. Next base: position 164,047,039 of record NC_073227.2, read on the forward strand.
TTGCCCCAAAAGAGACTGCAATCTATTTGAGGAGATTCTTGGTGTAACAACACCACAGGAGTAGATGAATGCTAATTGTAAGGTACAGACAATAAATGTTTTTCCCCTAGTAAGCTTTGTTGACAGTAACAGGACAGAAACTATGTCTGGTGGAGGAAAGGCCTGGAATTGTTTAGTCCATTCAACCAGCCCTCACGTATCCAGCCATGCCACAGCTCTTTCTTAGTCACCCAACACCCTAAGGTCATGGTCTCTTCTGATGCAGGCTATTTTGGTGGTGTGGGCCAACTATATGGGCTTACATGTTGCCTCAAGAAATTCTGTTCCCATCAAGCAGACTTCATCTTCCTCACCTTCTCTTGCCTTTTTAAAGACATTCATTTCAACTCTTTCACCCCCACCCCATGCTCTCATTTTCAGAGTGGCTAATAAAAACTTGATTATTAGGAGCAAAGATTTTTAAAACCTTTTTTATAGCCACCAAACAAGAACACAGTATAAGATAGAGGATTCTGCTACTGGTCTGCTGTGAGATAAGTAGCAAGTTACTTTCTATGCTGAAAAATTACTTAAGGAAAAAAGAATATGATTACTCTCTTTCCCACCTTTGCAACCAGGTTCCTGATAAAGATTAGTGAAATGGTCCCCAAAAAACTTGGTAATACTTTACAAAATATTTTATGATACTGTGCAGTCCTATTACAAAAATATAACAGAGTTTAAATGGATTTGTTATATATTCTCTCTCCTTTAGAGCGTTAATAGCCTTTCAGCTAGAAAATCCAATTACTGAAATCTATGTAATTTCTCTTGGTAATTGGAGAATTCAATAACACTATAAATCTAATTTTTAAAAAAAGTTCACACCATAAATGAATTATAATCAGCAGAACTAAGATCAATTGGAAATGCTGCTACCATCTGAGATTACTTATGAGCCAAAAACAAATTGCTTAAACCAAACCAGACTCCCAAAAGCCTTGGAGAAGTATTTGTGTTGAAAATTTGGTTAATATTTTTATTCCCAACTTAAGCACCCAGATCTGGATCCATTATTATCACACAGAAGTTCTTGTTTATAAATCATTAAATGCTATTCAGGACTTTCCACAGGAAGCAGACCCTTAGTAACAGGAAGAATTTATAAAACTTTCTTTTTTTTTTGGAAAAAAGAACAGAAGTCAAGAAAAGGGGAATGCACTCTAGAGAAAGAATTTCCCATATACTAGACTACATTATTCCACAGGCAGCTGAAAACCTCCTTCTTTGTAAAGATTTCCTTGACCCCATAAATTAGCGATTAACTTCTCTGTGTTGGAGACTACCACGGCTAAAATTTTTACCCTCTTTCTAGTATTTATTTGAATGACTTACATTATTGATAGTTATTTATCCATTAATCTTCCTCATCAAAGTTATAAGTTATTTGGGAAACAACAAGTTCTTTCACATTTTTTACTCCTTCCCACCCCCACCAGTGTCTCCTTTTGTGTGTCAGGTATTGTGGTAGGGGCTGGAGAGAAGATGGATATGGATAGGAAAATCAGCACAGTTCCAGCTGGGCGTGGTGGCTCGCGCCTGTAATCCCAGCACTTTGGGAGGCCGTGGCGGGCTGATCATGAGGTCAGGAGGCCAAGACCATCTTGGTTAACACAGTGAAACCCTGTCTCTACTAAAAACACAAGAAACTAGCCGGGTGTGGTGGCACACACCTGTAGTCCCAGCTACTCGGGGGGCTGAGGCAGGAGAATGGCATGAACCCAAGAGGTGCAGGTTGCAGTGAGCCGAGATAGTGCCACTGCACTCCAGCCTGGGTGACAGAGCGAGACTCCATCTCAAAAAAAAAAAAGAAAAGAAAAAGAAAGAAAAGAACAATTAGCACAGTTCTTTGTGTGTTTTGCTTATAGTCTAGAATGGATAAGAGATACAAGGAAATAAGCAACAACAACATGCTCTTCATCCTTGATAGGAGTCCATGTGTTCAGTGAGGGTTTGTGTCAGTGGCATGCCTGCACTGAGTGCCTCAAAGGCAGTATTCCACAGCTAACATGAAATGTGATATGTTTGTAGGGTAGCATTCTCTTTGAGGGTAAATATGAATTCCTGGGAAGCTGAAGAAGTTAAGACGTCAGTTACTAGTCTTTGATAAGAATCATGTGAGCTTCACATCGAGGCTGTACAGGCATTAAACTGAAAAGGGTCCCCAAAGGCATCTTGAGGGTTTGGGGTAGGGGGCAGGAAATTCTGGTTTCCTCCAACTCCCCAGATTTGCTGACTAATGCTTTTAATGAATGTCTTTCTACATATTCCTAAAGTTAATTGCTTATCCTAACACGTATGTGAGCTTCATCATTCCTGAGGAGTTCAGTGAACTCCTGTGGATGTGCCTTGCATGAAAAGAAATCCAGGAAACTATGGAAACACAAAGCCAGAACACACAACCTAGTTTCAACACCCATTCAATTCAATTGTAAATAAAAATGTATCTGAATTTGAAAAAAGGGGGATTCAGATACACAAAGAAAATGAAAATGTAAATGGCAATTGATTCATTCATTCAGCTGATAGTTATTGATGACTCTTTACATGTATCATTTTACAGTTATGATATCTGTAGCTGTTTTTTAGTTTGGGGATTGTTAAATCTGGTAAATACTGAGACTGCTGTTGCTTCCTAGAAACTTTACCTGTACCTTGGATAAGCTGTAGGTGAAGGTGAAGTAGAATATAGAAAGGCTAATTCTCAGGTTCAATCAGCCTGTGGTCTTCTCGCATATTGTGAACAGAAAGAATACTCTTCCAGTTGTTCAAACCAGTGCAAGGGCCAGAGAGGATGTTAAGAAAAGTAATGTTTTGAGACAAATGTAGTAGAAATCTTCAAAGAATAAACTGACGAGAAGTAAATTATCAAATTCTAAGCCAGACCGGGCATAGTGGCTCATGCCTGTAATCCCAGCACTTTGGGAGGCTAAGGCGGGCAGATCACTTGAGGTCAGGAGTTTGAGATTAGCCTGGGAAACATGGCAAAATCCCATCTCTACAAAATACAAAAATTAGCCAGGCATGGTGGTAGGGGCCTGTGATCCCAGCTACTCGGGAGACTGAGGCAGGAGAATTGCTTGAACCCGGGAGGCAGAGGTTGCATTGAGCTGATCACACCACTATACTCTAGCCTGGGCAACAGAGCAAGACTTCATCTCAAAAAAAAAAAAAATCATAATACAATGTGAAGTAACTCTTACATTATTTCAACTAACATTGCCTACTGCTTCAAAGCAGCTTTCTGTCTTTATCTCCCAGCCCAACTTCTCAAAGGGATACAACAGAAGACATAAACACATACAGAGATTTCCAATCTGGATAAGATGGCATGCTGTCATGTTTTTCTTCTGAACTATAAACCCTAGGAAAGGCATGAGAGACAACCAAAGGACAACCCTGAAACATGGTTGGAAGGCAAGCTGGTCTGGGACCCCAGGGGAAAGGAACAACATGGTGGCAGGGCATCTATCATCTCTGCCACCCAACAGAAGGTCATCCCAGCCTATCATTTCCGAACTCCCTGCCTAGCAGTGGAAGGCAGCACCGTAGGCCCATTCCTCTCCTTTAATGGCATCAGGCAAACCCAACTCCACAAAGAAGACCATCAATTGGAAGCCATGTAGCTAGGGGAGGCACTTTCCTCCCCTGTAGGGTCTGTGACCTGGCTTTTCTGCCAAGAAAGACTGAGATAAGTGGCAGAAATGGCAAGATAGACCTAGTGACAGCAAGCAGCCCAATTCAGGAGGCCTCTTTATTCTCATGGGCCAAGACTCCTTTACTCAGAGACACAGAAACAGCCAGGGAGCACTGACAGGGGCATCTACCCCATCCCTCCTCACCAAGAGTCACTCAGCATCCAGATCTGGAGACAACCCTTCCATTCCCTCAGCCAGCACCAGCAGGGAGTAATGGGAGCCTGATATGAGGGACACCTGATAAATGCAGCAGACCAAAATAATAGTGCAAAGGCTCTAGAAAGTAAACTGCCGTTGGAACCGCTGCCCACAAAACTAGGCCAGGACCTGCATGATAAACCTGAACAGAGTGAATTCCTGCTTAAACAAAAGACACAAATGAGACCTGGAGTCTCGTAACATAATTGCCATAATATTCAGGACACAATTAAACATCACTGTCATACCCAAAAGCCAAGGAAATCACAATTTGAATATGAAAATGACAATCAACTGCTGCCAACACCAAGAAAAAATAAGAGGTAGGAATTATCTGACAAGGATTTTAAAGGATGCATAATACAAATGCTTCAACAGTCAATAACAAATCCTCTTGAAACAAAAAAAATTAATAGAAACTCTCAGCAAAGAAACAGAAGTTGCTTTTTAAAACAAACCAACTAGAAATTATAAAACTGAAAACTTCAGTAACAGAATAAAACTGAAAAATTCAGTAACAGAAAAATCTTTTTAAACTCAGTGGATGGGCTCAATAGTAGAGTAGAGATAACAGAGGAGAGAGGCAGTGAACGTGAAGCAACTCCCTGTGGGACAATAAAGAAAGATACAACTTTCTTTCCTTTTTTTTTAAGAAACAGGGTCTCACTATGTTGCGTAGGCTGGTCTCAAACTCCTAGGCTAAAGCGATCCTCCTGCCTTGGCCTCCCAAAGTGCTGGGATTATAGGCATGAGCCAACACTACAGGACTGAAAGGTCCAACTTTCACACCACTATAGTTGAGTAAGGATCAGCTGAAAAAATGTCAGAAGAAATAATAGCTGAAAATTGTTTAAATTTGGTAAAATACACAAGTTTACCCATAAAATACAATCTTTAAGGTATAGGGCTAGGCTGAGTTCTTAGACTTAACACCAAAACACAACTCATAAAAGGAAAAATTGACAAATCAAACCTCAGAGGGGGAAGAATATTTGAAAACCACATACCTAATAAAGGCCTAGTATCTATGATATATAAAGAATTATTAAAACTAAACAGGAAAAAAAACTATAAAATATCTAACTAGGAAATGGGCAAAAGACATGAACAGACATTTCAGAGAAGAGGATATACAGATGGTAAATAAGTACCCAAAAAAAGTGCTCAATATTATTAGCTACTAGGGAAATGCAAATTAAAACCACAATGAGGTATCACTACATACCTATCAGATCAGCTAAAAATTAGCGACAATACCAAATGCTGGAAAAGATATCAAGAAACTGGATCACTCACATATTATGTAAATTTAGGGAATATTGTTAATATGCTAATAAGTAGCCTCAGCTGCAGTTAAAAAAAAAAAAACCCAACTGACAAGAAGAAGCAACAATTAATTTTCTACTGTTCCTGTCAGCCAGAAAAGGAGATAATAAAGTTAAGGAACTCCACCTTTCCTTAACTAAGTTGCACTGCAAATACAAAAGCTACTCAAGTGTGCAGGAAATACCTTAAAATAAAAACAGACCCAAAAAAGGGTCCAGAATACAGCACTTGAATTCTGAACCTTTTAAAATCTAACACAACCTAAGAGTTAGAACTGTACTCTCAGGCAGAAGGGACTGGACACATAGCCTTGGGAAGAGACCATATAGCTTGGGTCAGAAGCCAAGATGGAAACTGATTTGGAGCATTCCTTAACCATTCCATTTCTTGCCACCTCACTGCAGGAGTCCTGATTATGTCTGCATCCCACGTGGAGCCCAGCAGAACAGGAATAAATAGGATGAAAGGCCAGTCCACACTTCTTTTTATTGATATGCCTAATATATAAGTATGATTAGAATAGTTTGGGTGTTTGACCAACCTGGTACAGTTTGAAGAGGAAGTTATAAATCAGAGGAAATGTCTTTGACTTCTCCTAAGCCAGGTGATATGGTTTGGCTGTGTCCCCATCCAAATCTCATCTTGAATTGTAACTTCCACAATTCCCATGTGTCATGGGAGGCAACTGATGGGAGGTAATTGATCACGGGGGTATGCCTTTCTTGTACTGTTCTCCTGACAGTGAATCTCAGGAGATCTGATGGTTTTAAAAACAGGAGTTTTCCTGCTCAAGCTCTCTTCTCTTGTCTGCTGCCATATCAGACATGCCTTTCACCTTCCACCATGATTGTGAGGCCTTCCCAGCCATGTGGAACTGTAAGTCCAATAAACCTCTTTCCTTTGTAAATTGCCCAGTCTCAGGTTTGTCTTTATCAGCAGCATGAAAACAGACTAATGCAGTAAATTGGTACTGGGAGTGGGACATTGCTGAAAAAATACCCAACAATTTAGAAGCAACTTTGGAACTGGGTAACAGGCAGGAGGTTATAACAGTCTGAAGGGCTCAAAAGAAGACAGGAAAATGTGGGAAAGTTTGGAACTTCCTAGAGACTTGTTGAATGGCTTTGCCCAAAATTCTGATAGTGATATGAACAATAAGGTCCAGACTGAGGTGGTCTCAAATGGAAATGTGGAACTTGTTGGGAACTGGAGCAAAGGTGACTCTTGTTATGTTTTAGCAAAGAGACTGGCAGCATTTTGCCCCTGCACTAGAGATTTATGGAACTTTGAAATTGAGAGAGATAATTTAGGGTATCTGGTTGATGAAATTTCTAAGCAGCAAGGCATTCAAGGGTGACTTGGCTTCTGTTAAAGGCATTCAGTTTTATAAGGGAAGCAGAGCATAAAAGTTTGGAAAATTTGCAGCCTGACCATGCAATAGAAAAGAAAATCCCATTTTCTGGGGAGAAATTGAAGCCAGCTGCAAAAATTTGCGTAAGTAATGAGGAGCTGAATATTAGTCCCCAAGACAATGGAGAAAATGTCTCCAGGGCATGTCAGAGGTCTTCGCATTAGCCTCTCCCATCACAAGCCCAGAGGCCTAGGGAAAAATAGTTTTGTGAGCTGGGTTCAGAGTCCCCGTGCTGTGTGCAGCCTAGAGATTTGGTATCCTGTGTCCCAACTGCTCCAGCCATGACTGAAAGGGGCCAATGTAGAGCTCAGGCCATGGCTTCAGAGGGTGCAAGCCCAAAGCCTTGGCAGCTTCCACTTGGTGTTGAGCCTGTGAGTGCACAGAAGTCAAGAACTGAGATTTCAGAACCTCCGCCCAAATTTCAGAAGATGTATGGAAACCCCTGGATGTCCAGGCAGAAGTTTGCTGCAGGGATGGGGCCCTCATGGAGAACCTCTGCTAGGGCAATGGGGAAGAGAAATGTGGTTGGAGCCCCCACACAGAGTCCTACTGGGGCACCACCTAGTGGAGCTGTGAGAAGAGGGCCATCACCAGGATGGTAGATCCACTGACGGTTTGCACCATGAGCCTGGAAAAGCCGCAGACACTCAATGCCAGTCTGTGTCAGGAGGGAGGCTGTACCCTGCAAAGCCACAGGGGTGGAGCTGCCCAAGACCATGGAAACCCACCTCTTGTATCAGCATGACCTGGATGTGAGACATGGAGTCAAAGATCATTTTGGAGCTTTAAGATATGACTGCCCCACTGGATTTCAGACTTGCATGGGACCTGTGGCCTCTTTGTTTTGCCCAATTTCTCCTATTTGGGACAGCTGTATTTACCCAATGCCTGTACCCCCACTTTATCTAGGAAGTAACTAACTTGCTTTTGATTTTACAGGCTCATAGGCAGAAGGGACTTGCCTTGTCTCAGATGAGGCACTGGACTGTGGACTTTTGAGTTAATGCTGAAATAAGTTAAGATTTGGTGGGACTATTGGGAAAGAATGATTGGTTTTGAAATGTGAGGATGTGAGATTTTGGAGGAGCCATGGAAAGAATTATATGGTTTGGCCATGTCCCCACCCAAATCTCATCTCAAATTATAACTCCCACAATTGGTCAGGGTGATCTCAAACTCCTGACCTCAAATTTCATGGGAGGAATCTGGTGGAAGACAATTGAATTATGGGAGTAGGTCTTTCCTGCCCTGTCCTCATGATAGTGAGTCTCAGGAGATCTGGTGGTTCTAAAAAGGGAAGATTCCCTGTACAAGCTCTCTTCTCTTGTCTGCCACCATGTGAGATGCACCTTTCACCATGATTGTGAGGCCTCCCCAGCCATGTGGAACTCTAAGTCCAATAAACCTCTTTCTTTTGTAAATTGCCCAGTTTCAGGTATGTCTTTATCAGCAGCATGAAAACTGACTAATGCACCATGCCATCTGTAACAGGGGTTATGGTTAGATTGTGATGTTGTGGCCTTTAAGATGAGGCCGTTCACAGGTGTAGTTTACCGGGATGAAGATGTTACCATATTATTCCATTCAATTATGCCCCTAAAAACCATCCACACAACAAAATAGAGCTCTTCATTTAGAGGAAAAAGAAATCTCAGCATAAAGGTTAACTGGAATTTCTAAATGCTAAGTTTAAATTGGTAGTAAAATTCGAATAACATTTAAGGAAATATGAGCAATTAAGTTCTTGTTGTGGCCAGGCACAGTGGCTCACACCTATAATCCGAGAAATTTGGGAGGCCAGGGTGGGAGGATCACTTGAGCCTAGGAGTTCAAGAACAGCCTGGGCAACATAGCAAGATACGGTTTACATTAAAATAATAATAATAATAATATTGCCTCAGTTTTCTTTCCCTGTTAATAATGAATGCTTGGTTGAAATCTAATCAACTTCTTCTCCAGGTTTGTTTCTCCCAAGCCCATCCTGAATCTTCTTTCAATATTAGGTCCTCCCTTGGATTTTTGTGCCAGGTTGGTGTCAAAAGCCAGAGCACTGCTCTCCTTACCACCGCCTCCTTCCTTTACCCTGTGATGGAGGTGGCTCCACCTGAGAAGGTGGTTGGCTGACCAGACATTCCTTTTCAAACAATTGCTTTACTTCTTTCTTTTCTGGGGTTCTTGCCTATGGCCAGAGAGAAGTTTTGCTAAGGCAAACTAAACCAACTGTTAGCTTTCAAAAGAACTTCAAAACAAAATGAAAAAGTACTTTTGACCTGTGGTATCATAAGAATGTCTTAGCTTTTTTTTTTTTTTTTTTTTTTTTGAGACGGAGTCTTGCTCTGTTGCCCAGGCTGGAGTGCAGTGGCATGATCTCAGCTCGCTGCAAGCTCTGCCTCCCGGGTTCATGCCATTCTCCTGCCTCAGCCTCCCAATGAGCTGGGACTACAGGCGCCCGCCACTGCACCCAGCTAATTTTATGTATTTTTAGTAGAGGCGGGGTTTCACCATGTTAGCCAGGATGGTCTCGATCTCCTGACCTCGTGATCCGCCCGCCTTGGCCTCCCAAAGTGCTTGGATTACAGGCGTGAGCCACTGTGCCCGGCCTGTCTTCGCTTTTTAAAAGCAAAGTTTTAAAAGTTTGGAAAATGTCCAAAATAGAAAGTTGGAGAAGAGAGTAAAACTGTGCTCATTCTGCATTGATAATTTTATTTCTTTCCATGAGATTCTGTGAGTAGAAAAAGAGGTGCCTTTTGGGAATCCACATTAATTTAGATTTTCAAGATTTTTTCTTAAATTATAATTTCTGTGTACTAAATATTAGGCCTGTGAGATTTGCAAAGAAAAAAATTCTCCCTGGTTGCCAACTCTGCCTCATGAATACATGGCATTTATCCCAAAGGGGATAGAGCTGAGAATGTTAGGAACTTAGGAGAAACCCTCTTCAGTGCGAGAAAGACACATCCAAAGCTCATGCCTTGCCAAGAATGAGCCACTAGGGCTGTCATCACAAAGGGCAGCACATTGCAACTTCTAACACTACTATAAATGTCCAACTTAATACCAGAGAGTGGTGTGGGCAGAGGATCATCTAGCTCATTACTACTTAAGCCAAAAGAATTTAACTTGTCCGGAATATTTGAAATACCCATTTATTAGTAAATTTGATGAGTTGATGATGGGTACAACTAACTCTAGGTGAGTCAGCCTTTGTGGCTTTTCATATACTTACTTACTTAGGGAAATAGAGTGGGAAGGTGGTACCCATGAGTAATTTGCTGCAAAAATAATAGCATTCTATCACAAACATAGGATTTGGAGAAAAGGAAATATACATATGTATATATGGAGATATATATGACATATATGTTACCGATAACATATATGATACATATAATTATGTGCATATATTATATATGTATAATTTGTATATGTAACATATACACATCTGTATTATATTTTGCTTTTGCTAGCTTTTATCTGCTGGTTGTTTTTATTGGTTTGTTCTTCATTTTAATTTCTTTAATTTTTAATTTTTACAATTTTTTGTAGAGACAGGTCTTGCTATGGTACCTAGGCTGGTCTCAAACTCATGACCTCAAGCTGTCCTCCCACCTTGGCCTCCTAAAGTGTTGGGATTACAGATGTGAGCCACCAAGCCTGGCCTACTTACTTACATTTAGGTAATCGGTTCTTTCTTAATTAGCTCAGCAGTGAGAAGAGGTCGCACCGATGGCTCATGCCTGTAATCCCAGCACTGTGGAAGGCTGAGGCGAGCAGATCGTTTGAGGTCAGGAGTTCAAGACCAGCCTGGCCAACATGGTGAAACCCCATCTCTACTGAAAATACAAAAATTAGCCACGTGTGCTGGTCCATATCTGTAATCCCAGCTACTCAGAAGGCTGAGGCAAGAGAATTGCTTGAACCCAGGAGACAGAGGTTGAGGTGAGCTGAGATTGTGCCACTGCACTCCAGTCTAGACAACAGAGTGAGACTCCCTTCAAAAAAAAAAAAAAATTGTGTCAGTAGTGAGAAGAGTCAGAAATATTTGGAACTGGTTAGTATTGATATTCTGCATAGCAGCCATTTTTTTAAGAGTTCAGAAAATCTTTAAAATTATCTTTTTTTCCTTAACCCTCACAGCATTTTGAATAAGTAATAAAAATTTTTGGCATTATTTCTAGACCTAGCTATAGGTAAGAATGTGGAGGGCTAAAAAGAAAAATGACTTGTCAAACAAAGTGCTCCAGGGGAAATCTAAACATCTAAAACAACAACAACAACAAACTCAAGATAATATTTGTCCGCATGGTAGAAAAGAACCAAATATGTGGACAACGGCAAATGAATGACTGAATCTCATTTCATCAGCTGTCCTGTTTCCGCCATTATATAGATACTAGATTTTATTACACGTTATTTTTTCACCTGAAAGATGCAGGATTCTTCATTTTATTTGATTTTATTTATATGAATTTTAATTCACATCAATAACACATAGAATATTTTTCTCAGAACTTGTGTCATGTTTGAAGAACTCTCTGCTATAAGCCTGTGTTTCTCAGAAAATTGAAGACATGAATACTAAAACAGATTTTTGTTTAATATCTAAACTTTTTAGAGATATGAGTAGTATCATTAATTAACAGTTCTCTCTTCCAAACTGGTCTCACAAGTGGAACACATAGCCTTTGTGTCATGAACAGGGCAAGGCAGGCACAGCCCTCGGCCCTCTTCTACCATTGCATCTCCCATCCGCTATCTCCTTCAAAGCACAGGGCCTGACATGAGAGTGAATTCTCACCAGGACCTTCTAGAGTGTGTGCTCATCATGGTTACAGCCTCCACACATCTAGCCTGCACATATTTGGAATGACTTTCACCTCCAGAAACAGTAAAACTGCGGCTATTAAAAGACAATCTTCCAGAACCCCAAGATTTTTCAAAATGGATTTGAATCTGGAATTAACACTGACCTCTTTATTCTCATACAGAGATACACAAACAAATAACAATAACAAAACAATAATAGTGATAGAACCTGAGCAACTAGTGAAAACAAACCTCCCAAAACTACCTCAATATATATGTATCACACCTGAGGGTCTGATGTGCTATAATTATGTGGTTTACTTATGCATTCATTTGTTGATTCATTCAACAAATATTTATTTACCACGTACCATGGGTTCTATTCAAAGGGGTGAGGGGATGGCAGTGAATTAAGACAGACAAGACCTCTGCCCTTATAGAGTCTTATGTTCCAGGGGAGATGGAGAAGACAAATGATGATGCTATAAAGAAAACTAAGATAGAAAGATATGGAAGGTGAGTGGGTTTATTTGGACAGGTGAACAGGGAAGGGCTTCAAGAGAAGGGCTGGAATAATTATAAGTCTGCCATGTAAAGATCCAAGGATGAGAATCAGAGGTAGAGAAAAGTCCAGGAGCAAGGGCTCTGAGATAATAGCAGGCTTAGTGAGTTAATGGATGAAGGCTAAAGCATGGAAACGAGAAAGTCGTAGGAGGCAAGGTTGGAGAAGTACACAGTAGCCATAGGAATAAGTTTTTTGCTTTTATTCCGTGTGCAGTGCAATGCCACTGGTATATTTTAAGTAGAAATGTAATATCTTATTTGTGTTTTTAAAAGATTATTCTGGCTGCTTTTGGAGGAATGGACTGTAAGAGGCAAGACAGAAGCAAGGGACAAGTTAGGAAGCTATTTCATAGTATAACTTGGACCAAATTTTATGACATGAATGATGGCATTTTGATTACGTATGAATTATGGAAGGCTGTATTTTAATAGCTGCAGTTTTACCGTTTCTGGAGATGAAAGTCATTCTATATATGTGGAAGCTGGATGTGTGGAGGCTGTAACCACGATGAACACTCACTTTAAAAGCATCTGGTGAGAGCTTACTCTCATGTCAGGCCATGTGCTTTGATGGAGAAAGCGAATAGGAGATGCAATGATACAAGAGGGCCTTACCTTGTGCTGTTCATGACACAAAGGCTATTTGTTCCACTTGTGAGACCAGTGGAACTGATATAAAAGATTCTTCTCTCAGCACAACGGCTAAAGTAAATGGGAGCACCAACGTAAACTAGAAAAAAAAAACAAAAAGAGAAGATGAGGGAAGAAATTGGGACAGCAGAGATAGAAGACCCAAAACAAGACTTCCATGAGGCTGGAATATCTTGTGACAGAAAAGTCAGTGCCAGAAAGTAAGATAGTACTCAGAACTCACCAGGACATGTCAAGAGATTGTATGAGTCAACATGAAGGGGCAACCACTGGCAATATTTTAGACAGTACATTCATCAGAATTAATATTGTGTGAAATGGATACGACACATTGAAGAAAAAGTACCCATGGAGTTCACATTGACACTAACAAAATTTTTTTAGAAAGTAAAGGTGGAGAGGCATGATTCTTTACAGAAAAAAATGCCAAGCATTTAATGCAAATACACAATGAAAACAGAAAATCCCCATTTTAAAATCACTAATAGCAACGACTGATTCAGCAAAACCATAGTGGGTGCCAAAGCTACTAGGTGAAAGATTATTTGGAAAAAAATATTTATATAGATACAAAATCTTATCGCATATATTATTAATTTGAAAGGAAAAGTTCTTCTACCATTTGAGAAATCTGACAGAAACTGATCAAATTTAACATTATCAATAATAGGACAAACTGACACAGCATTCTCATGATGTGAATCACTAAGAATAACCCACATCACCTGCACAGTACTCCTGAATCTACTCACGAGGAAACAAACAAATCAAAATTGAGAGACATTGTGCAAAAATAATTAACCTAGAGAAAAATAAATAAAGTCAATGTCATAAAAGAAAAAAAGGGGAATAGGAGACTATTCTAAAGTAAAGACAAAATAAATATGAATACTGAAGGTAATGAGTCATCTTCATTGGAATCTGGATTAAATAAATCTATAAATGGTAATATTCAGATAATTACAGAAATTTGATAGTGGGCCATGTACAAGATAAGTGAATACTTTTGTTCTTAGGAGCGACAAGAAGAAATATTTAGATTCGAGTGAGTATTACATCTGCAAATGGCTCAAAAAGAAAGAAATAGAGAAGCAAAGAATTAAAAAGTCTAGATGAAAAGTAGATACAGTGCTCATCATCCTCTTCTTGAAAATTTTCTGTAGGTTTGAATCTTTCCAAAGAGAAAGACACTAAAAAAGAAAACAATACAAGTGTTCTGCTGTCAGAAGTGGACTACGGTTCTCTTCATCTACTCGTACAGAATAGCACTGTGAAAGAGCGCAGTGTAGTATTAAAACCATGGGTTCGGCCAGGCGCGGTGGCTCACGCCTGTAATCCCAGCACTTTGGGAGGCCGAGGTGGGCAGATCACGAGGTCAGGAGATGGAGACTGAGGTAGGAGAATTGCTTGAACCCAGGAGGCAGAGGTTGCAGTGAGCTGAGATCAAACCATTGCACTCCAGCCTGGGCAACAGGGAGAGACTCCGTCTCAAAAAAAAAAAAAAAAAAAAAAAACACACACACAAGGTCTAGAGCCAAACCTCCTGGGTTCATCTTTCAATTTTTTCACATATTAACTATATTAACTATACGGCTTTGAATAAGTTACTTTATTTCCCTGTACTTCCATTTCCCAGCTACAAAATGAGAATAAAAATAGTGCCAACCACGAAACGCTTTTGTGAGGATTAAAGCATTTATAACTATGCTGGCAAACAGTAAGCACTCAATAAACGTAAGCTGTTAGTATTTCACTTCAGTGGTTACTAAAGGTAAGACTGTATATCCTCAAAAGACACTACTGAGAGAACAGCTCATCTAAAATGTAGTGATTGTAGATCTCATCCATGATCAAAAGTATGAACTGGTAATATTTCTATGATTTATTACTACTTGGTACTCTTAGAACTTCAATTTAGTGTTCTGTGGGTTTTTTCTTTCTTTTATTTTCTTTTCTCTTATTTTTTTGAGACCAAGTCTCACTCTGTCCCCCAGGCTGGAGTGCAGTGCCACGATCTCGGCTCACTGCAACCTCTGCCTCCTGGGTTCAAGAGATTCTTCTGTCTCAGCCTCTCAAGAAGCTTGAATTACAGGCACGTGCCACTGTGCCCAGCTAATTTTTGTGTTCTTAGTAGAGACAGGGTTTCACCATATTGGCCAGGCTGGTCTTGAACTCCTGACCTCCTTGGCCTCCCAAAGTGCTGGGATTACAGGTGTGAGCCACTGCACCATCCTGGGTTTTTCAATGGATAATTTTTAAAATGCCTGTCTTGTAGAATTATTGTTATGATTATAATTTTAAGAACACTCACAATCGTTATCCTGAGTAAGAAAAAAAAACTTTAATTATGCTTGATATCCTATGTTAAAGATCACAGGAAAATATTTTGGAAATATTTTCCTTTAAAATAGTTCAAATTTTAATATTTAAATTATAAGTTAACCTTTAAATATTCAGAGCAAAGATTTTATCAAATTATTCATTTCCTGAGATCTGCATAGCTAAGGTAGTGTACATTTTTACTCTCAATTATGCCTTTACAAATATTTCCTTTGAAACTTCTCTTTCTTCCAAAATAAGAAACTGAAATGAAACCCAGGGACAAGCTAATGTAGGAATCTAACAAAATATAATTCCCCTCCTTCCTAACATGACTCTAGGATCTAGGACCTAAAGGGCTTCCCAACATGACTCTAGGACCTAGGACTCTAGGACCTAAAGGGCTATGGTCTTAGTGTAAAGGTGAACTGGAAGTAAATCTGTTCCCAACCTCAAAGCATTGCAAGAAAAATCAATTCTCTTAAAAATGGCACTGAAAAAAGGTGACAGAAAAAGTGATGCCAAAAATTTGGATCCACAACTGAGTGTTCATTGTGGGTTTGTACCCATAATTACATAACTCATGTAGTCCAAAAATATCGAACCAGTAATTCAGCCTAGAGTAATCCCTTCTAAGAATCTGGTAGAACACTCCGCAAAACTCCAACTTCCAACTGAGCCTGTAAGTTTTCCCACAAACAAAATTCTAAGAAAAATGAACAGTCAGAAATAGCAAATACATAAGAAAAAAGGCACAAAGAGTGAGAATTAGTGGAACAATATGGTCAAAAAGCAGTCACATAATCAATTCAGCTAGTGGAGTTATCTCTGGTGGCTTTGTAACGTGTCAGCTTGGCTAAGCTGAAGCCATTTTTCGTTGGCTATGGTATGCTGCAAGGGAGAGCCTTATTAGTTGGAAGGCAGGAGAGAAACAGCAGCCATCTTAAACCGCACACAAGTTGTATTATTGTTGCTTTGCTGACTCGCCTCATTGATGTGAGGTACCATCGGGGGCTACAACTGCTCTACCTCCCCCTCTACCCTTCTTTAGCTTTTCCAACTCTTGGGTGAGGTTTGCATACAGAGCTCTGGGACAAAGGGTCCCAGCTCCTGCAGGATACCCTTGGCACTAAGAGCAGAGGCAACAAGATTCGACACATTTTGGTCCAGCCTTACAGAAAATTCTTAACCAGCTCCCCAAGTTGCATAAGCTTATAACAAATCTGTTTGTGTGTGCGCGTGTGTGTGTGTGTGTGTGTGTGTGTGTGTCCCAGTAGGGGATTTACGTTTGTTGTTTGTTTGAAACCTGACTAATACATTTTCAGACACAGACTATAAAACGACCATGTTTAATATGTTAATAAAAGATCATTAATATGCTAATAAAGAATATGTTAATAATGAATCATGAGGGGGTTCTGTTTGTGCTTAGGATATAAAAAGCTGCTACAAAAGGTTGCTCTCATTCCAACAGGAAAAAAATAGATGATAAAATTTTAACTTTTTGAATTCATCAGAGAACTGAGATTACAAGACAACCAAGTAAACTGAATTCTAAGGAGTGACAATCCCCTCCACAGAGAGAGGTGGAACCCATGAACTATATTGCCTTTGAGAAAGCATGAATAGAAAAGGTTGGTCCCTTAATGGCGGCTACGAAGAAATCAGCTAAAATTACTTACTGTATATTTAAAGACGGAGTACATACTAAGGTATCCGTTTAGAATAATTGGAAGTCTCCAGCACAAAGATAATTGGCACTCACTTGAAAATTATTTTCTGCAGTCTTTCACTAGGTGTTCACAAGAAAAACTAAATGTGAGGCAGAAGACTCAAGAAAGTCCCTTTTGCTGGAACAGTTATTTGGTTGATAACTGACTGATGTTGGGAGAAAAGGCAAAAAAACACTGCCTGCTTTCCTAGATCCTTCTCTCATAGAAAGCAAGAGCTTTGTACCACTTGGAAAGGAGCAGCAAACCCTTGTGCAAAGAGCCACTGCTTGAAGGAAGGACAGAAACAAAAACCCTCTACTCTTGAGAAAAACACAGGAATACCCATTGGGCTCACATTCCTGCCCCAATGTGTCTGCTGACACTGGAAGAGGGACAAGATTACTGTAAATACAATGCAGAGTAGTGCACTGAAAGTAACAGCAACAACAAAAACCTTAATCTAGTGCAAGCTATGACTGGATTGACTCAATGTCCCACACTAAGGGCCTGATAGAAGAAGCATTATTATTTCTAGGCATAAATATTATTTGCCTCAGTCTCTACTATTCTTCAATGTACAATGTCTGACATTTCATTAAATATTTTAGTCATACAAAAGGCAAGGAGAAAAAAACACCATCAATTGTTAAGAGATAAATGAATTACTAGAAGCAGACTCAGAAATGACCCAGAGGCCGGGCACAGTGGCTCACGCCTGTAATCCCAGCAATTTGGGAGGCCAAGGCGGGCAGATCACCTAAAGTCAAGAGTTCGAGACCAGCCTGGCCAACATGGTGAAACCCCATCTCTACTAAAAATACAAAAATTAGAGGGGCGTGGTGACAGCTTCCTGTAATCCCAGCTAAACAGGAGTCTGAGGCAGGAGAATTGCTTGAACCCAGGAGGTGGATGTTGCAGTGAGCTGAGATTACACCACTGCACTCCAGCAAGGGTGACAAAGCGAGACTCCGTCTAAAAAAAAAAAAAAAAAAAAAAAAAAACCCAGATATGGGAAGTATCAGAGTCAGGGACTTCAAAATAACTGCAAATAATTATGTTAAAGGATACACAGGAAAAGATGGATGACCTCCTTGAACACACTGGTATTTCAGCAGAGAAATGAAAACTTTTAAGAAGAGTCCAATGAAAATGCTAGAATTTTTTTTTCAGTAATAGAGGTAACTTCCTTTGATAAACTGATTAGTAGAATGAACATGGTTGAAGAAAGACACAACAAACATTGTAACAAATGTGCCACTCTTGTAGGGGAATGCTGACAGTAGGGGAGGCTAGGCATGTGTGAGGATAGAGGTATGTGGAATGGCTCTGTACCTTCCCCTCAAATTTGCTTGAACCTAAAACTTTTTTTAAAAGTCTTTAAATAAATTACAATTTAAAAAAGAAACAGAGGAGGCCAGATGCAGTGGCTCATGCCTGTAATCCCAGCACTTTGGGAGGCCGAGGAAGGCAGATCACTTGAGGTCAGGAGTTCAAGACCAGCCTGGCCAATAATATGACAAAACCCCATCTCTACTAAAAATACAAAAATTAGCTGGGTGTAGTGGCAGGAGCCTGTAGTCCCAGCTACTCAGCGGGGCTGAGGCAGGAGAATCGCTTGAACCCGGGAGGCAGAGGCTGCAGTGAGCTAAGATCACATCACTGCACTCCAGCCTTGGCAGCAGAGTGAGACTCTTTAAAGAAAAAAAAAGGAAACAGGGATAATTGCGAAAAGAAGTTATGAAATAAGAAGACTAGAATGAGAAAGACTAATATATATCTAATTACAGTCCCAAAAGAGACACAGGAGGGAACTTAGCAGAGAAAATATTTGATGAATATTTTCAGCAAATCTTAATCATTAGTGAATGGTTACGATTTTCTCAAATTCTTAAAATACAGCAACTCACAGATTCAAGACGACTTACAAACTTCAAGCAGGAAACATTTTTTAAAAATCCACAACTATCTATTTCATAGTAAAATTGCAAAAGACCAAAGTCAGATAAGATTTTAAAAGTGATCAGAGTTGTGAAAATTAGAATGACAAATTGAAAAAAGTGTCAGTTCTCCTCAAAATGATCCAAAGATTTAATATGATGCAAACAATTCTAAAATGTTTTTGTGGAATTTGACAATCCATTTCTAAGATGTAAATGAAGGTGCAAGAGGTCAATAAGAGCCAAGACACTCTTTTTCTTTTTCTTTTTCTTTTTTTGGATGGAGTCTCGCTCTGTCACCCAGGCTGGAATGCAGTAGCGCTATCTCAGCTCACTGCAACCTCCACTTCCCAGGTTCAAGCAATTCTCTGCCTCAGCCTCCTGAGTAGCTGGGATTACAGGCGCCCACCACCATGCCTGGCTAAATTTTTTGTATTTTTAGTAGAGACGGGGGTTTCACCATCTTGGCCAGGCTGGTCTTGAACTCCTGGCCTCATGATCCAACCACCTCGGCCTCCCAAAGTGCTGGGATTACAGGCGTGAGCCACTGTGCCTAGCTTTGAGACACTCTTGAGAAAGAAGAAGGTAGGAACTTGAACTACCAGTTATCAAGTTTATTGTAAAGAGATTATAACTAACACAATGTGGTTTTGGCACAGGAACAGACAAATGAGTTATGGAAGAGAATGGAACCCTATGCGCATATAGCCATTTGGTAAATGAGTTGGTGTTGCAGTTCAGTGCAAAGTAATTGCGCACTTCAATGTACCACAGAACCAGTTCCAAGTGGAGGAAAGATCTAAATGTGAAAGGCAAAAAAATAAAGCTTTAAAAATATGACAAAAGAGAATATCTCCGTGACCTTGAGGGTAATGAAGACTTTTACAAAGATTTTTGTTTTTTTTTTGTTTCGTTTTTGAGACAGGGTCTCACTCTGTAGCCCAGGCTGGAGTGCAGTGGCTCAATCATAGCTCACTGCAGGCACAATCATAGCTCACTGCAGCCTCAAACTCCTGGGCTCAAGCAGCTCCCGAGTAGCTGGAACTACAGGCACGAGCCACCACACCTAACTAATTTTTAAATTTTTAGTAGAGACAAAGTTTTGCTATGTAGCCCGGGCTGGTCTGGAACTCCTGAGCTCAAGTGATCCTCTTGCTTTGGCCTCCCAAGATACTGGGAGTATAGATGTAAGCCACTGCACCCAGCCAAAAGATTTTTAATTGACAATTTTAAAGAAAAAGTTGGCAAATTCAGTTACATTAAAATTAAGAATTCCTCAAAAGCCATCATGAAAAAGTAAAAGGCAAGACATAAAATGTGAAGAACTATTTCAATGCATAAAGACACAAAAGACACAAAATTCAAATTCAGAATATTTTCAAAAACACTAATTCATACATAAAAGAGGAGAAAACAAGAAAAGGAAACGGTATTGAACCCTGGGAAAAGTTATGCCATAGAAAAGTGGCTTCTGTATGCCAGGCAAGTAACATATCTTAATTTCACAATGACTTGTAAGATCTATAATATCCTCATGTTTCAAAAAAGGAAGCTGAGTTTCCAGACAGCAATAGCTTTTCCAGGATTACACAGCTAGTAAATATCAATGTCTGAATTCAAGATTAAATCTTCTAACCAAAACCCACAGCTTCTGCAGTTTACTGTGCATCTTGCTTTACACCATAGTCTGTGATTAATAAAATTCAGAGAGAATTCGCTTTTCTTTGTTTACTTACCTGCTGGAGATTTGCCCCCTTCCTTAACAAATAACTGCTTCTTGAAACTTGTACCCAACACTTAAAATGTGTGTATTTAATATATTTGATGAATGCTGCAGCTTTTCTTCATTGTAGACCCTGCCACGTGTGGTTTAA
The DNA here is from genome assembly GCF_029281585.2 of Gorilla gorilla gorilla. NCBI lineage: Eukaryota > Metazoa > Chordata > Mammalia > Primates > Hominidae > Gorilla > Gorilla gorilla. The sequence continues at coordinate 164,067,574 of NC_073227.2, forward strand.
GAAGCCCTGCAGGTGATTGCAATGCACACTCTAATTTGAGAACCGCTGCTCTATACTTACCTTAGATTTAGCTCAGAAAGCCACACAGCTGGGCATGGTGGCTCACACCTGTATTCTCAGCACTTTGGGAGGCCAAGGTGGACAGATTCCTTGAGGTCAGGAGTTTGAGACCAGCCTGGCCAACATGGCGAAACCCCATCTGTACAAAAAATACAAAAATTAACCTGGCGTGGTGGCAGATGCCTGTAGTCCCAGCTACTTGGGAGGCTGAGGAAGAGAATTGATTGAACCAGGAGGCAGAGGTTGCAGTGAGCTGAGATCACACCACTGCACTCCAGCCTGGACAACAGAGCGAGACTCCGTCAAAAAGCCACAGTTCTCATCTGTCTGAAAATGGCTTCCTCTCATCTCCTTAGAAAATTCTCTTTTTTGTCTTGTTCAAGCTCATTGCTAATTCTACTTAATGCAGGAAGCTTTCCAAGCCTGGAGAAACTAACTTCAGTTTCTCCCATCATCTGGAAAGAGCCGCCTCCCCCAGCTCCAACCCTATCCCGGTACAGGATATTCACATTGTTTCTTAAGAGAAAAATAAATAAACACAGAAACTGAAATCAAAACTTCAAACCAACCACAAAGTGCAGTTGGTGTGTGTTTGGACAGTATGTGAATAAACATGTGATGTGTTTATTTTACTGTTTAGAGCTTCAACTTCTGGACTAAAGGAACTATACCATGTATGCACTCTCTGGCAATGTGGGAGCCAAACACATTTTTAAATATCAGATAATAGCAGAAATTCTCAAAGCATGGTTCTGCCTGAGTATCTGCTATAGAATCACAGGATTGGATTAATCCATGTGAAAAATAATTGCTTGCATGTAAAAATTGTTCTTCAGAAGTTTTGTCCCCATGATGCTCCAGATATTGCCTGGAATATATGCAGGCTCTGACCCCTCTTCCCATGGTCACCTCCCTGTGGCTTTCTGCGCTTCTGGCTTGGCTTTCCCTGGGAAGAAAAGCTGAAAACTTTCTTGGTACTGAGCCATTCTCCCATCTGGGATAAAGATTAAGAAAGAGGAGGGGAGCTTTTGATCAGATTATAAATGCCAGATGCTACCACATTAATAGCCCTACAGATCCCAATGGTGCTTACTTCAAACATTTGATTTTCCAACTCTCCTCTCTAAAGAATGTGCTGGTAACTGTCAGGAGTCACAGAGGAGTGGCCCACTACATTCATGAGCACTTGCCACTGACAGATTAAAAGGAAATCCCGAGACCTTATTGTGGTTTATCAGCTTTCACATGGAGCAATTTTTCCCAGATTGGAGACTTCCATCATAGCTCAGGGAATCATGAGAATTGTTAAAGAGGTCAGCATATCGGCTTCAAGCCAAGAGGACATAAACCAACATCAATGAAAGGCATTCTAGCCTTAGAATTAGTATAGACTTGGCCGGGCGCGGTGGCTCACTCCTGTAATCCCAGCACATTGGGAGGCCGAGGCAGGCGGATCATGAGGTCAGGAGATCGAGACCATCCTGGCTAACACAGTGAAACCCTGTCTCTACTAAAAAAATACAAAAAAATTAGCCGGGCGTGGTGGCAGGCGCCTGTAGTCCCAGCTACTTGGGAGGCTGAGGCAGGAGAATGGCATGAACCCAGGAGGCGGAGCTTGCAGTGAGCTGAGATCGCGCCACTGTGCTCCAGCCTGGGTGACACAGCATAACTCCGTCTCAAAAAAAAAAAAAAAAGAAAAGAAAAGAAAGAAAAAAAGATTTAGTATAGACTTATAGGCAACCATTCAGTTATTATAAATAAAAGAGTTCTTTGATTATTTTCCTCATAAAATCTGAGGAAGAGTACATTGGTCAAAGCTGATGTGCAGAAAGAAAGTAGCAAAAAGAAATATGAGTGTTAACAGAAAAAAGAGGAGAAAATGGAAGAGTCAAAGAAGAGAATCTGGAAAGGAAATACACAGTGAATAGAAGGAAGTAATGCAATAGAACAAAATCAATTTCTAACTCGAAATTCTTAATTATGGTAGTAATTTTAAGCCCAGCCTCTGAGGGAAAAATAGTTATGATGCAGTCTAAGATCTATTGGATCAGCATTACTGAGTTTTCCTCTTGCCTGAGACTCCTCTATGGCTTGGCCAGCACTGCTACTGACAGTCTTTATGTAAAATTTAGAAATTTTGTTCATTATGGATTTGCTTGCATAATTTTATTTTTTAAAATGTTCCATTAAAATATTATTTACCTTTATTACTGAGTTTTTGGTGCCCCTTAAATTTTGCATCCAAGGTGAGTGCCTCACTTACCATTGTCTTGGCCCCATGAATCAATCACACTTTTCTTTAAAATTTAGTTTGGTATCATCAGAATAAGTAATGGAGATATAGAGGCATTTCTTTCAAAGGGAAAGACCAGCTAATCATCTGGGTTAAGGTAAATAAAGATTTTAAGACTAGAAGACCTCTTGGGAGGCTATTTTCACAAATTGTGGAGTTAGAGAAATGCTTTTACCTTGAAGAATTATATGTGAAGATTTATTCTGAATGAAGTTTTTCCTGGGTGCTCATCTATGTGATCTAACCAAAGCCACACATAAACATTATTATGATTACGTCTTGATCTGTTACAGATATTAGGCCCTGAAATAAAACCAAAGACTCTTGTCCCACCAGCTCTGATGAAAACAGCAAACTGGCCGGGCTCGGTGGCTCACGCCTGTAATCCCAGCACTTTGGGAGGCCAAGGCAGGTGGATCACCTGAGGTCAGAGTTCAAGACCAGCCTGGCCAACATGGTAAAACCCCGTCTCTACTAAAAATACAAAAATTAGCCGGGGGTGGTGGTGGGTGCCTGTAATCCCAGCTACTCAGGAGGCTGAGGCAGGAGAATTGCTTGAACCCGAGAGGCAGAGGTTGCAGTGAGCCAAGATAGCGCCACTGCACTCCAGCCTAGGCGACAGAGAGAGACTGCATCTCAAAAAAAAAAAAAAAAAAAAAAAAGAAGGAAACTGGGAACACAGCAACTCCCAGGTATAAATTACAATATGAACCTGAAAAGGTTCTCCCTCAAGCAATGTAAGAAAGTTCAGAAAAAACATGTTTTGAATGTTAATTCATCTGTTCCTGTGGAAAAGGATACATACACCTGGATTCGTATTAAGTGCGTATATGTGGACTGTAGCAGGAGACTACAGAAATATATTTGGATAGAAACAAACCCTTGTGGCCAGGCACTGTGGCTCACACCTGTAATCCCAGCACTTTGGGGAAGCTGAGGAAGGAGAATCACTTGAGCCCAGGAGTTCGAGACCAGCCTGTACAAAATAGTGAGACCCTGTCTCTAAAAAAAAAAAAAAAAAAAAAGAATATACAATAACATGTTCTCACTGCAAATGTAGGTGACTCAGAAATTTGGTACATGTAATTAATAAAAATAGTTTTTATTATTTTGTTTTCATTTGTTAAGAGAGGACAGAATAATAGGCATTTTACTAATATTATTTTTCTTAATTCCCATAATAACCATAAATGGGAGATTCTACTGTCCTCATTTTCCACATGAAGGAGCTGAAGCTTACAAAAGAGATTTGCCCCCAGCCAATCTAGCAGCTTGTTAATAGCGGGTGGGGTCAGATTTTTAACCTGAGTCTGTTTGATTCCAAAATCTCTATGTTTTTCTCCGTACCATGGGTTGACAAACTACAGTCCACATGTCAAGTCCACCATGCCACCTCACAGTCTGCAAGCTAAGAATGTCTTTTACATTTTCAAATGGTTGAAAAAAAGTCAAAAGAAGGATATTATTTTGTGACATGTGAAAATTACATGAAATTCAAATGTCAGTGTTCATAAAGGAAGTTTCATTGGAGCACAGCCACACCCATTCATACTATCAATGGTTGTTTCATACTACAATGGCAGTTGAGTAATTGCTACAGAGACCATCTCTCCCACAAGCCTAAAATATTTACTCTTTAGCCTTTTTAAGCTAAAGCTTGCCAACCTCTGTTTTGCACTACCTTGTCTCTTAATTTGGTAGTGGAAATTTTAAAAGTATCATTTAAAAAAATAATAATCCCAGTTTTACTACGCTTTCTCTTGAAAGCATATTAGTATTAGATATATATTAGATATAGCTAACACTCCTGAAGTGCATCTCTTTTTTTTTTTTAATTATACTTTAAGTTCTAGGGTACATGTGCACAATGTGCAGGTTTGTTACATATGTATACATGTACCATGTTGGTGTACTGCACCCATTAACTCGTCATTTACATTAGGTATATCCCCTAATGCTATACCTCCCCTCTTCCCCCACCCCATACAGAACATCTCTTTATGATGCTCTTGCAAAAGCTAAATCTCCCTGCTTTTTGCACCTCCAACCTGCAAGAAAAATTTTATTCCTACCTCAATGTTCTACCAATCAGATCAAGTTACATTTGTCTCTAACTTAATTGCAGTTCTCCATTTAACGTACATGGAAGAGAAAAATCTGAACAGGAACACAGACATAAGTGCTGAAGTGCTGGTTTCTTGGTAAGTCATGGATTTCTGCCATGACTGATTATAGGAACCATAAGAAGCCAAGAAGGAGATCACATTTAAGTAGCAGCAAAAGAATACTTTTTCAAGCTATATAATTCTATGTATAGAGAATAACAAAATTATGGCAAACACCACCACACCACACTGCAAACAAAATAAAGAAGGTATTGTAAAACTGTGGCTAAATATCTAGTTTCTAACATCTACTTCCAATGGATTTCTGCTGCCTGCATTTCTTTTGACAGCCAGTCTGCTGACCTGGCATCCAAGACATCATTATGTAAAATGTTCTGGGAATCCAACAGTCAGTTCTCAGCATCTTAGGTCTAGCCTCCAAGCATTATTTATAATGCTAATGTCAGCACCATGAGCCAATTGTATTCCCATAATCCCCTTCCAAGAGTGGAAGAAAGAAAACTCCCCAGAAATATCTATCCCTGGGACGTCAAAGGTAAGGCTGAGAGCAATGTTGCAGTCGCCTGTTTCTGTAGCTCTTGCTTTCTGACTCTCAGAGCAGCTTCTTTGGCTACTTCTCTAGGGCTTTCCAGCTTACACTGTTTTTTCTTATAACTTTTTGCCATCCGCTAAAGGAATTCATTGAACTAATGTGAAATATTATTAACAAGGCTGGCAGAATGCTCTTCCACAGATAATGAGACAGAGGTTTCTCTGCCAAAATAAATTTTCATAGGTACAAATTCTATTTCTCTGCCTGATCCCCAATGGTTTAATTTTTTGTTTCCTAATCTTCGGCCTCAGTCAAATTATCTTTTCATAGGGAAAATATTCCTAGCAACCTAAAGTACACAACTGACTTTCCATGAAAATAAACTCCATTTCTCCATTCTCCTAGCCTCTCAGATTTCTAACACATTTAATCTTTTCTAGAGTCTGCCAAAGTCAAAGGAGTTCATAAAGTACATCATGCACCAATCTGCTTTTCAGACCAACTTGATATGATGCAGTTGAATTTTGACAGGCTAGCAGAAAGGAAATGACTTAAATCAGAAGCAGGCTCGGTTTAAAATTGTCTTGTCTGTGTGGTTGTTATTTTTTTCCTAGATGGTTCCAGAAAAAATAAATACGATTCTTGAGAGTGTCTACTTTGGAAATTGTTTTTTCCCTTCTTTGTCATTCTCTGTGTGATCCCAAGGGGCTACTGGAAAGAATTTTCCGGGAGCAAAAGGAAGAGAAAAGCCAGCGAAAAACTCAGTTTGCTCTTAATAACAACTCTTTTTCGCGTGTTGGTGAGCTGTCTCATCAGCCAGCAATGGAATAATTGTTAAAGACTACTCTGGTTCCTTGACCTCAGGAAAATAAGTATTTAGTCCAGGATCAAAACCAGGTTGAAAAGTTCTCTTTAAGAATCTTAACAATATTCCAGAAATGACTTAGATAACTAGGTGGTTCGGACGAAGTCTTTAATATTCAAAATACTTTAGAAAGAAAAACAAGCTTTTAAAAATGACAAACCCCAATGAGAGCAAAGATAACTCTTTAAAAATGTGAGAAGAAGCTGAGTCAGACTCTGTCAGCAATCTTCACTGAGGCCTGGGGACTTGTAGCAACATGATTTTTTTTTCTTGAACTTACACAGCAACTTGTAGCCAAAGATCTCAACGTAGTCTATAAAAGGAAAATTATCTAACATCCCACTGGAGGGGACAGGTTCAGGATATTACCACTATCTCTCTAAATCAGGGTTTCTCAACCTCTGCATGATTGACATTTTGAGTTGAATTATTCTTTATTGTGGAACCTGTCCTGTGCAATGTAGGATGTTTAGCAGCATCTCTGAACTCTACCCACTAGATGCCAGTAGCCTCACCATCCCCCCAGTCCCTCCTCCCTTGTTGTGACAACCAAAAATGTCTCTAGACTTTCCAAGTATCCTCTAGGGGACAAAATAGCCCCCAGTTGAGAAACACTATTCTAAATGAACCCACCAAGGCACAGAGCAGTCAATAGATTTATATGGGCCAGGTACGGTGGCTCATGCCTGTAATCCCAGCACTTTGAGAGGTCGAGGCAGGCGGATCACCTGAGGTCAGGAGTTCGAGACCAGCCTGACCAACATGGAGAAACCCCATCTCTACTAAAAATACAAAATTAGCTGGATGTGGTGGCTCATGCCTGTAATCCCAGCTACTCAGGAGGCTGAGACAGGAGAATTGCTTGAACCCGGGAGGCGGAGGTTGCAGTGAGCCGAGATCACACCATTGCACTCCAGCCTGGACAACAAGAGCAAAGCTCCTTCTAAAAAAAAAAAAAAATGACTTATACGATAGCACTCAGCCAAAAGGCAGTCTCAAAACTGGAAGAAAATGATAATTCCCAAGTCTCAAACATGTAACCCATACCACCAGTGCTCCCTACTTCAGTGGAAACTCATCTCTCAGACCACCCCTGAGTCACTAATTTATTCCTGAGTTTGGTTAGTTCTGGAAACACATCCACTAGGACTTAGTTGTCAGTAAAAATTTTCCCTCACGCTGCACTGGAAGGTTGGCTGTGTTGTGTATAACTGATTGGTGTTATTCTCTTGGTGATTACTAAGTGAATTCTGAGACTCACTAAGTGAATTCTGAGACTAACTTCTTTCTGAAAGCAGGTAAGCCTATATAGCATGAAACGAATCAGAAGCAACCCTGTTATTGTACATGCAGAATCATTTATAGCTTAAAGCCTTTACTAAATGCAGAGCCGCTGATGGAGCAGAATGGGATGGGACAAGGAGTTCACAGGATGACTTAGCTGAGCAGATGAACATTTTTAGATTTTATCTGGTAAGTCCCTCAACCACGTTAAATTTTGCAGAGCATTTCTTGGAAATGGTTGCTACATGTACTTTTTCTTAATTGATTTATTTAAACAGAACACTTCATTTGCATACAATTTTTTGATATGTTTGTGCTTGTCTCTTGATACATTATAAAATGCCTGTCCCCTCCCTCCTTTTTATTCACATCAGCATGTGAACTTGCTGATCCCTCCATGAATCAGTGAAGGCAGGTACAGATTAACTTGGGCAATGAGCCACCTCAAGGATTTTGGGAATAGAAACAGGTGTAATCATTTATTTTTAAAACTTGAACTCAGAGACGCAAGAGGAGTGGAATGCCATGCTTGTGTGACTGTTGCAGAAAGCTGGGTGTGAAGCTGTACCATTTAGCTCTATAGTCAACGAACATATGCTGCGTACCTACTGACTCTGAGGCCCTGTGCTGACGCTATAGAAAATGCAAGAATGACCAGAGTCGGACGGGCCTGGTGGTTCATGCCTGTAATTCCAGCACTTTGGGAGGCCCAGGCGGGCAGATCACTTGAGGTCAGGAGTTTGAGACCAACCTGGCCAGCATGATGAAACCCTGTCTCTACTAAAAATACAAAATTAGCCAGGAGTGGCAGGTGCCGGTAATCCCAGCTACCCGGGAGACTGAGGCAGGAGAATCACTTGAACCCAGAAGAGGGAGGTGGCAGTGAGCCAAGATCAGGCCACTGTACTCCAGCCTGGGCAACAGAGTGAGGCTTCGTCTCAAAAAAAAAAAAAAAAAAAAAAAAGCCCAGAGTCATGTTCTGCATTGATTTTTTTATTTTGTCATAGACTAAGAGAAAAACTGTTGCATATGCAGAAGTAATTAAACTGTGAGGCAGAAGGTAATCAGTGCTGTAAAGGGGAAAAGGGGAAGTGTGTGTTTTTGGCATTCACAATTTTTGGCCCCATAATACCACAAAGAATTAGGTTCTCATCACAAGATAGGGCGGGTGGTATGTAGTAGAAAATGCTCTAAATTTAGGGTCAAAAAATCTGGGCTGAAACCTAGTTTTTCCATTTTCTAATTGCATATCTTTGAGCATGTTATATAACTTCTCTGAGCCTCAATTTCATCATAACAGAAAGACAACAATAGTGCCTCAGAGGGTAACTATGAACAGCATAACTTTTGTTAAACCTTCAGACAAATGCTGCAGTTTCCAATGTTAGGGTCAAGCATAGCTATACTTTGTTGGATGCTTTCCTTGTGCAAAGTCTTTTAATATATCATCTTTAACCTACACAATAATCATATAAAATAGGCATCATTAGTCCACTTTTATAGATAAGGAAGTTGAAGCCAAAAGTGATGTCTAAAGTACACAGCTAGTGTTCCGCAGATTCTACTGAGTCTATTGAACCCAAAGCCCACCCAACTCAAAAGCATGCATAATTTTCATATCACCATGCTGCCATTTCACCAGTCTCTATTTTGCATAATACAGCAAGAAGATTACAAATAAACAAGTTAACATAGCACCCACTGACATATGGGATTGATAAAATAACCATCAAGGAAAACAGTGTTGATTTATCATATTTCAAGAATGGAAAAATAGAACAAATACAAGTTACCCCTGACAGGATTCTTAAGAAAATGAGACAAAATTACCTAAAATTTGAGACAAAAAAAAATGCATGAGGGAGTTTACAGAAGTCCTACCCATTCCTAGAACTGGCGAGTTTCCACACTTGAGCAGGTGGAGGGCCTGAAGACCTCAGGAGCTTTTCTGAGTTTGGGTTTGAGCTCAGAACCCAGCAGCACCTCTCTTACCATAGGAAGAAAGAAAAGACCAGGCAACAGCTGTACTACAGGGCGCGAAGAAAGAGAAAGAATTAGCTATCTGTCCTCAAGAAATGAAGATATTTTCTTTTTGGCAAGCTATAGTGCAACATGTCAGGTGGAAATAGTCTATTTTTATATTAGGTTGGTGCAAAAGTAATCACGGTTTTTGCCACTTTAATGGCAAAATACTAATACTTGCACCTAATACTTTACAAATAGAAAATGTTGCTCTTCTGGGAGAGAACATGGAGATATAGAGTCAGGAAAAATATCTAAGGCCAATAAGGATTTAAACAGAACCCCCACCAATAAAGTAATCTACTACAGGCTGGGTCTATACAGTTCTCTCACGTAATCCTCGGATCAACCACGTACGGCATATGCTCTGTGACTATTTTGCAAATGAAAACATTTAAGTGCAGTGATCCTTTTATTTTTCTCAAGGTGTCTGTGGAGCAGTCATTGTGTTGCTTTGTAAGAAGTGGCCACCTTCAACATGGGAAGATGCTCTATCTGGCCCCGCCTAGGTCTGCCTGTTCCCTCAACACAGCCACTTCCCACTCAGTCTGCTCTACATCTCTATGCACACTGTCCATCTGGCACAAAGAAGGAACACCAGCTGGTACATAAACTAGCACTGGAGGTATTTCCAGTAGCCTATGACCTTTGAATGGATCAACCTTTCACAGTCAACTCCTGATTATCTGCAAAAGGCTTGCACATCTCCTTGGCAAAGTTCTGGCACGTGTTATTTCAACAACACAAGAGAATAATTCCACAAGTTAAAGGAATTTTCATCTTGGCCTACACAAAGTAGTAGGAAGATAAATCTGCAGGGAAAAAGGAATAATAGAGCCTCCAATGTCAAAGAAAAATCTATTCATTGTGGATTTTCTCTTGCTCTCCTCCATTAAGGCAGATAATTGGGGTTACCTGAGTCTCTAACCTTACAACACTGCTGAAAGCTAGGTATTAGTCTATTTTTATAGCTGATGAAAATGAGTGTCAGAGGTTAAGCAATTTGCCTCAGGCCTTACAGCTAGTAGGTGTTGGAAGAGAGGCTCTTCAACCTCACTTACCTTTTGTAAGGCACTCCCCTCCCAATAAAGCAAACAGCAGAGTGAAATGAAGGGAAGACACTCCTTCTCTTTAAAAGCATGATTAAGAACAGTTAAAAATTTGGGGCTTAATTATCCAGCCTTACACTTTGTCAGCTACCTATAGTGAATGTTACATCTTGTCCTGGCCTTTTCCTTATACCCTGTAACTTTCAGGCCCCTGTCAATGGTATGTGCTCAATGGCTAAAGAATAATATTAATATTAGCCCAAACAACATTGCATTGCAAAGACAAAATCAAACGGGGAAAACAATATCAAGATACATGATTCAAGAGCTAAGCACAGTGGTGCACATCTGTAGTCCCAGCTACTCGGAAGTTTGAGGCAGGAGGATGACTTGAGCCCAGGAGTTCTAGTGTCAGCAATATAGTGAGACTCTGTCTCTAAAAATAATAACAATAAAAAGACATATGATTCATTCCAAGTCAAATAAAAAAGACTTCTTATCTTCAGATAAGCTTGGATCTATCACTTTATTAATACCAACAGCAAAATTGCCACTAAACATTCAGTATGTTAGCTCTAATTTAGAAAGTAGAAATTAACATTTCTATATTAAGTTGAGAAAACTAAAACTAAGCAACTTGCTCAAGGCCATTGGCCTAATAAGTGCTAGAACCTAGATTCAAACCTGGGTGTTTCTCACTTATAAGCCTGCAGCCTTCCTAACTGCACTAACGTCTATAACTAAGAAATGTTTGTATGTGTCGCTCATCACATAATTACTTCTCAGTCCCTCATAATTCTTAGATAATGGAAAGTCAAAAGACTGAGAAATCTGAATAGAGCCAGTGCCCAGAAATTGTCACCACTGGATTTAGTGCCTAAAATTTCACACTTTCAGTCAGCCAATGAGAAAACCCAGTTAAATGCAAGAGCAAGCTAGAATGCACAGCATAATAACCAACTAAGTTGGTGACAAAGTCCTGAGAAACACTCAAGAGAGGTCTCAGTTTACTGGTAAAAAAAAAAGGAGGGCATCAGACACCCAGGAGAAGTAGAAAATGGCCTCAGCCTCAACAGGAAACCCAACTGTAGCACCACGGCTTGCCCTGGCTAGAAACACTCCCCATCTGATGCACAGAAAATGGCTTGTATAACATCTTTTAGCAAGGCAATGGTTAATGTAGTATTAGAGCTCAGAGGGCCCAGCTGCTAATATACAAATCTGTTCAGAAGACATGGCTAGTATCTACACTGTGTCTTCAAGAAACAAATGGAGTCAAAATCCTGATTCTTCAGCCAGACATGTTTGCTACAGGTCCCAAAAAGGCATATACATAGAGTGATCCCATGCTCACATACTTTATTATCAGCTGAGGTTCTGACCCCAAATCTTTCCTCCTCTGTTGAGCTGCATAAACACAACCCTAAGAACTGGCTGGGGCCAGTTCCAATAAAAATATCACTACAGACATTTTATTCGGCCATCCTAGAGAAACATCCACAGAAGTGATCAACACATAATAACCTCCCAATTATTTTTCTCTTTAAGACTTATGGTTTCTAAAAGTGCTTTTTTTTTTTTTTTTTGAGACAGAGTCTCACTCTGTCGCCCATGCTGGAATGCAGTGGCACAATCTCAGCTCACTGCAACTTTTGCCTTCCTGGTTCTCCTATCTCAGCCTCCCGAGTAGGTGGGATTACAGGCGCGCACCACCACGCCTGGCTAATTTTTTCTATTTTTAGTAGAGATGGGGTTTCGCCATGTTGGTCAGGGTGGTCTCAAACTCCTGACCTCAAGTGACCTGCCCGCCTCGGCCTCCCAAAGTGCTGTGATTACAGGCGTGAGCCACCACGCCCGGCCACTTAAAATGCTTTTAACCATGCAAATTAGAGAGGCTAGAGTTAATTTTATAATGCATTAGATAGTTGCTGGGATTACTATTGATTTTTTTCACTTCAAATGGCATTCAGTTAAGGAATGTGTACAAATCATCACTGCTTCCAGCTTGAATGGTCATTTATAAAATTTTAGGGGCTAGAACACATAAAATATTTTTAGCTTGGAAGATGTGTTGCACGGTGGAATGTTTGTGGGAAATGTCCTCTACATGAAGGATTTCTGCTCCAAAATGTCTTGATTAATTAACATAAACAGCTTTGAGGAAAAAGAGAACAGCATCTCACGTCTGGCAGGATCCTGGCAGGGTTCTTTGGAAATTCCAAGGCAAGCCTAACACAGGGAAACCAGGCCTGTTCCATCCATGGCTGGTCCAGTTCCAGGGAAACGCCTTGGGCTTGGGAGAGCTCTGGAAAGGCTCTGCTCTAGTTGGCAGTAAACCAAAGTCCATTTCTTCTTTTGCTCCCAGGTCCCCTGAGATAATGAATTGGCTTCAGAGCCCTGGAGAAATGGGCTACAGCTGAGGAGACCTGGAGGACCCTGTCAAGAATGGCCTCAGTCAGGTGCGGTGGCTCACACCTATAATCCCAGCACCTCAGGAGGATTGTTTGAGGCTGGGAGTTTGAGACCATCCTAGGCAACATAGTAACACCCTGTCTCTACAAAAAAAAAAAAAAAAAGAAAAAATTTAAAGAATGACCCCGATGCCCTGCTCTGCACTGTGAGCTTGTCCTTCCAGAATTTCAAAATGGAATGAATGGAATTAAGCATTATGAGAAAGACATATAACATTTACTGAAAGTATCCTGCTGAGCTTTTAAAACATATGTTATTTAGTTCTTGCATTAACACTGCAAGACAGAGATTATTGCCTTTTCTATAATACCAGGGGAAAAAAGGGTGAGCAGGAAGGCTAAGTCATCTGCCTCACATCACATAACACATTAGTGACAGAATCAGGATAGGGACAAGAGCCTATTTTATAGCAAAGAAACCATCTTCTCCACCGGATTCCTCCAATTAACTATAGAAAAGGGGAAAGTTCAAAACAGCTCAACACTATTATATTATTTTAAGCCATTCAGACACGGAGTGGGAAATAAGCACTTTGCAGGTTTTTCTCAATATCAAGGAGTGATTCCCACCACCGGGTTCTTGGGCAACATTGCAACATTGTGAAAAAGGTGATGTTGGTTTACAACCTTTCTATATCCCAGCCTTTCTCTCCTGTACCTCTACTACTCCTCTACCACCCAGGGCCTACATTAGCCCCTCATCAGAGCTCCCCTCTCACTCCTGGAGTTTTCCAGAATCCTGATGTGGTCTCCCATCCAATGTCATAAAGACCATGTAATTGTGCCAGTGTACAGAGGAGAGATCCTTTGTACAAGAAGAAACCCACCTCCCACTAGTCTTAAACACCTCTTGCTTAAAAATTAACCCTTCCACGCTCACCACCAACCTCTTTTCAGTACTTCCAATGCTTCCATATACCTGGGCTCAATTTGTGAAATGAATGTAAAATGCTATCTGAGTAAAATAATTTGCACCACTTGAATGACAAATGGGTTCAACTATTCAGAGATATCTGTATTTTAAAGGAAGAGTTCTTAATGAATTTTGAACCCTGTGAAAATTTTCATGAACTGGAAGGTTTTTCTAGATGTATTTCTTTCTGATTTTATCATGTTTCACTCTTATCTGTCAATCAGTCAGGGAGCAGTCATGGACTTGGTGTCCCCCATATGAAAGTTTGCCAAGGCCGGGCGTGATGGCTCACGCCTGAAATCCTAGCACTTTGGGAGGCTGAGGCGGGCAGATTGCCTGAGCTCAGGAGTTCGAGACCAGCCTGGGCAACATGATGAAACCTCGTCTCTACTAAAATACAAAAAATTAGCCAGGTGTGGTGGTGCGTGCCTGTAGTCCCATCTCCTCGGGAGGCTGAGACAGGAGAATCGCTTGAACCCAGGAGGCAGAGATTGCAGTGAGCCGAGATCGTGCCACTGCACTCCAGCCTGGGTGACAGAGTGAGACTCTGTCTTCAAAAAAAAAAAAAAAAATAGAAAGAAAAAGTGAAAGTTTGCCAAAGTGTGATCTAACATTACCAGGTTTTGATTTGATTAGCCTTTTTGCCACTGCAGTTTCTTCTAGATAAAAAGATGTAATATTTCCATGAATAATCTTCTACCTAGGACTAAAATAGCACCAAGAAAACCTATCAGAGTTCAAAGACCTATGTGACTTGCCCAAATTTTAGAAGAATTGAAATGTGTAGTTTCCCCGAAAATATGTCATTAAGTATTACATATCAGAAAACTTAGGCCAAGTGTGGTGGCTCACACCTGTAATCTCAGCACTTTGCAAGGCCAAGGAAGGAGGGTCTCTTGAGCACAGGAATTCAAGACGAGCCTGGGCAAGATAGCAACACTCCATCTCTACAAAAAAAAAAAAGTTTTTTTCTTTTTTAATTAGCTTAGTGTGGTGCTATGTGCCTGTAGTCCTAGCTACTTAGGCTGAAGTGAGGATCACTTGAGCCCAGGAGTTCGAGGCTGCACTGATCTATGATCACACCACTGCACTCCAGCAGCAATGACTCTGCTGGAGCAAGCCCCTGTCTAAAAAAAAAAAAAAAAAAAAAAAAGAAAGAAAGAAAAGAAACTAATTTTTTTCATGTATAGTAGTCAAAATATTCTTTGTTCAGACATGCCACTTGCCTAGGATTGTTGAATAGCTGGTAAGTCCTGTCTTGCTTAGCATCAGAATATGTATAGCATAGCAATTTTAAGAAACTAAAATATTAAACTACATATTTGCTTTCAAAGCAAAAGTTACATAAAATATCTTTGGACTATTGTTAAGAAAAAATTGCCTGTATATTTAAAAATTCAATGCTATGTTTTCTAAAGAAGGATGGATGGAGACCCCCTTACTGGTGCAGAAGGTCAAGCTTGCCTTAATGGTCTTAGACAAACACTCCTTGCTTAAAAATTCACCTTTTCTACAATGTTTGAAAATAGAAGGAGGAGGAAATATGAATAGTGGAAAGAAGAAAAAAGTAGGTCAGGGCTTCGGAACCCTGCCATCTGTTCTTTATCACCTAATATAGATCTCTGTTTTTCCCAGTCACCACTCTTAGGGCATCTACTATAGGGGACAGTTTATGTCAGTGATGGCATAATTACAGACTATTCCTCCCAGGCCCACATCTATATATGCCATCACTTCAGGCCCACAGGCCACCCCACTATTTCTCCATCTTAACCCTGGCCCTTCTGTCTGTGGGCCTTTGCTCAAGCCATTTTTCTCTTCCAAACACATACTCTCCCAGTCCTCAATCTCCCTCCTAATTAAACTAATAGTAGATTAAACTTTAATTAAGTTTTATTCATTTCTCAAGGCCCATTTGAAATGCTCCTATTTTCAAGGTCCCTTTCTTGTTTCTTCCCAAGGGTGGCACATTTCTCCCTGTCGGAACCTCTCAGGTATTACCTTTGTGTTACTGAATGGGCCTTGTGTGATAGTTATTTGTGTTCTATAACAGATTCCCCCTACTAGAACTTCTACCAGAAAAGGAAACAGGGCTTGTTTATGCTTGTACTTTTAGAAAGGGTTGCTACAGTGTCTAGAGCAGAGGAGGTGTTCAGTAAATGTGTTTTCCAATGGAAATAAGATGAAAATTTCAGACAGACAATGAAAATAAATAATTCTAGACTATTTCCTTCTTGAGTTTTTTTAACTTCCCATCTGCCTGGACTCCTCCCCTGCCTTTCTTTGAATATGAGGTTAAGTTTCATGTTCTCACGCTTTGCCTTCAGTTAGCTGTGATCCTACCAGGAGATGACAATACTCATCTAGAGGGATAAGAGTGGGCACAGGCTATGGCCCATCATGAAGAAAAAGAAGTAATAGGAGATCAGAAGCCCGGCCAAGCAGGCTTGTTTGTTCATCTCCCATGCTGACTTGCTTAGTGGCTTTGTAGGTCACTTTCTATATTAAGGCTTTATATCTAGTGCAAAAAAAAATTAAAGTTTACGACGTTTTTAACATCTGGAGAGACCATCAACAATAGGGTCTAGTGTCCTGTGGCTTCGTAGTCCCCTCTGGGCAATGGTATAGAACAGCATATTTTTTAAGCCTCAATCAAAAAGCAGGTTTAGGTAGCAATCTGGAAGGTTCTCCATGCTAAGGGTTTTTTTTGTTTGTTTTTGTTTTGTTTTGTTTTGTTTTGTTTTGTTTGAGATTCAGTCTCACTCTGTTGCCCAGGCTGGAGTGTAGTGGCATGATCTCGGCTCACTGCAACCTCCGCCTCCCAGGTTCAAGCGATTCTCCTGCCCCAGCCTCCGGATTAGCTGGGATTACAGGCATGCTCCACTACACCTGGCTAATTTTTGTATTTTTAGTAGAGACGAGGTTTCACCATATTGGCCAGGCTGGTCTCAAACTCCTGACCTCAGGTGATCCACCCACCTCAGCCTCCCAAAATGCTGGGCTTACAGGCATGAGCCACCACGCTCAGCCCATGCTAAATTTTTAAATTTTGCCTGAATTACTCTAGAAGCAATTTCATTTTACTAAGTCACTTAATAGTTTGTTCTACAGCAAGGGTATTTTTCCCACCAGCCAACCTCACCCAAGAAAAAAGCTGCTTAGGCTTTTTTCTTTCTGTGCCACTACTGCCCATCAGAGGACATGATCCCAGTCTTCTGGGCAGAGGGAGACAGTGCTCCCAGATGGCCTGAACTGCTGATGAGAACCGTCCTTTGAGCAGTTTGCACAAAGGCATGGCAGTTTTCAGGAGACTTTGGTGCCTCTCCAGGTGTGCTGTGAGGTTAAAGAAAGGCAGGCCAGGTGTGGTGGCTCATAACTGTAATCCCAGCACTTTGGGAGGCCGAGGTAGGTGGATCAACTGAGGTCAGGAGTTCGAGACCAGCCTGACCAATATGGAGAAACACTGTCTCTACTAAAAATACAAAATTAGTTGGGCGTGGTAGCACATGCCTGTAATCCCAGCTACTCGGGAGGCTGAGGCAAGAAAATCACTTGAACCCGCGAGGCGGAGGTTGTGGTGAGCCGAGATGGCGCCATTGCACTCCGGCCTGGGGAATTAAAAAAAAAAAAAAAAAAAAAGGAAAGTCTTGCCCTGGGTGCCCGTGGTTCTGGTCTGGACATTGCTAGTAAGTGTGTTCCAAGACATCCCCCCTCCTCTTCCTTTCCTACTGTCCTGTGTGTCCTGCCCACCTTGGCTCTGCCAGGTAACTCTCTTGTACTACCCCTTTGTTAGACTGTAAATTCCAGGGCAATCTCAGTAGTATATTCTTATTATCTAAGGTTGACTTAGGAAGTATAAAACTGAATAGAACCTGTTTCTTCTTCAGCTTCTTCACTGACTAGTCTAGACTGAGTCATTGCCTATGACCTCTTGCTTATCCTAGGGAACAGGCCAGTTAGAGATGCTCAAGGAGCATAGTTGGGAGACCTAGATGATACTTCAGCCTGAGAGAAGGAATATGTCGCCAACGAGGAGTCCCCAGGGACACCTCCTGGATGAATCAGACCTGAAAAAAGAGAAAGTGATTCCTTTCAGCTAGTTTGCACGTGCCACTCCTGTATCCCCACCTCCATGTCACCCTGAATCAGCTTCTGAACTTCTAAGCTTCGATATCCTTTTCCACATGTTCCACCCTTTGTTACCTGTCAATGAAAGCCAGAATAGCAAGCTGCTGCCACTTTCTTACAGGTTGGTGAAAAAACACCCGAACTTCTCATATCTGCCTACTTTCACCTTTGAAAAGAGTGGGGCTACTCAGGTGTAAGAAGGATGAAAGAGAAACTAGGGGGACCCACGAAAATTCCCACCTGCTACACAGTTTTTCCTGAGGCCATGCTATGTACCCCTCACCAGTTTATCTTCAACCCTCCTCTAATGATAAAAGCTGTGCACCCTTGTTAGTGGGAGTGTAAATTGGTTCAACCATTGTGGAAGACAGTGTGGTGATCCCTCAAGGATCTAGAACTAGAACTACCATTTGAACCAGCAATCCCATTACTAGGTATATATACCCAAAGGAGTATAAATCATGCTACTATAAAGACACATTCACACGTACATTGTCTGCGGCACTATTCACAATAGCAAAGACTTGGAACCAACCCAAATGTCCATCAATGATAGACTGGATTAAGAAAATGTGGCACATATACACCATGGAATACTATGCAGCCATAAAAAAGGATGATTTCATGTCCTTTGCAGGGATATGGATGAAGCTGGAAACCATCATTCTCAGCAAACTATCACAAGGACAGAAAACCAAACACCGCATGTTCTCACTCATAGATGGGAATTGAACAATGCGATCGCTTGGACACAGGGTGGGGAACATCACACACTGGGGCCTGTCAGGGGGTGGGGGGGCTGGGGGAGGGATAGCATTAGGAGAAATACCTAATGTTAATGATGAGTTGATGGGTGCAGCAAACCAACATGGCACATGTATACCTATGTATCGAACCTGCATGTTGTGCACATGTACCCTAGAACTTAAAGTATAATAAAAATAAAATAAAATATAACCGTTCATAACAAAGAAAAAAAAAAGCTGTGCACCCAGGTGCGCCTCCGCACTTCAGTGGGGACACTGGTTCATATGCGTGCAGGTCAGTTTCCTGAAGCTCCTCAGACACATCTCCTGGGAGATTTTCCTTGGCACAGAAGAAAGAATAATAGATCTCTTCTTTGCCCATTTCTCTAATCTGATTTTGTTTTACAAAACTGCAGATCCAGGGTGAACAGTGTTAGTATAGTAGATAAGTTCAGGGTTCTAAAGTCAGAAAAGTCTGGGTTCAAATTGTGACTCTGTAACATACAGTTTTACGTCTGCAAGCATATCACTTTGGGTTTCTTGGCCTTCATTTCCTCAAGTAAATAAAGGAGAGAAGGAGATAACAGGTAATTTGCCAGGTACTGGGAAGATAATACATGTTTCTACATGTCCTTAGCACAGTAAGTATTCAACAATGGCAGATATTACCCATACTGGGTGAAGGCTCAGGTCCACATAGTCATATGTGTTAATGGTGCTCCCTGGAATTGCTCAGTGCAATGACTGCAGAAACATTTTACCCCATAGTTCTGGGAGGAAGTAAAGATGAGGACCTTTAAAAATTCACATGAAGTAGAAGTTAGACAGAGCGAGCAATTCCCAGCAGTCACACCAAGCATACACTTGGTTCAGGGCAATTCTGGAGATAGAGAGGAGAAAATTTGTTTTTCTTTTTCGGAGACAGGGTCTTGCTCTGTTGCCCAGGCTGGAGAGAAGTGGTGGGATCGCAGCTCACCATAGCCTTGACCTCCCTGCTTAAACAATCCTCCCAGCTCAGTCTCCCTAGTAGCTGGGACCACAGGCACGCATGACCATGCCCAGCTAATTTTTTTTTCTATTTTTTTGTACGGGGCGGCGCGGGGGGTCTCACTTTGCTGTTCAGGCTTGTTTTGAACTCCTGGGTTCAAGTGATCATCTTGCCTCGGCCTCCC
Organism: Gorilla gorilla gorilla; assembly: GCF_029281585.2. NCBI lineage: Eukaryota > Metazoa > Chordata > Mammalia > Primates > Hominidae > Gorilla > Gorilla gorilla. The sequence goes on from NC_073227.2 coordinate 164,087,235, forward strand.
AAAGTGCTGGGATTACAGATATGAGCCACCACACCCAGCCAAAAACTTTAAAAAATATTTTTTTCCTGCTTCAAGGGAATGATACATTGCAGAACTTATTTTAAGTACAGACTTGCATTTGTAACCAAATAAACACCTCGAATTTTTTAAGAACACTATAAAAATAGAGAATAACTTTATTATTGTAAGTTCATGTGAAACACTAACTAGAATGTCTGAGTATGTAATGGGGTATTAGGCACAAACAGGAGAGATGCTGTGCCAATTGGACATAATTAGACACAGCGATTAGACATAATTGTTGCCATTGAGAGCTTCTGGCCAGGCTTGGTGGCTCATGCCTGTAATCCCAGCACTTTGGGAGGCCAAGGCAGGAGGATCCCCTGGGATCAGGAGTTCAAGACCAGTCTGGCCAACATGGTGAAACCCTGTCTCTACTAAAAATACAAAAATTAGCTGGGCATGGTGGTGCATGCCTGTAATCCCAGCCACTCGGGAGGCTGAGGCAGGAGAATCGCTTGAACCCAGGAGGCAGAGGTTGCAGTGAGCCAAGATCATGCCATTGCACTCCAGCCTGGGCGACGAGAGCGAAACTCCATCTCAAAAAAAAAAAAAAAAAAAAAAAAAAGGAGCTTCTGGTATAAAGAGCAGGGATTCTTAACTTGAGAATTATGGACAAGCCTTGAAGGACCCGCCAACCTCCAGAAATTGTGTACACAATTGTGTGTGTACTTGTGGGCAATCTCAGAATGTCCAGAGCTTTCTTCAGATTCTCAAAAGGATTAAAAAAAAAATAGAAGAAGGAAAAAGAAAAGATGAAGAATCACAGATCAAGACTAAAGAACCATTGAATTATAGTAATTTTTCTATGGAATGCTACAAAAGTAGAGTACTCACAGTCATCTAATTCTGGGGTTCTCACACTGGTCTAGGTAAAGGACAAACTTAATTCTTGGCCCTGCTGAACTTAAGATAAGCTCAGTGTTTCATTCCTCTGTAAACATGTGATTTTTCAATACATTTGGATTTCTCAGAAATTGTTCACAAAACTTGTGCCAAAATCTATGATTCCCTTGGTATTACATTTGGGCTGCTCCAAGCCACGGGGTAATTTACAACCAGCCCGCTGTGTTGAGCCCACCCCCCTGTATGACCAACAGGAAGAGAAGTTTGGCAGCAACACTGCCCTAATGAATGAAAAATGCAAACCTTGCAAATCCCTCTGCATTTAAATCCCCCAGAGTCCTGATGCAGACACATTTCCAAAAAGCCTGCATTTCCAAGATGTAATTTACTGTCCTTAGAGGTTCGTGTGGGCCACCCAAAGTATATGGGCCTTATTAAAGCAGCTTTTATCGGCCAAGCAGATACAGCGTTTTTTATTATCAAATGGGGGAAATTTGATGCAATGAGCAGCTTTGGTGAGAAATGATAAATTGCACAATGTCATGGCATATTCTGGTGAGCATTTGCACATAGGGTCGCAGCAGAGGCACACTGATCTCCATGTCTCCACATGGCTTCACCGTATTCCAACCCAGTATCTTGAAGAAGGAAGGAGACTTTAGGCTAGTTGTACCTTTGTATGGGATATTCTTCATAAAAACAAATGTGTACTGAGAGAGAAGCTACCACTAAATTCTCATGGGAAGAAGCCAGTGATTTCGTTTTTTTTTTTGTTTTTTTTTTGTAGACTAGACCTCAGTGAGGCAGAGACTCCAGGGAGGTGCTGGATAGAGGAAATCTTGTCCTTTGGAAAATATGCTTTTCCTGGAGCATGGGGTACTAGTCCCCTAGAAATAGGATTTTATTACACAACACAGGATACAAATTGTAGTGCAGGTCCAGGATCCATTATTTACTGCCCGTGGGGCAAGATGTGTTTCAGAATTTGAAATCTTTCATTTCTTAAGGTCAGGAACAATGGCTCATGCCTGTAGTCCCAGCTATTCAAGAGGCTGAGGTAGGAGGATTGCTTGAGCCCAGGAGTCTGAGGTTACAGTGAGCTATGATTGTACCACTGCACTCCAGCCTGGGCAACAGAGCAAGACCCCATCTCTAAAAATGTTAAAATAAAATAGTATCTTTCCAATTCTTAAAAGTTAGGGCTAGGGCAGTGGCTCATGCCTGTAATCCTAGCACTTTGGGAGGGCAAGGCAGGAGGATCACTTGAGTCCCAGAGTTAGAGACTACCCTAGGCAACATGGCAAAACCCTGACTCTATAAAAAAATACAAAAAAGTAGCGAGGTGTGGTGGTGCACACATATAATCCCAGCTACTTGGGAGACTGAGGTGGGAGGATCACCTGAGCCCAGGAGGAGGCTGAGGTGCAGTGAGCTGAGATCGCACCACTGGACTCCAGCCTGAGCGAAAGAGTGAAACCCTGTCTCAAAAAAAAAAAAAAAAAAAAAAAAAAAAATTAAGACTTGCTGAAGGCTCAGGTTATCATTAGCATTTAAAATGTTAATATAGGGTATATATACTCTATAACTAAGAGAGGATGGGGAAACACCCTATTACTAAACAAATTCTTTTCATTATTTTCTTCTGCCAATGTTAAAGTGTTGATCATGTCCCCCCTCGTGGTCTCAAGATGGCGATGGGTACAGCAGATACAAGAATATTGTTTTCATTCAGTGATAATCAACAGCCGGGAGAAAGGTGCTGGGGTTTCATGTTGTGTTTCTCTTCCCTATCATGGAGAAAAATTCATTCCTAGAAGCCCCAGGGAGACTTCCCTCAGATACTATTGCCTAGAACTGGGTCCCAGACATATCCAATACAAATTCCAGACAAAAATGCATTCCCTGAACTTGGGAGAGATATGTCTTCCCTGCACACACTGTTGTTATAGCTGAACACAATCCAGAGTTCTTATGCAAGGAATGAGGACAAAACAGTACTGGATAAAGCAACAAATGGAGACTAACACCAGAGTGTATCAAAAAACCAAGGCGAGGTTCTAATTCTTAGGAAGGAAATAGCATAAATTGCCAAAATAGCATCTGATTAAAGTATTAGCCATCTGGGACCATAATCTGTGTGCTGCCTCTTCTAAGAAGCCCTCATGGGCACCGAAGCAGACTTGTTACTCAAATACACAGACTCATTTTTATTGGTTTATCCAGTGGTGATTTGTATCTTATCTTGGGATTTTACATGGAAGTCATGATACTTTACTCTCAGCAATCTAAGGGAAAGGAATGAAGCTGGAGGAGGTGGGAGTAAGAAAATAGAAAATGAGACCAGGTGAGGTGGCTCATGCCTGTAATCCCAGCACTTTGGGAGAGCGAGGCGGGTGGACCACCTGAGGTCAGGAGTTCGAGACCAGCATGGCTAACATGATGAAACCCCGTTTCTACCAAAAATACAAAAATTAGCCAGGCATGGTGGTGGGCGCCTGTGGTCCCAGCTACTTGGGAGGCTGAGGCAGGAGAATCACTTGAACCCGGGAGGTGGAGGTTGCAGTGAGCCGAGATCACGACATTGCACCCCAGCTTGGGCAACAAGAGCGAAACTCCAACTCAAAAAAGAAAGAAAGAAAGAAAAAGAAAATAGAAAATGAGGCAATAGGCTGGACGCAGTGGCTCATACCCGTAATCCCAGCACTTTGGGAGGTAGAGACAGGCAGATCACTTGAGGCCAGGAGTCCAAGACCAGCCTGGCCAACATGATGAAACACCATCTCTACTAAAAATACAAAAATTAGCTGGGCGTGGTGGCACATGCCTGTAGTCCCAGCTACTTGGTAGGTTGAGGCAGGAGAATTGCTTGAACCCAGAAGGCAGAGGCTGCAGTAAGCCGAGATCACACCACTGCAGTCCAGCCTGGGCAACAGAGTGAGACCTCTTTCTCAAAAAAAAAAAAAAAAAAAAAAAGAGGCAATAAAGAGATAAGTTATAGACTAGACCAGAGGTCAGCAAATTATAGACTTTGGGCCAAATCCAGCCTATTGCCTATTTTTATAAATAAAGATTTATTGGAACACAGTGATGCTTTTTGGTTTATGCATTGTCTATGGTTGCTTGTGTGCTAACAGCAGAATTGATTAATTGCAACAGAGACCATATAGCTTGCAAAACCTAAATGTTTGCAGTCGAGCCCAACCTGGAAAAACTTGCTGATCCCTCTACTGGTTCCAACCACCAAAGCAAGGTGATAAAAAAACAAATGTACCCTAAAATCTATGCACAAGGTCATAGGCATCTGCAAAGTTATAGGGCCATGGCCACTAGGAAAAAGGAAATCACAAGGGCAGGGCTGTAATTCAGAGTTCACAGCAGGATTAGAGGATTAAACAGGTGACTTGGATGAGATATCACAATGAAAGCCAAGGTAGATGCATGGTTCTTCCAAATAAGCATCTAAACAAGGCGATGGGCAAGGGTGAGTGAGTGTGCGAGTGTGAGTGTGTCTGAGTGTGTGTGTGTATGTGTGTTCATCTGTGTGTAATTCAAACACTGAAGGCAGGAACCCCATAATTAGGGTGACAGCACCAAAGATGAGCACACTACAAATCAAGGAAACTCAGTGTTCAACACAGATTTATAGCACAGAGCCATACTTTGTATATTGCATTGGGGTAAACCTGCAAGAGAGTTAAATAATAATGTTTCACTGGTTTGAGAGGAGCCTAAAGTGGCTGAAATGATCCTGCCTTAAGTCAATTGTTTTGGCAAGTGAGGGGAACTAAGGCATGTGTGGTGAGATCAGCAGCACATCTGAAAATCACTGGGATCAGTAGAGGAAGAAAATGAACACTAGGGTGCTGCATGAACCTAACCATTTCAATATGGGGGTAATTGAGACTCTTGATCTAGAATCATCACTCCCTACCTTTGATAGCACTAAAGAAAAACCACGCTGGGCGTGGTGGCTCACACCTATAATCCCAGCACTTTGGGAGACCAAGGTGTGTAGATCACCTGAGGTCAGGAGTTCGAGACCAGCCTGGCCAACACGATGAAACTCGTTTCCACTAAAAACACAAAAATTAGCTGGCCATGGTGGCATGCACCTTTAATCCCAGCTACTCAGGAGGCTGAGGCAGGAGAATCACTTGAACCCGGGAGGCGGAGGTTGTACTGAGCCGGGATCACGCCATTGTACTCTAGCCTGGGCAACAAGAGGGAAACTCCATCTCATAAAAAAATAAAAAATCATATTCCGACTGTCTTTTTTCAAGATTTTCTTCTATTTGTGTAAGTACAAAATATCATCTACATCTCCCCTCCTCACTCTTTAATGTTGTTGTAACATGATGCAAGATTATATTTTAGGTTAGTGTTTCCTGGTGGCAGCTGGAAAGGCACCTTAATATCTGTATTAAAAATACTTGGAAATTGCATTGTGAGAAGGCCTTCCTGTGGACAGTGAATCCACCTCACAGTGGAGGATTCTCACAGCTCCATCAAAGAGGGTGTTCCCTTCCAGAGGCAGTGTCCTTGCCTCTTCCTGTTCTTCTGCAGTCCAGATTTCATATGAAAGCCTCCCTGACCCTTGGAGATTTAGGTAAACTTGGCCTGAACTTCTAGAGTAGCAGCTTATGTGAATCCAATGCCCCAAACACGCTTCCAAGAATTCCTGACCTTTTAACTTCATGGTTTCCTCTACCTTTGCTCCTACATATGCTTCTGTAAACTGGGTTTCAACCTATTATGGGTTTAATTGTGTGCCTGAAGAAAGATGTGTTGAAGTTCTAACCCCCATTTGGAGGCAGTCAAGTTAAGATGAGGTCATTAAGGTGAGCTCTAATCCAGTATGACTGCTGTCCTTATGAAAAGACAAAATTTGGACACAGAGACAGGTACACATAGAGGGAAGGTGAAGTGAAGAGACAAAGGGAAAAGATAGCCACCTATAAACCTAATGCCTAAGGCTACCAGAAACTAAGAGAGATCCTTCCCTAGAGTCTTCAGAGGAAGAATGGCCCTGCCAAAGCCTTGATTTCAGACTTCTAGCCTTCAGAACTGTGAGACAAGGCATTTTGGTTGTCCTAGGCCATGTAGCTTCTGTACTTTGTTACAGCAGCCCTGGGAAATGAATGCATGTATACTCTACTGGCCTGGGCTCAAAGCTCCACCCCTTGCACATGGGGCACCAACAAATCTGCTCATGCCACACCTTTCCTGAGTTCACTCAGTAATTACCAAGAGCAGTGAATGCACAGCCTTCACCCTGGAGCCTTCTGTCTTCCCACAGCCTCTCCCTCACACTCCACCTCAGGGACATCTCTCACAAGAGGAAGCTTCCTGGGAGGTGAGGGCTGGATCCCTGGCCAGGCCTGTCTGCCTTTCTGAAAGCTCTCAGAGTTCTGTGAAAATCATCTTCTCCATTTCACTTTTCTATCATGATGTTTAATCCTGGGGTTTATGTTGCTACTTAGATTTGCACCTACTACTTTGTCCACTGACAATACAAAAGAATAGCAAAAAGATCTAGGTGTTATAGTTCAGAGGTGGAAAGAGAAGAAAGTATGGGGCCTTTTCTGTAACTCAGGACTTCTGAGACACAGTGCATTGACTTGACAGCAACAGATCCAGGAGCTAGACCTCAGTTATCTGTACAGTCAACACTCCACATGATCAGAGAAGCATAATCTTGAAATCAAATGGCTAATCTGTTGACAGAAAGAGTCAAATTTTGTAAAAATTTGAAGAGATTTATTCAGAGCCGAATATGAATGACTACGGACTGAGGCACAGTCTCAAGAGGACCTAAGGACATATGCCCAAGGTGGTTGTGCTGCAGCTTGGTTTTATACGTTGTAGGGAGACATAAGACATCAACCAATACATGTAAGGTGTACATTGTTTCGGTCCAGAAAGGCAGGACAACTCAAAGGTGGGCAGGACTTCCAGGTCACTAGTGGATTCAAAGATTTTCTGATTGGTAATTGGTTGAAAGAGTTAAGTTATTACCTAAAGACCTGGAATCAACAGAAGAAAGTGTCTGGGTAAAGATAAAGGGTTATGGAGACCAAGGTTGGTATGCAGATAAAGCCAGGCTTCAAAGAGAACAGATTGTAAATTTCTTATCAGACTTAAAAAGGTGCCAGACTCTTAGTTAATTCCCTCCTGGACCAGGGAAAAGACCTAGAATGGGAAGGGGATGCTCTACAGAATATAGATTTTCCCAACAAGAGACAGCTTTGCAGGGCTATTTCAAAATGTGTCAAATAAATTTATTTTGGGCTAAAATACTTCCATTTATTTCAGGACCTGCTATTGGTCATGTTGGTATCTTATTGCTACAAAGAGTCTGTTTTGTCAGTCTTAATGTCTGTGTTTTAGTGTTTTGTGTTTGTTTTTGTTTTTGTTTGAGAGAGTCTCACTCTGTCACCCAGGCTGGAGTGTAGTGGCGCAATCTCGGCTCACTGCAACCTCTGCCTCCTGGGTTCAAGCGATTCTCCTGTCTCAGCCTCCCAAGTAGCTGGGATTACAGGCACGCGCCACCATGTCCAGCTTATTTTTGTATTTTTAGTAGTGATGGGGTTTTGCTATTTGGCTAGGCTGGTCTTGAACTCCTGTCCTCAGGTTATCCTCCTGCCTCAGCCTCCCAAAGTGCTAGGATCACAGGTGTTAGCCACCTTGCTCGGACTGTTTTAGTGTTAACGTGGGTCAGTTGTGCCTGAATTCTACAGGGAGGAAGGTATAATGAGTCATGCCTGACTCCCCATTCCCGTCATGGCCTGAACTAGTTCTTTGGGTTAACTTTATAATGCCCTTGGCCTAGAGCGGGGTTCATTCAGTTGGTTCAGAGGCTTAGAATTTTATTTTTAGTTTACAAACCCAAGAGCCCTACTTAATTTGCAATATAAAATATGATTGCCAAGCATATTGAAATACTCAGATTATCTGGTCTGAGTGCAGTGGTGTTTGCAACTAATTGATCACACCAGGTACAGATTTCTTTGTTCCTTCTCCAAGCCCCCTGCTTCACTTAACTAGCCTAAAAAAAAAAAAAAGAAAGAAAGAAAGAAAGAAAAGAAAAGAAATAAAAAATAAAAATACCCAGATCATCACTTGATAAAGTTTTATTTTTTTATTTTTTTCCTCTAAATAAAGTACACAGACAAGGAGAAAGATGTTATGATCTGGATGATCTATAAATATCAAATCAGGATAATTGCGGGCAGGTAGCATACCCTGGTTATGGAGATTAAAAGCATGAGTTCTATAGTCCAGTAGAACTTGAGTTTTAACCACAGCTTTACTACTTAATGCCTATATAACCTCAGGAAAGTTCCATAATCTCTGTTTTTTAATCCTGTAAAATGAAGATTATAATGCTTAACTCATTATTATTATAAGTTACAACAATTACATGAGCTAATAATGCATGTCAAGTGCTTAGCACAGTTTCTGCCTAATCCTTCTATAGGTTTCATCTGTTATTCCTTTGAAAAGACCATCTCTCTAGGTGGGAACATGGGTGTGGCTGCTAGCTGGCATCAGGAATTGTGTTTGGTTGCTGATAATAGAGACTTGAAATGACAGTGGTTTAAACAAAACAGATGATATATTCTCTCCCTCTCTCTCTGTAAAGAAGAGTAAGCTGGCCATGGTGGCATACATCTGCAATTTCAACTACTCAGGAAGCAGAAGATTGCTTAAACCCAGGAGTTCGAGGCCAACCTGGGCAACACAGCCAGGATGGCTTTAAAAATAAGAGTAGCAGTGGGCAGCCCAGGGTAGGTATGGCGTCTAACAATCATCAGGATCCCAGAGCCTTGCCACTGTTTGCTCAGGCTTCCTTTTATGTGGCTTCCTTCCTTAAGGTTACTTCATAGTGGAAGATGGAACTCCAGCCATTACGTCTGAATCACAGATCATAGACAGGCTCTATTTCCTTCAATGAACCTTCCCAGAGTCTCAGCTAAAATTTCTGTTTACGTGTCATTAGCCAGAACACAGTTAAATGACCACAACCACACCTAGCTGCAAAGTAGGCTGGAAACACAGTCTTTTAAGAGTTCTCTTGGCAGGGTGCAATGGCTCACACCTGTAATCCCAAAGCTTTGGCAGGCCGAGGTGGGCAGATCCCATGAGCCTAGTAGTTCAAGATGAGCCTGGGAAACATAGTGAGACCCTGTCTCTACCAAAAAAATACAAAAATTAGCCAGGCATGGTGGCGTGTGCCTGTAGTCCCAGCTACTTGGGGATGCTGAGGTGGGAGGGTCAATCGAGCCCAGGAAGTCAAAGCTGCAGTGAGCCATGATCACACCACTGCACTCCAGCCTGGGCAACAGAGGGAGACCCTGAGACCCTGTCTGAAGAAAAAAAAAAAAAGTTCTCTTACTGAGGAAGACAGGAAGAATAGGTTTTGATAGGCAGCTCTGGCCCCTGGAAAAAGAGCTGTTTTCCTTCCCCAACATAATCTTTGCAAAGGCTTGGAGCTCTAAAGGACCTGAATTCTGAGGTCCTGAGAGAAGGAAGGGTCACCCAGAAAGGCCAGAAGAGAGCTGAATCTAGGAGACCTGTCAGATCTCCTTGGTATGAAAACACAATATGATTTTTAGAGACAGAGGTGAAAGGGTATTGGCAGGAAACTGAAGCCTTGATTTGACAGAGTTCTCCAAATTTAGAGAGTAGAATTTGAACATGTCTCAGTATCACTGTCCACTATGAGCTGATGCTTTTTTAATGCCTGTAAGGCAGTTACTGTCAAATAAACCCTGGATGCAGAATTCTGGGTCTGAACTGGTTCTACCACTCTCTCAAAGGGCTTTGAACAGCCCCTTTCTTCCTGAAGGGAGGAGGAAAAGAAAATAACACGGAGTGCCTATATTAAAGGAATAAGGTGTTTGCAGCTTTATATTCTTTATATCATGCTATCCTCACAACAGTGAGGTGGATGTTCTTAACCCTCAAGGTATAGTTTAATAAACCGAGGATCAGAGAAGTTAGATAACTTGCTCAGGGACACTCAGCTAGGAAGAGGCAGAGCTGAGATTGAAGCTGAGGTCGAGCTCCTTCTGTGGCCTCAGCTCTTCCCTGTAACCATGGACCAGCTTCCATGCCCTTCCCTTGGGTTCTGGGCAAAGCAAAAATGAGCCTGACCCATTGGGAGGTGGATAAACTGAGATCCAAAAAAGCCACCTGACTTGGCCAAGACACAGAAATTCTTTCTCCAGCAGTTTTGCTCAGCATCCTTGCTTCTATTTTCTTATAGAACTATTGCCTCAGGCATGATTTTAGTATCTGTTGATAATGACAATCATGATATGGTGGTGCTTTGTGTCACACTGTTCATTCTCTAGAGAAAACAAAAAAAGGTTTAATGGTCAATTGCCTTTAGAAAATACAGCATGTTATACTCCCTTCCTTGATACTCTCAGTGCACAAAAATCCTTCAGCAAATAATTTGGTTTAATTTAGTTTAATCTGGCATGTTTAAAAAATATTCCCTGTTTCAGTAAATGGTATTATCTTATCTTCCATCCAATTACACGTATCAGAAACTTTCAGACACACCGCCCAGCCTCTCCCCTCCCCACCACACACATACTGTATTTCTGCCCATCTCTACATACTCACTGCCTGTCACCTGGCTTCTGTTACTATAGTCCTTCTGTAGCAGCAAACTAATTGGATTCACCTGCTTCCAGTCTTTCCCCTCCTCTAATCTATCCTCCATACTATATCAAGGATGATCTTAAATATGTAAATCACCTCACTATGCAAACCTTTAAGACAAGGTCCAGAGTCCCTAAGTTGGCCCAGACCCTTTCTCTGGCCTAAAACCCTTGATACGCCACGTGCATCACATAGGAATCTTTTCACATTTTCCAATGTTCTGCTCCATCTCTCCTGCCCATCTTCCTGTATACCATTCACCCCACTTGGCCCACTCTTCCTACACTCCTTTATCTGGCCAACTCCAACTTATCTTTCAGGTCTCAGTTGAAAATCTTCCCTCAACCATGACCCGGAGGTCAGATTACATCTCCTGGCTATAGATTCCCACAGATGCCCTTGCACATCTCCTGTCATCACATTCATCCCTGGAAATGAAATGTGTTGGGGTTTTTCTGTTTTTGTTTTTGAGATGGAGTCTCGCTCTGTCGCCCAGGCTGGAGTGCAGTGGCGTGATCTTGGCTCACTACACCCTCCACCTCTCAGGTGCAAGTGATTCTCCTGCCTCAGCCTCCTGAGTACCTGGGATTACAGGCAAGTGCCACCACACCCAGCTAATTTCTGTATTTTTAGTAGAGATGGGGTTTCGCCATGTTGGCCTGACCTCAGGTAATCCACCTGCCTTGGCTTCCCAAAGTGCTGGGATTTCAGGCGTGAGCCACCATGTCCAGCTGTGAAATAGAGAGAGAGAGAGTCTTGCTCTGTTGCCCAGGATGGAGTGCAGTGCCACGATCTTGGCTCCCTGCAACCTCTGCCTCCCAGGTTTAAGCAATCCTCCTGCCTCAGCCCCACTATTAGCTGGGATTACAGGCACACACCTCCACGCCCGGCTAATTTTTGTATTTTTAGTAGAGATGGGGTTTCGCCATGTTGGCAAGGCTGGTCTCAAACTCCTGACCTCAGGTGATCCACCCACCTCAGCCTCCCAAAGTGTTGGGATTACAGGTGTGAGCCACCGGGCCCTGCCGAAACAATATTTTTAAATACAGGTTAGGGTAATATAAATAAATAAATAATTACTTATATGGTCAAATTAATTCAAATAATTCACAAATTCTTACAAATATTTCTTAAGGGCCTAGGGTATGCAGGGTTCTTTTTAGTTGTAAGTGGGACTTCAAAGTAAATAAGAGATCTATGCCCATAATCCCAGCTACTCAGGAGGCTGAGGCAGGAGAATCACTTGAACCTGGTAGGTAGGGGTTGCAGTGAGCCGAGATCATGCTGCTGCACTCCAGCCTGGGTGACAGAGCGAGACTCTGTCTCAAAACAAAACAAAACAAAAAAGTATATATACATATACAGTTTCATATATTAAGCCCAATCTCCTTATCTGGCTTCAAGGCTCTTCAGAATCTTCCCAGCCTTCCTAATCAATGATCCCTAGTCTCATCTTTTTGCATCTGGGCCTTAGGGATATTATTTTCTCTGTCTGGAATGTAAGATACTGACCTCTTATCTGCCCAAAACAGAACCACCCATCAAAGCCTAGCTCAGATTCAACCTCCTCCAAGGAGCCTGCCCTACCCCTACAATAAACACTAATTTCTCCCTTCTCTGAATACTTTGTAAACCACTAGAAGTCTATACCAGTGATATCACACCTAGCGTTCATGGTGGTCTTGTTTCACAGTTGTGGAGAACATTATTGTATAATAATTAGCTACTGTTTTCTCCTTAGATTTTCTTGCTTCTTTCCTTTCCCTGCAACATGGTCAGGGCCAAGCTCTGGCCATGGAGAAGGAAGCAAGAAAAAAAAAAAATCTGTGTTTTGTGTCCCAAAAGCCAGAATTGCCAGAGCAATTTTTAAAATTAGATCAAAGGGAGGAAGAGACTAACAGAAGTTTCCCCCAGACTGGGTGGAGAAGAGAGGAGTAAGGAAGGAGAGATATGGAGCCAAGAGAAACCAATGCATTCCACTGACAGTTTCTCAACCTGTTTTGGGGCAGATTTCTAGGGAGGTGCCAGGACCTCTGAGAGGTGTGGGGATGGAAAGCAACAGATGTCTGTATGACGCTTACTGGATAGAGCTCCAGGGAGACAGTCAGGTCCCAGAGAACTTGTCTGCAATATGTGTCTGAGCAGATAAGGATATGAACATCACAAATACTCTTAACCTCAGTTTGGCAAGAAGGAAGCAGAATAATTCCTGGGCCTTCCGGATATAGCACAGGAGTGTTCCAGAGGTTTGTAGGGCCTGAAGGGGCCATGCAGAGCCTTCAGGAATGAAGGACATCTTAGTGGCAATCTACATGCAAAAACAATTGGAGCAGTGGATGCCTCATGGACAAATCAGTCAAGGAACAGATGGGCCCTTTTCCAATATCTTGGCACTATTTACCTTCCCTAGAATTTGGACAACATGGAGGTTAACCCTACTAGACTATAAGCTTCTTGATGGAAAAGATTTTGTAAAATTTCCTTGTGGTGTCTTCTCACATAGTGCCTAGGGTGGTGTCTTTTACAAGAAAGTAAATGAGGCTGGGCGCGGTGGCTCACGCCTGTAATCCCAACACTTTGGGAGGCCAAGGCGGGCGGATAATGAGGTCAGGAGATCGAGACCATCCTAGCTAACACGGTGAAACCGTGTCTCTACTAAAAATACAAAAAATTAGCCAGAAGTGGTGGCGGGCGCCTGTAGTCCCAGCTACTTGGGAGGCTGAGACAGGAGAATTGCTTGAACCTGGGAGGCGGAGCTTGCAGTGAGCTGAGATTGCGCCACTGCACTCCAGCCTGGGTGACAGAGTGAGACTCCATCTCAAAAAAAAAAAAAAAAGTAAATGAATAACTGAATAAATCATGTTCTCCAGAAGGAAATTCCTGATCTTGATCTGGAGTCTCCAAAAGGAGTTCCTACTTTTCTCCCAGGCACCAAAAGGAGATGGACCAAGTCTCTTCACTGAATCTCCTTTGTCTTTGTATACTGTTAGTATTGTAGGTGTTTCCATCAACTTACTAGATATTTTATTTATTTATTTACTTGAGACAGGGTCTTGCTCTGTTGCCCAGGCTGGAGTGCAGTGGTACAATCTTGGCTTACTGCAACCTCCACCTCCTGGGTTCAAGTCATCCTCCCACCTCACCCTTCCAAGTAGCTAGGACTATAGGCATGCACCACAATGCCTAGCTAATTTTTGTATTTTTAGTAGAGACGGGGTTTCACTATGTCACCCATGCTGGTCTTGAACTCCTGGGCTCAAGGGATCTGCCTGCCTCAGCTTCCCAAAATGCTGGGATTACAGGCATGAGCAACCATGCCTGCACATTTTTATTTAGGTATCTAAGTGCAGGAATAAAAGAAAAGCAAGAAAAGAATGCTATTTGGTGGAATATGTTATTGCTTAAGTTTAAATGACCTTAGCAAATTTTTAAAAAGAAATCCTGAGAAAATATAAATAAATTAAAATAGTTTTTTTGTTTTGTTATCTTTTTAGACACTCTTTGCCCAGGCTGGAGTGCAGTGGCACAATCTCAGTTCATTGAAACCTCCACCTCCCAGGTTGAAGCGATTCTCATGCCTCAGCCTCCAAAATAGCTGGAATTACAGGCTTCTGCCCCAACACCCAGCTAATTTTTTTGTATTTTTAGTAGAGGCAGGGTTTCGCCATGTTGCCCAGGCTGGTCTCAAACTCCTGAGCTCAGGTGATCCACCTGTCTCGGCCTCTCAAAGTGCTGGGATTATAGACGTGAGCCACCTCACCAGGCCATTAGCTATAATTTGTGCAAAATAACTTATGCAGTGAAGACAGACACTGGGTTTAGGAAATTATCCTTTTTAAAGCAGGAGGATTTGGAAATCTGGGATGAAAGAGCTGCCACTCGCAAGTGTCCGCATTGCAACAAAATATTGCTGGGTCGTCTGCAGGCACTTCTGGATTATCATTCTGCACCTTGGACTCTCATTCCTATTTAGAATTGTCATCTCATTTTCTCTCATGCTTCCTAACCTCAGCTCTTTGTAGATTTATAGGTCCACCAATATCCAGGTCTTCAGTGTCTTTGTCTTTGACGCTATTCTGATTGGCATTTGTATTAAACAACCTGGAGGAAGGCTAAGAAGGGTCCACACCATGCTCCAAAAGAGGGCTATGCCATCATGGCCAGGTCAGTGAGGTCAGAGGCAGTGGAGGTAACCTGCTCAACTAGACAAGAGCAGTTCTGGGTTGAGCCCTCTATCTGTATAACTGAGTTCCCCATTCTTACCTTCTGGGTCACTGAAATTTATATCATCAATTACCCCAATCTCAATTATTCCATTTGGTTTGCAATTTAGCTTTGCTCCTGGCTACAGATTTCTGATACCTCCTAAAACCTATTTCAGTTTAAATGACCTTAGTACATTTTTTAAAAGGAATCCCAAGAAAACATAAACAGATTTATAAACAGCCTTTCATAAGAATACCTGTTGCCAGTTCAGCTGCCTCACCACAATACAGCCTTCCAGATATTGGGCAAGATCTGATACCCAACTAGGACCCTGGTCACTGAGTGAGTATAACCCCAGACTGGGTTTCAAATAAGCCTAAACACGTGAGGGTGCAATAGAGCAAAATTTTCAAATATGTGGATGAAACAAAGCTAAAAGAGATGGCTAATATGATGGAGACTTTTAAAGGCTTTTGAGAGCTTAAAAGGCTGGCTCAAGAGCAACAGAATGAAATTTAACAGCCCTGAGTCTGGGTTCCAAATACCATCTCATAAATATAGATGATGGAAAAAATGGCTTCACTATTTTATGTGAAGAGGCCTGGGTGTTTTTGTTGATCATGAGTTCAGTATAAAGTGACTTAGTTGCTCTAAAAGCTAATCCTCCTGTAGGCTGCATTAATAGGATTGTGTCCAAATCACGTAAGGCAATAATCTCAATATACTCACCTTCAACTGGTCAGGCAGCAGCTGACTCTTCCATTGTGACCTCCATTCTACAAGAGGGTCATTAACAACCACAGACAACACAGGGGAAGGAGAGGTCTGGGCTTTCCATTGTACAGGGAATTGTTGGGATAACTGTTCAGCCAGAGCAATGACTCTATATCAAAATTAAAATTCTTTTGGTTCAATAAATAGTTCAGTTGGTTTAGGCAAAGTGGGGTGTGGATCCTAATGATATAGAAAGAGCTGCCATTCAGATGAGATGCCCAGGTATTGCTGCGCTAGTTGTTTATCTCTGGCATCTGCTCTTGTTCTTTGGTTCCCATAGAGTGCTGGCTTTAAATATTTTGACTATCACCCCTGGAAACAGGAATGTCTTGTACAATCCAAGGTTAGGAATATTGCTGAGCTTTAGTAAAGGCGAGCCAAGAAATGGAATGTCATTGGAAAGGCTGGCAATATTGGCTCTTGGTTTCTCCCTTCTGTTTCATTCTTCTTTGTTTGCGTGAGACAGCTTTCTCCAGACCTTACTCCGCTTGTCAGAACTGGCTTTCACTCAATCCTGGTTCCAAATTCCCAATAGAAGGGATTTTTCTGGGAGAGTATGGGTCAAGTGCCTTCCCCTATCAACAGTGGCCAAGTGGGTGGAGTACCTTAGGTAAATATGACTGCTAGAAACCCACTCCTGTGGATTGAGATGGGGATGATTAATACAGTCATTCCATGGCAGGTAAATACCCCAAAACTTTTTATATAAGTTTCTTAATTTTCTTTGATGTCACAGGCCCCTTTAAGAAGTTGGAGAAACTTGGCTGGGCGTGGTGGCTCACGACTGTAATCCCAGGACTTTGGGAGGCTGAGGTGGGCGGGTCACCTAAGCTCAGGAGTTCAAGACCAGCCTGGCCAACATGTCAAAACCCTATCTCTACTAAAAATACAAAAATTAGCTGGGCGTGGTGGCAGGTGCCTGTAATCCCAGCGGCTGGGGAGGCTGAAGAAGGAGAATCACTTGAACCCGGGAGGCAGAGGTTACAGTGAGCTGAGGTTGCACCACTGCACTCCAGCCTGGGCAACAGAGCAAGACTCCATCTCAAAAAAAAAAAAAAAAAGGCCAGGTGCGGTGGCTCACACTTGTAATTCCAGCACTTTGGGAGGCTGAGGCAGGTGGATCACAAGGTCAGGAGTTTGAGGCCAGCCTGACCAATATAGTGAAACCCCGTCTCTACTAAAAATACAAAAATTAGCCAGGCATGGTGCGGGCACCTGTAGTCCCAGCTACTCGGGAAGCTGAGACAGGAGAATTGCTTGAACAAGGAAGGCAGAGGTTGCAGTGAGCCCAGATCGTGCCACTGCACTCCAGCCTGGGCTACAGAGCAAGACTCCGTCTCAAAAAAAAAAAAAAAGAAGTTGGAGAAACTTATCTTTTCCTCTACACAAAACACACACACACACACAATTTTGTCCATGCTTTTATAACAGGTTCCTAGGACCTTGAAATGTATTCATTGATCCCAGAATAAGCAACCCTGACCTATAGAATGAAATACTTAAGGGAGAAAATATGATTATCTGCAATCAAATAGCTAAAGAATTATTGGGAAAGGGGATGACAATTTGGAAATGCATGCATAGTAAAAAAAATTGAAATGCTATGTAAAAATGAAAATGTGGTTCTCTCTGGAAGTGGCATAATGAATGGCTCTTTTTTTTTTTTTTTTTTTTGCATGGTTTCCAATTATACTACTGAGAACATATCTGGCTACTTTATAATGAGATAACCTTTTTTTAATGAAAGAAACTAAGTTTTTAACTGTTCTACATGGAGTTTAGAACAGTGGATGCAATTAACAAGAACACAGATTGTGAATCAATGGTACTGGTTGTCTCAGGAATAATCACATTGTCCCTGTATCTATCCTTGCCCTACTAAAATCTGTTCTCAAAAGTCAGTTGTGTTAAAATATAAGTCAGAGTAAGTCTCTCTACTCAGAACCCTGCCAAGGCTCTCCAGCTTATTCAAGGTAAGAGCCAAATTACATTTGCCTACAAGGCTTCATATGAACTTGATTCTGTTATGCCTCCTATCTCATCTCCCATAACTCTCCCTCCAGCTCATTTTGATTCCTCTCTGTTCCTTAAATTCCATCACTTCCTTATGTCTTTGCAAATGGCATGTTCTCAGCGAGGCTCACCCTATTTTAAATTGCAGTCCCCCTCCCCAATCACCACTGTTACTCTCCACGCCCCTTACTCTACTCATTTTCTTTTTCCCACCGGACTTATCACCTTCTAACATACTAATGTAAATTACTTTCTGATGTCTTGCTTATTACCTGTTTTTTCTCACCTGAATAGTAAGCTCCATTGAATTTGTTGTCTGATTTGCTAAATGCTAATCACCTGGAATAGATTCTGACTGATAGTAAACACTGAATGGACGTTTGTTGGAGGGAGGGAGAAAGAAAAGGGGAGTAAGCCAGAAGAATAGAGCAAAGGAAAGAGGAAGGGAAAAAAGACTGCAAGTGGTCAAGCAGAGGGAATTCCTAAAATGGGGAGAAGTATGGCTTGGATAACTTAGAAGTTTTACTGCGAATCTAAGATTCTATGGTAGGACTCTTCCCTTCTCCATCATAACCCAGATTTTTGCTTAGATTTATTGCTTGCCACATGTCTTAGACAGGAAGCATTTGCATGAAAGGAAGATAACTCACTCAGGTCACATTAAATAAAAAGAGAAGTTTTAATTTAACATGAAATCTCATGGACTCAGGGTAGAAACTCCAATGTGTCCCCTGGCAGGGCTGAAACCAGGATGGCTTCTCAATCCTTCTGGTGCTTCGTGAACATTCATTTCTTCCTCTCAGCAGACATCTCATTTCTCCTTACTGGACAGCCACAGGACCTCCCAGCTCCCGGGCCCATCACTAACAAACTAGACTCTCTGTTTCAATTCCAAATTCTTCAAGGTTCAGAGTTTCTTATTCTGGGATCAATGGTTACATTCAAGGTTCACTGATTGACTTGGCACAGCTCTTATCAATTGTTTTCTCATAGTTCAAGTGATGCTGTCACCAGAGACAACAGCCTCAGAGAATGAAACCATGACCAAAGAGTCCACCCTGCTGGGCTCCTGAAGGGAAGTAGTTCTGAGGGAGGATGCACACGGGCTGAACAGGCAAATTGGCTAGCACACCAAGGCACCATCCCACTGGAATCCATCTGCATTAACATTCTGAACAATCTAATTGCACTTCCAAAGCAATTTCCTGTCTGGAAGAGGTTGCTGATTTCTTTGAAGCTAAAATAGGCACATCCTTCACTTATAAAAATAATAAACAGCTTTCTGAGAAACTTCTGAGGAAATTTTTCTACCACCTGGAAAAGCACAGTGAGAGGATTCATCTCCCAGAATAGGAGTGGCAGAGAATTTATCCTGAAATAGAGCTGACAACATTTGCAAAATTCTCCACCATGAACACAGATGTAAGTATAATTGACTTTTTATTATAAACAGCTTTTTATTGAGGTATAACATACAGAAATGTGCACAAATCGTAAGTGTTCAACTGGCTGATTTTTCCAAAAGTGAACACACCCATGTAACCAGTACCCAGATCAAGATATCAACATTACCATCCTATTAGAAGCAACCCCCTCGCCCATACACACACCCAAAGTAACCATTCTCTGGACTTCCAGAGAATAGCGTTGCCTAAAATTCTGGTTTAAATTTTTTGCCTTTTTTCTCCTAGTTGAGTTGACTATCTTTTTATTTTTTAAAGCAATTTTATCGAGGAATAATTGACATTCAATAAAGTGCAAGTATTTAAAGCATATAATTTGATAAGTTTTGGCACAAATACCTACCGTGAAACCATCACCACAATCAATATAGTGAATATATCCATCCCCAGGCAACCACTGATCTGTCTTCTGTCATTACAGATTAGTCTTCATTTTCTAAAATTTTATGTAACTGGAATCCTACAATATGTCCTTATTTTCGTCTGGCTTCTTTCATTCAGCATCATGATTTTGAAATGCATTCATGTTGTTATATGTAACACAAGTTCATTCCTTTTTATTATTGAGTAGTATCCCATTATACACCACACTTTATTTTTATCCACTAACTTGCTGATGGGCATTTGGGTTGTTTCCAATTTGGGGCTATTTAAAATAAAGCTGTTATGAACATTGTGCACAAGTCTTTGTATTGACATATGCTTTAATTTACCGTGGGTAAATATTTGGGAGTGGAATGTCTAGGTCATATGGTAGGTGTGTATTTAACTTTATAAGAAACTGTCGGCTGGGTGTGGTGGCTCACGCCTGTAATCCCAGCACTTTGGGAGGTTGAGGCAGGCAGATACCCGAGGTCAGGAGTTCGAGACCAGCCTGACCAACATGATGAAACCCTGTTTCTACTAAAGATACAAAAATTAGCCTGGCATGGTGGCAGTCACCTATAATCCCAGCTACTCAGGAGGCTGAGGCAGCAGAATCACTTGAACTTGGGAGGTGGAGGTTGTGGTGAGCCGAGATCATGCCATTGCACTCCAGCCTGGGCAACAAGAGCGAAACTCCATCTCAAAAAAAACAAAAGAAACTGTCAAAATGTCTTCTATTTCACATTCCCAAAAACAGTGAGTTTTACTTGCTGAGTCTTCTCACTAACACTTGATATGATCAGTCTTTTAAAATTTTCCTCATTCTAATATGTGTACACATGTCAAATTATATCTCATTGTGATTTTAATTTGCATATTCTTATTGACTAGTGATTTTGAGCACATCTTTTGATATGCTTGCCACCTTTTTTTTTTTTTTTTTTGAGACAGGGTCTTGCTCTGTCACCCAGGCTGCAGTGCAGTGGCATGATCATAGTCCACTACAGCTTCTAACTCCTGGGCCTAAGCAATCCTCCCACCTGAGCCTCCTGAGTAGCTGGGACTACAGTCACATGCCACCACACCTGTTTAATTTTAAAAAAATTTTTTGTAGAGGCAAGGTCTTACTATGTTTCCCAGGCTGGGCTCACACTCCTGGACTCAAGCAATCCTCCCACCCCAGCCTCTCAAAGTGCTGGGATTATAGGCGTGAGCCAACACACCCAGCTTGTATTTGTTGTTGGCTGTACAAATCTTCTACTCATTTTTAAGTTGGATTGTTTGTTGCTATGTTGTTGAGTTTTATAGTTTTTTTTTTTTTTTTTTTTGACAGAGTTTCGCTCTTGTTGCCCAGGCTGGAGTGCAATGGCGTGATCTCAGCTCACCACAATCTCCGCCTCCCAGGTTCAAGTGATTCTCCTGCCTCAGCCTCCCAAGTAGCTGGGATTACAGGCATGCGCCACCATGCTCGGCTAATTTTGTATTTTTAGTAGAGATGGGGTTTCTCCATGTTGGTCAGGCTGGCCTCAAACTCCCGACTTCAAGTGATCCACCCTCCTCGGCCTCCCGAAGTGTTGGGATTACAGGCGTGAGTCACTGCGCCCGGCCTGAGTTTGTATAGTTCTTTATATATTTTGGATACAAGTCCTTTATCAGATGTGATTTGCAAATACCTTCTCACTGTTTGTGGCTTGTCTTTTCATTGCCTCAACAGTGTCCTCCAAAGAGCAGAGATTCTTAATTTTGAGAAAGTTCAATTTGTCATTTTTTCCCTTTTTTTCTTTTTTAATTTTTTTTTTCAGTCAGGATCTCTTGTGCCCACTCTGGAGTGCAGTGGAGTGATCATGGTTCACTGCAGCCTCAACCTCCCAGGCTCAAGAAATCCACCTCAGCCTCCCACGTAGCTGGACCACAGGCGTATGCCACCACAACTGGCTAATTTTTTAATTTTTTTGTAGAGACGGGGTCTACCTATTTTGTCCAGGCTGGTCTCTAACTCCTGTGCTCAGGCAATCCTTCCACTTTGGCCTCCTAAAATGCTGGGATTATAGGCATGGGCTATCACACCCAGGTCGTATTTTTTTTTTTTTTTTTTTTTGAGACAGGGTCTCACTTTGTCACCCAGGCTGGAGTACAGTGGCACAATCTCAGCTCACTGCAGCCTCGACTTCCAGGTTCAAGCAATCCTCCTGCCTCAGCCCCCCAAGTAGCTGGGACTACAGGCGCATGCCACCACGCCCAGCTAATTTTTGTATTTTTAGTAGAGACAGAGTGTCACTATGTTGCCCAGGCTGGGGTCTCGAACTCCTGGGCTCAAGCAGTCTATCCACCTTGTCCTCCCAAAGCGCTAGTATTACAGGTGTGAGCCACCGCACCTGGCACCAGCTTGTATTTGTTGTTGTTGTTGTTGTTGTTGTTGTGTCTGTACAAATCTTCTCTGCATTTTTTTTTTTTTGAGATGAGGTTTCACTCTGTTACCCCGACTGGAGTGCAGTGGCGTGATCTTGGCTCACTACAGCCTCAACCTCCCATGCTCAAGTGATCCTCTCACCTCAGCCTCCCAAGTAGCTGGGATTACAGGTGTGCTCCACCATGCCTGGCTAATTTTTTGTATTTTTTGTAGAGATGGGGTTTTGCCATGTTGCCCTGGTCTTGAACTCCTGGGGCTCAAGCGATTTGCTTGCCTCAGCCTCCCAAAGTGCTGGGATTAAAGGCGTGATCCACCATGCCCAGCCCTGTGCATTTTTAAATCGTGTTATTTGTTGTTTCATTATTGAGTTTTTATATATTTTGGATGCCAGTCTTTTATCAGATGTGATTTGCCACATCTGGCCTTTATTTTATCTTTTTTGAGTCATGCTTTAGATGTCATATCTAAGAGATCTTTGCCAAACAATGTGTCTTAACCCATTTTCTGTTGCTATAACAGAATGCACAGACTAGGTAATTTATAATTAACGGAAATTTATTTGGCCCGTGGTTCTGGAAGCTAGGAAGTTCAAGACTATGGTGCTGGAATCAGGTGGGGGGCACCTTCATGGTGGAAGACAGAAAGGCAAGGGAGAACAAGAGCAAAAGAAAGAGGGCTGAATGCATTCTTTTACAGGAACCCTCTCCTGCAAAAACTAACTCATTCAAACCATAATGCTATTAATCTATTCACTAGGGCAGAGCCCTAATAAAAGTCTTGCCTCTCAACACTGTTGCATTGGGGATTCAATTTCCAACATATGAACTTTGGGTGACACATTTAAGCCATAACAGAATGTCACACAGATTTTCTCCTATATTTTCTTCCAGAAGTTTTATTCTAATCAGATTTAGCATTAGGTCTGTAATCTACTGTGAGTACATTTGTGCATGTGCTACAAGGAATAGATTAAAGTTTTGGTTTGTTTGTTGCATTTGGATATCCCATTATTTCAGCATCAATTATTGAAAAAAACGATCCTTTCTCCTTTGAATTGTCTATGCACCTTTGCCAAAAAAGAAAATTGGCCATATATGTGTGGGTCTATTTCTTGACTCTCTGTTTTGTTCCATCAATCCATTTGTCTATCTTGATGTCAACACTACATTGTCTTCTTTATTGTGGCTTTGTTTTTTTTTAAATTATTGTTATTATTTTACTTTTTTGAGACAGAGTTTCACTCTTGTTGCCCAGGCTGGAGTGCAGTGCCTCGATCTCGGCTCACCGCAACCTCTGCCTCCTGGGTTCAAGCAATTCTCCTGCCTCAGCCTCCCAAGAAGCTGGGATTATAGGCACGTACCACCATGTCCAGCTAATTTTTGTATTTTTAGTAGAGACGGGGTTTCGCCATGTTGGCCAGGCTGGTCTTGAACTCCTGACCTCACGTGATTCACCCCACTCGGCCTCCCAAAGTGCTGGGATTACAGGCGTGAGCCACCACACCCAGCCTTATTTTATTATTATTATTTTTTGAGATGGAGTTTCATTCTTGTCGCCCAGGCTGGTGCCATCTTGGCTCACTGCAACCTCAAGTGATTCTCCTGCCTCAGCCTCCCGAGTAGTTGGGATTACAGGCATGCACCACTACACCCAGCAAATTTTTGTATTTTTAGTAGAGACGGCGTTTCACCAGGCTGGTCTCAAACTCCTGACTTCAGGTGATCTACCCACCTTGGCTTCCCAAAGTGCTGGGATTACAGGCATGAGCCACTGTATTGTGGCTTTATAATAGGTCTTGAAGTATGGTAGTGTAAGTGCTGTCACTTTATTCTTTTTCAAAGTTGTTTTAGCTATTCTAGGTCCTTTGCATTTCCACATGAATTTTAGAATCAGCTTGTCATTTTGAAAAAAAAAGTTGCTGACTGTGATACTGGGGTATCGATTGTGATTGTCTTAAATTTATTGATCAGTCTGGAGAAAAACTGACAACTTAATAATTTTGTCTTTTGGCTGGCCACAATGGCTCACACCTATAATCTCTGTACTTTGGGAGGCCAAGATGGGAGGATTGCTTCAGGCTAGGAGTTTAAGACAAGCATGGGAAACATGGTGAGACCCCATCTCTACAAAAAATTAGTTGAGCATGGTGATGCATGCCTATAGTTCCAACTACTTGAGACGCTAAGGTGGCAGCATCCCTTGAGCCCAGGAATTCAAGGTTGAAGTGAGCCATGATCATGCCACTGCACCCCAGCCTGGGCAATACAGAGAGAGACTCCAACTCAAGAAAATTTTTTTGGTCTTTTAAAAAATATTTTGTTTTATTTTATTTTATTTTATATTTGAGACAGAGTCTCGCTCTGTCACCCAGCCTGGAGTGCAGTGGCACCGTCTTGGCTCACTGCAACCTCCGTCTCCCAGATTCAAGCAATTCTCCTGCCTCAGCCTCCCGAGTATCTGGAATTACAGGCATGCACTACCACGCCCGGCTAATTTTTGTATTTTTAGTAGAGATAGGGTTTCACCATGTTGGCCAGGCTGGTCTCGAACTCCCAACCTCAGGTGATCCACCTGCCTCAGCCTCCCAAAGTGCTGGGATTACAGGCGTGAGCCCCCGTGCCCAGTCATGTTTGGTCTTTTGATTCGTCAACTCAGTATATCTTACTACAGTCTTTTTAAATTTCTTCCAGCAATGCTGTCTCTTGCATCTATGGATTTACAATGGTCAAATTTTTTGGCCATTATCTCTTCAAGAATTTTCAACACTCACACTTTGGGGACTCTAATTACATATATATTAGGCTACTAAAAGTGGTTTTATTTTCATTATTACTCAGTTCATTTATTTCAATCTTTTTTTCTCTCTTTGTTTTATATTGCTATGTATTCATTTTCACTAATTTTGTGATATCTAATCTACTATTAATTGAATGCAGCATATTTTTCATGTTAGTCATTGTATTTTTCATCTCTAGAAATTTAATTTGAGTCAGGCTGGGTGCAATGGCTCACGCCTGTAATCCCAGCACTTTGGGAGGCTGAGGCTGGTGGATCACCTGAGGTCAGGTGTTTGAGACCAGCCTGGCCAATATAGTGAAACCCCATCTCTATTAAAACTACAAAAAAATTAGCGGGATATGGTGAACCCAGGAGGTTCAAGTGATTCTGCTGCCTCAGCCTCCAGAGTAGTTGGGATTACAGGTGCCTGCCACCATGCCCGGCTAATTTTTTTGTAGTTTTAGTACAAAAAAATCCTCGCTGAAGATCACACAGTGTTGAAATAGTTCCTCTTCTCCCCAGCCAGAGCAGAAAACACCATAATGCACAGAGCATTCATGAGTTCCTTGAAGGATTTTGTCTCAGTAGTGGTGGAAAGTTAGCCCTAGATTAAATGACACTATGGTCCTGCCTAAGAAAACGTAATAGCAACACCCCATAAAATCAAACTGTTTTCAAGTAACTATGTTCCAGAACAAAGCTCAATATATTTATAGAAAAACAAAAATATCCAACACTCAACAAGATAAAATTTACAGTGTGTGATATCCAATCAGAGATTAGCAAGAGTTAGGTAAATATGGCCCAAAATGAGGGGGAAAAAAATCAATCAATTGAAGCCAATTTAGAAATTACAGACGATGACATTAGTGGACAAAAACGTTAGAACAGTTATTATAGCTATATCCCATATGTTCAGAAAGCTAGAGGAATGACTTAGCATGGTAAGTAGAGACATGGAAGATATTATGAAGACTCAAATTAAATTTCTTTTTTTTTTTTTTTTTTTGAGACGGAGTCTCGTTCTTGTCGCCCACGCTGGAGTGCAGTGACATGGTCTTGGCTCACTGCAACCTCCACCTCCCGAGTTCAAGTGGTTCTCATGCTTCAGCCTCCCAAGTATCTGCGATTATAGGCATGTGCCATCATGCCCGGCTATTTTTTGTATTTTTAGTAGCGACAGGGTTTCACCACGTTGGCCAGGGTGATCTCAAACTTCTGACCTCAAGTGATCTGTCTGCCTTGGCCTCCCAAAGTGCTGGGATTAAACGCATGAGCTACCATGTCTGGCTCATCATTTTGAGTTTAAAAGAAAATTGAGTTAAGTAAATCTAAGTTTTAATTTAATGGAATATTTTTGCTCATGCAAAAGAGAAAAAGAATAGTTTAAATTCAAGAAGTGTGAAAAGGTAATAACTATATAAAATAGCTCTAATACTATTTTATATATAGTGTTTTCATGTCACAATTACAAAGGGATTCGTTTCTGTTTTTAAATAAAAACTCTCTTTTAGCCCACTTCGTAACCTAAATTTGGAAAATTAAGTTTAGAGATAAAATTATGCAGCTCAGGCAGTGATTCCATAATGTGTTTACATTTATCATAATCTACCCTGTAATGATTGTAATTAAAATGTCGATGAAAAGAGTCAAATTCTGTAAAATGTTTGAAGAGATTTACTCTGAGCCAAATATGAGTGACCATGGCCCGTGACACAGCCCTCAGGAGTCCTGAGAATATGTGCCCAAGGTGGTCAGGGTACAGCTTGGTTTTACATATTTTAGGGAGGCATGAGACATCAATCAAATATGTTTAAGAAATACATTGATTTTGTTCAGAAAGGCAGGACAACTCAAAGCTGGGGGCAGGGCAGGAAGGGATGCTTCCAGGCTATAGGTAAATTTAAGCATGTTCTGGTTGACAATTGGTTGAGTTTACCTGAAGACCTGGGATTAATGGAAAGGAATGCTCAGGTTAAGATAAAGGACTGTGGGGGCCAAGTTTTATTGTGCAGAGGAATCTCTCAGATAGCAGAATTCAGAGAGAGAGATCGGTTGTAAAATGTTTCTTTTTTTTGTTTTTGAGACAGAGTCTCACACTGTTACCCGGGGTGGAGTGCAGTGGTGCAATCTCCGCTCACTGCAACCTCCGCCTCCCAGGTTCAAGCAATTCTCCTGCCTTAGCCTCCCAATTAGGTGGGATTACAGGAGCCTGCCACCAAGCCCAGCTAATTATTTTTATTTTTATTTTTAGTAGAGATGGGTTTTCACTATGTTGGCCAGGCTGGTCTTGAATGCCTGACCTTGTGATCCACCTGCCTCGGCCTCCCAAAGTGCTGGGATTACAGGTGTGAGCCACCGTGCCCAGCTGTAAAATGTTTCTTATGGGACCTAAAAGGGTGCCTGGCTCCTATCTCCTAGATCCGGAAAGAAAGGAAGGAAAACAAAGAGGAAAGGGATTCTCTATAGAATGTGGATTTTTCCCGCAAGAGACTTTGCAAGGCAATTTTGAGGTATGGCAAGGAAATATATTTTTGGGGTTAAATATTTTTTTCCTTGTCTCATAATGTTATCCCAGAGTCAGACTGAAAAGTAAGTCAAAATATATAGAATCAAATAAAACCCATCTGATGAGAATATATGGTTTGTAGGGCATGACTCCCTAGACTCCTTAGGTAGGAATTTGGGCAAGATAAAAAATCAGAGCTTAGTCCTCAAAAATATTCTAAAAATAAGCAATATTTTATTCCTTTGTCGAAGGACCATTTTCACATTATAACAATATAAATCTTATTGCAAGGATATTTCATTTTGAGATTTAAACATTACTTCCTTAGAAATGATCAAATGTGTAAACATTTCAAATTCTAAAATGTAGGTGGGACCTTTGAGAGGTAATTATTTGGTGAGGGCAAAAGTAATTGCGGTTTTTGCACTGTTGGAATTTGCCATTTGATATTGAAATACATTCTTAAATAAATATGGTTATGTTATACATCATTTTAATGGGCATTTCTCACTTTATTTATTTTTTGCTACTTATTACTTGCTGTTTATTTTATGTTTATTTTAGACTATGGAAATTATGTTAGACGGAAAGCAAATTTAAGTGATTTTCTTATTTGAGTTCAAAATGGGTCATAAAGCAGTGGAGACAACTTGCAGCATCAACGAAGCATTTGGCCCAGGAGCTGCTGACGAAGGTACGGTGCAGTGGGGGGTTCAAGAAGTTTTGCAAAGGAGATGAGAGCCTTGAAGGTGGAGAGTGTAGTGGCTGGCCGTCGGAAGTTGACAGTGACCAGTTGAGAGCACTCATTGAAGCTGATCCTCTTACAACTCCATAAGAAGTTGCAGAATAACTCAACATTGAGCCTTCTATGGTCATTTAGCATTTGAAACAAATTGAAAAGGTGAAAAAGCTCAGTAAGTGGGTGCCTCATAAGCTGACCGAAAATGAAAAAATGTCATCACTTTGAAGTGTCATCCTCTCTTATTCTATGCAACAACGAAGCATTTCTCAATTGGATTGTGACATGCGACGAAAAGTGGATTGTATATGACAACCACTGACAACGAGCTCTGTGATTGGACTGAGAAGAAGCTCCAAAGCACTTCCCAAAGCCAAATTTGCACCCAAAAAATGCCATGGTCACTGTTTGGTGGTCTGCTTCCAGTCCACTACAGCTTTCTGAATCCTGGCAAAACCATTACATCTGAGAAGTATGCTCAGCAAATCGATGAGATGCACCGAAAACTGCAATGACTGCAGCCGGCATTGGTCAACAGAAAGGACCCAATTCTTCTCCATAACAATGCCTGACCCTATGTCAAACAACCAATGCTTCAAAAGTTGAACAAATTGGGCTACAAAGTTTTGCCTCATCTACCGTATTTACCTGACCTCTCACCAACTGACTACTGGCGAGCTTCTTCAAGTATCTCCACAACTTCTTGCAGGTAAGATGCATCCACACCAGCAGGAGGCAGAAAATGCTTTCCAAGAGTTCATCAAATCCTGAAGCACGAATTTTTACGCTACAGGAATAAACAAACTTATTTCTTGTTGGCAAAAATGTGTTGATTGTTATGGTTCCTCTTTTGATTAATAAAGATGTGTTGGAGACTAGTTATGATGATTTAAAATTTGCAGTCCAAAACCCTAATTACTTTTGCACCAACCTAATAGGTTACAAGAGCTCTGCCCTTATAAATGGAACTGGCGCCCTTATACAAAAGGCCTAGGGCAGCCTGTTTGTGTCTCTTGCCATGTGAGGACACAGCAAGAAGGCACGATCTATGAGGAACAGGCCCTCACCAAACACTGAATCTGCTGGTACCTTGATGGAGGACTTACCAGCATCCAGAATTATAAGCAATAAATGGCTATTGTTTATCTATTACCCAGTCTAAGGTATTTTGTTACAGCAGCTTGAACAGTCTAGGTCACTGGGTGGCAGAGACATCCATAAAGCTAATGAAGCTTCAGCTCAGGGCCTGTCATTACACAGGCCTCTTGTGAGAGTGGGGAGCTTCTGGGAGAAGTGGAGTGTCCTAGTGGAGAGGGGGTGTCAAGCTGTACTCAGGAAGAGTATGTAAGGATTCTGGTAAATTACCTATAAATCTTAGAAGAAGGACATCTGCATCTCCAGGGCTTTGGGAATTTGTTGGTGATTTATTTCCTCATTCTAAATACATATTCATCCAAATTTCGTATTTGTAATTGCATTTTTTTCATTAAAAAGACTCCCCAAACTATATAAACTTCTGGTCCCAGGACATGAAGATTTGCCCCTGCAGAATAATTTTGTATCTATCTGAGGTCACTGAACATGAATTTACAGTGATGTCACTCATCCTGTTCTGCGACTTGCTCCAACAGCACTTGGCTGGTTGCGTGCAGAAGAAAGTACAGTCAAGCTGGGCATGGTGGCTTATGCCCGTAATCCCAGCACTTTGGGAGGCCAAGGCGAGTGAATCACTTGAGGCCGGGAGTTTGAGACCAGCCTGGCCAACATGGCAAAACCCTGTCTCTGTCAAAAAAATACAAAAATTAGCTGGGCATGGTGGTGTGTAGCTGTAGTCCCAGCTACTGGGTGGGCTGAGGTGGGAGAATCACTTGAACCCAGGAGGCAGAGGTTGCAGCGAGCTGAGATAGCACCACCACACTCCAGCCTAGGTGACAGAGTGATACCCCATCTCAAAAAAGGAAAAAAAAAAAAAAAAAAAAGAAAAGAAAGGACAGTCACGTTTGTCCAGAGTTGGGGTTTTGTGAGATAGGAATGTTTACTGAAAATGTGGACCACAGAATTTAAGCTGGATAAGGAGAAGGGAGTGAAGAAAGGAAACGTCTGATAGATCACGGGAAAGCACAAGTCTTAATAGACTAGAAAAGCTGTTGAGAAGAAGGAATAATTACATAGGGAGATATTGAAAAATCAAGTTGAAAGATGTATAGCTAAAGTGGGATGCTGGAAGGGAATAACAAAATGCACAAAGATGATTGCTTGAGGTGATTTGGATAGATTTTTCTTTTTTCTTTTCTTTTTTTTATTTTTTTTGAGACAGTTTCGTCTTGTTGCCCAGGTTGGAGTGCAATGGTGTGCGATATCGGCTCACCACAACCTCTGCCTTCCGAGTTCGAGTGATTCTCCAGCCTCAGCCTCTGGAGTAGCTGGGATTACAGACATGTGCTACCATGCCCGGCTAATTTTGTATTTTTAGTAGAGACCGGGTTTCTGCATGTTGGTCTGGCTGGTCTCGAACTCCCACCCTCAGGTGATCTGCCGGCCTCGGCCTCCCAAAGTGCTGGGATTACAGGTGTGAGCCACCTCGCCCGGCCTGATTTGGATAGGTTTGAATGTCACAGGAGATGAAATGGTCATTTGCTTCAAGAAAATGTCTAAATCTGAAGATCTCCAAGGACCTGCACAATCTGTCCCTTGCCTGCCTCTGTACCTCAGCCAGTGCCAATGTCTCCATCATTCACCTCACTGCTGCCTTCATTCAGTTCATTAAACGCTCCTTCCAGCCTGAAAACCTGTACACTTGCACCTTCTCTTTTGTCTGGAATAATCTCCCTTACTATGTCCACCAGGCCAACTTCTTCTTATCCTGAGGATCTCAATTTAAAGCCTGAATTTCCTGGTGGGCGCTGTGGCTCTCACCTGTAATCCCAGCACTTTGGGAGGCCAAGGCAGGTGGATCACCTGAGGTCAGGAGTTCAAGACCAGCCTGACCAATACAGTGAAACCCCACCTCTACTAAAAATACAAAAATTAGCCGGGCGTGGTGGTGCACGCCTGTAATCCCAGCTACTTGGGAGGCTGAGACAGGAGAATAGCTTGAACCCGGGAGGCGGAAGTTGCAGTGAGCCAAGATTGTGCCACTGCACTTCAGGCTGAGAGATAGAGTGAGACTGCGTCTCAAAAAAAAAAAAAGTCTTTTCCTCAGGGAAGTCCTTCCCAACCTACTGCCCTACTCCTAGGTGGTACATCCTCTGTTATATGCCCAAACAATACTATATTTTCTTCCATAGCATTTATCAACTGTATTGCCAAAATGATGGGGTTAATTATCTGCAAAAGCTTTTCTCTAGGAAAGAGGAGTGCGGGAACAGGTCTGGCTTTCCCCTACTGTATCCTGGGTCCTCAGGGACTGGCATAAAATAGGCATCCCATAAATATTCGTTGTATGAATAAAATTTAAGATACTAACATATAATAACTTTTTCCAGCATGCCTTTTAAGTCATAAAGATATAAAATATGATTTAACAAATAATCTAAACATGACATATAAAAATAAGGCAAATTTCCTTTCTAAAATATATACATGGAGACATATCTATCTTCAACTTCTCTTCAACCCTGATTTAATTTCTAGAAATACAAGCCTAAAACAACTCAGTAGAAGATAGGAAAAACACTTAAAGATTTTTTACATAGGAATGAGATAACTGAATGCCTTATTTGAAATAAAGAAAAAAATTTTTGGAAATTCCCAAAGCTAAATAATACAAGATATATTACAATTTTCCATTTACAAAGAACTTTATAACAAGAGTGTAGGAAGTGGTAAATTTGCTAAAGCCAATAGTTAACTACTCAACAATACTAGTCTTACTAATGCTAATTATACTTTTGGCTCAATGTAGCTACATGCTGCCTATGGGAGAAGAGGAAAACAAAATTGATGGTTTATTTTCATTTGGAAGATTTGTGGCATGATTTATGTTCACATACTTAAAAAGAAGCGCTTTGGTTTATTAGCTGCCATAAAAATTACACTTGTTTATGTTTCAGAAAGAACATTAAGAAATACAGCAACAAACAGCAAAAATCCTACAATATCTAATATGTGCCTGATATTTAAAACTACCATTTCTTTTTTCCTTTTTTTCGAGACAGACTCTCACTCAGTCACCCAGGCTGGAGTGCAGTGGCCCTATGTCAGCTCTCTGAAACCTCCCTGTCCCGGGTTCAAGTGATTCTTGTGCCTCAGCCTCCAGAGTAGCTAGGACTATAGGCACGCGCCACCACACCCAGCTAATTTTTGTGTTTTTAGAAGAGACTGGGTTTTCACCACGTTGGCCAGGATGGTCGCGACCTCCTGGCCTCAGGTGACCTGCTCATCTAGACCTCCCAAAGTGCTGGGATTACAAGTGCAAGCCATCACGCCCAACCAACACTACCATTTTCCTTTTTATTTATTTTTCTTTCAGAGACAGTCTCGCTCTGTCTCCCAAGTTGAAGTGCAGTGGCACGATCTCGGCTCACTGCAACCTCCACCTCCTGGGTTCAAGCGATTCTCCTGCCTCAGCCTCCCGAGTAGCTGGGACTACAGGCGCGTGCCACCACACCCGGCTAATTTTTGTGTTTTTAGTAGAGACTGGGTTTCACCACGTTGGCCAGAATGGTCTCAAACTCCTGGCCTCAAGTGACCTGCTCACCTAGACCTCCTACAGTGCTGGGAATACAAGCGCGAGCCATCGCGCCCGACTAACCTACCAACACTACCATTTCTTTTCTTTTCTTTTCTTTTCTTTTTTTAGAGACGCAGTCTCGCTCTGTCGCCCAAGCTGAAGTGCAGTAGCGCGATCTCGGCTCGCTGCAACCTCCGCCTCCCGGGTCAAACGATTCTCCTGCCTCAGCCTCCCGAGTAGCTGGGACTACAGGCACACGCCGCCACGGCTAGTTTTTTGTATTTTAGTAGAGACGGGTTTTCACTGAGTTGCCCAGTCTGGTCTCAAACTCCTGAGCTCAGGCAATCCACCCACCTAGGCCTCCCAAAGTGCTAGGATTACAGGCATGAACCACCGCGCCTGGCCAACACTACCATTTCTATTTCTCATTAAACTTCTGCAAAATCGGTGTTACAATTCCCATTTCACATATCGGGAAACTGAGACTCAGAGACATTGTGTAATTTACCCAAGGTCACGACTACTCAGTTGATGACCTGAAAAGTGCATCCAGATCTGCAAGAAGTTCCGCCCTTGTGATACTGTTAAGTGCCTGCCAAAAGATGAAGGTCTCTAAACCCCAGTGGGAACCAGGCTTTTTCAGATTTTTTTTTTTTGAGACTGAGTCTCAATCTGTAGTTTTGTTGACCCTTTATTTGCTTACTACCCTATGCCACTACCTCCATATATGCAGGGACTTTTGTCTTGTCACCACTCCAGCACCTAATTTCTTATTACAATCATCTAACATTTTCAAACTCAGAGGAGCTTCAGAATATGAATGTTGTGTTAATAAGAAAATGACTGAAGTTATGTCTTTCCAGAAATGCTCATTTATGTCGTCATATTTTTAGCACTTTTATCTGATTATATTATCTGCTGAAATTTGCTTTGGGGCTTTTTCACAAATAAATTGGAGATGATGTTTCTATTACAGAATCATGTTAAACTCAGGACCAGTATAATAATTGTGAAACACACAAGGAAGTAGGCAAATACAACTACGGTACCCAGTAAATTTCCTTCCTTCTTTCTCTCTCTCTCTCTCTTTTTTTTTTTTGACAGAGTTTTGCTCTTGTTGCCCAGGCTGGAGCGCAGTGTCGCCATCTCGGCTCACCGCAATCTCCGCCTCCCGGGTTCAAGCTATTTTCCTGTCTCAGCCTCCCGAGTAGCTGGGATTATAGGCGCGCGCCACTACGCCCGGCTAATTTTTGTATTTTTAGTAGAGACTGGGTTTCTCCATGTTGGTCAGGCTGGTCTTGAACTCCAGACCTCAGTTGATCCGCCCGCCTCGGCCTCCCAAAGTGCTGGGATTACAGGCGTGAGCCACCGCGCCCGGCCAAGTGTCCCTCTTCTAGTCCAGCATCCGAACAGTAGATTTCAAACAAATACAAAGTTAAGTGGAATAGGCAACAAATGGAAGGGGTGTGAGACTTCAAAATGTCCCAGAGATAGGACCCAACCAAATCCTTGGCTTCGCCAAGCGCCCCCATCACTCTGGCAGAACAGCTCCAGAGACCAGCCCTGGCCAGCCCTGGGTCCCCATCTGTCCTCCTCTCCAAGCTGGTAGCTCCCGCGCCCTCTTGGTCTGTCTTTTAATCTCGCGCGGCGGGGACCGGCAGGATGGTGGTCTCCCCGCGGTTTTGCCTTTCAGGCTCTCAAGTAAAGAAAACCCTCGAAACTCCTGATCTCGAGCACAGCACAAGCTCCGAACTGGCACCGGGCTGAGTCAAGATGGCAAGCCCCGGACTGAACATTCGAATGTCCCTCAGTCTTCCCCGCGCCCAAGCCCCGGTGCCTCTGCCCTAGCCGAGGCCTCTGCGGTCTTCCCAGGCGAGGAGCCGACTGGGGGCCGCCGGACGGCGGAGGACCCTGCTCCTGCTTACCGAACTACAGATCCCAGGGTGCCTCTCGGACTCGCGCTCCCTCCCTCCCTTGCTCCCTCCCTTCGTCCGTCTCCTCCCCCGGCCCTTGTTGTGTTGTTTTGGCTGGAAGCACTCCGGCGGAGTTTCAGAGAAAGTCTGGGCAGAAACCGGAGCCGGGCCTGAACGTGGGAAGGGGAGGAGGAAAGGGAGGAAGAGGGAGCCCGGAGGCCGGGAGAAGGAGGGGGGGATCGGGATCTGGGGCCGAGCCGCTCAGGACCTGCCGCGCGCCCCGGGGTGGGGGAGGCGGCGGGGGAGGAGCGCGAGGGGACGGGACAGCGGGATCCCTCCCAGGAGCCAAGCCGCCAAGCGCCTCGTTCCTCTGCTGCTCCCCGCCCTCTTCGGCGGCCGCCAGAGCGGACCCACCCTCCGGCTTGACCTGCGACCTCCCTGCGCCCGCCGCTCAGAAACGCCCCGCGCTTCGCTGCCAACCCTGCGGCTCCCTCTGTGACCCGGGACCAGCCCCGCGCCCGCTGCCCGTAGGCGGCTCGCGGCTTCCCCTTTCCTCGGCGTTCCCCGAGCGCCGCGAAGTGACCCCCCCCTCCCCCGAGGAGAGGGAAGGAGGATCGCTCCGGGCGCATCGAAACCGAGGGCGGGCGGGCGGGCGAGCGGGCACCGCGCGGGGCATTGTGTGTGTGTGTGTGTGTGTGTGTGTGTGAGCAGCGCTGTGTCTGTTTCGGAAAGCGCTCTGGGGAGGTCTTGTCCCTAGGGGGCGGAGCGCAAAGGACAGAGGCTCCGGCACCGAGTCGGGGCAGAGTCCCGCTGAGTCCGAGCGCTGCTGAGGCAGCTGGCGAGACGGCACGTCTGGAGGCGAGGCGGGCGCACTGAAAGGAGGCCGGCGCGCCCGCGGCCCCGGCTCGCGTTCTGTTCAGGTTCGTGGGCCTGCAGAGGAGAGACTCGAACTCGTGGAACCCGCGCACCGTGGAGCCTGTCCGCCCAGTCCGTCCGGGGTGTGCGACCAGGAGAGCTAGGTTCTCGCCGCTGCGCGCTCGACAGGCGTCGGCTGTGTCGGGAGCGCGCCTGCCGCCCCTCAGCTGCCCGGCCCGGAGCCCGAGACGCGCGCACCATGAGCGGTGGTGAAGTGGTCTGCTCCGGATGGCTCCGCAAGTCCCCCCCGGAGAAAAAGTTGAAGCGTTATGTAAGTAGAGCTGCAGGCACCACTCCGCGGGCCTCGGCGTCCACACCCCTCCCCAGTCGGCTCGCTGGCGGCTGCAGCTGGCCGCGCGCGGGGCTGGTTCTTAAAAGAATGCCGGTCTCTTTCCCCTTGGCCCGTACCCCTGGCGGGCTCGGGACCGTGTGCCTTGCACTCCCTCACGCCCAGGCATCCACTTGGCCGGACAACTTTCTTCTTCCAGGTTCCAGACAGCCTGCTTTGCGGGCCTGTTCGCCCCATAAAAGGACCTAGACGTCCAGCTAAACTCCTGCTGCATGCTTTTCTTCTTCCTTAGGAAGGATGGGGTGCGATGGAGAGAGGAGCCTTCTTCCTGCTTTATTCCTGCATCTGATTATTGGGCTGATGTGTGCTAAAGCTCCCGCACCGGGAAAACTGCCGAGGTTTTAGGGATCACTAGCCCTTTCTTTAGTGGGCGCTCCCTCTCCTCCGCCCCTCGAGATGGGTTGCGGGAAGCGGGCTGTGGAGCTAAGGAGTTGGTAGTAGAGACAAGCATATCGAATGCGCGCAAAAGGGAAAGAAAGAAAAGTTATTAACGCGCCCTGCCGTTTGCTTAGCAGGGTTCACATTTTCGCGGTTTTGAATTGAGGGACTTTGGAGTTTGGCCCGGGAGCCTTGGCGGTTTGCTGCGAGAGGAGGGCGCTGGGGGGAGCCTAGTGGCTGGTGTTTGGGCGCCTTGGATGTGCTGTCAAACTCGGCAGGAGGGGACAGCTGAAGCCAGAAGGGATTTCAGTTGCGGTCCTTTCCCAGGGAACCAGAGTGGCTTTAATGGTGTTTGTGTAATTGATACAAGATGCTATGTGTTAAACCGTTTTAGCTGTTAGGAAAAATATTCCTTGAAAGTATCAACCTTGCTTTAGTGGAAACCTGTGTCGTCTTCAGAGGTCTGGGATCTTATTCTTCCTCCCCATTGGTTGTTTTGTTGCTGCTCCCTTGCAAAGGAAAGAAATGACACTTTTGTGCTGACATCTGGATCAAATATTTTTGTAGTAAAATGTGTTTGCAAAAGCAAAATTTATGCCCCCTTAAATATAATATAAATTTAGTGCCTGTACGAAGGGAACCCGTTTGTCGTTGAGGAATATCTACACCCAGTATTAGAGCTGAGGTTAATCCTGTTAGTCACTGTTTGCTTGTATAGAACAGAGTGAAGTACACAGAGTGAAGTATTTAACTTCACTGACAACTCACCAGTGAATTTCTGATTTACTTTCTGCCAGAATTTATTATAGACAAGTAATTTTATTGAAGGACTCGATGCCACAAATCATAAGAAAGCTCTCCAGAGATGTGTAATGCCTCCAAATCCTGTCCATCTATCAGTTTTCCTGAATATACTAGTAAAAATGCTAACTTTATTCCAAAAATATGAACGAGGCAGTGTTTTTTTTTCTCCAGCTGTTCTAAAGAGAAAGGTAGGGGTGTGTGTGTGTGTGTGTGTGTGTGTGTGTGTGTGTGACAGAGAAGGAAGGGAGGAAGGGGTAGGGAGATAAATATATTTGTTTTGAGAAGGCCCAATTTAGGAAAAACAGATTCTTGGAGGAATTAAAGAATAACATATTTGCTGAACGTGAAAGTGATAATATAGGTTTAATTCATTCTTTCACATGGTTAGTTCATGGCTCACTCAAAAGACGCCAGGCACTGTATTAGACACCAACCATAAGGTCACAAAATACAGTAGGAAAAAAGCCCTGCCTCTTGGGCTTAGAATTCAATTGAACTATTAACCAGGAAAGAAATCAGCCAAAAAGATTATGTCTTAACAAGAAAAACAAAAAGGAAAGTATAATTTGATCATTACAACTGTTTTCTGAGGTAGGTGTCATCTCCATTTTACAGAAAACAGTCCTGCATTTGAACCCAGATCTGTCTGATTGATTGGACTGTAAAAGGTTAACGACTCTCACCTAGTTCATTTCAAATGTGGAGCTTAGACTAGGTTATCTCTAAAGGTCCTTCAGGCTCACACCTGTAATCCCAGCACTTTGGGAGGCCGAGGCCAGTGGATCACCTGAGGTCAGGAGACCAGCCTGGCCAACATGGCGAAACTCTGTCAGTACTAAAAATACAAAAAATAGCCGGGCGTGGTGGTGTACGCCTGTAATCGCAGCTGCTGGGGAGGCTGAGGCAGGAGAAATGCTTGAACCTGGGAGGTGGAGGTTGCAGTGAACAGAGTTTGTGCCACTGCACTGCAGCCTGGATGACAGGGTGAGACTCCGTCTCAAAAATAGCAACAACAAAATAAAGGTCCTTTCAGATTATAACTTTTCCTGACTCTGAATATTAGTTGAGAATACAAGAATGAGGTGGACTATGGATCAGGTGCACAGTGCTAAAGAAACGTAAGACCTGGTCTTTGCCTTTAAGTAGCTCTTTGAGTCTTTGGGACCACGAGACAAGTATATGTGAAAAAGCCAACAGTGCAAAGTGGTATGTGACTGTGTGTCTAAGTTGAGTGGTATGGGTATTTTTTGGCTGTTCTGAGGAACAAGTTCAATGTAGACTGAAACTATGGGAACATTTGAGAGAGACAGTGGGCTGCCTACATTGTGTTTTCCACAGGAGGATGAATGTGCCTAGCAGCTTGGGAGAAACTAGGATTTTCTTTGCCTGGTGTAGCACTGGTGTTTTCTTTACCCACGAATAAAGTAGATGGAGATAGTCCTGGAAGACAGTGGACAGGGCGGCTGTCAGAATAGAGGAAACCAGCATGGGGTGTAATGAGTTAAATAAGGCTTATTTAACTGTCAGGTTAAATAAGGCTTGTATTTTGCCTGTCAGGTTGGTGGCCCAGAAGATTTTGACATTCCCAGATTATTGATCTTTTGGCTTTGCTGTCCAGTTTAGATGGTTTTTGCTAAAGTAGCTTTGACCATCAAAGATATAGGCATGTATACATGCATTTCCTATGCTTGTTTTTTTTATGTAGAATGTTTATTTTTCTGGATAAAGGAAAGACTGTAGGCCACCCAGTAGGCAAAATGTTTCTGGATAATGATTTGTAATGAATGGATTTGCTATGAAAAGATATCTTGGATGCTTGATACTATAATTATTAAATGAGACTTCAGGGAGTTTGAGCATCATGATTCTGTTTGGAAATATTTGGCCCATGGGACTTTGACAGTTGTCTCACTGTTTACAGCATTTATAGGGTAGTCCGAACACTGATTAAGATGATCCATAAGGGCTTTTAAGTGACAAAAAAATTGTTTTAGTTTTTTTTTAATTAATTTTTTTTTGAGATGGAGTCTTGCTCTGTCACCCAGACTGGAGTGCAGTGGCACTATCTCGGCTCACTGCAACCTCTGCCTCCCAGATTCAAGCAGTTCTTCTGCCTCAGCCTCCCCAGTAGCTGGGATTATAGGCATGCACCTCCACATCCAGCTAATTTTTGTATTTTCAGTAGAGATGGGATTTTGCCAGGCTGGTCTCAAACTCCTGACCTCAGGTGATCCGCCCGCCTCAGCCTCCCGAAGTGCTGGGATTACAGGCATGAGCCACCACGCCTGGCCTTAAATTGTTTTAGTTTTAGCTTTAAAGCCATCTCATATATGGCCCCCAATGTATTCCATTTACAGCTCCGTTTTATGTTTCATAGTCAACCCAAGCAGGATTGTTTTTTGTACACACTAGTGTGTTAGTCTGATGTGTAAGCTTTTCTTGAATTTTCTAAAGAATGACACAAAAGAAAATGAAAGTCAAGAGTAGTCAGCAGATTCTCCAGCTTTTCCTTCTCTTTTTAATTTTTTCTATATTCGCAAAAGGTTCTTTCTTGTATGTGTTTCATTCTCCTGGAAGTTTTTAAAATCTACTTAAAATGTAGGTGAAAATTTTAATGCTTCTTTTCAGGGTTGCTACTGTGGTGTTGCTGTTTTCATCCTGTGTTATATATTAAACAGCTGCTTTTTTACTTTGTTAA
This sequence comes from Gorilla gorilla gorilla, assembly GCF_029281585.2. Taxonomy (NCBI): domain Eukaryota; kingdom Metazoa; phylum Chordata; class Mammalia; order Primates; family Hominidae; genus Gorilla; species Gorilla gorilla. The sequence continues at coordinate 164,126,800 of NC_073227.2, forward strand.
GGACCTGATGGAATCATAAACAGATTAGTGTCACTAGGGTTACAGAAAACAAGTAAAGTCTTGGTAGTATGCACTCAACAGTGGTGCTCAGATTTTTAAAGAATTATTTAAAGAAATTATGGTGAAATTTTCATCAGAACCTGAAATTTTAGCTGAAATAAGATGCAAGTCTGTAAACAAAGTATTATTTCAAGACAGCTGGCTGCCACCATAGCTCTGCAGGAGGAGCTTCCTTGCCTGAAGCCCAAACACTAAGTTTGGGCTCCTCCATAGCCCAGCTGTCAGCATTGGGCAGGTGCACAATCTCAGCAGGAGAACCTGCTTCTGAGGCCACAGCAAGGTGGCCTGTTAGCTGACAGCCAGCCTGGTAGCAAGGCCCCAGCCAGTTCTTAGGTAGGTAATCTGTACCCAGCGTGGGCTCTCTGTCTGCTCTGCAGCTGTCAATTAACAGGACAACTCTTGTCTGGACTTCAAAAACACACCCCTGGTTCTGGAAATGGGCCTAGAAACAGAAATAGCCTCTCCTACTGGGTGGGCACCTGACATCTGACATGGAGGAGAGGGGCGTGGGCAGGCCAAGTGTCAGCATCTCCTTGGTTCAAGGACAACCCAGGACCTGTGCTAAGCATGAAACCCCTGCTCCATAGTGTCACTACAACAAAGAGGACTGTCATGTCTAGAAGCTCTTCCTATCCTTTTTT